>NC_060142.1:26150600-26779267 GCF_021461385.2 Schistocerca piceifrons
GTGTCACTTGCTCGAAATCCGGTAAATTGGCAAATAAAATTTACAAAACGTATGCAGAGATGATTTTAGAACCATACGTTGCTGATAGTACGCGTTGTCTGACGTTGGATTCCTAGGGTGGATGAAGTCATACCGCCATGCATGTTTATAGACGACGGGGCTCAGCCGACTTGCATGGTGGATGTAATACCGCCAAACTGCTCACCTGTGTGCCAGCCATGAGATGTTTATTTTTATCGGAAAGTTAAAAAGTTTATTTCGAGGCCTCAGATTCGCAATCTGCCTCTTTAAATCCTCGGGAATTGCCCAATCGTGTGGATGCGGTAATGATTCACAGCATAATTCATGACCAGCATTCTGCAGCGGTTTTTCAAGAAATGTTGTCGTATTCATAGTGTGGTGTCACCGCCAGACGCCACACTTGCTAGGTGGTAGCTTAAATCGGCCGCGGTCCAAGTAGTACATGCCGGACCCGCGTGTCGCCACTGTGTGATCGCAGACCGAGCGCCACCACAAGGCAGGTCGCGAGATACGGACGAACACTCGTCCCAGTTGTACGGACGACATTGCTAGCGACAATATGGACGAAGCCTTCCTCTCATTTGCCGAGAGACAGTTAGAATAGCCTTCCGCTAAGTCCATGGCTACGACCTAGCAAGGCGCCAATTGTAACAGTGCATGTATCTTACGAGTCTCATTTGTATAGTTAAGAGAGATGTATCACAAGGAGTGATTAAAAGTCAAGTATATTCCAAAGCTACGTATTTTCTTGATAGCAGTCATAACGTATCCTGTTCCAGACTTGACGCAAGTCGGCGTGTGTGTACGCGTGCCTTTCTTTCGGCTCCCTTCTCAGTGTGGCGTAGCAAGCTTGTTACGCCACAACAGATTGACGACGAGGATTCAAAGAGGATTACAGGATCGTGTTCTTTCTACTTGCTTTGCTCTGATTTATTTGTGTCATGGCTTCGCCACAATCTCCAGAAGTACTGTCCGAATTTTATCGCTTGCAGAATCAGCAGACGCAGGCGTTATTGGATGCCCTTGGACAGCTCGTCCAGGGTCAACGTGCACTGCAACACAATGCGGCAGCCGCCGCTTCACCGCTACCGCAGCCACAACATGCAGTTGCACCGCCGTTTCGCAGTTTTAATGCAGCGCACGAATCGTGGCCAGAATGGTCCCGACAGTTTGGCTTTCATCTAGCCGCCTACAGAATTCAAGGTAATGAGCGGCAGCCGTTTTTGCTTTCTTGTGTCGGTGTGTCCACCTACCGTGTGATAGTGAAATTGTTTCCCCGACGCGACATAGCAACTCTGTCCTACGAAGCAATTTTGTCTGCTTTAGATGCCTATTTCAAAGAAACAGTTAATGTAG
The DNA here is from genome assembly GCF_021461385.2 of Schistocerca piceifrons. Classification (NCBI taxonomy): domain Eukaryota; kingdom Metazoa; phylum Arthropoda; class Insecta; order Orthoptera; family Acrididae; genus Schistocerca; species Schistocerca piceifrons. The sequence continues at coordinate 26,151,978 of NC_060142.1, forward strand.
TTGCAAAAACGGTATACGTTTTTTCGTACAAAACGTACGGCCGGTCAAACTAATAGGGAGTGGGTAGCAACATTGCAAGGCCTTACTAGGGATTGTGCGTTTGAATGTGACTGTGGCCGTCCTTATTCAGCTACAATGGTACGTGATGCAATTGCACAGAACGTTTCTGATGTTCGTATACGCGAGCAAATTTTGAAACTAGTTAATCCCTCCCTTCAACAAGTGATAGACATATTGGATAGACAAGACACACTTGACTGTGCCTGCCCTCGCGCACTTCGACGCAGCTGCCGCCGCGCTCTAACCCAGGTGTGCCGCGTCAGCACACAAATGCAGTGAAATCATGCCCGCGGTGTGCTACTCGACATTCGCGTGAACATTGCCCGTCACGCAAAGCTATTTGCTTTTTCTGCAATTGGGAAGGACATGTTCAAAGTGTTTGCCAGAAAAAGCTCCGATCAGACAATCACAACCATTCCAGGCCCTTTGCTTCGCGTCGGAATCGAACCAAGGACACTCAGGCTCGTGGACCTTCGCCCATGGACATTCATGTAGTTAATTCCGCTTCATCCAGTGACACTTTCTCTAACAGTGACTGTGTTAGTCCCGCAAAAAGTGTGCGTCGCCGTCGCCGGAAATCACGTCAATTAGCAGGTGATTCTGTACCAGTGTCTGTTCAAATTGCACAAAACAGTCGCTCTTGTCGTCAGCAGGACAATAAACTTTTTGTAGATTTGGACTTTAATGGCAAGGTCATACCATTCCAGCTCGATACCGGAGCTGCAGTTTCATTGCTCAATCACGACACGTACAAACAACTGGGCAAACCTCCGTTGCGTGCCGCAAATGTTAAGCTAACTACATATTCAGGACAGCAAATTCCTGTGATAGGACAGTGCACTCTTCTTGCAACATACAAGGGACAAACAAAACTTGTGTCATTTTACGTTCTTCGTTCTTCTTTTGCAGTGAACTTGTTTGGTTTAGATTTATTTCAGTTGTTTAACATGTCTATTGTCAATCAGGTCCTATCAGTGACTCAGACTGTGCCTTCCGACAGTGTTTCTCATCTGTGTGAAGAATTTGCAGACATTTTTGCACAGGGCTTAGGTTGCGCTAAAAACTATGAAGCACATTTGGAACAGAAAGTAAACGCGCAACCGAAATTTTTCAGGGCACGCAATGTTCCCACGCATTGCGTGATGAGGTCGCAAGAACATCAAACGATCTAGAATCACAGGGTGAAATTGAACGTGTGCAAGCTTCTCTCTGGGCCTCACCCTTAGTAATTTTGCCAAAACCTTCCGGAAAATTGAGACTTTGCGTGGACTTCAAGGCCACAGTGAATCCACAACTAGTGACTGCTACTTTTCCTTTGCCCCGCCCGGAAGATCTTTTTGCTAAACTGTGCCCGGGAAAATATTTTTCAAAGTTGGACCTAGCCGATGCGTACTTGCAAATACCGGTGGACGACGAATCCCAGCGCGTATTGGTGGTTAACACGCATCTTGGATTGTACAGGTTCAAAAGACTGCCATTCGGGTGTGCGTCCGCCCCTGCATTGTTTCAGCAATATTTACAAACTATTTGTGCGTCGATCCCTACTGCAGCAAACTATCTGGACGATATAGTGATCTCCGGACAGACAGAAGAAGATCATCTTGCGAACCTACGAACATTATTTCAGGTCTTGCAACAAAATGGTCTTCGCTTGAGGAAGGACAAATGTGTGTTTTTTGCTCGTGACTTACCTTACCTGGGACATGTCATCAATGCCCAAGGCATACATCCGAGTCCAGAGCACCTCCGTGCCATACAAGATTTGCCTTCCCCTCACAATGTGAAGCAGCTACAGAGTGTGTTGGGTAAAATTACCTACTATCATCGCTTTCTGCGCAATGCCTCTTCCATTTCAGCTCCGCTTCATCGCTTACACCGTAAGGGTGTTCCGTTCGTCTGGACGACGGAATGCGAACGCGCCTTTCGCCAGTTGAAATCGGCGTTGCTTTCAAATACTTGCCTCACGCCTTTCGATCCCCAGAAACCCCTTTTGTTGATGGTAGATGCATCGGATTTCGGGATCGGTGCTGTGCTTGCGCACAAAGTTGGCTCGCATGATCGCCCTATTGACTTTGCGTCAAAATTGCTCTCGTCTGCGCAAAGAAATTATTCCCAGATAGAGAAAGAAGCTTTGGCTCTCGTGTTTGGTGTTACTAAGTTCCATGATATCTTGTATGGTCGTCACTTTACGATCCTCACAGACCACAAACCTTTGACATCGCTTTTTCATCCGAACAAGCTTGTACCTCCACGTACAGCGCAGAAATTCATTCGCTGGTCTATTTTCCTCTCGCAGTACCGCTACGATATCTTGTATCGGTCCACTGCTAAGCACGGAAACGCCGATGCGTTGTCCCGTTTGCCTGTTGCTGAGGATAAAGCATTCGATTCTTCCGAACTTGCTTGCATGTTCATTGATTCGGAAACCGATGAAGTGGTCGAATCGTTTCCGATTGATTTTCGTCGTGTAGCTACAGCCACCGCTGCTGACCCTGTCCTTGCTACCGTTTTGCGTTTTGTTGCTACGCAATGGCCCTTCTCAAAGTCATGGATCGAGGATCCGTTGGTTCGCCGATTTTTTGCTCACAGGGAGAGACTTTTTGTTCGACGTGGTGTTTTGTTGTTGCGTTCTGATAATGATCAGTCCAGAGTCGTGGTCCCACGTTCGTTACAGTCCTCTGTCTTACGGCTTCTTCACCAAGGACATTGGGGTATAGTGCGAACGAAACAACTTGCTCGTCAGCACTGTATTTGGTTCGGAATCGATGCTGCGATTACGAATATGTGTTCTTCTTGCATGGCGTGTGCCGAACAACAATCCGCACTGCCGCGGAAAGTCTTTGCATGGCCAAAAGCCACTTCCCCTTGGCAACGCTTGCACATTGATTTTGCTGGTCCGTTCTGGAATGCTCGATGGTTGGTTCTCGTAGATGCCTTCAGTAATTTTCCTTTTGTTGTCAGGATGTCTTCCACGACGTCCTCTGCCACCATCCAGGCGTTGTCTGCTATCTTTTGCATTGAAGGTCTTCCGCAGACTATTGTTTCCGACAATGGCCCACAATTCATGTCCGCAGAATTTCAGTCATTCTGCAAGGCCAGTGGTATTCAACATCTGACATCCGCGCCGTTTTCACCTCAGTCAAACGGTGCCGCTGAACGATTGGTCCGGACTTTCAAGTCCCAGATGTTGAAGTTGAAAGAGTCGCATTCTCGGGAGGACGCGTTGTTGCTCTTTTTGTCTTCGTATCGCTCTCAGCCCCGAGATGGTCGCTCGCCGGCTGAGTTGCTCCACGGTCGTCCTCATCGAACCTTGATGTCTTTGTCTGCATCCGCCGCATCAGGTTCCTCTGCAGCGGCAGACTCCTGCTTTTGCCCCAGGCGACGTTGTATTCTATCGCAACTATCGAGGTTCACGGCGTTGGCTCGCAGGGCGCATTATTCGCTGCCTCGGCCGCGCGATGTATTTGGTTTTGGGGGCCTCTGGTGAGGTGCGTCGGCATCTCAATCAGCTGCGCCTCTGTCGTCGCACGGGTTCTGCCGCTCCCCGTCTGCTTTCAGCGACGGTGCCGTCCGGTCAGCGCCCTGGGGACCCATCTACTGGCTCGCCTCATCCCCAGGTGTTACCGACGCTGCCTTCCATTTTGCCCCATGGCGACGCGCCGCCGCGGCCGCCGCCGCCGCCGCCGCCGCCGCCTGTACTCCCGCCGGCGCCGCCCGCATTCGACGCTTCGCTGTAGCCGCCAAGCGCGTTCCTGGGTCACGCGCCGCCGATCGCTTCCCGTGACCAGCCGTCCTCCGCCAAGGAACTCTTGCCCGCTCCGGACCACATGGCGTCTTCGCGCGTCGGGTACCCCGACGCAATGGAGGTCGACCCTTCGGCCCCTCCTGTCTCTTTACGGGCGCATACACCGCATGTCGACGTGCACCCTGGACTAGGTTTTCAGGCGTTTCCTAGCTCCCCTCGGACCGAATGGCCGGGTGCGGGTGGCACAGCCTCGCCTGTTGTTAGGCTCCCCACCTCATCGTATACGTCAAAATGGGGTCCTCCCCACGGTGGGCGGAAGCCTTATAACACGACCGTTCGCCGATTTGCGGGGGAGGAATGTGGTGTCACCGCCAGACACCACACTTGCTAGGTGGTAGCTTAAATCGGCCGCGGTCCATTTAGTACATGCCGGACCCGCGTGTCGCCACTGTGAGATCGCAGACCTAGCGCCACCACAAAGCAGGTCTCGAGATACGGACGAGCACTCGTCCCAGTTGTACGGACGACATTGCTAGCGACAATACGGACGAAGCCTTCCTCTCATTTGCCGAGAGACAGTTAGAATAGCCTTCCGCTAAGTCCATGGCTACGACCTAGCAAGGCGCCAATTGTAACAGTGCATGTATCTTACGAGTCTCATTTGTATGGTCAAGAGAGATGTATCAGAAGGAGTGATTAAAAGTTAAGTATATTCCAAAGCTACGTATTTTCTTGATAGCAGTCATAACGTATCCTGTTCCAGACTTGACGCCAGTCGGCGTGTGTGTACGCGTGCCTTTCTTTCGGCTCCCTTCTCAGTGTGGCGTAGCAAGCTTGTTACGCCACAACACATAGTATGCTCCAAAATTAATTCCCGGAAAAGAATTAATATTTTTTAAACGTAAACCGAGTCTGTTTTACGCCTAATCTTCGAAAGGAAGGATGTAACTGCGAGAAGGTTGCATCATTAGACGTTCTTCGTGCCGCGCGTACATTTGCTTCGAACTTTTGTACGAAAAGTACCAGGCATCTAGTTGTTCTATAGAAAATGGAGGACTTGATACGGAGTGAGTGAAGGAGCCATTTTAAAGCGACCAGGATTATAGTTTTAATTATTTACTAATCCAGTAGTTTGAGAAATTCATCTTCCGTACGTTTTATTGATTTACTTACCTTATTAATCCTCGTAGTACTATCAATTTCGAAGCGGAAAAATATAAATATACTTTGAATCAAACACAAGTTCTCTGGTCCCCAGCCAGATGCGTTCCTCGCTAAGCCAATGGCGCTTTCTTTGCCCAGCATTTACGTTATGGGTACATATGTGGAAGACAAAAAAATTTTTCTTTCGTCGATTTCTAGGAAAATACGCGTTTGCGGGCTCCTCCTACTCTATAGACGCCGGCCGCGGTGGTCTAGCGGTTCTAGGCGCTCAGTCCGGAACCGCGCGACCGCTACGGTCGCAGGCTCGAATCCTGCCTCGGGCATGGATGTGTGTGATGTCCTTAGGTTAGTTAGGTTTAAGTAGTTCTAAGTTCTAGGGGACTGATGACCTCAGAAGTTAAGTCCCATAGTGCTCAGAGCCATTTGAACCATTTGATTCACAAGGTTGTGTCCATACCCGTGCATGTCCGTCCACTCGAAAAAATTTGAATCGAGACTCGTTCGACCAGGCAACATGTTTCCAGTTATACATAGTCCAATGCCGGCGTTGACGGGCAGAGGCGAGGTGTTAAGTTTTGTGTCGTGCAGGTATCACGGGTACGCAAAAGGGCCTTCGGCTCCGAAGGCCCATATCGATGATGCTTCGTTGAATGGTTCGCACCTTCAGTCGTCGTGGGTCTCGTTCTTGCAGGATCTTTCTCCAGCCGCGGCGATGCTCGGAGATTTTATGTTTTACTGGATTCCTCATATTCACGCTACACTCGCGAAATGGTCGCACGGGAAAATCCCCACTTCATCGCTACCTCGGAGATGCTGTGTCCCATCGCTCGTGCTCCGATTATAATACAGCCTCACTCAAATCTTGATAACCTGCGTTTCTCTCAGCAGTACCTTATCTAACAACTCGCCAGACGCTTGTTGTCTTATATAGGCGTTGTCGACCGCAGCGCCGTATTCTGCCTGCTTATGTATCTCTGTATTTGCCTATACCAGTTTCTTTGGCATAATACAAATGTTTGCTTACTAAGAACTGTGCCGTTAGATCAGAGTTCCAATAGGGCGTGAGGTCGAAATACATAAAATTTCGAGGCTCATTTTACTGGTGTGGGAAATGGTTATAGCTATTTGTAGCACGTTCAGGTATAAAACAACGCTACTGAAACAACTTTTAACTCTCTTGTTTTTTGTTGTGTTCTGGTCTCCATTATTAACTTCCGTGCCTGTATATATTGTAAACTGAACGTTTTGTCAACTGAATAATGCAAGTGGTGTACTTACGCAAACGCTATCTGATGAAGTGTCATCAACCCCCCCCCCCCCCCAGTTAACTTTTACCAAAAATAATTAGAAAACTTAAAACTGTATACTAATGAAAATGTGTACTGTGCTGTGCAGTGAACACTGATGTAATGCGTGACGTCATAGTACGTGTCTTGCAACACAGAACTAAATAGACCAAAAATCCTGTATACAATTACAAGCTGAACTTTGAAAGAATAAATGCCCAAAATTCTTCTGTGGAAATCCCATGCAAATTTACGTACCAAAACTTAGCGGTAAAATGCCTAACACTGACTGTCACGGACGTGAACATGTACCGCAGCACTGATGGAGTAAGAATGCCTGACAAGAGAAATGAGATCTGAACTGAAGTTTGACTGAACCACCATGATGATAATTTTGAAATGCAATGCTTGAGTCTAAATAATATTATTGTGTCCTGGCTCTAGCAAACATTTGTAACATACGTTGTAGCAACAGAAACTCGGTACTCTTTGGAAGTGGTGAATGTTAAAATGCAGCTCAGCACCGACCCAGCTGAAGGAAATCTTTGACCAAGAGCAATGCAAGGAAAAGCAACTATGCTAAGTACAGCATACTTTAAACCTGAGCAGCTGTGTTCCGCTAAGTGCAATCCGCTGATACATGATTAGAAAAATAAAACTTTTGTAAGGGGACGGTGAAAGAACCTTAAGTTGCTGAATGATACGGAAGAGACTGGCATTTTAAAACTGTATTGTGAAAATTCTTTTATCACATAAATTTTTACAAACTTTACTTCTTATAAAAATGTAACTCTGCCATGAAATACGTTAATGAAACTGCAAAGGCGCGGTGAATCTCTGAGGCCAAGCCACTTGAGCAGATAATTTTATCTCGTCTCGACAGTCAAACTAACCGACCCCTTTCAATAAAGAAAAATCACATCGAAAATTTGCGTTTCTCAAATTCATCACAAATTAGCGCATGCAAGCAATACAGCGACAACATTACCTGAAAGTCTTCACACTTATAAAGTCAGTCTTTACAAAACCATATTTCAAAAAATCAACATTCTCTGCGTTTGCGTCTCTGAGGTCCGCTGGTTATTCTCATACCGCCCACCACCGTGATCAGTACCAGAGTCTCTCACTTAATGTCTCGAATGTCACACTGCCAACGAAAATACTCAGCACCTCTGTGGCATAACATATCGACCATAAGACTCCTGTCTGAGAAGTATTCACTGTCCAGTTATGAAGTATGAATCATTGAATAAAAAGAGAACTCACATCAGTCTCATCGAATATCGTAAATGAGCTAGAATCCTTAGAAGCTACCTGAGCCTAAATCATCTCATAGTTTCAGCTATTCTGTGATGAACAGCATGTATAGTGCCGTGGGCTATTTTCATGTCCGATAACTAGCCCTTCCAGTTCTTGTACCATGTGTTGCTGTTTAGTGTTGTAAGCAGACATCAGATGTGTACTAACTGTTCGTACATATCCTGATTATCGTAATTTCATGTGTACCTGCATACTAGATGTGAGGATGCAGAAGGCAATGGAAACCACTGTATTAAAGAACAAATCCACAGGATATGTGACTTGCAATTGAAAAGAGCCATGATGATCTCGCCATTGGCAACAGATTCCGGACTAGTCCCCCATTCGGATCTGCGGGAGGGAATTGCCAAGGGGGAGATGGCCATGAGAAAAAGATCGAATTACTAACGAAACGATATCGTTCTACAGGTCGGGGTGCGGAAGCAGAAGTTGGGACGTGGCTGTGAAGCTAGAAAACCTGAAAAGAGAAACGCTAAGGCTCTGTTTCGATGTAGTGGGGGTCAGTGAAATGAAATGGAAAGAAGACAAGGACCTCTGCTTAGATGGTAGGGTAATATCAACAGCGGAAAAAATATTATTAAGGAAGTAGGATTTCTTATGAACAGGAAGGTAGGGAAAAGAGAGAATTACTGTGAACAGTTCAGAGAAACTGTTGTTCTCATCAGAATCGACACCAACCAGTACCTACAACAATGGTTCACATACACTTACCGACGTCGCTAACAGAAGATAAAGAGACAGAGAAAATATACGAGGATCCGAAGGGTAATTCAATACTTAAAGAGAGAGTGGGTGATTGGAATCCCTTCTGGTAGAAGGAATAGAAGAAATGGTTAAGGCAGAATATGGGCTTGACAGTAGGAATGAGAGAGGAGAAAGACTAATTGAGTTCTGCGATATATTTTACCTAGTAATAGCGAGTGGTCTGTTCAAGAATCGTAAGAGGACGAGATACACTTGAAAAATGTCAGGATTTGTGGGAAGATTTGTTAGATTACATCATCGTCAGGCAGAGATTCCGAAATCAGAGGTTGGATTGTAACCCGTAGCCAGGAGCAGATATAGATTCAGATCACAAGTTAGAATTATGAAGAGTAGCCTGAGTTTTAAGAGATTAGACAGTGAGAATCAATGCGCAAAGAAGCGAGATACAGAAATGCTAAGGAATGAAGGGATAAGTTCGAAATTCTCTGAAGCTATACATACTGCGATAATGAATGGATCAGTAAACCGTTCAGCTGAAGAAGAATGGACATTTCTAAAGAAAAAGCAATCACAGAAGTTGTAAAGAAAAACATAGGTATGAGGAAGGTAACCGCGAAAAAACTATGGAAATAAAAGGAATACTTCAGCTGATTGACGAAAGAAGGAAGTACAAAAATGTTCAGGGAATGAAATAAAGAGGAAGTGCAGGGAAGTTAAGACAAATAAGGCTGCATGAAAAATGTGCATAAATCGGAAATGAAATGATTGTCAGAAGAACTGACTCACCCTACAGAAATTAATAACAGGGCAGGGGCATTAACAGTGCAATGCGAACTCTACTGTGAACTGCAGAGGAGAGAGCGGACACGTAATCTATAAGGCAGAAAACTTGTCTCGTGACGTGATAGAAGAAGAAACAGAAGTCGATAGGGAAGAGATAGGGGATCCAGTACTAGAATCAGAATTTGAAAGAGCTTTGGACAACGTAAGATCAAATAAGCCACTAGGGGTAGTTAACATACAATAGGAATTCCTAAAATCATTGTGGGAAGCGTTCGACAATGTAAAATGATGCAAGAGGTTAGAAATTCTGAGCAAAAAGCCGGGGCTAACTTTAGGGAAACACGAGTAATATACAGTATTTACAAGAACCAGGAGGGGGCAGTAAGAGTGGGGTTCAGAAAACGAAGTACTGGGATTAGGAAGGCTGTAAGGCATGGGTGTAGTTCGTCACTACTGTCCACTGTACACATCGAATGACGGAAACAAAAGGAAGGTTGAAGAGTGTGATTAAAATTCGAAGTGAATTGATATCAGTGATAAGATTCCCCTATGACCCTGCTATCCTCAGTGAAAGTGAAGAACATTTACAGCATTGGTTGAATGGAATCAAGAGCCTAATGAGTACAGAATATGGATTGAGAGTAAATCGAAGAAAGTAATAAGAAGTAACGGAAATAAGAATACCGTGAAACTTAACATCAAAATTGGCGATCACGACGTAAATGAAGTTAAGGAGTCTTTCTCCCTACGCAGCAAAATAATCCGTAACGGACGGGCAAGGAGGACATAAAAAGCATACTAGCACTATCAGAAAGAACATTTCTGGCCAAGAGAAGTCTACTAGTTTCAAATGTATCATGCCAAAAGAACATTATTTGTGAAAAATTTTTAGTTAAGTCAGTCATGTGACTTTTCAGTGTCATTATACTTCATTCTGAAGACTTCTTTCGAGTTTGCTCCAGTAATTTCGTTACATGCTGATGTTTATCTGCAATAGAAACAGACAGCACGATGCCACTACGAAAACGAAGGTAGCAGAGGTATGAACCAATAGAATGTGTTCCTTCTTCATGTTCGCAAATTAAAGATATAAAACCTCGCTGTAGGACCGGGGTTGGTTTCGGTGGCAATCTCCTCGGGTGATTCATCATCGTGTTCCGTATTTTGGACTATCGTGGTGAGGCGTACTGTAGCGCCGCAGCTGAAAGCGATCCACGCGCTTCTCGGCTGCAAGGTGCGTGCGGAGTGCAGTTGTGGCCGCTGGGCCAGCCTCAATGGTCAGCCACTGTCCAGCAAACAGTCTCCAGTTAGCTGCTCAGTGCTGCTCTAAAAGGCAAGCAGTAAGCTGTCGGAGATTATTCAGAACACACGGAGGCTTCCTAGATTCGAGCCCGGTCTGTGCAAGGCGGGGAACAATTTTAGTAGTTGGAGAGTTTCTGATGCGATGGATACCTCACTCCATTCACCGATCACTACCTATGTCTGACATTTGGTGTGGTATATTAAGTAAGGGACGAACAGGTCGTTAATTTTAGCGCGGCACTGACAGTTCTCATAGTGTCGTTCAGCTGGATGGCAATCTTGCTGAGACGACTGTTTCTAGTTGTCTTATTTCTCAGTCATTTGTTTTACAATCCCGTACCGTAAAACTTTTCCTCTGCCTCAAATCACTTGTACTGGCACCGACTCTCTGCCACTTGGCTCTATGCGAGTATATTAGCCGAGCGGTCTAGGGCGCTGCAGTCATGGACTGTGCGGCTGGTCCCGGCGGAGGTTCGAGTCCTCCCTCGGGCATGGATGTGTGTTCAAAAATGGTTCAAATGGCTCTGAGCACTATGGGACTCAACTGCTGTGGTCATCAGTCCCCTAGAACGTAGAACTACTTAAACCTAACTAACGTAAGGACATCACACACATCCATGCCCGAGGCAGGATTCGAACCTGCGACCGTAGCGGTCACGCGGTTCCAAACTGAAGCGCTTAGAACCGCACGGGCACACTGGCCGGCTTGGGTGTGTGTGTGTGTTTGTCCTTAGGATAATTTAGGTTAAGTAGTGTGTAAGCTGAGGGACTGATGACCTTAGCAGTTAAGTCCCATAAGATTTCACACACATTTGAACATTTTTTGAGTATCTAAGGTCATCAGTCCCTAAGCTTACACACTACTTAACCTAAGTTATCCTAAGGACAAACACACTCACACCCATGCCCGAGGGAGGACTCGAACCTCCGCCGGGACCAGCCGCACAGTCCATGACTGCGGCGCCTGAGATCGTTCGGCTAATCCTGCGCCGCTTGCAATGACAACTGAAATCTAATTTTTTAGTTGTCATCTAGCTGTTAGAGTCATTTGTTGTGAAGTGTCTGACTGTAGACAGATTGGCACAAGCGAAGGCGGGGACTGTGCTAACGCAACGGGTAGTGGAGCGGCGCCGTGTTTGCGCAAGTGCGGCCAGCTGGTCCCGCGCAAACGCAGCTGCGTCCCGGCAGAGTCGCGGGCGCCATCCAGCCAAGGCCGCGGCCGTGACGTCAGAGGCCGGCCGGCCGCACGTGACCTGCGCCTCGCCTGCGCATCCCTCTGCACGCCGTTCCGCCTGGGAGCGCGCGCGCCGCACTGGGTCGCCGTTCGGCGGAGGGGCCGCGGGCGGCGCAGCTGGCGGCGGGGGGCGGCGAGCGGCTGCCGCCGGCCACACACGTTCTCTGGCGATCGCTTCCGCACTAAGCCCCACGTGTCGCTAGCTTAGGTTGCTAGTTTCCCATCTGAGACATACGGCGCTTTTGGTTTCTACAGCCACCAGTTAGATGGTACACAGAGTACCCGAAGGAACTTGCCCCCCTTCTTGCAGCGGTGTACCGTAGGTCTCTAGAAGAGCGTAGCGTTCCAAAAGATGGAAAAAGGGCACAGGTCATCCCCGTTTTCAAGAAGTGACGTCGAACAGATATACGGAACTATAGACCTATATCTCTAACGTCGATCTGTTGTAGCATTTTGGAACACGTATTATGTTCGAGTATAATGACTTTTCTGGAGACTAGAAATCTACTCTGTAGGAATCAGCATGGATTTCCAAAAAGACGATGGTGTGAAACCCAGCTAGCGCTATTCGTCCACGAGACTCAGAGGGCCATAGACTCGGGTTCCCAGGTAATATTCGTCCACCAGACTCAAGACTTGACTTCCACAAGGCGTTTCATACAGTTCCCCAAAGTTGTTTAATGAACAAAGTAAGAGCATATGGACTAGCAGACCAATTGTGTGATTGGATTGAAGAGTTCCTAGATAACAGAACGCAGCATGTCATTCTCAATGGGAGAAGTCTTCCGAAGTAATAGTGATTTGAGGTGTGCCGCAGGGGAGTGTCGTAGGACCGTCGCTATTCACAATATATACAAATAACCTTGTGGATAACATCGGAAGTTCACTGAGGCTTTTTGCGCATGATGCTGTAGTATACAGAGAGGTTGTAACAATGGAAAATTGTGCTGAAATGCAGGAGGATCTGCAACGAATTGACGCATGGTGCAGGGAATGGCAATTGAATCTCAATGTAGACAAGTGTAATGTGCTGCGAATACATAGAAAGAAAGATCCCTTATCATTTAGCTACAATATAGCACGTCAGCAACTGGAAGCAGTTAATTCCATAAATTATCTGGGAATACGCGTTAGGAGTGATTTAAAATGGAATGATCATATAAAGTTGATCGTCGGTAAAGCAGATGCCAGACTGAGATTCATTGGAAGAATCCTAAGGAAATGCAATCCGAAAACAAAGGAAGTAGGTTACAGTACGCTTGTTCGCCCACTGCTTGAATACTGCTCAGGAGTGTGGGATCCGTACCATATAGGGTTGATAGAAGAGATAGAGAAGATCCAACGGAGAGCAGCGCGCTTCGTTACAGGATCATTTAGTAATCGCGAAAGCGTTACGGAGATGATAGATATACTCCAGTGGAAGACTCTGCAGGAGAGACGCTCAGTAGCTCGGTACGGGCTTTTGTTGAAGTTTCGAGAACATACCTTCACCGAGGAGTCAAGCAGTATATTGCTCCCTCCTTCGTATATCTCGCGAAGAGACCATGAGGATAAAATCAGAGAGATCAGAGCTCACACAGAGGCATACCGACCATCCTTCCTTCCACGAACAATACGAGACTGGAATAGAAGGGAGAATCGATAGAGGTACTCAAGGTACCCTCCTCTACACACCGTCAGGTGGCTTGCGGAGTATGGATGTGGATGTAGATGTAGAATTTATTAAAAACAAAACATTTTACACACTCCCGATTACTTCACTTCCTGCCAGTCCTGTCGTCGCTTTCAGTCACTTGGGACACGAAAACTTATTTTATGACCTCGTTTACCTATGTCCAATTTGAAGCATGAGCAGTTTCTTAACGTTTGTATAAAACTTATTACCTCACCATAGTTGATGTATTCCCAGATGCCTACTAGAGTTTCCACACTGCTTGTACTGGTCGCAGGTCCCGTTCGCGATGAACAACACTTTGTCAGTTAACTCACCGCGAGTCGACGTGCGTCCGTGCATGTGGCCACCTCCGGTGGGTGACGAGAGTCTTGTGACGTAGTGACTTCTGCCAGCACTCGGCGACGCCACGGCGTCTCTCCGGACGAGTCCTCACCACAAAACAAGAGAGAGAAATAAAAGTATTCTATTAAATCACAGATTAGAACTCCTTGTAAAATTGCGAGTAAACTGATATCTAACTGTGACCAGTCGAATAACCAATTAACAGTTCATCAGACTTGAACATTGAATTGCTGTCATTGTTGTTGTTGTCTTCAGTCCAGAGACTGGTTTGATGCAGCTCTCCATGCTACTCTATCCTCTGCAAGCTTCATCTCCCAGTACCTACTGCAACCTACATCCTTCTGAATCTAAAAATTGAATTCATACCACTAAATTACAAACATATATATCCCCACTAAACTAAAAACTTGAATGCCACTCGCGTAAAGGGAAAAGTTTCATAAGATTTTACGGTTCATACATAAATTTTATGTCACAGTTTCCACTCAGTTCTCTACTCTCTTGTTCAACATGTTCCTTTACCACGCATAATGCGCTTTTAATGTTTTTCATGTAATTTTCCATGTAATGTTTCTTTTTTATTCATTCTTCATTGTAAATGTAAATCACTTCCTCAAATTGCGAACGGCCGGTCCAGTGGCCCCGCGCTCTTGTTCCCGTCAACAGATGGCAGTACTTTTGCCACTCCGGTTTACCAATTCGCTTCCTCCTCGGCGTCCGCTACTCCATGCTCTGCGCTCGCTGGTAGCACACCGCGACTTGCACTCGTCCACCGCGGGGCTCGGGGTCACAGCACCCAGTGTAAGACGTGTCCTGGTATTTACCCAGGTAGTCGTCGGTAGTACTGTCTGGTGTCTCTTTGGCATTGACTTAGGTTTCATAGCACCTACCCCGACCCGCGGTTTTCAGATGTTTTTTAATTTTTTATGAATTTTTTCTTTTTAAGTGTACTGCTGCTTGTAAAAATTACCTCCCGTCTCTTGCTATTTCCAATAAGACACCTGATGATGGGCGTATAAGAGCCCGAAACCGATCGTATGTTAAACAAAAGAACCTTCCAACTATTGCGGTATTTTCAAACTCTGACCACTAAATTAGTTTTCCCATGTCTACAGACACTGTCGAGGTAATATCTATGTAAAGGACCATCTATTAAAGGGGACAGGATAATTTTAGAATTTGTAAGTGACGTGCACGTAAGTGGTGTTTATAAAATGGGAGGAGGCCTGCGCCATATCCTGGAGGCTAAGAGAGCCATACGCAAACGGAAATGCTTGGGTCGCCACCAACTCTAGCCAGAAGACAAACAAGAGGTTCGACTGAGTTGGAAAATTAATTTATTTAGTCATAAGCAAAAAGCTCATGAAAGAACATTCGTTGTAATGTCACTCATAAGAAGTGGGACGTAATTATTAACATGATCCAGGGATTGTCCACATGCATCAAATGATAAAATAAAGTAAAAAAGGGCGCAAACACAGTGTATAAGAGCAGCTTGCAGCACCATTCCCGAAAACAAGATCTATTCTAAAGAGTTTTAAATAAAAGTGAACCGTAATTATTGGACCTGTGCGTATGAAAATGCTATGGATGGGCTAACAAGGAAACTACAAGGTGCACGGGACAGGTAAGGGAGACGTAACATCGCTGCATTGGGTAAGACTTGAATCAAAATTATTTATTTCTAAACAATTGATATAAGACATCTATATAACTGCTTTCAAATAACTTCCGGGAATTCAGCCAGGTTACACTTTCAGCGACCGCCGATATTTCGGCGGGAGAACACCCCGCCATTTTCAAGGCAAACTGCAACGAACAGGCGGCGTACATGCAAATTTAATACCTCGGTTCTCCGACAGAAGTAGGAAAGATAACACACACACACACACATATACACTGAACACCAGTGCCACCAAAGATGACTTTCCTGCTTCTGTCGGAGAACCGAGGTATTAAATTTGCATGTACGCCGCCTGTTCATTGCAGTTTGCCTTGAAAATGGCGCGGTGTTCTCCCGCCGAAATATCGGCGGTCGCTGAAAGTGTTACCTGGCTGAATTCCTGGAAGTTATTTGAAAGTTGTATACGCCAGGAGAAACTCAGGTCTCATATATAACTACTGTTGCCTCATAACTGCATACGATTGCTTGTGGAACGCTATACAATTCACAACAGAATCTCTTAATTTGGAACCGCGGTCGTAATTACAGGGGCACGGGAAAGGTTCAATACTCGCATTCAGACCAACATTCACTCAAGAACAGCAAGGACGGCCCCAACACCAACATGCACCGAAGGTGGTAGGTTTGTTCCACTGTGTTGGGAAATGATTAAATAAAAGAGCAACTCTGAATATCACGGTTGCATTTAAAGTTGAATCTCTGTTTGGAGAAACAGTCTCAACGAGGGCCACATATATACTACTGGCCAATAAAATTGCTATAACAAGAGGAAATGCAGATGATAAACGGGTATTCATTGGACAAATACTAGAACTGGCATGTGATTACATTTTCACGCAATTTGGGTGCATAGAACCTGAGAAATCAGTACCCAGAACAACCACCTCTGGCCGTAATAACGGCCTTGATACGCCTGGGCATTGAGTCAAACAGAGCTTGGATGGCGTGTACAGGTACTGCTGCCCATGCAGCTTCAACACAATACCACAGTTCATCAAGAGTAGTGACTGGCGTATTGTGACGAGCCAGTTGCTCGGCCACCATTGACCAGACGCTATCAATTGGTGAGAGATCTGGAGAATGTGCTGGCCAGGGCAGAAGTCGAACGTTTTCTGTATCCAGAAAGGCCCGTACAGGACGTGCAACATGCGGTCGTGCATTATTCTGCTGAAATGTAGGGTTTTGCAGAAATCGAATAAAGGGTAGAGCCACGGGTCGTAATACATCTGAAATGTAACGTCCACTGTTCAAAGTGTCGTCAATGCGAACAAGAGGTGACCGAGACGTGTAACCAATGGCACCCCGAACCATCACGCCGGGTGATACGCCAGTATGGCGATCACGAATACACGCTTCCACTGTGCGTTCACCACAGTGTCGCCAAACACGGTGAAAGGTCTCTGTTGGATTCCTTTCATGTCAATTTCTTAAATCTGTTGTCATTTACGGCATACATTCCTCCTCTAAATTTACTGTGGTGTTTCTGACTATCTGGGAAGAGACTGAGCAGTGAAACGTTTTCCTTTTACACATAAACAAGAACGATCTGTCACACTACTCCCCTTATAACACAGTTTATATGTAATTCGTGTCACACAGTCTCATACGGAACCTACATCCGCTTTCTTTTATATACGGTATATGATAAGATACTGTCGTCCCCCTTCCCTTCTGTGTGAGAGGATGAATGAGCAAATGTATTTCTAGTTGCATGCTTGATGGCAGCAGACAAGCCTGTCTGCTAGAGAACAGTAGGACCAACGTCAGAACAGGTAACTACGCTTTCTAAACGCAGAGAGGTTTCTATTCTTAGTATGGTACTGTCTGTCCCTCGTCATGTTGGTATAGGGAGCTGCCTCTCTGGTCACTTCCGTTTTGTATCTGTTAAGCACGCTCGGTAGCGGCCCGGGTCAGTCTGTCTGCGGCGAGCGTCTGAAGTGGTAAGATCTCCGGCAAAGCGCGTGTCTGCCAAGTCCGTAGGACAATGGAATTCTTAAGTTCAGCCTAACTGAAAATTTAATCACCTTTATTTCAGGTTTAGCTCTAAAATATCTAATGTTATCTTAATTTGCAACGCAGTGTGATTCGAGTGTACAGTTCAGAATATCTTCCAGTAGTTGCTTTGTCACTACTTTGTGTGTAAAGTGGAACCACGTGTTGATCAGTAACTATAACTAAGATCATCAATCTTAAATGCGAATATGCGTGAGATTATAACGTCTCGTCTCGACAATATTTTTCAATATAGCAACTTTTCTTTATGTTCAACCCAGGTTGGGTGTACTTTATGAGACCAGTACCACGTGCTTATACATTTGTTTGACCCATCAGCTTAATAGTAAGACATTAGTAACCAGTTCCAGGTTTTTTCTTTTGTAAATTGCTTTTAGATCTAATTTATTTTAACTATCAAAATTATTGTGGAGTTACACTCTTTGTGTAAACCAAGTTGACAACGTGAAGCATGTGGTGTAATCATCAAAGTAGCCCTCAGCTATTCTTTTCGGGAAAATTTCACAGAGAGTTAGTATGAATTTAGTATACCAGTGTGTGGTAATTACATGACGGACAGGATTGCGCTACGAACGTAACTTCTTTGGGTGAAAATTGAATCGGTTGGTTGTGGTTAATTTCCTCTTGCATATGTTTCAACGTTCTTCATGTGTTATTTTTTTGAATGCAGTCTTGTATGCAGTCTCCCAATCTTGGCTCCATATTTGATGTGTTCTGTAAGATTACAAGCTCACATTTTCACAATCCTAAATAAGGCACCAGTTTAGTTATGAATCCAGTTTAATATGCTGAAATTTCAATGATGAATGTTAAAATAAATTTCCAAATATAAACTGATTTATTTCTTTTTATTTCAATTCTCTTATATATATATATCTCACCGGTTGTTGTGTGACTATTAAAAGATTATAATTAATGTTAGTCTGGCTGGGAATTTGGTAAGCTAAACTGGATACCTGGTGAAACAGTTGCTCAGTAATGCAAGGTTAACTTCCCCAGACAGCTCACAGCTTTTAACCCTCTTTTATTGTCTATCAGCACCGGTTTCAGAAGAAATTAAAGCAACAACATTACACATGGCGACCCTGTTCTGTGATTCCGCTAGACTCTGGAATCTCTGAAACGTTAGATTGCGAGCGTTGTATAATCCTAATTTTTTCCCCTGTAGCGCTCAAACAACTTCTGGGTTGTTTCTGAGCAGAGTTTCAAAAGATTCACGGCGTTGTTGAGCGGCATTGTGTTGTATGTCTTGTTTTGCTTTCTATATTTGTGTGTTTTGTATGTATGTGTTTTTTTTCTCGCTTGTAAATTGCACTGACTTCGATCAAAGATATAAATTTGTTTTGCGTGTGAAAAAGTGCGTACTAGGTTGGGTACCTTTCGTGTGACTGTCGTAATTTTTGGGAGATACATTTATTCTGATTAGTGTGTTGCGTACCGGGTATAAATTGAACGAATGCAGACACGTAACCAAGCTAAAAGTAGGCGGTCCAACAACTTAAGCAACATGGCCCAAGGGGATAATTTGATTTCGAATATTAACGCCTCGGACGGTTCCGAAAATGCAATGGGGAATACTTCAGAGGAAATGCAAAACAGGACGAACGGGCTCACAGCAGAGCCAGAAATTAATTTGCCTCCTACTAACCAAATCGATTTGGCAGAACTCATAAAGGCCTTATTACATCAAACTAAAGAAAACGCAGAGAAATCAGAAAAATCGTTCCGAGAACAAAAAGAATCATCCGAAAAATCGATCCGAGTGCTAGGCGAACAAATTACGCAGAAATCTGAAAAATCGATGCGTGAGCTAGGCGAACAAATAGACGAAAAACTTATCCAGCAGACAAATAAAGTTGACAAGTCGATGCAGAGAGTGTCCGATGATATCTCACAAAGAATAAACAATCTGGCAAGTGAAATAAAAAGTGATATTATGAAAGAATTAGGCCGTACATTTGAACAAATCGATGATCGTCTGCAAGCCTTAGAACAGAGCAAGCGGAGTCGCGATGCGGAATCGAAAGAGAGCGAAGAACAGCTACTTAGGAATTTCCAAGCGCTGAGAGAAAAATGCCAAAGAGAACACCAGCAGGTACTTTCCAGGGTCCAGGAGGCGGAAACGCATTGTCCCGCGTCCATTAGCAACACAGTAGCGGACAACAGTCAAGCGATTCACGCACTCGAACAGCAAGTAGAACAATTGAAGCAGACTGGGGCGGAGGACAACAGACAGATACATGATAACATTGCGGCATTAGCGGACATCGTAGGCACGATGAAGGTGACTGAGAGCGATAACTACACTACACCAGTAGCAGTCGCAGGGACCGAAGAAGTGCGTTCGCTTCTTAGATTTCAGAAGGGACAGTTCGAAGTGAACAGGCGACACAAAGCTGTAACATTCGAATTACAAGAATGCGTGGCGCATCTGGAAAGCCGCATGGGGTGTGATTCTGAACTCACCAATAGCACTAGAAATAGCTGTATGAACAGTGCAGAGAGGGACTACGGCCACGAAGGAGATTTTGACGACAGGGAAGAATGTATTTTGAGGGGCAGACATGAGAAAAATAGAAACATACAAGGGCCTCGCCGGGAGGAAATGCGTGGATTTGATTTCAAACATTTCTTTACGTGAGAAAGTTTGAGATATTTCGAAATTCGCAAAAAGGAGTACATCCATGAGCATGGCTCGAGCAATTTGAGTTCTGTCTTGCCCCCGACTGGGCAAGTTCACATAAGATAGAATATATGTGTAGCTATTTGGAAGGCGAACCGGCGATTCGCATGAGGTTGGCAGGGCGTCACTGCAACTCCACTCGGGAGTTTAGACTAGCCTTTCTGTCCGCCTACTGGTCGGAAGCGGCACAAGATAGGGTCAAGCATGGCATAATTATGCTGCAAAATTTGAACCAGACTGGTTTCGGCAGCCCAGCACGCCTATTCGACCACATGCTGCAGGAAAATCAATTTTTATACGACCCATACGGGCCTGCGGAACTAATTAGGATATGCATCACCAAACTGCCGATGCACTTGCGCCATGTCATTCTTGCGGGACGATGCAAAGAGGACGTGAAAACGTTTAAGGCACTTCTCAAAGAGTTGGAATACAATAAAGGAGAATGCCCACCTAATCAGGCAAAAAGTTATTAAGGGGCACAGCAGCGCGATCGCTGTCGTGGCCGTAGTACTAATCAACGGCGTGACTGGTCGTCGCGACGCGAACGGAACAATAATCGGGACCGGCCGTATAGAAACTGGGGTAACAGTCGCGAACACAGGTGGACCAACGGAAATGATCGAGGGCGTGGACAAGATCGTGAACGCAACAGTTACGGCAACCAGAATCGATACTACGGTGAACACGGTGGGAATAGGACTGTAGGCGGAGCACCTCATGATGTTGAAATTCGGCCGGCTATCCCTAGACATAATCCAGCAAATGGAAATGAACAAAAACGGCAATGACAAATGATCAGCGCAGAAGGCGCCCAATCGGAACAAATGAGCGACATGGCAACTGAGTGCATAGGGTATATAGAGAGGGAAGATATTAGAGAGGATTTGTTGCAAGAAACTACGAGTGCTAAAATTTCGGGAATAAATCCAGTCGTGACAGTTGCAGTAAACGAAATATGTTTTAAGTGTGTCATTGACGCTGGAAGCCCCTTCTCGATAGTGAGCGAGGCAGCATTTCAAAAATGCGAAGGGACTGGGTCTTTCCCGTTTTTCAAGTGAGAGGAATAAAGGTGAAGGGCGCAATCTACGGCAAGAGCGTAGAAATTTTACCTGCCAGGGAAGAGAGTTTGAGTACAGCTTCTTTGTGCTCCCAATGCTGAATGTGGCAATGATTTTAGGAAATGACTTCATGAATGTCCACCATGCAGTAATTGACATGGGTGGAGGAGTAATGACAGTTCAAGTTCGGGATCAGCCAATTAATTTAGTATTTGATGAATGCATAGTACGTGCCGAGTCAGAAATTAGTTGCCTAAAATTTCAAGCTCAAACCGAGTCGCAACCCAGACTGGAGCTACTCGTGAACTATGTAAGTGAGTCGTGCTCTACGTCTGGTGAGCAGGGGAAAGATGTTGCTTTTGCTGATGCACTGAGAAAGAGCATCGCGGGTGTCAGAACCACGGACAGGGAAAAGGAGAAATTGTATCCTCTACCCATTGTATCCACAGGACATGTGCCCTGTATTTGAAGAAGTGTCATGATGATCTCTCCATTGGCAAAAGATTCCGGAATAGTCCCCCTTTCGGATCTCCGGGAGGGTACTGCCAAGGGGTAGGTTACCATGAGAAAAAGATTGAATAATCAACGAAAGGATAACGTTCTACGAGTCGGGGCGTGGAATGTCAGAAGCTTGAACGTGGTAGGGAAACTAGAAAATCTGAAAAGGGAAATGCAAAGGCTCACTCTAGATATAGTAGGGGTCAGTGAAGTGAAGTGGAAGGAAGACAAGGATTTCTGGTCAGATGAGTGTCGGGTAATATCAACAGCAGCAGAAAATGGTATAACAGGTGTAGGATTCGTTATGAATAGGAAGGTAGGGCAGAGGGTGTGTTACTGTGAACAGTTCAGAGACCGGGTTGTTCTAATCAGAATCGACAGCAGACCAACACCGACAACGATAGTTCAGGTATACATGCCGACGTCGCAAGCTGAAGATGAACAGATAGAGAAAGTGTATGAGGGTATTGAAAGGGTAATGCGGTATGTAAAGGGGGACGAAAATCTAATAGTCATGGGCGACTGGAATGCAGTTGTAGGGGAAGGAGTAGAAGAAAAGGTTACAGGAGAATATGGGCTTGGGACAAGGAATGAAAGAGGAGAAAGACTAATTGAGTTCTGTAACAGGTTTCAGCTAGTAATAGCGAATACCCTGTTCAAGAATCACAAGAGGAGGAGGTATACTTGGAAAAGGCCGGGAGATACGGGAAGATTTCAATTAGATTACATCATGGTCAGACAGAGATTCCGAAATCAGATACTGGATTGTAAGGCGTACCCAGGAGCAGATATAGACTCAGATCACAATATAGTAGTGATGAAGAGTAGGCTGAAGTTCAAGACATTAGACAGGAAGAATCAATACGCAAAGAAGTGGAATACGGAAGTACTAAGGAATGACGAGATACGTTTGAAGTTCTCTAACGCTATAGATACAGCAATAAGGAATAGCGCAGTAGGCAGTACAGTTGAAGAGCAATGGACATCTCTAAAAAGGGCCATCACAGAAGCTGGGAAAGAAAACATAGGTATAAAGAAGGTAGCTGCGAAGAAACCATGGATAACAGAAGAAATACTTCAGTTGATTGATGAAAGGAGGAAGTACAAACATGTTCCGGGAAAATCAGGAATACAGAAATACAAGTCTCTGAGGAATGAAATAAATATGAAGTGCAGGGAAGCTAAGACGAAATGGTTACAGGAAAAATGTGAAGACATTGAAAAAGATATGATTGTCGGAAGGACAGACTCAGCATACAGGAAAGTCAAAACAACCTTTGGTGACATTAAAAGCAACGGTGGTAACATTAAGAGTGCAACGGGAATTCCACTGTTAAATGCAGAGGAGAGAGCAGATAGGTGGAAAGAATACATTTAAAGCCTCTATGAGGGTGAAGATTTGTCTGATGTAATAGAAGAAGAAACAGGAGTCGATTTAGAAGAGATAGGGGATCCATTATTAGAATCGGAATTTAAAAGAGCTTTGGAGGACTTACGGTCAAATAAGGCAGAAGGGATAGATAACATTCCATCAGAATTTCTAAAATCATTGGGGGAAGTGGCAACAAAACGACTATTCACGTTGGTGTGTAGAATATATGAGTCTGGCGATATACCATCTGACTTTCGGAAAAGCATCATCCACACAATTCCGAAGACGGCAAGAGCTGACAAGTGCGAGAATTATCGCACAATCAGCTTAACAGCTCATGCATCGAAGCTGCTTACAAGAATAATATACAGAAGAATGGAAAAGAAAATTGAGAATGTGCTAGGCGCCGATCAGTTTGGCTTTAGGAAAAGCAAAGGGACGAGACAGGCAATTCTGACGTTACGGCTAATAATGGAAGCAAGGCTAAAGAATAATCAAGACACTTTCATAGGATTTGTCGACCTGGAAAAAGCGTTCGACAATATAAAATGGTGCAAGCTGTTCGAGATTCTGAAAAAAGTGGGGGTAAGCCATAGGGAGAGACGGGTCATATACAATATGTACAACAACCAAGAGGGAATAATAAGAGTGGACGATCAAGAACGAAGTGCTCGTATTAAGAAGGGTGTAAGACAAGGCTGTAGCCTTTCGCCCCTACACTTCAATCTGTACATCGAGGAAGCAATGATGGAAATAAAAGAAAGGTTCAGGAGTGGAATCAAAATACAAGGTGAAAGGATATCAATGATACGATTCGCTGACGACATTGCTATCCTGAGTGAAAGTGAAGAAGAATTAAATGATCTGCTGAACGGAATGAACAGTCTAATGAGTACACAGTATGGTTTGAGAGTAAATCGGAGAAAGACGAAGGTAATGAGAAGTAGTAGAAATGAGAACAGCGAGAAACTTAACATCAGGATTGATGGTCACGATGTCAATGAAGTTAAGGAATTCTGCTACCTAGGCAGTAAAATAACCAATGACGGACGGAGCATGGAGAACATCAAAAGCAGAGTCGCTATGGCAAAAAAGGCGTTTCTGGCAAGAGAAGTCTACTAATATCAAATACCGGCCTTAATTTGAGGAAGAAATTTCTGAGGATGTACGTCTGGAGTACAGCATTGTATGGTAGTGAAACATGGACTGCGGGAAAACCGGAACAGAAGAGAATCGAAGCATTTGAGATGTGGTGCTATAGACGAATGTTGAAAATTAGGTGGACTGATAAGGTAATGAATGAGGAGGTTCTACGCAGAATCGGAGAGGAAAGGAATATGTGGAAAAGACTGATAAGGAGAAGGGACAGGATGATAGGACATCTGCTAAGACATGAGGGAATGACTTCCATGGTACTAGAGGGAACTGTAGAGGGCAAAAACTGTAGAGCAAGACAGAGATTGGAATACGTCAAGTAAATAATTGAGGACGTAGGTTGCAACTGCAACTCTGAGATGAAGAGGTTAGCACAAGAAAGGAATTCGTGGCGGGCCGCATCAAACCAGTCAGTAGACTGATGACCAAAAAAAAACTTAGGAATCATGAACGGGTATTTTCTGAGACTCCGGGGGCGATTAAGGGTTTTACTTACCAATTCAGAGTACTTGACCATCAGAAGTTTTCTGTTGGCCCATACCCTACTCCCGTGACGTACAAAGCCCAGGTGGAGAAGGAAATAAACAAGATGTTAGAACAAGGAATAATTGAGCGGGCAGTAAGCTCGTACAACTCACCCTTGCTTGTCGTACCAAACCGCGACAACTCGGTTCGTTTGGTACTAGACTCGAGACAGATAAACACAATTATTATGTCGGAAACGGACAGGCCTGAGAGCCTTGAGGAACTCTTACAACGTTTCCAAGGGGTAAAGGTACTATCATCTGTCGACCTCCGTTCGAGTTTTTGGCAAATCGTGCTACACCCATCTTGCAGATTATATACAGCGTTCCTGTGTTATGGAAATTGTTTCCAATTCCGGCATCTCCCGTTCGGACTAAACGTCTCATCAGCTGCTTTGATAAGGGGATTAAATACCATTTTGCCTGATGATTTGAAACAGCGAGTGACAATTTACGTGGATGACATACTAATTGCGGAAATGTCGTGGGAGGATCATAATGACGTTCTGAACAGAGTACTGGTTGTTTCTGAGAAGGCAGATGTAACAGTCAACTTAGATAAATCACAGTTCGCACGAGAGAACATAAAATTCTTAGGCCATAGTGTCTCAGCAAATGGAATACAACCTGCCCCGGAGAAAATTGCGGCGATAGCGGAGTGTGCTGTGCTGACAAATAAACAGTTGGGAGCATTGTTAGGCCTGTGTAATTTTTATAAGCGATTTATAAATTTTAGTGTACTTGGTACACCCCGTCTATGTGGACTAACAGGGAAGAAGCTTTGTGGGTCTGGGATCAAGAGGCACAGGATGAATTTTATAAATTGAAAAAGGCATTGGTAGAGGCTCCCATCCTCGTGTACCCCGACCTGACGCAAGAATTCTGTTTAATGACGGACAGTTCCTTGTCAGGATTAGGTGCGGTACTGTTTCAAATGGAAGGAAAGGATGATATTACAACTTGGAAAACAATCTCGTTTGGGAGAAGGGTGCTCTCTCAATGTGAAAAAAATTATTCCGTTACGGATCTCGAAGCACTGGCGATAGTTTGGACATTCTCAAAATTTAGGTATTTCTTATTTGGGACGACCACCAGGGTGTACACTGACCATCGTGCACTCCAATTTCTTATGGGCACAAAAATCACGCATGGCAGACTAGGACGCTGGGCACAATACCTACAGGAATATAATTTCACTGTAGAATACATTACGGGACAGAAAAATGTAATTGCTGACGCTTTATCGCGTATTCCTATAGGTTTGGTTCACACAGAAGAAGGGGAACTCGGTGAAAATAATTTTAGCATCCTATACTTACAGAATGTAGCGTTCGAGAACTTTGTTACCACCTCTTTAGGGAGTATAGCGGACGAACAGGATAAGGACGCAGTATTGAAAGATATAAAGAAGAAGTGGGAAGACAAGGAGAATGTAGGAATACGCCAGTACTACTTAGTATGCAATAGAATACTATTCAAGAAATGAGCCCCAGACGACTCCAGATGGGTGTTGGTGATTCTGGAGGAACTCGTAAACAAAATTATATGGTACATACATTTAATCATTGCACCCGATAATACCAAGCAAACTTTGTGACCTCGCGGCCGTGGATCTATTTGGGCCACTAATACGATCTAAAGCAGGTTTTGCATATGTTTTCATAGCGGTGGAGCTAACCTCCAAGTTTGTGTGTCTGACTCCGTTGAGGCGAGCCACAGGAAGGGCAGCGGCATCTGCATTTGCAAAGCAGTTTCTGCATGAAGTTGGGCGTGGGAAAAGGGTTATCTCGGATAATGGACCACAATTTAGATCGCAATACTCGCAGCGGATGCTTCGAAGGAGAAGAATTAAACCTATAAATATATATATATCTAATTCACCCCAGCTCGAACCCCAGTGAGCGTATTATGCGTGAATTAGGAAAATAGTGTAGGTTATATTGCAGTCGTGATCACCGATCGTGGGACATACATCTAAAAGGATTTCAGAACATAATTAATGAGTTGCCTAATACGTCAACAAAGCTTCCGCCAATTACTGTGCTAAAAAACAAGGAGCCTCCGAGCAAAATCAAAGAGGTGGTGCCTTGGCCACTAGAGCCGAGACTACGCCGGAACGCAATTGTTGACTTAGCTTTACGCAACATCAAGCGTGCAGCAGAAGCCAGAGTCAAGGCGTACAAGAAAAACGTGAGAAAAACAGTGTTTCATGTAGGACAAAAAGTTCTTATCAGATCACACAAGCTGTCTAACAAACGGTCAGGTGTCTGTAAGAAATTTTTTAATCTCTTTAACGGCCCGTATCAGATAAGGAAGATTCCCCATGAAAACGCCATAGAAGCTGAAACTCTTCGATCAAAGAAATCAAAAGGGCTACACCATGTGTCAAACGTAAAACCATACATTGAGTAGAAAGGACAGTGAGGAGTAGAGAGGACGGTGAAGAGAAACAGTTGATTAGTTTACATTTGTGATAAATGCATTTTGAATAACATGTTGGTAAAAGTAATGATAAAGATGTTTCTATGTGATTGATTGAAGTGATGTTTATGGCTTTTTTTTTGGGTAAATTGAAAAGAGTCGCTCCTGAGGGAAGCAAGATGTGTGTTGAATTAATGCGAGACTCAGGGGAAAATCCGATCTGTGGGTATTATGGGTCTGGCCAACCCAGGTCCCCAGCTGTTAGTAGCCTTGTTTCTAATTTTCTGCTTTCAGTGCTACTATCTTTCTATTACTATTCTATATCTGTCAGTATAAATGAGGATCTCTTACTATAGTTGTAATATTGTTGCATTAATTTGTTCTGAAAGCGGTAAGTAAATCTAGAAGTGGAACGTATGCCGTAAATGACAACAGATTTAAGAAATTAATTGGAAAAGAATCCAACAGAGACCTTTCATAACCCCAACGCTCCGGGAAAAGACTGTGCAGGGAATTTTCTGGCCATGCTAGGACATTCCCAAGCAGGCTTCTCACACCCAGCTGAAACCAAAAATGTAAAGAAAAGTCAAAAGGTCACCAGCTACTTGCTAAAACACAATAATTTCAACACATCTTTAGAATCTACCAATTTCAAAGAGAAAAAAACAATCTGTGACACCTATTTAAAAGATAGTGTAGACCTAATTCGGTCACCAAGTAAAAACAATGGTCCCTGTGTCATTAATATGAAAACAATTTCTGGTTGTTACCCTTATGGAGTTCACCAGCATTTGCTCATTGCAAGAGCCAACTGATCACAGGAAAATTTATGACTGCTTATTAACAAGTAAAATTTATGAAAATAGCAAAGGTGCCACAGCAATTAAAAAAGAACATGAAAAGAACATCAGCATTATAAAGCAGAACATTAAAAAATGATAAGAGAAAAAACATGGTTTACAAAGTGGTTATCGCAAAAAATTCTATATCTTATAAAACTAATAATTTGTAGAATTAAAATAACTTTGTGGGACTAATTTAATCACTCTACTACATTTCAGTTAGTTAGCAAACAATGATCACTGTGTCATTATACTGCAACTACAATTAATTATGTGATTGTTACCCTTAAGGGGTTCCTCACTATAAATACGCCCCATGCAAAGGCTAATCGATCACAGTCCAATGAGAATGAATAGCTATCTGACTGATGAACGAAGCAATGCCACAGGAATGAATTTACGAAACAAAACATTACAAATTTAATACATCACACAAAAAGAAACATTGATAAATAAAACAGCTCTAAAAGTTCAATAGTCACATCTAAAAAAAACCACCAATAAATAAAACACCTGTAAAATACAAGAGTCAGTCTAATAAAAAAAATACCAATAAATCGAACCCCTGCAAAATACACGATCAAAGTTTCTCTGAAAGAACACATGTATATGCATTGGACTAAGAACCGTATAATCACTGTTTACTGGCACACTCAGTAGTTCCATTGTTCCGAGGCACAATATAGGGGGGGTTCGTCGCCGCAGCTGTCAGTAGGGATTTTTGTCCATCTGTTGTGAGCAATCCTGGCGTCTCTGCCCTCTCATGAAGTTTCTCTTAATGGGCCTGTGTCACGTTCATCTCGATTTGGTTCCATGTTTGTGTTGTCAAATTCGTGCGGTATCCTCGTTTGACACGCCAGGTTGATATTCCTGATCAAGGACGACACTTAATGGATCTTTTTTGTGCCACCCTTAGCTACTAGAGAACGATTTACTGTCGCTTGACAGTGGGCATCTGCCAGGAAATGTTGATAGGCGTCATTGAAGTCTGCCAGTTTCACTGGACAGTATGTGTCAAAAGGCTCCACGCCCCTTTATCCCCTGTCTTCTGTCGTTTCACCGCAGCTGTCTCGTCACAGTCGCGTGCATGTGGTGAGTTGCCAGCAGATGGATTTCCACGCGGTGGACCGCTCGACCATCTCAGGTCATTGCCTCCACGAAGGGTCGCACTGGTGTGGCCGGCCATTAGCTCCAGGTGCAAGGGTAAGTGTTTGTCCCGTACCCTTCTTTTGTTGTCGGCCACGCTCCCAAAGTGTCCTGCTGGGAAACCTGCCTGTTTACAACTAGTCCTCCTTCTCGCTGCTCCCGCTGTCTCGTAAGAGTTTAGCCGGTTCGCTTTCACGTTCTCAACTGCATTCACAGAAATTTTTCATCATAGTTATGTGATTACAAAATTTCATACATAATACCGCTTAGTATTGTCTTTCACAATTTTTAAGAACAAAAGTGAGACTTAATTTTTTTAAAATAAAAAGTTAGATGAATCGACAATATAAAAATAAAAGTTAAGTGGCTTGACAATATAAAAAATAAAAGTGAAATGACTTGACAGTACAAAAATAAAAATTAAATGAACTGACAATATAATATCTAAATCCACATCACTAATGTGGTTCACTTGCGATTTAAGAAATCAAATGCTACTTATTAATTCACTAAAATGAATAGGATTATGCCTTGTGTAAGTATAGGTCAGGGCAGCATAGGGTTCACATGTTATTTACACACACACACATATGCACACCTATTGTCTATACTATAAACTAACTACCCATAAACATGTATTACTCAAAATTCTACTCCAGTCCACTACTAGTTAATCCAACAAGCTACTTCAATTCTACTTCAACAGTGTTTATACCACTACAACATTGTTCTAATTCGTCCTCTTCTTGATGCTCGCAGCATATGTCTTGTCACATGATAAATATGGAGAAACTTTCCTTAAACATACATAGTAAAAAGAACAATGGTTATTTGCACGCCAAAACATTTATACTAGTTGGCACACCTGATAAGAGACTCACAATTATACATTTATCATAATCATATGTTCATACATATAACAGTAAGACAATTTCATCTAAGATTACGTTATCACAAGAATGAATCACACAGATGACTCTGAGAAGGTAAAAATGTTTACATTATACAGGTTATACTACATTTTCTTACCCATTTCGTGCCTTCTTTAAGTTGCCTTTCGCTTCCAAATCAGGTATTTCGCCTATGGTGGTCATTCTGGTTTCATTTCTCTTGAATGGTAAAATTGTGGTCTCCTCCATTCTGTAAAACAGTTTCATCTTAACATATTGAACTTACAACAGGCACAAAAGATCCGATTCCTCCTGTAGTTTAAATGACAAATGTTTTACTTCATCCTTATTACATTAAACCAAGCTTTCCTTCGGTCCCATAATCAAAATTATTTAATCTTCCTCTAACTTCAAGAGAGACATTTCTTCAGTTCAACTCATATAGGCTGCAGTGCATCCAGCACCATTGAAAACAGTAAGCTGTAATGCTCACAGCACCAGGAAAACGCATAAACGTCACTTTTCTAGGACAGGTATTAACGCAGAATAATTTTTCAGCCTCTGGCTCAACATCAATCAAGACTACAGAAAGGATTCATATTTCTGTTCCATTCTCCATTTGCTGGAAAACTGCTCGTCATTTGACTGCCATAATACCATTTCAGGGCCACGTAAATTACACAAACCACAACTCTTCTTTCACCTTGAAGCGAATCAATCTACTTACGAAATCCACAGACAGCACTTTACATACTCAGCTATAAAGAACAAAAAAGATATATCATCAATATTAACATATTAGCGCATATTGGGAAGCCATTGGTTAAACAATCGTATTATCGAATCCTGTTTTCAAGATTCCTTTCTCAGACTTCTTCTATTTTAAAATATTCATACAGCACGCATACTATGAAAGGTCTCTGTTGGATTCCTTTCATGTTAATTTCTTAAATCTGTTGTCATTTACGCCCTTCATTCCACTTCTAAATCTATCTGGGAGGAGACTGAGCAGTGAAACGTGTTACTATTACTCATAAACAAGAACGATCTGTCACACTACTACACTTTAAAACACAGTTTATATGTAATTCATGTCACACAGACTCATACGGAACCTACATCCACTTTCTTTTATATATGGTATATGATAAGATACTGTCATCCCCCTTCCCTTCTGAGTGAGAGGGTGAATAAGCAAATGTATTTCTAGTTGCATGCTTGATGGTAGCAGGCAAGCCTGCCTGCTAGAGAACAGTAGGACCAACGTCAGAACAGGTAACTACGCTTTCTAAACGCAGAGAGGTTTCTATTCTTAGTATGGTCCTGTCTGTCCCTTGTCATGTTGGTATAGGAAGCTGCCTCTCTGGTCACTTCCGTTTGTATCTGTTAAGCACGCTCGGTAGCAGCCCGGGTCAGTCCGTCCGCGGCGAGCGTCTGAAGTGGTAAGATCTCCGGCAAAGCGCGTGTCTGCTAAGTCCGTAGGACAATGGATTTCTTAAGTTCAGCCTAACTGAAAATTTAATCACCTTCATTTCAGGTTTAGCTCTAAAATATCTAATGTCATCTTAAATTGCAACGCAGTGTATTTCGAGTGTGAAGTTCAGAATATCTTCCAGTAGTTGCTTTGTCACTACTTGGTGAGGAAAGTGGAACCACGTGTTGATCAGTAACTCTAACTAAGATCATCAATCTTAAATGCGGATCTGCATGAGATTATAACGTCTCGTCTTGACAATAGTTTTCAATATAGCAATTTTTCCTTGTGTTCAACACACGTGGGGTGTACTTTGTGAGACCAGTACCACGTGCTTATATAATTGTTTGACCCATCAGGTTCATAGTAAGACGATAGTAATCAGTTCGAGGTTATCCTTTTGTAAGTTGCTTTTCGATCTAATTTATTTTAATTATTAAAATTATTGTGGAGTTACACACTTTGTGTAAACCAAGTTGACCACGTGAAGCATGTGGTGTAATCATCAAAGTAGCCCTCAGCTATTCTTTTCGGGAAGATATCACAGAGAGTTAGTATGAATTTACTATACCAGTTTGTGGTAATTACATGACGGACAGGATTGCACTACAAACGTAACTTCTTTGGGTGAAAATTGAATTGGTTGGTTGTGGTTAATTTCCTCTTGCATATGTTTCAACGTTCTTCGTGTATTATTTTATGAATGCAGTGCTGTATGCTGTCTCCCAATCTTGGGTCCGTATTTGATGTCTTCCGTAGGATTACAAACTCACATTTTCACAATCCTAAATAAGGCACCAATGTAGTTATGAATCCAGTTTAATATGCTGAAATTTCAATGATCAATGTTAAAATAAATTTCCAAATATAAACTGATTTATTTATTTTTATTTAAATTCTCTTTTATATATATATATATATATATATATATATATATATATATATATATATATATATATATATTAAGAAAAATCACCAGTTGTCATATGACTATTAAAAGATTATAATTAATGTTAGTCTGGTTGGGAATTTGGTAAGCTAGCCTGGATACCTGGTGATACAGTTGCTCAGTAATGCAAGGTTAACTTCCTCAGATAGCTCACATCTTTTAACCCACTTTTATGGTCTTGAATATCAGCACCACTTTCAGAACAAATTAATGCAACATCATTACACATGGCGAACCTGTTCTGTGATTCCGCTAGACTCTGGAATCTCTGAAACGTTAGAATTCGAACCTTGTATAATCTTAAATTTTTCTCTTCAGCGCTCAAACAACTTCTTCGTTGTTTCTGAGCAGACTTTCAAATGATTCACTACTTTGTTGAGCGGCGTTGTGTTGTTTGTCTTGTTGTTTTATTTTCTATATTTGTGTGTTTTATATGTGTGTGTGTGTGTGTTTTTTTTTCTCGCTTGTAAATTGCAGTGTTTCGTTCAAACATAAAAATTCGTTTTGCGTGTGAAGAAGTGCGTACTAGGTTGGGTACCTTTCGTGTAACTGTCGTAATTTTTGGGGGATACATTTATTGTGATTAGTGTGTTGCGTACCGGGTATAAATTGAACGAATGCAGACACGTAAGCAAGCTAAAAGTAGGCGGTCCAACAACTTAAGCAACATGGCCCAAGGGGATAATTTGATTTCGAATATTAACGCGAAGGATGGTTCCGAAAATGCAATGGGGAATACTTCAGGCGAAACGCAAAACAGGACGAACGGGCTCACAGCAGAGCCAGAAATTAATTTGCCTCCTACTAACCAAATTGATTTGGCAGAACTCATGAAAGCCTTATTGCAACAAAATAAAGAAAACGCAGAGAAATCGGAAAAATCGTTCCGAGAACAAAAAGAATCATCTGATAAATCGATCCGTGAGCTAGGCGAACAAATAGACGAAAAACTAATTCAGCAGACAAATAAAGTCGACAAGTCGATGCAGAGAGTGTCCGATGATATCTCACAAAGAATAAACAATCTGGCAAGTGAAATAAAAAGTGATATTATGAAAGAAATAGGCCGTACATTTGAACAAATCGATGATCGTCTGCAAGCCTTAGAACAGGGCAAGCGGAGTCGCGATGCGGAATCGAAAGAGAGCGAAGAACAGCTACTTAGAAGTTTCCAAGCGCTGAGAGAAAAATGCTAAAGAGAACACCAGCAGGTACTTTCCAGGGTCCAGGAGGCAGAAACGCATTGTCCCGCATCCGTTACCAACACAGTAGTGGACAACAGTCAAGCGATTCACGCACTCGAACAGCAAGTAGAACAATTGAAGCAGACTGGGGCGGAGGGCAACAGACAAATACATGATAATATTGCGGCATTAGCGAACATCGTAGGCACGATTAAGGTGATGGAGAGCGATAACTACACTACACCAGTAGCAGTCGCAGGGACCGAAGAAGTGCGTTCGCTTCTTAGATTTCAGAAGGGACAGTTCGAAGTGAACAGGCGACACAAAGCTGTAACATTCGAATTACAAGAATGCGTGGCGCATCTGGAAAGCCGCATGGGGTGTGATTCCGAACTCACCAATAGCACTAAAAATAGCCGTATGAACAGTGCAGAGAGGGACTCCAGCCACGAAGGAGATTTTGACGACAGGGAAGAATGTATTTTGAGGGGCAGACATGAGAAAAATAGAAACATACAAGGGCCTCGCCGGGAGGAAATGCGTGGATTTGATTTCAAACATTTCTTTACGTGAGAAAGTTTGAGATATTTCGAAATTCGCAAAAAGGAGTACATCCATTAGCATGGCTCGAGCAATTTGAGTTCTGTCTTGCCCCCGACTGGGCAAGTTCACATAAGATAGAATATATGTGTGGCTATTTGGAAGGCGAACCGGCGATTCGCATGAGGTCGGCAGCGTATCACTGCAACTTCACTCGGGAGTTTCGACAAGCCTTTCTGTCCGCCTACTGGTCGGAAGCGGCACAAGATAGGGTCAAGCATGGCATAATTATGCTGCCAAATTTAAACCAGTCTGGTTTCGGCAGCCCAGCACGCCTATTTGACCACATGCTGCAGGCGAATCAATTTCTATACGATTCATACGAGCCTGCGGAACTAATTAGGATATGCATCACCAAATTGCCGATGCATTTGCGCCACGTCATTCTTGCGGGATGATGGCGTCAAGAAGAGGACGAATTAGAACAATGTTGTAGTGGTATAAACACTGTGTTTAAGTAGCATTGAAGTAGCCTGTTGGATTAACTAGTAGTGGATTGAAGTACAATTTTGAGTAATTCATGTTATGGGTAGTTAGTTTTTTAGAATAGTTAACAGGTGTGCATGTGTGTGTGTAAATAACAATTGAACCCTATGCTGTCCTGACCGATACTTACACAAGGCATAATCCTATTCATTTTAGTGAATTAATAAGTAGCATTTGATTTCTTAAAACGCAAGTGAACCACATTAGTGATGTGGATTTAGATATTATATTGTCAGTTCATTTAATTTTTATTTTTATACTGTCAAGTCATTTCACTTTTATTTTTTATATTGTCAAGTCATTTAACTTTTATTTTTATATTGTCGATTCATCAAAATTGTTATTAAAAAAATTAAGTCTCACTTTTGTTCTAAAAAAATTGTGAAAGACAATACTAAGCGGTATTATGTATGACATTTTGTAATCACATAACCACGATGAACAATTTCTGTGAATGGAGTTGAGAATGTGAAAACGAAACGGCTAAACCTTTACGAGACAGCGGGAGCAGCGAGGAGGAGGACTAGTTGTAAACAGGCAGGTTTCCCAGCAGGACACACTGTCAGCCGGGCCACTTCTGGAGCACACTCGCCAACAAAAGAAGGGCTGCGGGGCAAACACTTTCCCTTGGACCCGGAGCTAATGGCCGGCCGCACCAGTGCGACCCTTTGTGGAGGCGATGACCTGAGATGGCCGAGCAGTCCACGGCATGGAAATCCATCTGCTGGCAACGCACCACTTGCACGCAACTGTGACGAGACGACTGCGGTGAAACGACAGAAGACAGGGTATAAAGGGGGGCGGAGCCTTTTGACAGGTACTGTCCAGAGAAACTTGCAGACGTCAACGACGACTATCAACAATTCTTGGCGGAAGCCCATTGTCAAGAGGCAGTAAATCATGGTTCAGTGTTCTCTGGTTGCTAAGAATGGCACAAAGAAGAGCCACTAAGTGTCATCCTTGCCCAGGAATATCATACCGCCAAGCCAATTGAGGATAACTCAAGAATTTAACAAGACAAGGGGCGTGGAGCATTTTGACACGTACTGTCCAGAGAAATTGGCAGACTTCAATGACGCCTATCAACATTTCCTGACGGATGCCCACTGTCAAGAGACAGTAAATTATGGTTTGATGTTCTCTGGTCGCTAAGGGTGACACAAAGAAGAGCCATTAAGTATCATCCTTGCCCAGGAATATCAACCGGGCATGTTAAACGGGAACACCGCACGAATTTGACAACACCAACATGGAACCAAATCTAAATGTACGTTTCACGGGCCACCAAGAGAAACTTCATGAGAGGGCAGAGACGCCGGGATTGCATGCAACAGATGGACAAAAAAACCCTACTGACAGCTGTGGCGACAAACCCCCCCCCCCCCTTATATTGTGCCTCGGAACAATGGAACTACTGAGTGTGCCAGCGAACAGTGATTATACAGTTCTTAGTCCAAGGCATATATGTGTGTTCTTTCAGATAAACTTTGATCGTATATTTTGCAGGGGTTCGATTTATTGGTGGTTTTTTTATTAGACTGACTTGTATTTTACAGGTGTTTTATTTTTTGGTGTTTTTTTTAGACGTGACTATTGAACTTTCAGAGCTGTTTTATTTATCAATGTTTCTTTTTGTGTGATGTATTAAATTTGTGATGTTTTGTTTCGTAAATTCATTCCTGTGGCATTGCTTCGTTCATCAGTCAGATAGCTATTCATTCTCATTGGACTGTGATCGATTAGCCTTTGCATGGGGCGTATTTATAGTGAGGAACCCCTTAAGGGTAACAATCACATAATTAATTGTAGTTGCAGTATAATGACACAGTGATCTTTGTTTGCTAACTAACTGAAATGTAGTAGAGTGATTAAATTAGTCCTACAAAGTTATTTTAATTCTACAAGTTATTAGTTTTATACGATATAGAATTTTTTGCGATAACCACTTTGTAAACCATGTTTTTTCTCTTATCATTTTTTAATGTTCTGCTTTATAATACTGATGTTCTTTTCATGTTCTTTTCTAATTGCTGTGGCACCTTTGCTATTTTCATAAATTTTACATGTTAATAAAGTCATAAATGTTGCTGTGATCAGTTGGCTCTTGCAATGAGCAAATACTGGTGAACTCCGTAAGGGTAACAACCAGAAATTGTTTTCATATTAATGACACAGGGACCATTGTTTTTACTTGGTGACCGAATTAGGTCTACACTATCTTTTAAATAGGTGTCACAGATTGTTTTTTTCTCTTTGAAATTGGTAGATTCTAAAGATGTGTTGAAATTATTGTTTTTTAGCAAGTAGTTGGTGACCTTTTGCCTTTTCTTTACATTTTTGGTTTCAGCTGGGTGTGAGAAGCCTGCTTGGGAATGTCCTAGCATGGCCAGAAAATTCCCTGCACAGTCTTTTCCCGGAGCGTTGGGGTTATGAAAGGTCTCTGTTGGATTCTTTTCAAGTTAATTTCTTAAATGTGTTGTCATTTATGGCATACATTCCACTTCTAGATTTACTGTGGTGTTTCTATCTGGGAGGAGACTGAGCAGTGAAACGTGTTACTTTTACTCATAAACAAAACCGATCTATGACACTACTCCCCTTATAACACAGTTTATATGTAATTCATGTCACACAGTCTCATACGGAACCTACATCCGCTTTCTTTTATATACTGTATATGGTAATATACTGTCATCCCCCTTCCCTTCTGTGTGAGAGGATGAATGAGCAAATGTATTTCTAGTTGCGTGCTTGATGGTAGCAGACAAGCCTGTCTGCTAGAGAACAGTAGGACCAACGTCAGAACAGGTAACTACGCTTTCTAAACGCAGAGAGGTATCTATTCTTAGTATGGTACTGTCCGTCCCTCGTCATGTTGGTATAGGGAGCTGCCTCTCTGGTCACTTCCGTTTTGTATCTGTTAAGCACGCTCGGTAGCGGCCCGGGTCAGTCTGTCTGCGGCGAGCGTCTGAAGTGGTAAGATCTCCGCCTAAGCGCGTGTCTGCTAAGTCCGTAGGACAATGGAATTCTTAAGTTCAGCCCAACTGAAAATTTAATCACCTTTATTTCAGGTTTAGCTCTAAAATATCTAATGTTATCTTAAACTGCAACGCAGTGAAATTCGAGTGTGAAGATCAGAATATCTTCCGGTAGTTGCTTTGTCACTACTTTGTGAGTAAAGTGGAACTACGTGTTGATCAGTAACTCTGACTAAGATCATCAATCTTAAATGCGAATGTGTGTGAGATTATAACGTGTCGTCTTGACAGTATTTTTCAATATAGCAACTTTTCTTTATGTTCAACCCACGTGGGGTGTACTTTGTGAGACCAGTACCACGTGCTAATACAATTGTTTGACCCATCAGCTTAATAGTAAGACATTAGTAACCAGTTCGAGATTTTTCTTTTGTACATTGCTTTTAGATCTAATTTATTTTAGCTATCAAAATTATTGTGGAGTTACACTCTTTGTGTAAACCAAGTTGACCACGTGAAGCATGTGGTGTAATCATCAAAGTAGCCCTCAGCTATTCTTTGGGGAAGATTTCACAGAGAGTTAGTATGAATTTAGTATACCAGTGTGTGGTAATTACATGACGGACAGGATTGCGCTACGAACGTAACTTCTTTGGGTGAAAATTGAATTGGTTGGTTGTGGTTAATTTCCTCTTGCATATGTTTCAACGTTCTTCGTGTGTTATTTTATGAATGCAGTCTTGTATGCAGTCTCCCAATCTTGGCTCCATATTTGATGTGTTCTGTAAGATTACAAACTCACATTTTCACAATCCTAAATGAGGCACCAGTTTAGTTATGAATCAAGTTTAATATGCTGAAATTTCAATGATCAATGTTAAAATAAATCTTTTTATTTAAATTCTCTTATATATATATATATGTCACCTGTTGTCGTATGACTATTGAAAGATTATAATTAATATTAGTCTGGTTGGGAATTTGGTAAGCTAAACTGGATACCTGGTGAAACAGTTGCTCAGTAATGCAAGGTTAACTTCCCCAGATAGCTCACAGCTTTTAACCCTCTTTTATTGTCTATCAGCACCGCTTTCAGAAGAAATTAAAGCAACAACATTACAACGGATGCGATCATCATGATGCTGTAAACAGGACCTGGATTCATCCGAAAAAATGACGTTTTGCCATTCGTGCATCCAGCCAGGTTCGTCGTTGGGTTCACCATCGCAGGCGCTCCTGTCTGTGATGCAGCATCAAGGGTAACCGCAGCCACGGTCTCCGAGCTGATAGTCCATGCTGCTGCAAACGTCGTCGAACTGTTCGTGCAGACGGTTGTTGTCTTGCAAACATCCCCATCTGTTGACTCATGGATCGAGACGTGGCTGTACGATCCTTAACAGCCATGCGGATAAGATGCTTGTCATCTCGACTGCTAGTGATACGAGGCCGTCGGGATCCAGCACGGCGTTCCGCATTACCCTCCTGAACCCACTGATTCCATATTCTGCTAACAGTCATCGGATCTTTAGCAACGCGACCAGCAGTGTCGCGATACGATAAACCGCAATCGCGATTGGCTACAATCCGACCTTTATCAAAGTCGTAAACGTGATGGTACGCATTTCTTCCCCTTACGCGTGGCATCACAACAACGTTTCACGAGGCAACACCGGTCAACTTCTGTTTGTGTATGAGAAATCGGTTGGATACTTTCCTCATGTCAGCACATTGTATGTGTCACCAACAGGCGCCAACCTTGTGTGAATGCTCTGAAAAGCAAATCATTTGCATATCACAGCACCTTCTTCCTGTCGGTTAAATTTCGTGTCTGTAGCACGTCATCATCGTGTTGTAGCAGTTTTAATGGCCAGTAGTGTATGTGTGTAGGTGCGTAACTCCAAATCACAGGCCACAAACACAATTGAATAGTCCAGACAGGATTTATTTAATACTCCAAAATCAGAACAATAAGTAAACTCTAGGACCACAGGAGAGTTAGGCTCACAGTTAACTCGTGTGGCCACTTGGTTTGTGGAGACACAATTTCTACGTACCGTGGCCGAATTTTAGCAACATTAAACCACGCAGCCGCGAACAATTAATATTTTACAGACGACACATTTGAATAGACGAAGTGTAATAACAAAATAATATTAACCCACGTGGATGGTTTCGAACGGACATATAGTTATGAAACAAAGAAAATTCACAAAGAGACCAAAATTATCAAGATTTTGAAAAGATTAGAATGTACACACACGCAGTCGCAGGCACACAAACATTCACACTGAACCGATGGCGCACTTCCTACGTGAGACCGCTTCACGATATGCAACACCTTTGTGCTACGTTCTTCTTACGAACCAAAGTTTGCATTAAGAATCAAACTGAAAGTCTGCAAAAGCATCCTCACAGCGACCCAGCAAAACAAATTTTAAGACAAAACGTGAGCCCAAAAACTAAAAGCTGCCCTCTCGCTATGAGACAACGCGCCACGCGGTTAAATCAGCTCACCCATCTTCGAAGAGACCTCGGCTGCAGACCCTCGGAGAGCTGGAAGCAGACTTTCCCGGTCACACTGAAACTTCTCCCACACGACCCCGTAGCCAGGAAAGGGCATAGATGAGGCTTCCGCCACCAACCTAACGCCGGTAACTTTCACACAAGGGGAACAAACCTCTTTGTCCACCTGTAAACTACTAGGCTTGGTCTTTCTATAAGACTACCGTTGATTCTCCTCAGCAGACTAAACGACCGTACAGCAAAATGAAACACACCCACATTCATTCACTCACGCATGCCAGAGAGTTTCGAATAGGAGAACAAGGGACAAACATTTTATGGAATCATAGTCGTGAGTTGGGAAGACTTATAATGGCGTTATAGACGCATTTGCAAGTCTGAAAAGAAGCAACGTAACAACCATATGATGCTTGCAAATTGCAGAAAGAAATAGGCTACGGCTAGATTGAATCATAGCTCAGTCTTCTCTGGTACGAAGTTTAGCAACGAAAACACCCGAATTGTTCTGTAGGATGCAAAGTGCGCTGGAAAGCAAATAAAATGATAATGAAAGGGGTCTATAGGACCCTTTCACATTCTCCGTTTAGTTAACATAGACAACGCCCAATAGCCGGTCGGTGTGGCCGAGCGGTTCTAGGCGCTACAGTCTGGAACCACGCGACCGGTACGGTCGCAGGTTCGAATCCAGCATCGGGCATGGATGTGTGTGATATCTTTAGGTTAGTTCTAAGTGTGGTGTCACCGCCAGACACCACACTTGCTAGGTGGTAGCTTAAATCGGCCGCGGTCCATTTAGTACATGTCGGACCCGCGTGTCGCCACTGTGTGATCGCAGACCGAGCGCCACCACAAGGCAGGTCTCGAGATACGGACGAGCACTCGCCCCAGTTGTACGACGACTTTGCTAGCGACTACACTGACGAAGCCTTCCTCTCATTTGCCGAGAGACAGTTAGAATAGCCTTCAGCTAAGTCCATGGCTACGACCTAGCAAGGCGCCATTACCCTTACATAGTTTGATAGTTATCGTATGAAACGTCTCATCAAGAATGCTGTATTCACATGAACTAAATAAAAGTTAAGTATTCGAGGAGCTGCATACTTTTCTTATCAGAATTCACTACTTATCCTGTTCCAGAATTCACGCCCGTCTGCGTTAGATAGCGTGCATTTCGGCCTCCTATATCTACAAAGTGTTGGCACATCATTGGCGACGAGGGAAAAGTGTTCTTTATAATTGCTTACATTTACTTGTGTCATGGCTTCGCCAGATGTACTGTCCGAATTTTATCGCTTGCAGAATCAGCAGACGCAGGCGTTATTGGATACCCTTGGACAGCTCGTCCAGGGTCAACGTGCCATTCAAACCGATGCGGCAGCCGCCGCTCCATCGCTGCCGCCGCCACAACATGCAGTTGCACCGCCGTTTCGCAATTTTGACGCGGCGCAAGAGTCCTGGACGGAATGGTCACGCCAGTTTGGATTTCATCTCGCCGCCTACAGAGTTCAAGGTAACGAGCGGCAGCCTCACTTATTGTCTTGTGTCAGCGTGCAAACGTACCGTGTGATAGTGAAATTGTTTCCCCGACGCGACGTAGCAACTCTGTCCTACAAAGAAATTTTGTCGGCATTGGACGCCTATTTCAAAGAAACAGTCAATGTCGTTGCAAAACGGTATACTTTGTTTCGTACAAAACGTACGGCCGGTCAAACTAATAGGGAGTGGGTTGCAACTTTGCAAGGACTTACTAGGGATTGTGCGTTTGAATGTGACTGTGGCCGCCCTTATTCAGATACAATGGTACGTGATGCAATTGCACAGAACGTTTCTGATGTTCGTATACGGGAGCAAATTTTGAAACTAGTTAATCCCTCCCTTCAACAAGTGATAGACATATTGGATAGACAAGACACACTTGACTGTGCTCAGGAATCTTTTGAAACTTCGCCAGCAGTGTGTAACATTAACTGGCCTGCCGGGCGCGCTGCGCGGCCCGGTCAACTGCCCTCGCGCACGTCCGCACAGCTGCCGCCACGCTCTAAACCAGTTGTGCCACGCCAGCATACAAATGCAGTGAAATCATGCCCGTGGTGTGCTACTAGACATTCGCGTGAACATTGCCCG
The DNA here is from genome assembly GCF_021461385.2 of Schistocerca piceifrons. Lineage (NCBI taxonomy): Eukaryota > Metazoa > Arthropoda > Insecta > Orthoptera > Acrididae > Schistocerca > Schistocerca piceifrons. Next base: position 26,194,201 of record NC_060142.1, read on the forward strand.
TCACGCCAAGCTATTTGCTTTTTCTGCAATAAAAAAAGACATGTTCAAAGTGTTTGCCAGAAAAAGCTACGATCAGACAATCACAATCATTCCAGGCCCTTTGCTTCGCGCCGGAATCGAACCAAGGACACTCAGGCTCGTGGACCTTCGCCCATGGACATTCATGTAGTTAATTCCACTTCGTCCAGTGACACTGTCTCTAACAGTGACTGTGGTCGTCCCACAAAAAGTGTGCGTAGACGTCGCCGCAAATCACGTCAATTAGCAAGTGATTCTGTACCAGTGTCTGTTCAAATTGCACAAAACAGTCGCTCTTGTAGTCAGCAGGGCAATAAACTTTTTGTAGATTTGGACTTTAATGGCAAGGTCATACCATTACAGCTCGATACCGGAGCTGCAGTTTCACTGCTCAATCACGACACGTACAAACAACTGGGCAAACATCCGTTGTGTGCCGCAAATGTTCAGTTACAAAGTTATTCAGGACAGCTCATCCCTGTGTTAGGACAGTGCACTCTTCTTGCAACATACAAGGGACAAACAGAACTTGTGTCATTTTACGTTCTTCGTTCTTCTACTGCAGTGAACTTGTTCGGTTTAGATTTATTTCAGTTATTTAACATGTCTATCGTAAATTAGGTCCTATCAGTGAATCAGACTGTGCCTTCCGACCGTGTTTCTCGTCTGTGTGAAGAATTTGCAGACATTTTTGCACCGGGCCTTGGTTGCGCTAAGAACTATGAAGCACATTTGGAACTGAAAGTCAACGCGCAACCGAAATTTTTCAGAGCACGCATGTTCCTCACGCATTGCGTGATGAGGTCGCAAGAACATTAAACGATTTAGAATCACAAGGTCTAATTGAACGTGTGCAAGCTTCTCTCTGGGCCTCACCCTTAGTAATTTTGCCAAAACCTTCCGGAAAATTGAGACTTTGCGTGGACTTCAAGGCCACAGTGAATCCACAACTAATGACTGCTACTTTTCCTTTGCCCCGCCCGGAAGATCTTTTTGATAAACTGTGCCCGGGAAAATATTTTTCAAAGTTGGACCTAGCAGATGCGTACTTGCAAATCCCAGTGGACGCCGACTCCCAGCGCGTCTTGGTGGTTAACACGCATCTTGGTTTGTACCGCTTCAAAAGACTGCCATTCGGGTGCGCATCCACCCCTGCATTGTTTCAGCAATATTTACAAACAGTTTGTGCGTCGGTCCCTACTGCTGCGAACTATCTGGACGATATAGTGATCTCCGGTCAGACAGAAGAAGATCATCTTGCGAACCTACGAACATTATTTCAGGTCTTGCGACAAAATGGTCTTCGCTTGAGGAAGGACAAATGTGTGTTTTTTGCTCCTGACTTACCATACCTGGGACATGTCATCAATGCCCAAGGCATACATCCGAGTCCAGAGCACCTCCGTGCCATACAAGATTTGCCTTCGCCACAGAATATGAAACAGCTACAGAGTGTGTTGGGTAAAATTAACTATTATCATCGCTTTCTGCGCAATGCCTCTTCCATTTCAGCTCCGCTTCATCGCTTACGCCGTAAGGGTGTTCCGTTCGTCTGGACGACGGAATGCGAACGCGCCTTTCGCCAGTTGAAATCGGCGTTGCTTTCTAATACTCGTACTTGCCTTACGCCATTCGATCCCCAGAAACCCCTTTTGTTGATGGTAGATGCATCGGATTTCGGGATCGGTGCTGTGCTTGCGCACAAAGTTGGCTCGCATGATCGCCCTATTGCCTTTGCGTCAAAATTGCTCTCGTCTGCGCAAAGAAATTATTCCCAGATAGAGAAAGAAGCTTTGGCTCTCGTGTTTGGTGTTACTAAGTTCCATGATTTCTTGTATGGTCGTCACTTTACCATCATCACAGACCACACACCTTTGACGTCGCTTTTTCATCCGAACAAGCCTGTACCTCCGCGTACAGCGCAGAAATTCATTCGCTGGTCTATTTTCCTCTCGCAGTACCCCTACGATATCTTGTATCGGTCCACTGCTAAGCACGGAAACGCTGATGCGTTGTCCGTTTGCCTGTTGCTGAGGATAAAGCATTCGATTCTTCCGAACTTGCTTGCCTGTTCATTGATTCGGAAACCGATGAAGTGGTCGAATCGTTTCCGATTGATTTTCGTCGTGTAGCTACAGCCACAGCTGCTGACCCGGTCCTTGCTACCGTTTTGCGTTTTGTTGCTACGCAATGGCCCTTATCAAAGTCACGGATCGAGGATCCGTTGGTTCGCCGATTTTTTGCTCACAGGGAGAGACTTTTTGTTCGACGTGGTGTTTTGTTGTTGCGTTCTGATAATGATCAGTCCAGAGTCGTGATCCCACGTTCGTTACAGTTCGTATAGTGCGAACGAAACAACTTGCTCGTCAGCACTGTATTTGGTTCGGAATCGATGCTGCGATTACGAATATGTGTTCTTCTTGCATGGCGTGTGCCGAACAACAATCCACACCGCCGTGGAAAGTCTTTGCATGGCCAAAAGCCACTTCCCCTTGGCAACGCTTGCACATTGATTTTGCTGGTCCATTCTGGAATGCTCGATGGTTGGTTCTCGTAGATGCCTTCAGTAATTTTCCTTTTGTTGTCAGGATGTCTTCCACGACGTCCTCCGCCACCATCCAAGCGTTGTCTGCTATCTTTTGCATTGCAGGTCTTCCGCAGACTATTGTTTCCGACAATGGCCCACAATTCATGTCCGCAGAATTTCAGTCATTCTGCCAGGCCAATGGTATTCAACATCTGACAACCGCGCCGTTTGCGCCTCAGTCAAACGGTGCCGCTGAACGATTGGTCCGGACTTTCAAGTCACAGATGTTGAAGTTAAAAGAGTCGCATTCTCGGGAGGACGCGTTGTTGCTCTTTTTGTCTTCGTATCGCTCTCAGCCCCGAGATGGTCGCTCGCCGGCTCCACGGTCGTCCTCATCGAACCTTGATGTCTTTGCTGCATCCGCCACATCAGGTTCCTGTGCAGCGGCAGACTTCTGCTTTTGCTCCAGGCGACGTTGTATTCTATCGCAACTATCGAGGTTCACGGCGTTGGCTCGCAGGGCGCATTATTCGCTGCCTCGGCCGCGCGATGTATTTGGTTTTGGGTGCCTCTGGTGAGGTGCGTCGGCATCTCAATCAGCTGCGCCTCTGTCGTCGCCTGGGTTCTGCCGCTCCCCGTCTGCTTTCAGCGACGGTGCCGTCCGGTCAGCGCCCTTGGGACCCATCTACTGGCTCGCCTCATCCCCAGGTGTTACCGACGATGCCTTCCATTTTGCCCCATGGCGACGCGCCGCCGCAGCCGCCGCCGCCTGTTCTCCCGCCGGCGCCGCCCGCATTCGACGCTTCGCTGCAGCCGCCAAGCGCCTCACTGGGTCACGCGCCGCCGATCGCTTCCCGTGACCAGCTGTCCTCCGACATGGAACTCTTGCCCGCTCCGGACCACATGGCGTCTTCGCGCGTCGGGTACCCCGACGCAATGGAGGTCGACCCTTCGGCCCCTCCTGTCTCTTTACGGGCGCATACACCGCATGTTGACGTGCACCCTGGACTAGGTTTTCAGGCGTTTCCTAGCTCCCCTCGGACCGAATGGCCGGGTGCGGATGGCACAGCCTCGCCTGTTGTTAGGCTCCCCACCTCATCGCATATATCAACATGGGGTCCTCCCCACGGAGGGCGGAAGCCTTATAACACGACCGTTCGCCGATTTGCGGGGGAGGAATGTGGTGTCACCGCCAGACACCACACTTGCTAGGTGGTAGCTTAAATCGGCCGCGGTCCATTTAGTACATGTCGGACCCGCGTGTCGCCACTGTGTGATCGCAGACCGAGCGCCACCACAAGGCAGGTCTCGAGATACGGACGAGCACTCGCCCCAGTTGTACGACGACTTTGCTAGCGACTACACTGACGAAGCCTTCCTCTCATTTGCCGAGAGACAGTTAGAATAGCCTTCAGCTAAGTCCATGGCTACGACCTAGCAAGGCGCCCTTAGCCTTACATAGTTTGATAGTTACGTATGAAACGTCTCATCAAGAATGCTGTATTCACATGAACTAAATAAAAGTTAAGTATTCGAGGAGCTGCATACTTTTCTTATCAGAATTCACTACTTATCCTGTTCCAGAATTCACGCCCGTCTGCGTTAGATAGCGTGCATTTCGGCCTCCTATATCTACAAGGTGTTGGCACATTCACCAACACATCACTAAGTTCTAGGGGACTGATGACCTCAGATGTTAAGTCCCATAGTGCTCAGAGCCATTTGAACCAACGCCCAAGACGGTGACGTCTCGCTTGATGCTGTGGTCATTATTTCAAATCGTCGCTGGAGCCACTCGGCAGCGGAGGCATACACGGTTTTCCCGCCTTTTGACAATTCTCGCTAATTCAGGGCACCCAACGCCAGGGGTCAGGGGCGGAACTTTACTATTCTAGGCGGCCACAACAGCGGTAATGGCTCCGCTCCTCTTAGGTTGGCTACGAGGACCTTTCCACGTACCGCGGAGGTGCACTGTAGCTCATCGACCGAGACTTTAAATAACCTGGAGAGCAGCTGTCCAGCCCCATCCCGTGCAGTTTCTGGGAAGTGCATAGGTTTAGTCGTCCGGAAACCACTCGTGCTATTTCTGAAATACTCCATAATTACGACGGTTGCGACTGCGTTAGTGCTACGTCTGGACTACAAGACACTGGCGCTGCGCACCCGGCATGCAGCGTACTCAGCTGTTCTGACCGACCCGTGTTGCTGCTAGCGTGGTCCGTGGTTAGTTTCACTGGTTATAGAGGTGCCTGATGTTTCATTTCTGTGTTCACTCTGGGGATCGGTCTTCATGCTGAAGACGGGTTTGTAAGTGATCTCGTGTATTTTCAACTTGTCCTACAGCGAATATGGTCGCCCAGCGACTATGTTCCGTGAGTAGCGATGTATGAATACTTGTGACTTTATGTGTTCGTTTCCTAAAGTGTGATCCGCCAGATTACCCCGACTTTCGCTGTCTGTGGCTTCCCTGCTGTTCCTCTCGTAAACCAGTTTCTTGCCAGGCTACGAAAAACCTGCAGAAGAGACCAAGTCCGTCGCCTGGGACAGAAGATCACCAGGTTTGTGATCTGTTAGTGAACATTGTGAGTTGGAGCTCAGCTGCTGATCTGCTACAGTTACTTCCACAGATAACCCAAATCGGATTGGATGCTGTTTGAGAGGAACAGGGGGTGTGCGCCGCCATCAGGTTGCAGCTTCCCGGCACTCTTGACAGCGACTCACACACCCACGTGACACACAGGCACACTCGACAGACCGCTGGGAGGGAGCTGCAGGTCACCTTCTCAGCCAGCTTGCCGTGAGCGCCGCCGCGTGATTTATCCATCCGCTCTCCTGCACTGATTCCTTCGATATGGGGCCACGTTGACGTCGACTTTCATGTGTCCATAAATTTTCAGATGTCCTTCCCTAGCAATGAAAGTAAACTGTTCCATCAGGGAGCACAATTCTTCTGAACTTTAGGGTAGCCATATAATCTTAGGAGTTAAGTCCTAATGTTTTCCATTCAATTCCATGGGACTGACACTGACTGCCAATGAAGACGGATGTTTCAACTGCGTAAAGTGCTTTTGGGAGAACGACTGTTTGGTAGTGGCGTAGTTTGGTTTGATGGAGACAGATTTCTTGTTACGATGGTGCGGGCTTCACACAACTGCTGTCTGCTCATTTTCTCACTGGCACTGTCATCGGTAATTTCGGCCAGGTACTCCGGGTGCTGGACCTGAATGACGTTGCCGCTACATTCCCTCGCGGAGCACGTCAAGAGGGCGCTTCTGGAACGCTAGTACTGTTGTGGTGGCGCTTGCGAAAATGAGAATGCCCTGTTGGTCGCCCTCTATGGGAGAAATCGAACATTTCTTATATTTTGAAAACACTCATTCACTGCACTGTGAGCTCGCCAAAGGGTGACGTTCTGTTATCATTTCTTCGAAAATTATTCAGACCGATGACATCTCTGAGGCCATAGTCTTTCTTACTCTTTGGGCATCCCACTCTACGTGCATTCGCTTGGGACTTACCCATCATTCGAAACTTTCGATGGTACACATGAATAAACTTCTTTGTCAAATTCTTCAGTCTCTTACATTTTTCGTTTGTTTTGACCAATACCCAAAAGTGATCTCGTCAGTGCTACGTTTCCCATCAGGTGCGTGCTGCTTCGCGTACAGTCGCGCTTTTTTTCTCCTTCCAACCGATGTTATCCTTTTAATACCAGGAATTAAATTGTCTTAAGCATTCCGTTGTGTCATTGCATTCCTTTCATTAATTCGCAAGAAACATTATCTGTTGCATCGTGTCTAATGTTATTTATTATTTGTTCAGATTTCTCTGTTTAATTTGTCGAAACAGTGTCTTGACAACAGCAGTAAGTACGGCACAATCTGTTTCAGTTTCTCTCTGGCACATACGCGGAAATGTTTTTGTTTAATATTACGATCCCTTTACTGGAAAATTGTGGCCCTAAAGAGATACTCGCTGACATTCCCAATTTAGTAAGTACAAAGACGTAAGGACAGCCTCTTCCATTGCGCAGTAACGGTCCAATATTTTACCACCAGTTATCTTGATTACTGGGGTGCGACGGACTATATACCCGCCGTATCATTGACATTTAACGACATACGTGTTGATACAAGGCACAGGAGGCAAGTTTAGCTGCCACTTGTAATATTCCAGGCTTAAGGTTACCACCCCTGCGTTATGTATTACTAGATCAATAATCATGTCTCCAGCTATAATTAAATTTAGTTACTTTTCGAGAATAGGAAAAAGGCTTTTAGGAGAATAATAGCAATACCAAACAATAGTAGTTACAATACCATTTGTACCATAAACAATCAAAGATAGAGGAAACTAATATATGAAAAAAGTTTAGATAAAATAATAATATATTTCGTTCTCATCATCTCGAGGCTAACTAACAAAATAATTGTTTAGCATTGTTAGAATACTTATTTCTGCAATTTCAATATTAATGTGATTTTTATGTGTTTAGAAAATGTCATAAACTTGTTTTAGCAAAGTAGAGAATATTATAGAGCGTTTGATAATGTTTTTAAACCATTTCATATTATAAATTATGTTTTGCATTATTATAACCAGTAGCACATTGTAAAAAGAGTATATATACTCGGCCTCGAGTATTGTTCGGGCAGATGAGTGTTGGACCCACCAGAGGACAGATCTGTGCGTACTGTTGAGATAAGTTCTTGGTGCGTGATTCAGGTTTGGATTTACAATAGAGCAACTCGTGTGCTGGAAATTGTCTAAGACAGCATATTACGACAGTGCAGTGACGGATTATTTCGGAGTGTCAAACAGTTTGATTTAATTTCGCAAAAGGCAGAATGATAGGTGACTTTACATTCGTACTTGGTTGAGAATTAGTGTTGAACAATGCAATGGACCTCACACACGCATTTCTGTTTGGACTATTTACTATCGCCAGTTCAGTATGTGCTATCATCGGTTAGCTGTAGCAGTAACAACGAGGCTTATTACAGCGAAGATTGATGATGAGCTCATAAGATACAGGTTTTGAAGTTGATAAATCTACGTACTTACTTGACTTCAGTTGTGGCCTACATCATTGTAGTGAAATCCATTATGGTCTCCTGTATTTATTGAAGAAGCATATTTTAGCTCATGTATGCAGTCGTCGAGGGACACCGAAGGAAAGGTATTCAAAGGTATTTAAACCATTTTTAACTACTCACTAACCGGTGGGATGTTACGCACTTTTCTGCGCGTTGAGTTCTCTCTCTACTTTTTCCACTTTGAGTGGCACGTAACGTAGTCTTTGCCACTGTATTTCTATGCTGCTACCTGTCTGTCCCTTTGTCCAGGGCAGCAGGTGGCCAGTACCGGTACAGAGAGAGTGCGCGTTGCTGGTAAGACATTCACTTCCAGCGTCACGTTACCCACTTACATACAGGGTCACCCATAACCAATTGTGTTACAGGGGTCACCTGGCATAAAAATGGCGGGAACGGCTCTGAGCATATGGAAGCACAATAAAATGGATGGAAACCCAGAGAACCAATGAGGTTCAAGCATCCCTTCCTCCCCCTCCTCATCTTCATCTTTCATCACTGACTCACTGTGCTGGGTGCATTTCACTCAGGACCTGTGCGGGACAGGGAGACGACCGCGCTGTGAGTATTTGCTCGTAACAGATTACGTTAAGTCAATTCTCTTGACTGCTAGGCTATGGCTGCTTCTTAATAACAATCTAGTATTACATCATTCGAGGCAAAGGGAGAGACTTATTCTTACACAATTTTGTGTATCTATCCACATTTTACATATTTCTTCGTATTATCCACCCATTTTCGCATTTTTACTGGGTAATAGACAGTTATAAGTATCCCCCACATTTGTCTTATTTTATCCAATTGCACAAGATCCACCCCCTATTCCTGACGTCTTGTTAACGTATTGATGCTCTCTGCTAATCATAGTGCAGCACGTGTACGAATTGTTTATCATTGCTGTATGGCTCATGAGTAGGCACCATAAGGAGAATTTATAGGCTGTGTTTATTTGTTAATTACGTCACTCACGGTTTATTTGTTAGTAACAATTCAATATTTCGCCATTAGCAGACACCGCACCCACGCGGATATGTAGGCACTCTTATTTTTCCATATGTTCCACAATTTTACGCACTTTACCCAATAGTGTTGGACGTAGTGGAGGCCAATAAAGTGAAATGCAAAGGAGACAAGGATTTCTGGTCAGAAAACTAAAGAACACTATCAGCAGCAAAGGAAAAACATCTGTCAGCAGTAGGACTAGTTGTCAATAGGAAAGTAGCGCAGAGAGTGAGTTACTGTGAACAGTTCGGTGATGGTGTTGTTCTCATCAGAGTCAGGAACAAATCAACACCAACAACAATACTTCATGTATACATGCCGACGTCACAAGAAGAAAACGAGGAGACAGAAAGTATATGAGGCTACTGAATGGGTAATTCAATATGTAAAGAGAGATGAAAATCTAATAGTCATGGGGGATTGGAATGCAGTTGTAGGAGAATGAGTAGAAGAAAACGTTATGGAAGAATATGGTGTTAGTAGGATGAATGAAAGAGGGGAAAGACTAATCGAGTTCTGCAGTAAAATTCAACGAGTAATAGCGTATACTCTGTTGCATAACCACGAGAGGAGAAGCTATATTTGAAAGATCGAGGGATATGGGAAGATTCCAGTTAGATTACATCGTGGTTAGACAGAGATTCCCAAATCAGATATTGGACTGTAAGGCGTGCACAGGAGCAGATATAGACCCAGATCACAATTTAGTGATGATGCATAGTGCGCTGAAATTCAAGAGATTAAGCAGGAAGAATCGCCGTGCAAAGAAGTGGGATACGAAAATAATTAGATACTGCAATATTAAATAGCTCAGTCGAAGCTCATTAGGAGAGTAAAGCACATCTCTAAATGGGGCAACACGAGAGGAAACCATAGGTAACAGAAGAAATACTTTGGTTGATCAACGAAAGAAGCAAGTACAAAAATGTTCAGGGAAATTCATGAATACAGAAACACAAGTCATCTAAGATTGAAATAAAGATGAAGTGCAGGGAACTTAAGGTGAAACGGTTGCATGGTAAACGTGAAGAAATCGAAGAAGAAAAGATCGTCGGTGAGACTGACTCAGCATACAGAAAAGTAAAAAAAACTTTCGGTGAAATTAAAACCAAGTGTGGTAGCATTAAGAGTGCAATGGTAATACCACTGTCAACTGCAGAGAAGAGAGAGCAGATAGGGGGAAACAGTGCACTGAAGGCCGCTGTGAGCAGAAGAACTTGTCCAATGACGTAATAGAAGAAGCGACAGGAGTCGATAGGGAAGAGATATGGAGTTCAGTATTAGAATCAGAATGTAAAAGGACTTCGGACAATGTAAGATCAAATAAGCTAGAAGTGATAGAAAACTTTCAATCCGAATTCCTAAAATCATTGGAAGCATAGGCAACAAAACGACTATTCGAATTCGTGAGTAGTGGGACAAAGTTCACGTGACCCCACGTTGCATTATTGATAAATTTATTCATGATGGCGGATCGAAGATGACGGCGATAGATGTGGCAACATAACAATGACGTTATGGCTGCAAGTTCAAATTTTGGCGGGGAAATACGTCAATTGGGCTACTTCCACTAACCTAACTCCCTCCAATAAACCCTCCCCATTGCCCCCCCCCCCCCCATCCCACCCTCTGCCAGAAAATTAAAAGAAAACTTTTGTGGGAAAGCGGGTCACTTGGACTGCCTCCACTAACCTAAATCATCTGACCACCACCTCTTCCTTCGAATTGGTGGGAGAAGGACTCAGTCTGTGTCCAGCAGCTGGAGAAGTGTACTTTATTTACTTCCAGTTGCAAGTAGGAACAATTTCCTTATGTATGGATTTCAACATAGCTTATTTATTACTCTGACACAAAACATTCGCCCTCACGTGCTTGGGGTCACAAAACATAGCCTACAGACCTGCAAATTGCTAGGAAATTACCGAAATAATGCAGTATGCCGATGTACAGATACGCAAACAAGTCGTAAATTGTCAAAATAATGCGCGTAAAACGATCTCCAAACATGCTGACGTATGCATTGCACACGCTACAGACATGTTAACAAAATGATGCAACAGACCCGTTCACTACTCGTAAAACTGGGAAAATAATGCATGTATAACGCTCTTCAACACTCACAACACTTAAACACCTGAAATAATGCGGTGCACGAACACGCATTGAATGTAAAAATGCTTTGGAACTATCGTTAAGAAATTCGACTGTGACGTATCAGCAAACTGCTCTCTATAGAGATCCAAGCCGGAATGATGACCGGATGTGTTGGGCATGTACGCCAGTCCAGCCTGTACCACTGGCGAGACCCATCTGGCTGCACACGTGTTTACCGTTGCTGGGGTGATGATACATAGCCTTTTTACCTGCGAGTCCAGTGAGAAGTTTAGCTATACGTCTCACCCTCTTTGACGCAACTAAAAGGTTGTCAGTGTTATATTGATATCTCAGGTCTATGTAAATAATAGCCAAGTCCCCCTCTATATACGCTTTAGAAATATTTTGCAATGCTTTCTGAAAATGTTAACGAAAACACCCAGAATAACACAGGATGCATTCTTCCCAGCAATCCTGACTAGACAGCCTATCCATTTCGTATCAGTCCCTATCCAGAAACAGTAAAGTGCCACAGAAATGGTTAACAGTCGCTTTTGTTGTTGTAGGAGCTTCCGTGATGTCTACATGGAAATTCTTGTCTTAATAGAACCTGTTTACAAAATAGCCCAGAATAACGCCGAATGCATTCGTCCTGATGGTCCTCACGAGCCACCCCATCTGTCACATGTTACTGGCCTGGAGATGTCCTACGGCGTATGAGGGCTAGCATCCCGCCAGAGATGGGTGCTCCACTTGAAATTGTCTTTGAACACTTGGACAAACAACACATCACTTACTCTCAGAACTTTCCGTGGATACCTTGCCCCCATTTTGTTTGACCCAGTCTGCAGAGGTTCCTATGTCCCAGAACAAAGGATGTCTTGTGAAAGAATGGAGCATTCTGATTGGCTCTTACTGAATTTACCCACATAATTACTGATGCTGCCGGTGAAGGAGCACTGTTCACTTCTTTTTCCAGCAGATGAGACTTTCAGTGGCAAAACTACTTTGTACAGAAAGCCATATTGCACTGACAGTTAAGCCCTGCAGAAGTAGTCTACAGATCGTCAGATATGAAAAGACACTTCCTCAATTACACTACTCTGCCACTGACGACGGAAGCTTGAATACTTCAGCATGAAACCGATCTCCAACCTGGCTATATATCACCACATACCGTATCGGTGCAGTAAACACACAGTTCGTATCCTCCGCCATACAAAATCACCACTTCTGCATCCTGCATATAGCTATCAACCATCATACTCTCGCACATATACCGCAAAGACAGAAAGCATAAGCACATGGACTACACACACACACACACACACACACACACACACACACACACAGAGTCCCGACATGAGCACCCTCCAGTGGGTCGAGGTCACTCTCCAAACTGTTAAACAAAGGCTGAGTCGGTTCCCCTAGGCACAAAGGCCCCCTACCTGGTTTGCTTTGGAGCGAAGTGGAAGGTGCTGTAAACCACAGAGAACGAGAAACTTATCTCATGGGCGAAGACCTTTAACTGAAAACCCAAAAAGAATTGGAGAAAACTCATAATTCCACTATCGAATACCGCTGTCGATGATATAAGTGATTCCAAATCATCCTTATAATTTTTCGTGTCTAGAGAATCAGCAAACGTGTCTTCACCCGTCTTTTACCCGCTAGATGCATACAACACAAACACCACAATCGGTGTTCTCTCAACCAAATAAATATGGGAAGTATGCAGACTGCCCATCTGAAACCACATTTTCAGTTGCCTGAGACTGCAGTCGTGTATGTGAGTTGCGTTTGTGTGTGTGTCTATCGTTGACAAAGGAAAGCTTTAAGTGCCAAAATCTTTTTGTTGTGTCTGTCTGCAACTCAGCCTCTCCACTATATGGTGAGCAACAACTTTCCTTCCCATAATATTGTTACATTCCATCCAGAATTTTCCATTGTTTGACATCATAGCGAATTGTGTAAGCACCGTAATTTCCCCACACTGTGTTCCTATATCAAACTGAGCCCATATTTACCTCTCATTCTATAAAAAGTCTACGTATTACCAAAAGTATGAACCCACAAACTATTACCCAACTTAAATCGTATGCTGACCTTCGACTAAACAGAACCTAATTTGAATTTGACTGGAACTGGTCTGAATACAACTTGTACTTATATTAAATGCGCAACTGAAGGAAAACAATTATCTGACCCTAATCAAAACTGTCACTTACCTCATGTCCTCACAACGCCATTACAGATTTCTCAAAAGCACGACAGCAAAGCAAGCGGGCAGCGGCTCAGCTAGATTTCTAATTTTTTAATAAAATTTCCAAACAGTATTCAAACTGAAACTTCCTGGCAGATTAAACTGTGTGCCGGAGCGAGACTCGAACGCGGGACCTTTGCCTTTCGCGAGCAAGTGCTCCAGCGTCTGAGCTACCCAAGCACGACCCACGCCCCGTCCTCACAGCTTTACTTCTGCCAGTACCTCGTTTCCTACTTTCCAAACCTCACATAAGCTCTCCTGCGAACCTTGCAGGACTAGCACTCCTGGAAGAAAGGATATCATATTACAATTTGTAACATTTAAAATAAACAATTACCTGCACTAAGACAGGAGCAACAAGATTTTACATATTTGTACATATTGACACATGTAGTGTAGTAGCAACAACAGATTTGTGTGTCTATAAAAAGGACAGTAAAAAGTAGCATCATGGTTCTACATTAATGAATTACAGAAGTATCAGGCAAGTGAATCACGCTAAACGGTTACAGTAATAGGTACGATAAGAAATAATTATTATGTGTGTACAGAATGACCTACAAAAAATTCTAAATCGATTCAAATAAGTACATATTTATGTTCATCAGTAAAATACCCAAAAGTATGGGGAGTAAAGTAGTGGCCACACATAATAAATACATACATGAGGATAGTGGTCACATGTAGATAAGGAGAACACGAATATACAATTAAGGAAAACATAGATCAGGGAGTAACCAAGGTTCACATCAAAGAGTACTTTTTGCAGTCAGTCAAACATCGGTCTATTATTACACCTAAGGTCAGTAATTAGAATGCTATCTAGTTACACTTCATCCTCTAGTTTCTGCACCTCTTAGTCATTTTACCCATAATTTCATCTAACTTCCAACAAATATAACTATTTACTTTATTGTTTTGGCTCTTTCTGCCATATATTTCATACATTCTTAGAAATTCATATTATTTAGCTCCCTTGTCCTACATTGAGGACCAAATTGTGAATAGTTGGAAGTTGTGGTGTCACCGCCAGACACCACACTTGCTAGGTGGTAGTCTTTAAATCGGCCGCGGTCCGTTAGTATACGTCGTACCCGCGTGTCGCCACTATCAGTGATTGCAGACCGAGCGCCGCCACACGGCAGGTCTAGAGAGACTTCCTAGCACTCGCCCCAGTTGTACAGCCGACTTTGCTAGCTATGGTTCACTGACAAAATACGCTCTCATTTGCCGAGACGATAGTTAGCATAGACTTCAGCTACGTCATTTGCTACGACCTAGTAAGGCGCCATTACCAGTTACTATTGATGCTGTAAAACATGTACCGTCAAGAGCGATGTTCACCATTTATGGATTAAAGTTAAGTATTCCACAGCTACGTCCTTTTTTTGCTAGTCTCATTTCCTTGACCTGTTCCAGACCTCACGCCAGCCTGCGTGAGCTAAAACGCGTTCCTTTCGGCTTCCTCTCATAGTGGGTTGGCTCTCTTGCCAATCCACAACAGAAGTTATATAAAATCTGTGCTTCTGTATGGATGTGAAACATGGAAAGTGGCAAAGTAGCTTATAAGCTGCAGACATTCAACAACAGATATCTGAGGAACATCTTAGGGGCATGGTGGCCAAATGTCATCTCTAACGGAACACTCTGGGAAAGAATCAGCCAAAAGCCAATTGAGATGCGAACAAGAAGCAGGAAGTGGAGATGTTAAGTGTTGTGGCTGTGTGTTCTTCTACTGTTTCGTGGTTCCTGGCTAGATGAGGAGAGGGTTGTATGATAGATGGGTGGCTGGTTTCCTCTCACTACAACGTAAAATGCACATGTGGTTAAATACACTTTATCAGAAGAACCAATTCTGGACTAACTTCAATGATATCCAATCTGGAGTTCTGTGGTTAACAGCATGCATTCGGCATTATTCTGGGCTATTTTCGTAAACAGGTTATGTTAGGACAAGAATTTCCACGCGGAAAAGCTGAACATGACGAAAGCTCCTACAAAAGCGTCCGTTAACCATTTCTGCGACGCTTTACAATTTCCGAGAGGTCGACTTGGGTCTTATTTACATAGCCATGTGATGCCAGTATAACACTGAGAGCCTTTTAGATGTACTGGGGATGGTGGGGCACTACGAGAAACATTTTTCGGCGGTGCGTCAGCCACGCTGGGCAGGTGAACGCATGCACGGCTAGACGTAGCTCGCATGTCCCATTAGGATCACTAGGAACAATGCACCCTGTGCTGTTCTGGGAAACAATGGAACAGGTAGAGAGGTATTGCGCCAGGAATGGTAAACACTCGTGTGTGGTCCAGAGGCATCTCGCATATGGACTTGTGCGAGTGCGCTGTCCAGCATGTGCGTCTTGGAGTTCTTTTGGGGACCAGTTCACTGATACATCACGGTTGACGATAGTTCGAAAGCTTTTTTCCTTACATGCAATGATTGATTGTGCACTGCATTATTTTCAGCTGTTTAAGTGTTGTGAGCGTGTTTGCATAGCTTTACACGTGCATTATCTTTTGATAATTTAAGAGTTGTTTGCGTTTCTGCACATCAGCGTACTGCATTATTTCGGTGTTTTACGAGTAGTTTGCAGGTCTGTAGACTATTTACTGCGACCTAAAACACGCCATAAGAATGACTTCAGGCAATCCTTCAGTGCAAAAAAATTGAATACAACACTTGAATGGTGCTACGTGGTGTGGTCAAGTTCATAGGCACCATGTATGGGAGTTTACCACTATGAAACAACGAGTGTTCCAAAATGGTCCTGCAAAGCCTATGTGAACTCGCTGCCATGACGATTGAGTCTTAGACCAAGTTCAGAAAGTCTGCGGAGGAGCGGATTGGTTTTCCGCGCATGCGCGACAGTGTGACGTCATCTGTTCACTGTGGGCTTCCACGCCCTGCCAAGTGTAGCGCCGGCACGCTAACTGTTTAGTGCGAACAGTTCCCCTGTGTCATTGGTGAAGCAGCTGTAACACATCCTTTTGCAACACAGCGTGCGCGATTGTCCACTGTCAGAGTGTACTAAGATCGCACCTCGTTTTACTGAATGGTTATGCCGACGAGCAAAGTATCGGCGTACTACTGTGTTCTGAACACTGTTCAATGAGCGAGGCCAAGACGTACGTATGTAATGCAACAGAATCTTCAGATCAGGGTCCGCCTCCGTGGCCTGTGCACTGTCTCTGTAATTCGTTGGAAAAGATTGCAGCAATTCAGAGTCGTGCGCATCGATATGGCAAGGAGCCCAAGTCAGAGTCGGGGGCGATCGGAAGGCAAGCAAGAGTGTCAGCACTGCCGTTCTTTAGCGTAGGTCTGCACAGTATTCCGCACTGGTACTGGGATACAAGCAGAGCACGACGTTGCAGTTTTTGCGCAGTATGTATGGGAACCGGCCTGGACGGATGAAACAGCGACTGGAAAGGCTTGTGATCTGTCACTAAATAGAATTTGCCACCAAACAGACAGTAATGGTATTTTGTCACACCATATACAATATCGAGAGCTTTTTCGGTTTGTGAATAATTGCAATGTGTTTGAGTTAACAACTGTGAGGCAAAAGCAGTAGATACCTCTTGTTCAGCCGAGCGGGGTAGCCGTGTGGTCAGAGGTGCCTTGCCACGGTCCGCGCGGCTGCCCCCGTCGCAGGTTCGAGTTCTCCCTCGTGTGTGTGTGTGTGTTCCTTAGCGTAAGTTAGTTTAAGTTAGAGTAATTAGTGTGTAAGCCTAGGGACCGATGACCTAAGCAGTTTGGTTCCATTGGAACTTACCACAAATTTCGAACTTCCTGTCTTGTGCACCAGTTCCATAAGAGTAAGCGTCTATTTAAAAAATCACCGATTTGGCAGGGTCAAAATGTACTAAACATCTGTCACTCAGCAAGTCATTTTTGAGTTTCTGAGCTGCGTCGTGACACTCTTTGGTCCACACGAAATGCACATTTTTCTGACCCAAGCAATGCAATGGAGCCATGATCTGTGAAGCGTCGGAGTAAAAGGAATGTGGTATATCAACGTGCATAGCACTAGCTGCAGCTCAGATACATTGCGAGGAATAGGCAGGTAACGGATTGCAAGCAAATGAGATTGGGGGGGATGCACACCCTGGCTGTTTATCACATGTCCTAAGTACTGTAATTCTGTCTGTTAAAAAAAAAAAAATTAGACACGACACTTGAGTCTTGCAAGTTACAACAATCGAAAAAGAGTACAAAATTGGCAATGTGTTCGTTTGGCGTTGACGTGAGACAATATCCTCAAGGTTGTTCTAACAGAATGGCAGCAGTCAGCTGTTCCAAGTAACGCTGAAAAATGGCGGGTGCGGAGGCACTGCGAAGGGCAAACGCAAATACTCGTAATTGGACAGGCCTAAGTGTGTATTAACAACAAACACTTCCTGTGATTCTTCGTCTAGTGGTATTTGCAAATAAGTATCTGTCGTAAAAGAGCAATGGCCTGCGCCAAGCCTGTCCATAGGTTCCTCAGGGCGAGGCAATGGATAGGTGTCAATTATGATCTGTGGATTGACGGTAAAAAAATGGTTCAAATGGCTCTGAGCACTATGGGACTTAACATCTATGGTCATCAGGCCCCTAGAACTTAGAACTACTTAAACCTAACTAACCTAAGGACAGCACGCAACACCCAGCCATCACGAGGCAGAGAAAATCCCTGACCCCGCCGGGAATCGAACCCGGGAACCCGGGCGTGGGAAGCGAGAACCCTACCGCACGACCACGAGATGCGGGCGGATTGACGGTAGTTTTGAATTCAACACAAAAGCGAATGCGACTAGAAGGCTTGGGCATCAAAACCAATGGACTTGCCGACTGACTAGCTTGTCTTCGTGCAATCACACTATTGTCTTGCAATTCTTTTCATTCACTGGCAATTTTATCTCGTAAAGCGATCGGAATGAGCCGAGCCCGGAAAAACTTAGGCTATCCATTGTCTTTCAGGATAATGTGCGTTACAAAATTATTAGCTTTTCCAAGTGCATCAGAAAAGAGTTCAGGAAATTTCTTAATCAAACTTGCTACACAGTCTTTTGGATTAAAAGCAGTCACTGAATGTATGTATGTCTTGGACGCTAAAACCAAACAAGTCAAACGAATTTAAGCCAAAAATCTTTTCACTCCCTCTTGTTGCAATACGGTAAATTTCACAGTCGTAGTGTGAGATTTGTAAGTGGCAGGTAACCTACACTGTCCAATTACTGGGATTTCCGATCTGTTGTATGCAATGAGGTACGTGCTAGATTTTGAGAGGCGTTGTCAGCCGAATCGTTCGTACGTGACACAAGCAAAGTTACAGAAACACCTGTGTCCAATTGAAAGTCAATACGACGGCCAGCAATTTGCAGTGTTACAAATAGTTTGTTGGAATGGCGTCGCGCTGTACTGGAGCGAGATGAGGTCACAACCTTACTTGAATTACTGCTAGAACGTGTGGTCTGTTTTGAAAACACGGCATTCACGGAATGAACAAGAGACGTGTTGTGGCGAGAGCGGCCAGAATTGACGTTCTTTTGTCGTTGCAAGCAAACTGCCTGGACGTGGCCTTTCTTTCCAAATGAGTAACATGTCGCGCTGCGCGACGGGCAATCTTGCGGTTTATGGCGAGCAGAGCAGTCATGGCGAGATTTCACAAGATTTACAGGCCTGACTACGTGTTTACTAGGCTGTCTGCGAGTCTGTGTGCGAGCTCGTTGTGGCGGCTGAGTGGGGCGGACACGGGCAGGAGTCGACTCGACCCGACATGTCGGGACCTGATCAAATTTGTCGCCGGTTATGGCGCCGCAGTCGAAGTGTTCTAATATCTGCAACACTCGATGGAGCGAAGGATCTGAGTAACTGAGAATCTGGTCTTTAATTCTGCTATCAGGGACGTAATCGGATGACCATGTCACTATAAAAGTTGCCACAACTACACTTCAATTTACACTTCCTAGTGAAACCCTGTAAGTCGGTACACCACTGGCGGTAGGTCTATTGCGGCTTTTACTTAAGGCGCAGGGGCAGGGGGTGCAGTGGAAGGGGTAGCCATTCTAACACTAACGAATTACAGCAAAATATGAAAAGACGAGTAGACAAGTAGTGTGCAAAGCTTCTGAAAACAGAAAGAGATTCCTTCTGCAGCTCTCCTCCTGTGATATATGCAATAACAAGAACAAATTAGCAAATAGAATCACCGCAACGAGAGCTCCCCTGCTTCACCCTAGTACACATGAAAAGCAAATAAAACGTGCTGATCAGACTCGTTCCCACTTGTTGTGGGTTGTGTGCCTCTTGTAATGTTTTGTGGTTCCTAGCCGGATGAGGAGAGGGTGGTATGATAGGTGTGTGGCCAGTTTCCTCTCATTAAAACACATAATGCGCACATGGTTAAAATACGCTTTATTACAGGAACCAATTGAGTACTTCGGTGATGTTCAGTCTGAAGTCAACAGCAATGAAATAACATATACTAATTCTTGAATATTGTCTGTGTCCCTACCATAACTATGTACAATGAGCAACGTTCCTTCACAGATAGCTAAGGTGCGAGGCGACGACTATCACTGTGGAAGACTAGAGCACAGTGCTACGTATGGAGGTGCAATACGAACTGAGTCCCGATGCGACTTACTGAGCTACTTAGATTGAGACAGTTCGGTCTGCGGCTTCGGCCTGTTTGCACGCTGCGCAAGGGGCGTTATCGGCGCGTAGCCTGGGGGTGGGTCTTCGTCTTCTCTTGTCATAGCCGCGCTTAGTTCAGCGCCTGCTACACATGTTTCCTAGTGTCGACCGGTGAGCTGGCAAAGGCGTACGCCAGCGTGGTGATGACATACACTTAGGAGACCAAACAAACATATTGCGCAGGAAGCACTTTATTGCACCCCGCAGGGACGATGGAGACGAGGCAGGCCCAAAATGACGGAGACTATCAGCTGAAGCAGAAGGTCAACAGCAAAGGATAGGATGGGAAGAAGTGAAAACTCTAGCAGAAGACATAAAAAGATGACGATCCTTTGTTGCAGCCCTATGCTCCTCGTAAGGAGTTAAAGGAATTAATAATAAATAAATAAATAATTTCCCTGCCTAACCATTTCTCATCTTTGTCCTAATCAAGAGTTCGTCATATTTGCTCTATCTAATCATATTTCATCTGATATTCAGCTTACCTGATCATATCATCTTTAATGCAGCTTTGTAGCCGCTTCTTTGCTCATTTATGTATATGTTGTACGACTTCCTTTCTTACCTTTTTTCTCTTCGTTTCCTCCTTACAAATCTTTCATGACTTCTTACACATCTTTCTTGACTTATGAGAGCTCCTGCAGAACTACACTTAACATAGTTATTATACTAATGGTGCTGAATCCTCTAGCAACAATCTATACAGACAATATGCACTATAAAGAAACTCAATAAATGACATAAGTGTAAGAGGTATATCAACCTCGAAATTTCTTAAGCTAAAGCAGTGTATGTTATTATGTTACATCACATGTAAATACAAGAAGGCAGTCTGCAGTGTCCAGTGTCACAATTATTAGTATATATTCATTTCTCTTTTTTCCCCTCTTTCTAAGTATATTGTCTATCATGTCTCACCTCGCGAGCCATGAATTCCATCTTTACTTCCAAAATTTCTGAAACACCTGGACTGATGGACAATATTGTTGTGACATCATTTTATACATATGTAAAGTTCATCTGTTCAACAAAGAAGAGGCAGATTAGTTCTAGAGAATTCAGTAGAAGTTAAATTTTGTATGCGTGTAGCTATATACAAATCAGAAAAAACTGTCATTCATCAGTATAAACATAAAAATAGACACTACCACAAAAACAAATCACTAAAAGGTCACTGAGTTATCATATGTGAAAAGAGTGTGTCACACTACAGAGTAGCAATCAGATCTTTGCAAAACATTTTTCATGCACAAATGGAGACAAAAATGTACACTTCTCGAATTACTGTAAAATTTGCATAGCTGTTGCATGTTGTGTTGTTCCGACGAAAAAAATGAGACTATGTTTAGTTAAAGGGTGAATTACTTACATCAGATAATCATTTCCTCCACATCAAAGAAATAACTGTGTTGTCTCAAGTCACTATTGTCTTTTCAAAAACGTACCATTAACGCTTATATTCAAATGGCTCTGAGCACTATGGGACTTAACTTCTGAGGTCATCATATAAAATAAATAAAATAAAATAAAATAAAATAAAATATTAATTATTTTTATCTGTCTGATTGGCTCTCCTATGAGTCGTCAGGTTTTGATTATTCGGTATCAGACGCTTGACAATGGCTTTTTCGTAAAGGCAATGTTACTCGTAGTTGACCGTGAAATAAAACTGAAATAATCGGACTTCGTAATTAAATCGTTTCCAAAGACTGCTGCGGTAGGTGCGGACTCATAATCTAAATCTCAATATTACAATAATTTGCCAGCCATGCCAAAACGTCGTACAGAGGTGATTGTCTACTAAACAAAAAAATTACACAGTTAGTTAAATCAGATATATTCAATGAATAAGCCTACAGTTCATAATCCTACTTACTTTTATAAATATAAATTCTTTACAGAATCGAGTGCCTAGTATGGTTGCAACTCGCAGTAATTTTCTATAACATGAAATATGGCGGTGTGCCAGACAATAAACTAAAATACGTGCTTCTCGCACCACTTCAACGAGAGCTCTTCCTTTTTTTTTTAATCAAACATACGACTAACGAAAATGTACTTTTGTTTTATCAGCGACACAGCGCTGCAGTTCTGTGCCATTGGCTTTATTTATTTCTCACAGATTAATTATTTAATTAAGATTTCGCGTTTCCGAGGAAACTCACGCACGGCATGCAAATGTGCCTTTATATTGCCCCCTGAATTGCGAGGCGAAAGGACACACCTGCAGGCGAGCAATTCACCTAAAGGCACAAGAAAATCTAAGTTATCTACAACTATTTACATGACTTACATTATACTGTATATTATATACAAAATTTGAATGACGCGCGTGCGCCGAAAAAGTTCTTATGTTGACAAAACAGAGTGCGCGCATGCGCAGAAGCGTCTGTGTAACTACGGCACTGCCGTTATTTCGTAAATTTAGATCACGCGGCACAGTATTGCAGTTCATATTGTTCGTGTGCGCGCGCATTTCTTAGTCGTTGCACAAAGAAAATATTCCACCAAGATTACATATGAAGACTACATTCTATGACAGGTAACTTAGTTTTAAAATTACAATATTTGTTATAATACAATACAACTTTAGATTGTTGAATGTTCTTAGTTACATAGCATTGCAATGAAATGCTTCAAAGAAAAATGTCCGTATTTTTCAGGTGCGTTGACCTATACACATGGTGTCGTTATCACAGTTCATATTCATCTGCTGCACAATAATTTTTTACAGGTTAGTATCGTCGTGGTAAAGTTTTTTTGATCACAGTAACATCGTTGTATAACAACGTGATTGATACATAAGCATGTCCATTTCCTATTTCCATTATAGTCGTTGTGATGCAGTTCGTTGTGACAAAAAGCATTGTTTATTACAGATCAGACGTGACCCGTCGAGTAATTAGTCCATATGCAGTTCGTTTTCGATATTCCGTGGAAGCTTGGTTGCAGAACCTCGGACGGCACATAGCTGGCGTTGATCCTTGGTCAGTCCAGGTAAGCGTGTCCGTCACATTTCGAGAACATTTCATTCCCTGAAGTTCCAACCAAAACTCTTCCACCCGTCGTGTTGTTTTCTGGACAGGCACTTTGTGTCCATTTAATCCAGTTAACATCTTGAAGTTGGGTACTGTAGTAATGTCACTAGACGATGCACGAATTATTCACTTCACATTTTCAGTTTTTTGCTGAATATAGCTCACCTAAATGTTCGTGGTTACTCATCGAAGAAATCGTTCATCGCGTTAACAAAGGTACGATGCATCATGAATGTCATTAACAGTTTCTTTCACATAGGTTTCTGCGTAGTTGCAGACTTAGTAATGTACGTTAATGTCCGTGAATAGTGGTTCACTACGCAATTTTTTTTTTTTTTTTTTTTAAAAAGTTTTTCACATTTTGGCACTCGTTATCGTTCAAATATTCACACAGTAACAGTTACATTATACATCAGTTTAAAAAAAACATAAGTAATAATACATACACACGTCACATATTTTCTTAGCATAAACATAATACAGTTGCACATAAACATGTTTACATCATCATTACATAGCTATAGGTTATTACATTGTGTCATATTTGATTACATGAATTGCAGATATTTACATCCTCTTTAGCGGTTTTGCTGGGATATTATCGATGTTTTTTGTGATGTCATCTGAAATTAAGATAGGTTAGACACAACATTCATTACATCAGTAGGCAAGACCAGGCGTTTTCACTACTCAATAAATATTCAAAATAGTAAGAGAGAGAAAATGTTCGATTCCTCGCGTTTTGTGCGTGTGTGTAGTGTGTCTGTGTGGCCTTGACTACTGATAGATGCTTTTCGTGTTGAGAGATGTGCGTCTAATCTATTTCTCAAAGTAAAAGATCGCTTCACAGATGACGTCTGTCAGTTCGTCAGGTGTCATATCAAGTCAGTGGTACCTACAATAACAAATGTTCCGTGAAAAATTTATATATCATTCACTGCTACGTAATCATAAATTTTACTTTAATATTCAGTCTTCTCGGTGGAACCGCGGCGTTGAAAGAAAAGTTCTTCTGTCTTCAACTGCGACTCTGGAACCGCTGAAATGAAAATTTCTATACTACTTATAATCTATGTTGTAATTTGTTTTAGTTCTTGCCACACAGCAGGTCGTTGAGATAACGGTACGTTATATGTCTTATGGTAGAAGATCTTGTGAGGCTTAACTTCAATCTTGTACACATACGTGTTGATAACACCTAATCGTTTGGTAAAAACTTGTAAATATTTGGATAACACTTCCTGTAGTTTTATACGTTCATGTACACTGAGAGCTGTAGCTTCACTTATCTTATGATCAAGCAATGTTTTCAAGTCCATTAGCTCTCTGTCAGATGAGTGTGTTTGCATGTCTTGAATGTCTTTGTCAAGTACTAACTGTACCTTGTACCCTGTACAGTGTTTGTCATGCTTTAGAGTTCTCCTGTCCAAATCAATAATAATTACACTGCCTTTATCATTTAAAATACATTTACCTTTGGAGAAGTCTATAATGCAGTCCTTCTCGCTCATAATATCTATTCCTAATATGCAATTTGTCACAAGGTTTTGTACAACCAGGAATGGCCATTGTACGGTTCCATTACCTATTTTAACGTTTACAAAAACTTGCTTCGTAACCCTACATGACTTATTACCTAGTGCAGTAGTTATTTTACAGTTTTGGGCAGGAAACTCAGGCACAGGTTCCAATTCACACATCTTTTTATAAAAATTAAAAGATAAAACGCTCACAGCTGCACCTGTATCTAGGATAATAGTAGTTGGAATCCCACCTACTACACCAGTAGTGGATGCTAAAACAATTTCATTTGTGTTTAAACGACATTGTGTACTGTCTTGTAAAAGTTCATCTGATATATTGTTATTGTGGTTGTATCTTATAAATAAAACAGGTAGTTTTTGTTTAGAATTACTCGGCATATCATTATTCTGTTGTTCAAGTGTGGTGTCAAATAACTGATTAACATTGAAGCCGCCCCCCAAGGATTCTTCAGCCACGACCTGGGGCAAAGTAGTGACTGTTTCTAGTTTGTTGGATTATCATTTGTACTAGGTACTGACACAGATTGAGGTTGTGCATCAGGTGTCATTTCTATTATATTCACATTCGGATATTGCCTATTATGATCTCCAAACTTTTGCGGTTGTTGTTGCTGTTGCGCATTATAACTTACCTGTCGGTCGTAAGGTATGCTCCAATTTTGACCTGGTGGCTGCTGTGGTAAAGCAGAGTTTGAATGAAAGTACTGATCGTTACGAGTCCAACCTTGATGCTGTCTTGGCTCGTAGTTATTATTATTTCTATTTCTGTTTGTGTTTTTGTTATTACCTTTGTATCCGTTGTTACCGTTGCAGTTATTACCGCGGTGCCTTTTGTATGGATTGCCGCATGAAATGTTATTACTGTTGTAACTATTGTTCGTATTGGAATACGCGTGTTGATTTTGATTTCCGTACTGAGACGGCATGTGAGTTTGCTGTTTTTGTTGTACCGCGTATCCAACTGTGGGCGCGCCAGAATTGTGTTGGCAAGCCTGCATGTTTTGCATACCACTAGTGTAAACATTGTGGCTGCTGTTTTGCCGCGCGAAGCGCTGATCTTCAAGTAACATGTCAACCGAATCTAAAGCTGTTAAAAAATAATCTGAATCGTCATCCGGGATATGTAGAAGTTTTTCCTTAATGTTGAAAGGCAATTTGGCCTTCAACGCTCGGAGTATATCACGTGTTGCGACTGGTTCATCTAAAAAATGTCCCATGTTCAAGTATTTTTCAAAATATCTACGTAAGTTACCATTTTTACTGTTAAAAGTTTCAGGTTCTAAGATTTGTCTTCTGAGTCGCTCCTGGACGGATTGCGACCAGAATTTGTTCAGAAAGGCACGCTCAAACTCACTGTACGTGGTACATACGTCAGCTTGACTGTATGCCCAGACAGCTGCATCGCCTTGGATGTAACCGACAATATATGAAATCTTTTTCCGGTCACTCCAAGTGCGTGGAAATGCGTTACTAAAAGATTTAAGAAAAATCACCGGATGAATGGTTCGTTTCTCTGGGATAAAAGCCTGAAATTGCCTGTGTTTTATTAAGCTTTCTTCTTCCTTTGCATTATGATATGGATTTGTTCCACTGTAATTACTGCAATGCTCAGCTGGCGAGTAATTACGATAATGTTGCTGTGGTTTACCATGATAATAGCTTGTGTTTGTGGTTGCACGTCGTGGTATGTGTTGTAGTCGTGGTGTGTTTTGTTCTTGTGTGTTTGTGGTGTGCGGTATGTGTGCGTCATACTCGAATGTATATTGGTTTCTGAACTGTACATTTTGACTGATATTTTCGTTACATTCAGACTGTGGTTGATCGGTGAATTGTCTCATGGGTGCAGTGACGGATTGTACTGCGTCACTAATCAGCTGTTTGTTATTAGTGATGTATTCCGCTACGGAGTCGTGCACAATTGTTGGTAAATTTTCACGTATGCATCTATCAAAATGTTTGTCTTTGTTCTCTACCCAATCATGAAATTCTTTATTAATATTTTGAAAATGAGCTGTGGCATCAGATTGTAAGATGTCAGTCAGGTGTTGTTCAACATCGTCAAATTTATTCTGCACGTCAGTAATTCGTTTTTCAAGGTTGTCGTGTACTGAAGGATATGTTTGAATTTGTTCAGTAAGAACTTCACACGTGACATTAAGGTTTTTTAATTGTTTCTGTAAAAGTGCTACGTCATTTGTAGTCTTTTCTTGTCTCGTATTAAGCTTGGAAAATTTCGTACTGAGTTCAGTCATCTGTTCGGTCAGTGTGGCGTCTATAAGTTCCATACGTTTACACAAAGTGTCATTACATGCCTTGATTGCTATGAGATCAGATTTAATTTCGTCATTTTGTGTCTTTAACTGTTCATTTTGTGTCTTTAAGGTTGCCATGTTTTCCGCGTTCTGCATCCTTAAGGTTGCCATATTTTCTGCGTTTTGTTTCATTAGCATTTGTAACATGTTGGCAATGTTTACTGTTTGCAAGGTCTCTGCCCCCGCCGCGTCATTAGACGTGACGTCATGTATTAACATGGGCTCTGACTGAGACTTTGAAATTTTTGTGGTGGACGGCCTATTGTCAAAATTTTCGTCAACACTTGCCTCAATGTTTGATGAATCGTCACTACCGGTTGCTGTCGTAAAGTCATTTTCTAACATTTGTCTCTCGTCCGAGTCGGATTGCGTCTGAATAGTACGTCTTTGCTGTTCCATTTTTGCGTATTGTTTTCTAGTTATTACCATGCCACACGTGCTATATATTTCAAGAAATTAATGTTTGACACTGGTTTTAAAATAAAATGCAGTTGAGCATGAATCGGTCGTAGCAACAATGGCTGTCTGTTAATTTAAAAATATAAACTGAATTTGAGATTATTGGTAATGGCTGCTGGCCATGTTACATGATATCGTACAGAAGTCGGCCATATTGTACACTCGTGTATTGGTATTGTTGCATACGTTATTGTTTAAGGAAAAATACTGAGAATGGAATTTATCACTGAAACTGTTATGCGGAAAAGAAACACTACAGAATTTTACTGAAAAGCTAATACACTGAATTATACGTCTGGTCAAGCCTGCTAATGCAAAGATGCTGCGTCTTACCTTATTTTGCTGGAAGCTTCTTTGCGTCTTCCCGCAAAATTTTATAATTGGCAAATATCTTCTGATTTTTTTATTTCTCATATAGTCAAGTCCAGGACCAGAAGGTTGATTTTTCACATGAAACAAAGAGAACAATGTAACAAATGACAAAATAACAAGTCCTGTCACGGTCGCCAATATAAAATAAATAAAATAAAATAAAATAAAATAAAATATTAATTATTTTTATCTGTCTGATTGGCTCTCCTATGAGTCGTCAGGTTTTGATTATTCGGTATCAGACGCTTGACAATGGCTTTTTCGTAAAGGCAATGTTACTCGTAGTTGACCGTGAAATAAAACTGAAATAATCGGACTTCGTAATTAAATCGTTTCCAAAGACTGCTGCGGTAGGTGCGGACTCATAATCTAAATCTCAATATTACAATAATTTGCCAGCCATGCCAAAACGTCGTACAGAGGTGATTGTCTACTAAACAAAAAAATTACACAGTTAGTTAAATCAGATATATTCAATGAATAAGCCTACAGTTCATAATCCTACTTACTTTTATAAATATAAATTCTTTACAGAATCGAGTGCCTAGTATGGTTGCAACTCGCAGTAATTTTCTATAACATGAAATATGGCGGTGTGCCAGACAATAAACTAAAATACGTGCTTCTCGCACCACTTCAACGAGAGCTCTTCCTTTTTTTTTTAATCAAACATACGACTAACGAAAATGTACTTTTGTTTTATCAGCGACACAGCGCTGCAGTTCTGTGCCATTGGCTTTATTTATTTCTCACAGATTAATTATTTAATTAAGATTTCGCGTTTCCGAGGAAACTCACGCACGGCATGCAAATGTGCCTTTATAATCACTCCCCTAGAACTTCGAACTACTTAAACCTAACCAACCTAAAGGCATCACACACATCCATGCCCGAGGCAGGATTCGAACCTGCGACCGTAGTGGTCGCGCGGTTACAGATTGCAGCCCCTAGAACCGTTCGGCCACCCCGGCCGGCTTAACGCTTATAAACACGAAATGCATCCACTTGGCATAAAAACTGGCTATAATACGAAATAGGGTCCCTATGGCCTAACCATTACTCACTTACTCTCTGTCTACGTTAGTCTTCATAATCATTACCTCCTTGTATGTCTGCCCCCAGTAGCTGAGTGGTCCACACAGAATGTCAATCCTAAGGGCCCGAAATCGATTCCCTGCTGGGTCAGAGATTTTCTCCGCTCAGGAACTGGGTGTTGCGTTGTCCTAATCGTCATCATTCCATCCCCAGCGACACGCAAGTCTCCGACGTGGCGTCAAATGGAAAGACTTGCACCCGGCGAACCGTCTACCCGTCGGGAGGCCCTAATCACACGACATTTACATTTTTACTTCGATCTATTACAGTATGCGTCATAAATCTCATAATTAGCATCTTGTGTACCTAAATAACATAAATCTCATTAACGTATTACAACATTAATCATAATCGTTGTCTTCGTCTCAATATACGCTTCAAATAACAATTCCCTGCTCTATTTTTCACCACTTGTTTCCATATAAACAACACCTCATAGCTATAAAAACTTTAGTAAACACGACTTCACTACCTCACAATAGATCCTGAAGAACTTCTTACATCAAGATACCTACTACTCTCTTCTCTGGACAACACAGTTATCATCCTAACAGCCGGCCGAAGTTGCCGAGCGGTTCTAGGGGCTACAGTCTGGACTCGCGCGACCGCTACGGTCGTAGGTTCGAATCCTGCCTCGGGCATGGATGTGTGTGATGTCCTTAGGTTAGGTAGGTTTAAGTAGTTCTAAGTTCTAGGGGACTAATGATCTCAGAAGTTAAGTTCCATAGTGCTCAGAGCCATTTGAACCATTTGAACCATCCTAACAGCTTGTATATTTCACCAAAAGTGGTAGAAAATATTATATGTCTCTGTATTTTCATCACTGTTTTGTAGCCAAAAACATTTCTCAAGTGAACAGCACATTTCTGATAACCTGTGCGTCCTCTCACAACTGGTTTAAAAAGCCATGCTATCGATGTCCATTTTATTAGAGATCATCTGTTCTTATTCGGATTCTAGATGAAATTTGGAAGTTCGTAGCAGATCGCTCAATTTGTTGCGCGATAAATGAAGTTTGTTGCGCGACGATAGTCGCCTGATTCTTCTCAAAAGTTGCCCGCCACACGACGGGAGTCTCTCTGGCATGCCGTGCCATAGCCCTGTTAATCGCTAATGCAAGAAATATTTTAGAAACAGGTGACATGTAGTTTATCATCTCGGTACAACTTTAGTAAATAGAATTATTCTATATAAGGTTTCATATTCTAAATATGATCAAGTTCCCTGCTCTTAAGTGCCTGAATAATTTGTTTCCACAACATTGGCGAGTACAGTTCTACAATCCTATAAGGTATAGCGCTATATCTATTACTTCCTCATACGATCCGGTGGTTGTTGATTTTTGAGTATAGGTAACGGAAATAATGACGTAAAATCGTGTTATAACTCATTGAGAACCTCTTGAAATGTGTGAATGTGTCTGTCCAAACTCTGTTGCTGACGACGGCAATATATTCTACACTGTTTCTTAATTTCTCGCATAGTGCGTTCTGAGGTATTGTATTGAGACCGATAGAGTGAAATAAAAACAGGTCTAATTTTATGATGTCGTGAAGTGGGTAGCCAAATATTAGAGCGAAATTGTGGACCATTGCCGGAAATGATGTTATCAGTGTGACCAACTTCTCGTAGAAAATCATTAGCAAAAGGTTTTGGATACTGTTTTGGCAGCAGCTTTGCCTAAAGGAGTGCCTTCCACTTCCGTTCATACTTCAGCGTCAGCGAAATTCAAAACGTCTTTGTATTTGCTTATGAAAACTACTTCTAATATTATCTCAGTGGGCAAGAGAGGAGCAATCGAGAAATTCATCGAAAACTTGACACAAAATCAACACTTTTTTCCCCAAAGCGCTTCTTTCATTTTAATCTTACGTAAAGTCGACAATCTGTTGTTATAAATTTGTGGAATGCGGTGTCAGTGACCATAGAAGTGGGACTGCCAGAATCAAGGAAAGCGGAAACAGCACTGTTTCCTACTGAAATCTTTGTTACTGAATGTAATATGGAGTTTTGGTTGTCATCAGTCTCTTCCAGTAAAATGTCTCCAATGTCTTCAAATTAAAAGTTTTGGCTGTGGTGTGTTTTGTGTGATCCACAGTGTTGTTTGCTGCCAGAGTCGCGAGTCATTGTCTTGTATTGCTTCCTCGACGTTGATTATCTTGTGAATTTGATGATCTCACTTCAATTATTTCTACCAGTGGCATTGGGCTTACCCTTCAAAAATTTGGTCACTGTGAATTATGATGTTGATTACTGTGACTGTGTTGGTTTTGACTGTGTTGGTTGCTAACTAAATAATCGTTTCTGAGACCAGTATTTTGCGAATTTGATCTAACTGAATCGCAGGCATGAGAATTTGCATCATTACCATCTGAGTTAGAGTAGTGTCTGTGATTATTTTGTTTGTGGTGATAATTACGATCACACCTCTTTTCATAACCATAATTCCTGTGATGTCTGTTACTGTGATTAACATTCAGAGCTCTGGAAAATACTTGTCACAATAATCATTATTCAACAGCGAGAATCGTACGTCATACGGAAGATGTCGGTTACCTCGCCTGCAATTGTTTCTGTGGTTGTGTTTATTATGCGAGTTATTATAGTTTTTGTTTTCACACATTGTTAAAGCATCGTGCGTATCGTAGTTTTTGTTGTGATTGTTATTATGTTTTCTCTATAAACCGTTGTTACTGTCCAATTCCAATTCCTGAAGTACTGATTGAAATGCTTCTAAATAATCTTGAAATCTGCCAGCGAAATTGCGTGTCTCAAATGTGTAAATAACTCTGTTAAACAAATGCGAATTAGCTTTGACGGGCTGTATGGGTTTGATAAGTACTGATTTCTGCGTACCATGTCCTCAAAGTATTATCCTGTGCTAGATAAATCAGACTATTGAAAGTTTCATAACATTATAACGTAATGTTTTACCCGATCTTATGTTGCCTGTGACCAGTAGGCTGACAAAGTTTCTAAATAGAAATCATTTACACTTTGGCAAACTCTCACTATTGAGAGCGTCCTCGCTGTCGATTCATTTTCTAAATAAATGCAAAGAAGTTCCATTTTGGTCCAAGTGGTCAACTTGGTGGTAAAGAATATAGGAACCTATCCAAGTTTGGGGGGTGGATTTTGTTACTGTAATTCCTGAAAACTTTGAATTGAAGTACTGTCTAAAAGCTATTGTAAACGAAGATACCATTTTTGTATGAACCAGATTGTCCTCTGTTGCACCACAACAGCGATTCATTGTCATATCTGGATGAATGCTACAGTTCTCGTGGAAAATAACCTAAACACCATAAGTTTGTATGGTCACCAAAGTTTTCCGAATATGAATGATAACTGTCAGATTCATGCTTTTCCTCTTGGCTTCCACCCCAATGTATGCTTTGCCAATCGGATACCATCCCTTTCCTGATTTGTGTTTGTCACTTTTGTGTAAGGTTTATGAGCTCGTTGTAGAGATAAAAGTATCAATAAAACTTGCCATTACTTTGTAAACTTAAATACGCCACTGTTCTCATTCATACTCCCTCAACTATTCATTTTTTTTTATTTTATTGTGGTGGTACGTGGGTACCCCAGCAATTTAAGGTTCAGTCTTATTAAATTAATTAATCTGAGTTCTGAAAGTGACCGCAGGCATAGGCAACAAAGTGCAATGAGCAAATTCACTAATTCCATATATAAAGAATTAAGGGATCAGCTCATGGTTTGAAGGTTATTGAGAAGATAACACTTCTCTCTATGTAAAGATAAAAAGAGAATAATATTTAGCATCAGTCAGAGATATATTTATGATTAAAGCGAGCGACGGCCTGCAGTTGACACCTCTTGGCCGGGATCGCGAATCATGGCTCTTTTGTAAGGTAGGTAGTGCGTTATCTTGAGGGAAAGACTCGCGTTTTTCTTTCTTTTTCCAAGTGAGACTATGCTGCACTGAGAACATTTTGGCGCTATGCGTTGTATCCCGGAAATTTGCAGTATGTTGCAGTCATTTTATTTCAGTGTGTGTATTGCTTGTGCCTTTGATTTTGTTTAATTGTTTCTCATTGTGGCCTGTCAGGGACTTACGCGTTAATTCTTGTCTGATTTTGCGTCGTTGCTAACAGCGTTGTACAAGCTTTTGTGGAACAGATTTGTTTATGGAGATGTGTACGGTATTTTAATGTATTTTTTATTTCATCGGCCTAGGCATAAATGTGTGTATTACTGTATTTGAAAGAAAATCAGAGTAGAGTTGGGGCGTGTGATGCACTAGAGTGAGAAACTTGGGGAAGCAGCAATTGATTTCAAAATGTTCAAATGTGTATGAATTGTTAAGGGACCAAACTGCTTAGGTCTTCGGTCCCTAGTCTTAAACAGTACTTAAACTAACTTATCCTACGTGCAACACATACACACCCATGCCCAAGGGAGGACTCAAACCTCCGGCGGGAGGGGCCGTGCAGTCCGTGACATGACGCCTGAAACCGCGCGGCCACTCCGCGCGGCTGCAGTTGATTTGAATGCCTACGAGAAACAAAGCTCGTTTGTATAGTGAGAAAGGCTGCGCACTAATTTCATCCAAAATGGAACACGACCAATCCATTGATGCACAAGAAGAACGGCGAAAATTCATTTAAATCACTCTGCAAACAGGGCACAAATGTCAAGTGCGGAATATACATGTGATGAAGATTCAGTCCATTCAGGAAATGAAAGTGAAAACGATGTCGACGTGGCAGGTGATGTAGGTTCTGAAAACACGGAAGGAGGTACAGTCACGGAAAGTAACAGTTCGATTTCGCGGGCAATGCGCCGTAGAGCACATGAATCGCGTGCTCCTAGTCCAGGATACATTACTGGTAGTAGGCAGTTAGAATCGATCATTCAGTTTATGCAAGAGGCAGAGAAGAGACCACCACAGGAGGAAGACCAAAGACAGGAGATCCTCGTTAATGAAATTAGGGAAACTAAAAGGCGACAAGGCAAGGAGGAAAAGAGACAAGACGAAGTAATTAAAGCAAATTCAAAGGTGGGCTGATGGGTTTGTTGGAAACGTAAATCAGGTCACGAATGAAGTTCACGGTATAAAAGCAGAGGTTGAACACATTAGGAAAACGTCAGATGAGACGCGAAAAGTAGCGGTAGAGTCCAAACGTGAGGCTAGGACGGCCACATTGGTAGCACGAGATGTGCGGAGAAATGCCCAAATTGCGCGAGATCAGGCAGCGCTGGCAAAGGTTGAAGTGGGCGCAGCCAAGAGGACTATATCTGCTTTCAAAAAACAGCGACAGAGAGTAGCTGACAAGACACAGGAAGAAATGTTTGAAATCAAAGACCAGCAGACACGTCTCACTACTCAGCAGAATGAGCTGGTGGATGAGATGAGACAAATGTGTGAACGGGTGGCTCGTATAGAAGTTAGGCTAGAAGCAACAGCACGTCACCGGCCGTTAGTACGTTGCTCACCAGGAACGTCAAAGGCAACATTTTGTGACGCTGCGTGGAGCCACAACCCGGCGCAGGCCTATTATGGCAGGAGCACCCGCTTGGCGGCGTACGACGCTCGGTCGGGCGCGCAGCCAGTGGTGCGTAGTGGTTCAAATGGTTCTGAGCACTATGGGACTTAACTGCTGTGGTCATCAGTCCCCTAGAACGTAGAACTACTTAAACCTAACTAACCTTAGGACATCACACACTTCCATGCCTGAGGCAGGATTCGAACCTGCGACCGTAGCGGTCGCGCAGTTCCAGACTGTAGCGCCTAGAACCGCTCGGCCACTCCGGCCGGCGGCGCGTAGTGCACCGACTACCGAGCCTAACCACAACTGCGCGCGACTCAGACGTACGGAAGCATTACAATATGAGTCTGATAACACGAGAGTCGGCCTGAGTGGCCGAGCGGTTCTAGGCGCTACAGTCTGGAACCACGCGACCGCTAAGGTCGCAGGTTCGAATCTTTCCTCGGGCATGGATGTGTGTGACGTCCTTAGGTTAGTTAGGTTTAAGTAGTTCTAAGTTCTAGGGGACCGATGACCTGAGAAGTTAAGTCCCATAGTGCTCAGAGCCATGTGAACCATTCGAACCATTTGATAACACGAGACGAGGGTACAACAACTTTCAGGGATCGGTTGGCGCCCCAGAATTTAGAGAGAGAACGTCCAGGGGTGCAAAATTACGAATATTTCGACTTAAAACATTTTCCCTCAATTCAAAATTTTAAGATTTAGAAAGAGAACCACAATTCACTACAAGTCAGGGATTGCTCAACATGATAGGGTACTAGTATGCGAATTGGAATTTGTCTGTGGATACGTGGAAGACTGAGTAGCAGATCACACGGGTAGCGTTGCAGCAAACTGCTCAAGTTGTGGCGAAGTCAGACAGGCTTTCCTAAATACCTACTGGTCACAGGACATCCTTGGTTAAACAGGGGATTATGTTAGGGAAGGATTAGGAAGCATAGGGGCGCTGCAGTCCGGTAAAGCTTTTTCAGAGGCCTGGACCAACCATATAGTGACAAGGAGATAATGTGGCACTGCTTCAGGAAACTGTCATTTAGGTAACAGGAACCGCCCAGTGGGAAATGTAATGACACAATAGTCACTTAAAAGCGCTCTGCGAGAGCTAGATTTTGTCAAGGAAGCACAAAATACGGGGGACCGAATGAAACGTAATGAACGAGATTCGCAAGGTGCATCAGCTGGAAATAATAACAGGCAAAATACAAATAGAAAGAGGGTGAAAGGGTCCTGTAGCCACCTTTCATTGCCAACTCTCGTAGTGGTCAAGTCGGCAAAGAGGTTTCCGCTACTTGTGAGAATTCCACCTGCGTTAGGTTGGTGGCGGAAATGGCATCCTGGGGTTTTCCGGTCCACGCGGAGCGTGGAAGAGGCTGGAGAAGCGGGAGGCAGTCTGCCGCCGGTACGGGAAGCGTACACAGCTGTGCTCCAGTCGAAGAAGGGTGAGTTGGACTGACCGCGTGGCGTGTTGTCACATAGAGAGGGGAGCTTTTAGCTTTTGGTCTCGAATTTCGTCTTATAAAGATTTACTTGCTGGGTTGCAGCAGGGAATGCAAGGCTTTTGTAGACTTTCAGTTTCATTCCCAATGCAGTCTTGACTTTGATCCGTGAGAGGAACGCGGCACAAAGGAGTTGCATATGTTGAAGTGCCCTCGGTTCAGTGTGAATGTTTATGTGCCTACAACTGTGTGTGTATGCTTCTAATCTTTTCCGGATCTTGGTAATTTTTGTGTATTTGTGAATTTTCTTTGTCTCATGTGATTAAAATTTGGCCACGGTCCATAGAAATTGTCTCCGCGGACCGAGTGGGCACGCGAGTCTGTTATGAAACGTGTAGTATTTCACAAGCAATTGTACATAGTTAGCATGCAACAGCAGTCTATAGATGCACTACATCAATGTTTTAAGGAATAAATAATTTTGCCTTCAATCTTATCTTGTGTACCGATGTTATGTCGCCGTTACCTTCGCCATTTACCTTGTAGTTTTCCTTGTTGGCCCACCTATAGCGTTTCCATGTGCACAGGTGTAGTGATTAGTGTCCCTTTTTTTTATCTGAAACAAATGCTCTGGAATAGATCGTGTTTTCACGAATCTTGCTGCAGGCTGCACTTATGCATGGTGTTCACGCCCTCTTTACTTTACTCAATATTTGATTCACGGGAAGAATGCCTGGATCATATTAATAATTACATCCCATTCTTTATCAATGACTTTACAATGAATGTTCTTTTGTGAGTTTTTCTTATTAATAAATTAAGTAATTTTCCGACTCAGTGCTACCTCTTCTTTGTCGTGTGGCTAGAGTTGGTGGCGACCCTATCTTTTATATTGATTTCAGTGTCAAATAGCATTTTCTTATTCAAAGTGCGCGTGGCTCTTTTAGCTATCAGGATACATTCAAAGGGCGCTTCATGCTTCTTGCACATAGCGTCCTTTTATTCACGCTACTTACAAGGGCAACAAAAAACACTATCAAGACCAAAGACTAAGTAAGCCTTAGTGAAATGACAGAAACAGACAGTGGGCGTACGGCGGTAACTTTAGCGAAATCAGAAATAACAACAAGTGGGAAATGCAAAATTCTAACCACTTCTTGCAGCCGGTCTGGAACTCAGGGTGAACAAGGAATAATGGAGGGATTGGTATGTGAAGTCTGCAGTGTGACCACCAGAATGTCGCAGTGGAAACTGAGCCGTGTGTGGCTCGCGTTCTTGCTGTTCTTAGCTTGGCGTCTTGTAAAAGCGGTAGTGGCGTCTCGTTTCCTTCTTGTGTTAATGGTGCCACTGAGTTTGCTAGTATTGTTTGTCTTCGAGTGGCAGCAGCAGCAGCAGTCATCGATAGCCAGTACTGTGGTACTACCTTTGGTGGGACCGCTTGTATTTCCTGGTCGTCGTGTGTGTCAGGCAGTTGGGCTTCGGGCGGAGAAGCGAGGAGGTCCGCAGCGCGAGGGCAGGCCGGGACCGCTGGCACTGTCGGACCGAGGGGCTGTAGCCGGCGACCGAACCCGGGACGTCTGAAGTTGAGTGAACCTCATCCAGTAGTGAAACCTCCACTGTTGGAGATCTTGCCGTTGTTTGCGTGTTGCTGCTCCCAGCGTCGGTGAGACCGACAGTAACTAGTGGAGTCTGTCAGCTTGACGGAAGCTATTAGCTGCCTTCTACTGTTTGATATTAGTTTGAATTTGGTGTTATTACTGGTGAGATGCAACCAGCGGTATCTTACTGCCTAGTGGCCGCTAACATCCCAGTTACCTGCCCTGGAGGTTAATGTTATTTGCAACAGTGTAATTTTCCTCGTCTTGCCGATGCTGTCCAGCATGGCGTGTAATTTTACAGCTTCCTTGATTGGGTATGGATACTTGCTTTCATTGTCTACCTTGGCTATAGTGGTTCCTTCTGCGTTTTGGTGTTTTAAACACCAGACTCTGGAGACGCAGTGCTGTCTGTCACTTTGCCCTCACCTGAATTATTCTATCGTTGTACTGGCTACCTGACGTTAGGTGGATTTGGTAAGAAAGTCCATTGGCGTTTAAACCGTCTCTAGTTTGAGTTGCCCTCCTTAGGTGAACATTACTCTTGGCTGCTAGTCTCACCGCTGTAGTGACCTTGCTCAGGTCGATCCAGGGTTCACTACGTCTTACTTGCTCAAGTTGTCATAATTGTTTAAAATATACCTTTAGTATTCTTAAAGTGTAATTGCCTTCTTTACTTGTAATTCAGGCCTTCGGCCATTGAGTATTCTGAAATTGCGTGAGGCCTTCAGCTGAGAAATAATTTTCAATTCTGTCTTAATAAGGCCTTCAGGCGTCACTATAGCCTGTTACAATTTGTTAAGATTGTTTAAAGAGGGTTTTAGTATTTTTAATGTGTAATTGTCTTCCTTACTTATAATTCAGGCCTTCAGCAGTTCAGTATTCTGAAATTGCATGTCGCCTTCAGCCAACAAATAATTTTCAATCTTTTCTTAATCAGGCCTTCAGCTGTTAGGTTTGTAACATTGCTTGTGGCCTTCACCCGCCAAATAATTTTCAATTCTGTCTTAATAAGGCCTTCACCTGTTACTATTGCTTTTTATAGTTTTGATTGTTTAAGAAGAAAATATCTTAGTACTTCTTAACGTGTAACTGCCTTCCTCGCTTGTAATTCAGGCCTTCAGCTACTGAGTACTTTGAAGTGGCTTGTCGCTTTCAGCCAACAAATAATTTCAATTCTTTGTTAGTAAGGCCTTCAGTTGTCAGTGTAGTAAATTCCTTTAAAATGATTGTTGAAAATTATTTCCTCAAATAAAGTGTATGTGTTTAATGTAGCCAATGGCAACTGATTACATCCCCATCCACAATCGTTGCCTTATACTCCCTCTCCCTGATTACCAGGTCACAGAAACCAGACCACCTGACCCCGTAGCAGAAGACCACGTACAAACTGACAGTCGGCCACTGCGGCCTCTGCCCAAAACAGAGAATAGAACTTGCACAGTTACATCATTAAGGTAATGTTAAGTCATTTGTTCCTAGTTCATTTTTGCAGTCACTTAGTGCATTGTTCTTTATTTGCTTGCACTTACAGTTTTTGGATGATTAATTATTGTAATTAACGGATAAGATTTTCTCCTGTGACATTTGATCAATGAGTTTGGCGTTTGTAGTTCTCTGTTCAGCATTTGCACTTTGATAATTTACTGCAAATTTGAGACGCACTGGTATCCCCTCATGTTTCATATGATACTAATTTATTTAGTGGATAGGAATGTGACGATTTCTCGTCGAAAACCTCTTGGGATTATGATAAAACTGGGTGGTTCAACACTAGAGCATTGCTGTATTAGTACGGTGCCACATCACAGCAAAGATCTGTGTTGGAAAAATTGTATTTTTGGTTCAGAAATATTTGCGCAAGTCATGGAGACACGACTCTTCTCAGAATTCATCCTGGAATGTAGTAATGGTTCCGTTTCTTTCGTTGATATTTCGCGTATTGCCAGTGGGGCGTATGAATAGGGAATGAGGAGGCGATATTGGTGACACAGAGGTTGATTTTCCATCCGATAGTCGATCTTGGCGTGATTTTGATCATGCCACCGATGCCGATGGTGTTATCTTACGAGATGAACATTGGTTGTCCACGCCAGAGGCGTGTTGACTTTCAGGTATGGTTTTTGCTCACACTGTGACCTGATTAGGGATATCGCCAGAGGAGTGATGTGTTCCCGTTGGTAGCTGTCGAGTGTGATTACACTATGGATGGTCACCTATGGTGCGATATTCTTCACGGCACATTTTAGTCTGCAGTTATCGCTTATGGATTATCGACAGCAGTGCGGTGATGTTTGCCTTGTGGTATTTAGATTGCGATGGCTAGCCGCAGTGGTGTAATATGCCGCGTGAGCACGTGGAAATGCGAATCACGCTAGTTCAGTTTTAGATGGATAGGAAGGAAATGGCGAGTGGGACCAAAGGAAAAGGGAAGATAATCACAAATCCTTATGCACTACGAATTATAAAATAATTGGTATTTTATGTATTTGCAGCAGCTGTTATTTAATAATATCTGTACATCGAGTTCTGAGAGTTATTGGTCGGTTTCAGAGGGAAAGGTGAATTCATGCCGACGTCTGACGTTTCTTCTTTGCTCTTATTTCATCCTTCTCGTCCACATGGGCGGTGGGTGGGCTGCGTGCCATACAATGCTCCGCTCTTCAGGCAAATAAATACAGAATGAGAAACAAACATTAGGACGGTTTTTCTATTTTAAAGTTGGACAGCTGAAAAACAAAAATGCATACATTTTAAAAACACATAGCAGAGTGATGACGTTTTGTGATAAAAAACACTGATGCACTGCACTTTCCTTGAAATTTAAAAGTCGTACAAGAGGTGAGAAATATTGTGGCGGAGAGAACACGTTTCATAGGGTTAAGGAGGGTGGATATGAAAACTACAGACACGTCTGGTCTGCTGCTTCGGTGGCCTTATGTAGCCCATAGACGGCTTCTTATAGGTCGATTATTACGTCATATTGTCACAGAGGGTTTCAACGGCTGCGACGGTGGCGCCGCTGCTGCCGTAGTAGCATAATCACTGCGTCGAATATCTCTGCCTCTTCTCTGCACCGAGAGCTCGCTTCCATGAACCACTAAAATTATGTCTCCAGTTACAGTTGAAGTTGTTCTCGCAAATTCTTATTTCTGCAGTCTCAGAATGCTAGTATGTAGGAACCCGGGACAGATCTTTAGTTTCGTCAAACAGTATTTTGTATTTGTTTGTGGGACACACCTCAGCAGTTACAGATTTCCCCTGTTCTCAATTTTTAATACGCCGTTGGTGTTCTGCACAGCGCTTGGGAGCAGTGCAGATGGACAGTCCGATGTTACTGCTTGCACACTCACAAGGGATGTTACAAGTTCCAGGGATCCTAAGGCCAAGACTGCCCATAACAGAGTGTAGCATCTTCGTGTACTCAAGCTTCAACATATACAATTACGCTGTTGTGAGAAATGGCTAGAAAAGGTCCGAGATGGAAGAGGAAAATAGAAAATAATCGAAGGTGGAAACTTTTGAGAAAAACGCACAATGAGTAATGGAATTATAAAAACAGATTCATTGCTGATTATATGATACAAGACTGTTATGTTTGTGATTATAGTGCAGAAAGAACTATCCGACAGGTTAGTTACGAACAGAGCGATTTGCTTCTCGTAATGAGTCCTGCGGGCGACGTCTGAGCAAGTCTCTGACAGAGTTACGGTTCGTAGTAGAGTAAACAGGTGTATTGTTGAGGTTTCGTCTGCACAATATGTGCATCTGACTTCAATTACAAAATAATTGCCGGCCGGAGTGTCCGTGCGGTTCTACGCGCTACAGTCTGGAGCCGAGCGACCGCTATGGTTGCAGGTTCGAATCCTGCTTTGGGCATGGATGGGTGTGATGTCCTTAGGTTAGTTAGGTTTAATTAGTTCTAAGTTCTAGGGGACTGATGACCTCAGATGTTAAGTCCCATAGAGCTCAGAGCCATTTGAATAGCCACAAAATAATTCTCTCTTGACGAAAATTCTGCAACATCACCAGCAGAGGCGTTTTTCGTAAACTTTTCGTAACATGTGTTTAGAATTTCATATTGTTATTGTTGTTGTTATCTTCAGTCCTGAGACTGGTTTGATGCAGCTCTCCATGCTACCCTATCCTGTGCAAGCTTCTTCATCTCCCAGTACTTACTACAACCTACATCCTTCTGAATCTGCTTAGTGTATTCATCTCTTGGTCTCCCTCTACGATTTTTACCCTCCACGCTGCCCTCCAATACTAAATTGGTGATCTCTCGATGTCTCAGAACATGTCCTCCCAAGCGATCCCTTCTTCTAGTCAAGTTGTGCCACAAACTCCTCTTCTCCCCAATTCTATTCAATACCTCCTCATTAGTTATATGATCTACCCATCTAATCTTCAGCATTGTTCTGTAGCACCACGTTTCGAAAGTTTCTATTCTCTTCTTGTCCAAACTATTTATCGTCCATGTTTCACTTCCATACATGGCTGCACTTCATACAAATACTTTCAGAAACTACTTCCTTACAGTTAAATCTATACTCGATGTTAACAAATTTCTCTTCTTCTGAAACGCTTTCCTTGCCATTGTCAGTCTACATTTTATATCCTCTCTACTTCGACCATCATGAGTTATTTTGCTCCCCAAATAGCAAAACTCCTTTACTACTTTAAGCGTCTCATTTCCTAATCTAATTCCCTCAGCATCACGCGAATTAATTCGACTACATTCCATTATCCTCGTTTTGCTTTTGTTGATGTTCATCTTATATCCTCCTTTCAAGACACTGTCCATTCCGTTCAACTGCTCTTCCAAGTCCTTTGCTCTCTCCGACAGAATTACAATGTCATCGGCGAACCTCAAAGTTTTTATTTCTTCTCCATGGATTTTAATACCTACACCGAATTTTTCTTTTGTTTCCTTTACTGCTTGCTGATTATACCGATTGAATTTCTTACCGTGAACAAAAATAAAACGAAAACACAGTGCAGGACTGTAAGTATACCTCGATGTCAGTTCCGCTTTGGAACGTTCTACAGTATTCGAGTTTAAGTAAGTTGAGTGAAATGTAAGACACTGCTCTGTGCCTCGACGTCCTCCTGTGAAGGTGTCCATCTTGAAGGATCTCCGGAAAGAATGCGGTAATGATTTTGTCAGCGCGTATGTGCGTCGCCTCACCTGAGGACACGTAATGCCACGAGGTTGTGGCAGAGGCAGCCGGCGGCGCGTGACTGTACGCACGACTCCTCGTGTGTGGCTGGGTGCCACGCAGCTGCGTGCTGCGCCCCACGCGCGTAGCCGACCAGCCGGGCACCCCGCGCCTCTACGCCACTAGCCTTCTGCAGCAGAGGATCGGGAAACGTGGCAGTAGGGGAGCAGGGGAGAGAAAGAGAAACGGTAGTAAAGTCGTCTATATGCTTACACGTGTCGGTTTGCAAAGTCCTCAGTAATTTTCTGAGAGTAAAGTAGAAATAGAAGTAAGAGTCTGTCAGATGGAAAATAATTCTAGAAAATTAGAGGTGTTTAAGACGGGACGGACACTTGGAGGTCACTCCACAGCCAGTGGGGTGGGCTCCGGCCGCGTGTGATGTGAGCGGCCGCCCCTCCGAGCCAGCAGGAGGTGCCGACCCGACGCCTACCTGCACACTGCTGCCAGCTGCCGTCACCAGAGCCCTACCGAGCTGCAGCACTGCACAGCCAGCACAGCCGGAAGTTGTGTAAGGCGAGCCACTGGAGGAAAGAGCCCCACCACCCGTCCCAGTACAACAAGAGAGAAAAAAGCAAGAATTGACTTCCAGGATGTTGCCAGAACCGATCGAAACAAAGAGCTTTTCCCTCATTTCCACATCATCGTAGCCGCAGTCGGCAACATTTCTATTCGCA
The DNA here is from genome assembly GCF_021461385.2 of Schistocerca piceifrons. Lineage (NCBI taxonomy): Eukaryota > Metazoa > Arthropoda > Insecta > Orthoptera > Acrididae > Schistocerca > Schistocerca piceifrons. The sequence goes on from NC_060142.1 coordinate 26,237,140, forward strand.
GTCATAGTACTGAACGAAACACTGGCAATGGTGAGAGTCCACTTCAATTTCATATTGCTGAAGTTTTCATACTGTCAAAGTTGTGCGAGTTGTATAGTACAATAGCAATAAACTCTACTGTACTATACGTCTTAAATTAGTTGCTTGACACTTACTTTTCCAATTTTTGGCTGAATGCTTTGCAAACAATGTGTTTCTCTGAACTGTACTGTCTTGGATGTTTTGCTGTAGCTAGGTTCTATCCACAAATTGAAGCATTATTATTATTATCGATATACTGCGCCGTGTGGGTTGCAGGTTACAAGTCACCCATGTCCCATGGTAAGCTCTGCCTGTCATAAAAGGTAGCTAAAATGGGAGCGAGTGGCCATCGTTACGAGTGATCCTCATTACTGTCGTCAACACACTCCTCCGAGGGCAGATAGGCGAAGTGAAGTCAGGGCACACTTCTGTCCTCTGGGTGACAAATCGCCCCTAAAGGCAGATGAACCAGCACATTTTCTTCAATTACATAGAATGGGCAAGCTAATGGGAAACCACTCCGTCATGCACCTTAAGGATATAACACGTAGACTGCAGCCCTGGATATTAATGAGAAATTAACCACCGATAATGGATCTCAAAGGCCAAGATGTGGCAGTGGAGGAAAGAGCGCTTCTCAGGTCGTCATCAAGCGAAATCCCTCTAAAATCGCCATGAAGTTGGGACATCTAATGTAATAACGCTATAAGAAGTGGGAAAACTGGATGAAGTGAAAGACCATACGAGGAGAAATCAGACAGAAATACACAGTGCAGTTACATGTCAAAGGCCTGGATAACCAACTTTTGCAGTGCGGACACTCAGAAGGAGAGCCACCTAAGTTCTCGAAGGTACCAACACGAACGTGGAGCCATGCTGTGACCACTTGCAATAGAGCCTGATCGAAACTTCCTGGCAGATTAAAACTGTGTGCCCGACCGAGACTCGAACTCGGGACCTTTGCCTTTCGCGGGCAAGTGCTCTACCATCTGAGCTACCGAAGCACGACTCACGCCCAGTCTCACAGCTTTACTTCTGCCAATATCTCGTCTCCTACCTTCCAAACTTTACAGAAGCTCTCCTGGAAACCTTGCAGAACTATCACTCCTGAAAGAAAGGATAATGCGGAGACATGGCTTAGCCACAGCCTGGGGGATGGTAGAACACTTGCCCACGACAGGCAAAGGTCCCGAGTTACAGTCTCGGTCGGGCACACAGTTTTAATCTGCCAGGAAGTTTCATATCAGCGCACACTCCGCTGCAGAGTGAAAATCTCATTCTGGAAACATCCCCCAGGCTGTGGCTAAGCCATGTCTCCGCATTATCCTTTCTTTCAGGAGTGCTAGTTTTGCAAGGTTCGCAGGAGAGCTTCTGTATAGTTTGGAAGGTAGGAGACGAGATACTGGCAGAAGTAATGCTGTGAGACTGGGCGTGAGTCGTGCTTCGGTAGGTCAGATGGTAGAGCACTTGCCCGCGAAAGGCAAAGGTCCCGAGTTCGAGTCTCGGTAGGGCACACAGTTTTAATCTGCCAGGAAGTTTCATATCAGCGCACACTCTGCTGCAGAGTGAAAATCTCATTCTGGACTGCCACCTGTTCGTAGAAACTGGTTGGAAAATGACTCAGCCTGTGCTGGATATGATGGACATAAGTCTTTATTTTCAGTCTTTATTTAAACAATTAGAGGCAGTACTGCCATCAGGTGTGTTCACCCTGAGATCCAGAGTCCAACTGACCTAGTACACAGTACTGCCACCAGAGGGCACTGGCATCCCTTCTGTGATGTATTCCAAGATGGCGGTCTGGTGGTGGTGAGGAAGGATCTCAGAATGGGAAATTCAAGGCTATATTGTTTATTTATAAAAAAATCAGTTTGTAGGAGTTGGATTTCTCTTACTCATCATTTTCTGCTGCTTAGAAACATGTAGGTCTTGTAAGAAGTAATTACATGGGACAAACATGTTGCATAACCTAATGTTCAACACTGTACTCTGGGCATCTTAACCTAATGTTTGGCCCTTTGTTGGCACTTAACCTATAGTTCTAGTAAGTGGTTTTCCATGTCACTCCCATCTCCTTAAACTATTGTACCGCCTTTTATACCAAATTTAGTAATTAGTTAAGTCCTCCCACCATTTTCTGGTATACTTTTCGAATTTCCATGCTTTTGGACGCCATTTCTGGCGCATTCTTCTTTGTCATCCACCCACTCAAACTATTGTACTGTGTTTTACATAAAAATTATGCAAATTAACGTAGTGAATCGAGTTTTTTTAAAAGGGCGTACCTCATGCTGAGTAAATTTTTCAGGACACACAAAAAACTATGTCATCTCCAAAATACGAATCATAGAAGCTTTTTGGTGGTTTTATGTGATTATTACAGTAATATCTAAGTTTACGCGAGAGGGATTTTCACTTTAAGTTATTATGCTATATGTAATTGAACTATGAACTTAATTGATTTATGCCCTTTTAAAAAAAATACATCCTAAATTAAAAACTCATGTCAGATTTAAGAATACTTTGCTTCTTTTTTTATTTCATTTACTTATTTTTCAAAGGTATATAAAATACTATTAAGAGCAATGGTCTATGATACAAATCACAATAATTACTAAAAAATATAACACCAGTACTGTCATCAACTAGATTACATAAAATTCATTCTTCTTATTCTGTGGAATTTTCAGGTTCAGTTGGCCAAGAAAGTAGTTCTGTGCAGAAATAATTTTTTTTTAAATTCACAGCATCCTATTGGTCAGTGAAATTGATGGAATATAGTTTAAACAAAAGATCACTAATAAAAAAGACATTCCGCAACTCGATGCCCGACGCCAACGCTGCTGAATCTGCACAGGTGTCTGTTTGGGTCCCGCAAGCATGAGGCGGTGGCCTCTCTTTCATACATGACACTCGAGAAATTCCTGTCGAAATACGTGTTCACCTAGGAACAATGCTGGCACGATGACGCGTAGCTGCAATGTGGGTCCAGTGCCGAGAGAGAAGTTCCAATGCTTCCCAGAGTAGCACAGGGTGCATTCTTCCTAGCAGTCCTAACGGGACAGCCCATCCGTTACTGAATTTTCCCATCATAAAGCTGCTGCTGCCATTGTGGCAGCACTGCCTGCCATTGTTTCCTGCAGACGACACTTTATTATTATTATTCTGGATTTACAATGTGAGTACATTTTTCCAGCACCTATTCTAGATTACAGTAAGTCACTAATTATTGTTCTCCACTCTTCTCTATTTGTCCATAAATCTTCAGGAATGTTGTTCTTCCTCATTGCTGACTGAACTCCCTGTATCCATGTATCAGGTGGTCGCCCCCTTTTTCTTCTTCCAATTGGTACCCAGTCGATTATGCATTTTGGTAGCCTTTCCTGTTCCATTCGTCTGATGTGTCCATACCATTTAAGTTGTTTGTGCTCGATGAAATCAATAATTGAATTTTTACATTTCGTCTTGTCTCTGATTACTTCATTTCTTATTCTTTCTCGTCTTGATATTCTTGCTGAACGTCTCCAGAAATCCATTTCTGTGGCTAATAATTTTGATTTCAGTTGCCATTTTGTTGTCCACACTTCTGAACGATATGTAATAATGCTCCTAACTATTGTTTTAAAAATCCTTATTTTGTTATCAGTTGTTATGTGTTTGTCCCAGAGAATTCCATTCAATAAAGAGATTGTCGTCTTTCCAGAATTTATTCTTGAACTAATTTCTTTGTCCTGTTTCCCATCATTTGTAATTTTCACACCAGACGACACTTTCAGCGGCAAAAACTATTTTGTACACATCGTCATATTGCACCGGCAGTTAAACCCCGCTAAAATTGTCTACAGATGTCTCCGCATTATCCTTTCTTTCAGGAGTGCTGGTTCTGCAAGGTTCGCAGGAGAGCTTCTGTAAAGTTTGGAAGGTAGGAGACGAGATACTGGCAGAAGTAAAGCTGTGAGACCGGGCGTGAGTCGTGCTTCGGTAGCTCAGATGGTAGAGCACTTGCCCGCGAAAGGCAAAGGTCCCGAGTTCGAGTCTCGGTCGGGCACACAGTTTTAAGCTGCCAGGAAGTTTCATGTCAGCGCACACTCCGCTGCAGAGTGAAAATCTCATTCAGCCTGATCGAGGTGGACGCACGTATTCTTGATTGGGTTTACGAGTGTGGCCAGAGAAGTATGGCAAACTCATCCTGCTGGTCTTGAACCCTCGGCTTTGTCCTGCTGGTAGACGCTATAGCGCTGAGGAAAAACAAACTGCATTTAGGGGTGGACATGGTCCCCAAGGACACATGTAGACTTGTGTTGACACACTGTGGCTTCCAGAATGAAGTGATCACCCAGGAATTCCACAAAAACGTTACCCAGACTGTAACACTCCCTCCTCCAACTCGTACCCTTGAGATGATTGTTGAGGCTCTTACAAGGCGACATCTGTCTGAAGGCGTATAAAACGCCATTCATATGAAAAGTCCACCTGTTGCCACTCAGTGGGGAGTCCAGTTGCAGTATTGGCACGCAAATGGTTCAAATGGCCCTGAACACTATGGGACTTAACTTCTGAGGTCATCAGTCCCCTAGAACTTAGAACTACTTAAACCTAACTAACCTAAGGACATCACACACATCCATGCCCGAGGCAGGATTCGAACCTGCGACCGTAGCGATCGTGCGGTTCCAAACTGTAGCGTCTAGAACCGCTCGGCCAGTACAGCCGGCATTGGCATGTAAATTCCAGCCATTCTCACGGATGAATAGCGGTCAGCATGAATGCATGAACCAGGCACATGGTACACAGTCCCATATACAACAACGTTTGCTGAGTGGTCATTGAGGATACACTGTCTATAGCCCATTAGTTCAACTCAGTGGTCCGTTGCTCAACAGTTGCATGTCTATTCGCCATACACGCCCCTGCAGCCATCGCTCACTCGTGTCATCTGTGGCCCTCGATGCACAACAGTAGCCTCAGCATCGGTTTTGGATAGTGACGATTTGCAGTGCATGGTAGGCTTTAACCACACAGGGATGTGAGCAGTATACAGATTTATCCGTTTCGGAAATTTTTGCGCCCTTAGCCCGAAAGTCAATGATCACGTAATTTTGGGCGTCATGTAAGTCGCTCCATTTAAGCATTATGACAGTAACTGCAGTGTTTTTCATGTCCCCCTGAAACACCTTATACACCTTCCAATGCTAGTGTTGTCACCTCCCGTCTGTTTCACGTCGACATCGAACATAGGCGGTGGTCACACTAATGTGACGGGACCATTTATTTGACCTATATGCTACTTGATGGCAGGGAAACCGAGCTTTTTACATTAATGAGTTTAGAGTAAATTGAAGCGGATCACTGCTGTCAGCTGCAGTGGGAAATTAAGCGGAATCAGCGGCAATGAGCGAAAATGTGTACCGAACCCAGACTCGAACCTGGGATCTCCTGCTCGCTAGGCAGGCACGTTAACCATTGTGCCATCCGGGACACCGTATTACTATCTCCGTACGCCTGAGGGCCGATCCACGTTCCCAACGAACGCCACGTACCCTCAATCCCTCTCCATTGATTGAATGTTCGCTACTCTGAGATTCCCACGGGAGATCGCATGTGTTTGTGCATCCGCATTGAAGAAGGCGGATCCATTGCCCAGCTAGGCATATTAGTTATACGAATGCATGGTGTCTGTTCTCTCGGATGTGTCCGAAAGAACAGACACCAAGAATTCACATCATACAATTTAGAGTAATTTATTGTGGTGGTCCGAAAAGAGGACAGAAGCAGTCACAATAAGACTAAAATGGTCAAATACAGTTTAGAATACTTACCATGTCGCCGACCAGTTACTGATAGTAAAAATAAGTAGTAGTAGTGGTAATACTAAACACATTTTTCCCGACATCAGCTCATGATTTGGAAGAAATGGAGAGTACGTGTGAAGCTACTGAAGAACTACTAAAACTCATAAAAGAAAAAGACAATGCTTCAGTAATGAGTGATTTTAATGCTGTAGTAGGGTCCTATACGGGCAAGAAGACAGTAAGAAATTTTTACTTGGGGAAAAAAATGAAACAGGCGAAAATTTGGTATAATTCTGCAGTTAACATGATATCGGTATTACAAACATATTATTTCAAGTTCTTCTTAGGATAAGATACACAGAAAGGAAACAGACGAAAGGTTATTTCAGTCAGCTCATGTATTGATGAAGCAAAGGTTGTAACGTGGCTGTAATTTCGCATCTTACAAGCACTCATCTACATACTTTGCAGTGATTTACAACCGGAATTAGGTATCATTTAATAGGTTGTATATTTTATATATGAATATTTAAAGAAGACTGACATTGTCAGCCGGCCGGGGTGGCCGAGCGGTTCTAGGCGCTACAGTCTGGAACCGCGCGACGGCTACGGTCGCAGGTTCGAATCCTGCCTCGGGAGTGTTTAAGAAGGGTAGTAGGAGTAATCCATCGAACTACAGACCTATATCATTGACGTCGGTTTGCAGTAGGGTTTTAGAGCATATACTGTATTCAAACATTATGAATCACCTCGAAGGGAACGATCTGTTGATACGTAATCAGCATGGTTTCAGAAAACATCGTTCTTGTGCAACGCAGCTAGCTCTTTATTCGCACGAAGTAATGGCCGCTATCGACAGGGGATCTCAAGTTGATTCCGTATTTCTGGATTTCCGGAAAGCTTTTGACACCGTTCCTCACAAGCGACTTCTAATCAAGCTGTGGGCCTATGGGGTATCGTCTCAGTTGTGCGACTGGAATCGTGATTTCCTGTCAGGAAGGTCGCAGTTCGTAGTAATAGACGGCAAATCATCGAGTAAAACTGTAGTGATATCAGGTGTTCCCCAGGGAAGCGTCCTGGGACATCTGCTGTTCCTGATCTATGTAAATGACCTGAGTGACAATCTGAGCAGTTCTGTTAGGTTGTTCGCAGATGATGCTGTAATTTACCGTCTAGTAAGGACATCCGAAGACCAGTATCAGTTGCATAGCGATTCAGAAAAGATTCCTGTATGGTGTGGCAGGTGGCAGTTGACGCTAAATAACGAAAAGTGTGAGGTGATCCACATGAGTTCCAAAAGAAATCCGTTAGAATTCGATTACTCGATAAATAGTACAATTCTCAAGGCTGTCAATTCAACTAAGTACCTGGGTTTTAAAATTACGAACAACTTCAGATGAAAAGACCACATAGATAATAGTGTGGGGAAGGCGAGCCAAAGGTTGCGTTTCATTGGCAGGACACTTAGAAGATGCAAAAAGTCCACTAAAGAGACAGCTTACACTACACTCGTTCGTCCTCTGTTAGGATATTGCTGCGCCGTGTGGGATCCTTACTAGGTGGGATTGTGGGAGGATATCAAAAGGGTGCAAAAAAGGGCAGCTCGTTTTGTATTATCACGAAATAGGGGAGAGAGTGTGGCAGATATGATACGCGAGTTGGGATGGAAGTCATTAAAGCTAAGACGTTTTTCGTCGCGGCGACATCTATTTACGAAATTTCAGTCACCAACTTTCTCTTCCGGATGTGAAAATATTTTGTTGAGCCCAACCTACATAGGTAGGAATGATCATCAAAATAAAATAAGAGAAATCAAAGTTCGAACAGAAAGGTTTAGGTGTTCGTTTTTCCCGCACGCTGTTCGGGAGTGGAATGGTAGAGAGATAGTATGATTGTGGTTCGATGAACCCTCTGCTAAGGACTTAAATGTGAGTTACAGAGTAATCATGTAGATGTAGATGTAGATGTAGATGTAGATATAGACGGATGTGTGTGGAGTCCTTAGGTTAGTTAGGTTTAAGTAGTTCTTCTAAGTTCTAGGGGACTGATGACCTCAGAAGTTAAGTCCCATAGTGCTCAGAGCCTTTTGAAACATTTTGACATTGTCATGTACACCTTGTAAATATTTGTTAACGCTTATTCCATGAAAGGTGATGGAGTGTCTTAATTATCAAAACGGTATAATGAATGATTGCCTATATTAGAAGAGGTTGGGACGCCAGTGGATATGAAACGGCAGACGTAACTCAGACCCTGGATGGAAAAGCCCGCACAGGGGTGTTGGTCCTGCTTAACAGAGGAAGTAGCCCTGGCCGGACATTCGGGGCCCCTGAGCGCTGAAGCACAATGGAGTGGCGGCTGGCCGGTGGTGTAGCTTGACCTGATGGATAACCGGAAACTCTGAAAATCTTAGACGCAGCAGAGAGGAACAAGGAGGCGTTACCTCGGAAATCACGCAGGCTGGGTTATTTGCGAGGATTTTTACCCTGATAAGCGTGCCATTGTATGAATTCCTAATTAACGGGGGTAGGTATTTCCTCGCGAACTTTCCGCACTGGACGACAAAAGACTGAAATATGGTTGGTCGGCGTTCGTAGGAATCTGCAGAGAGGTAGAATATTCCGTGGTTTCGAGAATATGATTCGCCTTCTGCAGTTCCGAGGGAGAGGAGCCGAGCTTCGCTGGGAAGCCAGCGGTGGAGAGAATGCGGTCTTCCGTTTCGAGCACCCGTGTTTGACAGTCGTTCAGTACCAGCTTTTGTCGGTACAGACTGACTTGCTGTCTTTGCTCTCAGGAGGTTTTAGAATTAATTAATTTGTGGTTAAGTTCTATGGGACCAAACTGCAGAGGTCATCGGTCCCTAGGCTTATACACTACTTAACCCAACTTACGATAAGGACAACACACACACACACACACACACACACACACACACACACACAGACACACACACACACACGTGCCCAAGGGAAGACTCGAACCTCTGGCGTGGGGAGCCGTGCGAACTCGGAGATTTTATAGTTAGCTCGGGTAGGCACTGTACTGTTGCGAACTTACACGATTGTGGACTTCGCCTCCGGGTAGGGAGTCGTCGTTGAGTACGCAGCGTTCAGTGATTGAGAGCACTTCCTCTGTCTACACTGACATAAAGGCATTATCGGACTGCCGTCCTTGTGGATGGGAGCTCGCGTTTCTCGTCTGTAGAGCACAGAGAGGAGAAGACAGTATTGGATCATACCAGTCAGAGGACCACCTACTGCCGTCCTACTGTTTGAAAGATTTTTTTTTTTTATTTTGTGGCTGGAGTTCTTCCATCCATCGTCGCAGACATGTACGAGTACCATCACTCCGACGCACCAGACGCAGTACATACAGTGATCTTGCTATATGCTTCGGCTTATAGGGGCTGTAAAGCGAAACAGCTGTGATTACGTAAGTTTTGTTTCCGCTGCGGTTGCACACCACTGTAGATCATCTTTGAAAGTATTGTCCTCTAGTGTGTGGTACGTAGATGATGTCAATCACCTCGCATTATTTATATTAGATCCCGTAGCCATTAAAAAGGGGGAGATTTGGGCAAATGATCGATAATATTAATTAGGAAATTCATTTGTGTCTCTTTATGTCAATTGGACATTGATATATGAACATTTGTAATATATAAAAGGGTTTTAAACTAGAATAAATGCATAAGCATAATCAACATTTATCATTTTGTAGTTACTAGTTCTCTTAATCATTCATTTATGTAATTTTTATGTTAAAGAGCAACAAGGAGGAAACACTATCCCCATTAAGAAATCCTAAGATCTGCTTCTGGGGGGTAGTCAAATAGGGATAAATCTTCATTTTCGCTGTTAGTATTTTCCGTTGCGCACATTAATTTTACACCCGCCTGGAGTAGCATCTTGGAAGGTATAGGAATCAGATAAAATTATGCTGAAGTTGTCGTGGTCGAGAAACATATAGTGACCATCCACTTATGTTAGCCAAGTGCGTCAACAGATTTAAATGGTTCAAATGGCTCTGAGCACTATGGGACTCAACTGCTGAGGTCATTAGTCCCCTAGAACTTAGAACTAGTTAAACCTAACTAACCTAAGGACATCACAAACATCCATGCCCGAGGCAGGATTCGAACCTGCGACCGTAACAGTCTTGCGGTTCCAGGCTGCAGCGCCTTTAACCGCACGGCCACTTCGGCCGGCAACAGATTTAAAAAACAAAGAGATTGGCGGAAAAGAAATGGATAATAGAAGGATAGAAAGAACAATATATTTAATAAAGATGCCTTTTGAAGAACGAACCGATAAAATAGCTAATTGAAGTGATGAGCCATTGCATTTCAATAATATTAATTTGGGGATCATTGGAGGAAGAAAATGAGATTTTAGGAAAAAGAAAGGGGATAATCAGATATGCACACCTTGGAGATAATACATAGAAGAACTATATGATGATAAGGATTTCAAGCATGAAAGTAATATAATTGAAGACATCAATGAATGTGAAGGAGAAGTGCAATTATGTGACACAAATATGAACATGGCCTTTTAGTCTCAAAACAAGAAAAGCAATTAGTGTTGATGACATTCCTGCAGAACTTCTGAAAAATTTAGGAACACAATGAAAGATCGATTATTTATAGCAATACATGACTGCTACGACAGAAGGATCATGTCATAAGACTTCAAACAATGCAGGGCCATTACCATACCTAAAATAGGAAAGACTGTCGACTGCACCAATTACAGATCATAGCTCAAAGACACTCATTAATACAATTGAAAGTAGAATAAAAGAAAAAGTAGATAAGTATCTTGGAGGATACTAATTTGGATTTAGAGAACAGAGGAACAAGAGAATTAATTTTGGTCTTGCACGTGGTATTGGAGGGAAGGATGAGTTTGAATAGAAGAACACATTTTACCTTAGAAAAAAGTTTGACGATGTTGATTGGGAGCTTCTCTTTAGAACTATGGAAAAAATAGAACTTGACTAAAAGGACAAAAGAATAATTCGTGGACTGCTTCAAAACCAAATCACAAAAACAAACATCAGTAATGTAAAGGGAAAGGCCAAGATTAGACAAAGGAGTTAGACGACGATGTCCCCTATCCCCATATTTATTTAATGTGTCCACTGGGGCAGCTTTTCAGATCATGACTGAGAAGACAAAGGAAATAACAGACAAAGGTGAAAGGATACATAGTACTAGATCTGCTGATCACATCGTGATTTTTGCAGACTGTGAGAAATAAATAAAAGAAAGTTGCAGTTCCTATCCGACACTCTTAAGCTGTGGAAATTAAACGTGAACAAACGGAAAACAAAAAGAATGGTAGTGCGGAAAAGTATGGGAGAAATTAAAACCAATATATAAAGTAATGTCATCAGAAACGAGCAGTTGACATAAATTTCTTATCTCGGAAATATAATCACAGAGGACAATAAATGCTTAATGGTAGTGAAGAGAATGATAGCAGTGCCGAAGCAGGAATTTATGACGAAGACAAACATTTTCACCAGCAGCAAGTGAATATGTATTTCAATAAACCGTTTGAGAAATCATTTGTACGGAGTACACGGCTATATGGAAGTGAAAGTTGGACTCTCGGTAAATTGAAAAGGAGCCAACTTGAAGCATCTGAAATGAAGATATAGCGGAAAATGACAATAAAGAGCTGTACAGAAAGTAAAACAAACCTTGCAGTCCTAAGTAAAGTCAAGGAAGAGAAAACTATTAAAGGAGATGGAAAAGAGAAAAATAAAATTTATTGGACATGTCTCCAGTCACAATGCCTCCACATTGATATTGCTGAAGGGAAAGTATTGGGAAGGACGGAAGAGGACGGCCTTGGACAACGTTTTCAGGAGACACCGAGGAGGGATGCGATGTGACAATTACATGATGGAACTGAAACGAACGACCAATGACGGAAGAGAGTGGTTGCATCCAAAAGGCGTTAGCGTTTAGAGTATGTATGTATGGATGGATAATATTGTATTAAGACAGTGTATATCTTTTATTGTTATTAATATTACGACGGTAGACGTCCGTGGCACCTTCAGAGTGAGTGTGACAGCAAATTAAATTCGGTTGAACACTCCACAACAAACCGTGATCCCTCCCCAGAATTGAGCCCTGAACGTACGCTTCCTCTTGTGTTGCGCTAAACGCTCAAAACGGCTCTCCATACCTGGACTTACGGAACGGGAAACGTAATCACGCTCAACTAGAATTATCGGCCATCCTTGTTATCAAAGCTTATGTGATAAACTTGTCCCAGAAAGATAGCGTGGAAGCAAACATTGTCTTAGGCCATGCAATAAGAGAGAATGACGCAGTGTTTTGTCACAAAGATTTGCTGGATTGCGAAAGTTGTGTACACCACACCTGTTCGGCGTACCGCTGCTTATGGAGCACACATTACGTCCGACATAAATCGTGTCACATCGACTAGCCTTTCTGGAGACTCTCTCCTCACACAAAGGCCAATAATCTTTCAGAGAATCAAACAGAGCCATCGTCCCAGGTACAGGAAGAAAGGATACATTTTATCAGTGCCCTAAACTACTCCACAGTACTCGTGGCTGGCTTGGACGCTATTACGCTGAGCTACGGGCGCCACACGGTATCGCTGACTGAGAGACGTCAACTTTCCACCACAAATCCGACAGTGGGAGGACCAGGTGCCGTCATGCGAGGTACGCAGGAGTGTCAGCGAAGTAAGTAGGGGGACAAGACGGGCATCAGTGCATCAAACCTATTGTTCTCCATTGATTGACAGGCACCTAACCTATTGTTCTTCTTTGATTGACAGGTACTTAACCTATTGTTCTCCTTTGATTGACAGGTACTTAACCTATTGTCCTGCTAAAAGGAGCCTTCCTTTTGATTGTCAGGCACTTAATCTATTGCTCCCCCCCCCCTTCCCCCTCCCCCCCCCCCCTCCACCTCCCTCTCTCGTAGGTACACTTTCAGGTCTTAGTTATTGGAATAGATCCTCTCACTCTTATCAATTTGATTGACTACTTAATTAAATTGATTAATTAATTAACCTCTCTCACACTGGTCATTCCCTCCCCCCCTCCCCCAGAAAATGGCGGGAAGTTCAAGCTTTATCAGGACAATGCAACATACCACAGCTACCTCCACTAAACTACGAAAATGGCAGGAAGAAAGGGCACTTGGACTACCTCCACTAACCTAAGTCAACCGACTGCCACCTCTTCCAAGAAACTGGTTGATGGATATAAGTCTTCATTTTCAGTCTTTATTTAAACAATTAGAGGCAGTACTGCCATCAGGTGTGTTCACCCTGAGGTCCAGAGTCCAACTGATCTAGTACACAGTACTGCCACCAGAGGGCACTGGCATCCCTTCTGTGATGTATTCCAAGATGGCGGTCTGGTGGTGGTGAGGAAGGATCTCGTAATGGGAAATTCAGGGCTATATTGTTTATTTATAAAAAAAATCAGTTTGTAGGAGTTGGATTTCTCTTACTCATCATTTTCTGCTGTTTAGAAACATGTAGGTCTTGTAAGAAGTAATTACATGGGACAAACATGTAGCATAACCTAATATTCAGCACTGTACTCTGGGCATCTTAACCTAATGTTTGGCCCTTTGTCAGCACTTAACCTATAGTTCTAGTAAGTGGTTTTCCATGTCACTCCCATCTCCTTAAACTATTGTACTGCCTTTTATACCAAATTTAGTAATTAGTTAAGTCCTCCCACCATTTTCTGGTATACTTTTCGAATTCCCATGCTTTTGGACGCCATTTCTGGCGCATTCTTCTTTGTCATCCACCCACTTAAACCATTGTACTGTGTTTTACATAAAAATTACGCAAATTAACATAGTGAATCGAGTTTTTTTAAAAGGGCGTACCTCATGCTGAGTAAATTTTTCAGGACACACAAAATACTATGTCATCTCCAAAATACGAATCATAGAAGCTTTTTGGTGGTTTTATGTGATTAGTACAGTAGTATCTGAGTTTATGTGAGAGGGATTTTCACTTTAAGTAATTATGCTATATGTAATTGAACTAAGAACTTAATTGATTTACGCCCTTTTAAAAAAATACATCCTAAATTAAAAACTCATGTCAGATTTAAGAATACTTTGCTTCTTTTTTTATTTCATTTACTTATTTTTCAAAGGTATATAAAATACTATTAAGAGCAATGGTCTATGATACAAATCACAATAATTACTAAAAAAAATATAACACCAGTACTGTCATCAACTAGATTACATAAAATGCATTCTTCTTATTCTGTGGAATTTTCAGGTTCAGTTGCCCAAGAAAGTAGTTCTGTGCAGAAATAATTTTTTTTAAATTCACAGCATCCTATTGGTCAGTGAAATGGATGGAATATAGTTTAAACAAAAGATCACTAATAAAAAAGACATTCCGCAACTCGATGCCCGACGCCAACGCTGCTGAATCTGCACAGGTGTCTGTTTGGGTCCCGCAAGCATGAGGCGGTGGCCTCTCTTTCATACATGACACCCGAGAAATTCATGTCGAAATACGTGTTCACTTAGGAACAATGCTGGCACGATGACGCGTAGCTGCAATGTGGGTCCAGTGCTGAGAGAGAAGTTCCAATGCTTCCCAGAATAGCACAGGGTGCATTCTTCCTAGCAGTCCTAACGGGACAGCCCATCCGTTACTGAATTTACCCATCAAACTGCTGCTGCTGCCATTGTGGCAGCACTGCCTGCCATTGTTTCCTGCAGACGACACTTTCAGCGGCAAAAACTATTTTGTACACATCGTCATATTGCACCGGCAGTTAAACCCCGCAAAAATTGTCTACAGATCATCAGATACATGCAAGACTCACAAGAAAATTGTGAACCAGAAACATATTTACCAGTGTAACTATAATTGAATATTAGGACTGCTGCTGCAGTCTGACACTGATCAATATACAGTTAACGTCTCTTCTCGAGAGCTGTGGTTCTGGAACGAATCTTAGTATCTAGAGCGCACATAATTTTCCACATAAAAATCTCTCTCCTCTTCTTGTGGTTATCGATGTGCTGAATCTATACGCCCCTCACGATAGGACACACACTCATTTTCTCTGGTCATGCCACAACATAAGCCACAATAACCTTACTCTGTAATATATATGCATTTTACACAAACAGTGCAATAATCTTTTATGTCTGTACAGCACCTGAAAAAATTATGGTATACCTGCACACACACTGGCTATATGCCTCGATTGCCCTCAGTCCTAGGAAATTACCTGACAAAGTCTTCGATTCAGCGCTTCTGGAAGGTGCTGCATCCTGCCAAGATTCTCTCAGACAAATGTTATGAACGATAGGCGTCCGGCACTATGTGTGATAATGAATACCGCACCTGTGAATGTAATGCGTGGAAAGACATCACCGACGATGGTTGCTGTACTGTAATCAACATCACAATCGATAAAACAACAAGGAAATGCGAGAGCACGCTTAGGGGTGCCGATGAGGGGACTTAACTGTTACAGCTGTATTGCCGATTCTCTTCTTACACTATAGCAGGTCCAGTTAAACATTTACATTGCTATATTGTGTAGGTGTTTTACATTATTCGTATAGCTATCGGCCGCCAGACACTTGTACATATACCATGAAAACAGACGCCATAAGCACATGCACCGTAGGTATGCTCCTCACTGCACTAGATATTTCCCACGAGGTCGGGCGGATCTCCACTCCTGGTGCGTGACCAGAGCACCCTCAGTGGATTGAAGTCACACTCAGAACTGTTGTCCAAAGGCTTGATCTGTCCCCTCGACAAAAAGACGTTACTATTTCTGGTCCTGACCTGCATGGTTGCTCTTCTACACCCATCTTCAGCCTCTAGGGTTTATAAGAACAGATATAATTTCACAGTATATTGTACCATTTACGCGATACTTCTCGACATGAAGCACATAGCAGTATCCTAACCGATCGCTCGCGCAACGTAATTCCGAAGATATAGACTGAGAATTATTTCTCTACAAACCCGAAACTTTAGCGAGGTGGAGCATGCCGTATACCACTGAGAAACTAGGAACTTATCATATCTGTGAAGATCTTTACGCGAAAAAACTTGAAAAAAGAAAAATAGAGGAAACTGATATTTCCAATCGCGAATACAGATCTCGGTGATGTAACAGATTCCAAATCATCCCTGTAATTTACAAAGTCAACAAAGGTGTTTCTCATGTCTAGAGAACCAGCAAATGGGTCTTCCACCTGCTAGAAGCACGCACCATAATCATTGTTCTCTCAACTAAATAAAGGCACCAAATATGCAGAAGCAGTCAACCAAGCAATTTACATGGGAGGGAATAACGGTCCAGTGCAAACACACGTCCATATTTAATCTTCGCAAATTTCCACACGATCACGAAAGCTCTCCCACACATACTATTTATTAGTTCGCTAATCGGACGTCTAGAGGACAACACGGTTAAGTCAGGTACATTGCTACATCCCAACAGGTCTATCCATTCGAGAAGCTCCTACCGTTAGCTGGAAACGTGAATCATTCATGCCACAGGTCACCGGCGCTGTACGCCAAACACGCATAGACAGACACTGTACTTACAACTAAATGTTACGATTGCGGTCTCAGCTGAACGACATTCGACAATGACCGAAGTACAAGAAATACGCCCTGCTGACAACTGTGACTCTGGAAATAGAAATATCTGTACCATTCTTATGACCTGACATACTCTTCCCTTTCCTATCACAGTACTCCACGTCAAATCCATACCTTCCTAACGACTCGACATAGTCATATCCTTTGCACATGTGAGAACACAAACACATACTTTATACGCCTGATGCTCAAGGCGAACCTATTATTCACTGGCTACTACTAAGTATAATACTTCATTACTAACTGATTGCTGGCGATGCGAAATAATACTAACCTAAAATCAGCCATAGGTGGACGTGTCACACAAGCTTTTCTTGCGAGTGCTACCACCATGTCTTAGAAAGAGAGGCGTAATTGTCCTACGAACTGCTATATGTTAAAAAAAAACCACAACCATATTACCATCAAACGTGGTCTTGATCTACAGCTGCACACAAGTATCCATGTTAAAAACTATACCGGCTTTATAAATCCGCCGGCCGCGGTGGTCTAGCGATTCTAGGCGCGCAGTCCGGAACCGCGCGACTGCTACGGTCGCAGGTTCGAATCCTGCCTCGGGCATGGATGTGTGTGATGGCCTTAGGTTAGTTAGGTTTAAGTAGTTCTAAGTTCTAGGGGACTGATGACCACAGTAGTTAAGTCCCATAGTGCTCAGAGCCATTTGAACCATTTATAAATCCATGTATGGCATTACCTACGAATGACGTGGTTTTTCCAGACAAACGCTGCGACACTGAAAACAGACGATGATCGCAGTAGTGTACAGTATGACGCCGGCAGTGCCGCGGTCACACGTCGCCGACGGTGCACCCTCGTAACAAAATTACCGAATTTTGGACGTGATTCGGCTAAGGAGCGTGGCATGAAACCGGTGTTTGCAACTCCCTTACGTTGCCGCCACTAGATACTTCTCCAGTATTTGTAACGTATTCTGTCTCGATGCCATGACAGAGGTTCTGCAATATATCCACAGAGTTATAAGTGATGATTGATTGAGAAGGATCACAAACAGTAGTAGATGGTGTGATGATTGAGGTCGTAAGAAATGTACACTAGCTTTTCAGATCTCTAGTGTTGCACTTTCGGTAGAAATGATTATGATTTGGGATCCAGTCTTTCCATTCAACCACATACCTGCGTTTGATCCTATGGAGTAGTCCTTTCATGATTACAGCCACTAGTGAATCATATTTCTGGCACTCTCATATGTCGAAACGGGCTACCTTTCTCGAACCTATCTGCTACAGTAAAATTCCAACATGGTTTTAGGTAGTTCCTATGCATCTTGGAACTACCCCTCAGACTCTGCGCTACTGTCCCTGCAGCTTTGTGCATGTGGTTGTCCCAATGTAAGGCAGAACTGAGTAGAAGTCGGAGAAAGCTATATCTACCACCTTCTGCATCCCGTGTAGAAACTCGCAAAGCCGAGTTACTGTGGTAGAACTGTGTTTTGATCATTCGACACAAAGGAAGCCTGCTCCTGCAACACGAGGTAGTGTAAAAGACAGTACGAGAACTGGATGTAGGATGTACATTTTGCTACTGCATTGTGGTGCTTTTCCAAACTACAAACCTCAGGGCCCATTCACGTCTATCACCCAAACATTCTATCATCTTTATTCTGTTCGATCCACCAGAGAAAAATTATGAACTACACTCCTGGAAATGGAAAAAAGAACACATTGATACCGGTGTGTCAGACCCACCATACTTGCTCCGGACACTGCGAGAGGGCTGTACAAGCAATGATCACACGCACGGCACAGCGGACACACCAGGAACCGCGGTGTTGGCCGTCGAATGGCGCTAGCTGCGCAGCATTTGTGCACCGCCGCCGTCAGTGTCAGCCAGTTTGCCGTGGCATACGGAGCTCCATCGCAGTCTTTAACACTGGTAGCATGCCGCGACAGCGTGGACGTGAACCGTATGTGCAGTTGACGGACTTTGAGCGAGGGCGTATAGTGGGCATGCGGGAGGCCGGGTGGACGTACCGCCGAATTGCTCAACACGCGGGGCGTGAGGTCTCCACAGTACATCGATGTTGTCGCCAGTGGTCGGCGGAAGGTGCACGTGTCCGTCGACCTGGGACCGGACCGCAGCGACGCACGGATGCACGCCAAGACCGTAGGATCCTACGCAGTGCCGTAGGGGACCGCACCGCCACTTCCCAGCAAATTACGGACACTGTTGCTCCTGGGGTATCGGCGAGGACCATTCGCAACCGTCTCCATGAAGCTGGGCTACGGTCCCGCACACCGTTAGGCCATCTTCCGCTCACGCCCCAACATCGTGCAGCCCGCCTCCAGTGGTGTCGCGACAGGCGTGAATGGAGGGACGAATGGAGACGTGTCGTCTTCAGCGATGAGAGTCGCTTCTGCCTTGGTGCCAATGATGGTCGTATGCGTGTTTGGCGCCGTGCAGGTGAGCGCCACAATCAGGACTGCATACGACCGAGGCACACAGGGCCAACACCCGGCATCATGGTGTGGGGAGCGATCTCCTACACTGGCCGTACACCACTGGTGATCGTCGAGGGGACACTGAATAGTGCACGGTACATCCAAACCGTCATCGAACCCATCGTTCTACCATTCCTAGACCGGCAAGGGAACTTGCTGTTCCAACAGGACAATGCACGTCCGCATGTATCCCGTGCCACCCAACGTGCTCTAGAAGGTGTAAGTCAACTACCCTGGCCAGCAAGATCTCCGGATCTGTCCCCCATTGAGCATGTTTGGGACTGGATGAAGCGTCGTCTCACGCGGTCTGCACGTCCAGCACGAACGCTGGTCCAACTGAGGCGCCAGGTGGAAATGGCATGGCAAGCCGTTCCACAGGACTACATCCAGCATCTCTACGATCGTCTCCATGGGAGAATAGCAGCCTGCATTGCTGCGAAAGGTGGATATACACTGTACTAGTGCCGACATTGTGCATGCTCTGTTGCCTGTGTCTATGTGCCTGTGGTTCTGTCAGTGTGATCATGTGATGTATCTGACCCCAGGAATGTGTCAATAAAGTTTCCCCTTCCTGGGACAATGAATTCACGGTGTTCTTATTTCAATTTCCAGGAGTGTATATAAGCCCCACTAACTTCATCCAATAGAGAACTGAATAAGATTTTTTCCTCATCTCTCTCCTCCCATACATGAAAACAAATACCGGATGCATGCTGGCATCCTATTAAACATATAGGTATTGATCAACTGCACAGACCAGTTTAAAGTTTCATCAGCTGTACTGATTGAGGATAATGGTATCCCGTGAACTATACTGTATATCGCAAGAGACGCTCCCTGTAATCCTGTCTCCTTGTTTGAAACATTGTTTTTTTTCTGCTCCAACACGCTTTGTACATTGCCATACATTTTGATTTTCCACCATGACTTTGAGGTCTGTGTCAGGTTCTAAACTGACATTAACACGCTCTGATCCATGGCCACTCGCAGAAAACTAGATGTCGCATTGTGTGAATCATGTTGCTATTGCTGCTACCATACCACACCACACACAATGGATGATTTTAAATAAAAGTCAGTTGCAACAAAAGGAAATTGGAAGAGTTTTGCAAAGGACGATTCTGTGTATGCGTGTTTGGCGTGCAGTGCCGGTGACCTGTTGCATGAATGATTCACGTTTCCAGCTAACGGTAGGAGCTTCTCGAATGGATAGGCCTGTTGGGATGTAGCAATGTAGCTGACTTAACCGTGTTGTCCTCTAGATGGGCGAATAGCGAACTAATAGTATGTGTGGGAGAGCTTTCGTGATCGTGTGGAAATTTGAGAAGATTCAATATGGACGTGTGTTTGCACTGGACCGTTATCCCTTCCATGTTTGATTGACTGCTTCTGCACATTTGGCGCCTTTATCTAGCTGATTTAGAACATCGATTGTGGTGTGTGCATCTAGCAGGTGGAAGACAAATTTGCTGGTTCTCTAGACATGAGAAACCCCTTAGTTGACTGTAAATTATGGGGATAATAGGGATGAATACCGAGATCGGTATTCGCGAATGGAAATATCAGTTCCTCTATTTTTCTTCTTTCGAATTTTTCGCGTAAAGATCTTTACAGATGGGAAAAGTTTCTAGTTACTCAGTGATTTATGGCACGCACCACCTCGCTAAAGTTTCGGGTTTGTAGAGAAATAATTCCCAGTCTATATCTACGGAATTATGTTGCGCGAACGATCGGTTAGGATACTGCTATGTGCTTGATGTCGGGGAGTATCGCGTAAATGGTACAATATACTGTCAAACCATATGCAAATACATATGTTCTTGTAATCGCCACAGACTGGAAATGGGTGTAGTAGAGCAAGCAAGCACGTTGGGACCAGAAACAGTGACCTCTTTGTGTCGAGGGAACTGACCCCAGAGAATCAAGACATATAGCCGGTGTGAGTGTAGGTATACCGTAACTTTATCGGGCGCTGTACAGATATAAAAGATAGCTGCACTGTATGTGCACAATGCATATATATTGCAGTGTAATGCTACTGTGGCTAATGTTGTGGTATGACCAGAGAAAATGTGTTTGTGTCCTCTCGTGAGGGACGTATAGACTCAGCACATCGATAGCCACTAGGGGATGAGAGAGATTTTTATGTGGAAAATTATGTGCGCTCTAGATACTGAAATTCATTCCAGAATCATAGCCATCAAGAGGAGACATTACCTGTACCTCGATCCGTTTCAGACTGCAGCAGCAGTCCTAATATTTAATTGTAGTTATACTGGTAAATATATTCCTGGTCCCAATATTCTTGTGAGTCTTGTATGTATTTGATGATCTGTAGACAACTTTTGTGGGGGTTAACTGCCGGTGCAATATGGCGATGTGTACAAAATAGTTTTTGCCGCTGGTAGTCAACGATACACGAACAAAGTAACACTGCCGAGTCTCGGGCATGGATGTGTGTGATGTCCTTAATTAGTTAGGTTTAAGTAGTTCTAAGTTATAGGGGACTGATGACCTCAGATGTTAAGTCACATAGTGCTCAGAGCCATTTGAACAATTTTTTGAACACCGCCCAGGGGTGGGACAGACCTTCCCTACTTGTAACCTGGTAGTAAAGGGAAGGCAGGATTCGGTTATGATTGTGGACAGGGCTGTAATCAGTTACTATTGGTTGCCTTTTACAGTTACACATATTTATTTTTATAACAGTAATTCCAGACACAACAATAAATAAAAAATAGCACACGTTATTAAAACAACTGTGTAAATAATAGTGTTTTCAGTGCATTACATTTTAGCCAATCACCATAAAATACAGATATAAATAATGTTTTAAAAAATGAAGCCACTGTGATCAACGCTAAAGGCCTTACACGCTAAGAATGGCAAAAACTTAAGAGTGTTTCAGAACTTGCTGTCATTTGCAACTTACATGTACTGAAATATTATACAGTAAGTGGCCACAAACACAGCAGAAGGTATCAGAGGGCAGGAATGGAAGTAAATAATTTTTTAAGGCTTACTGCTAAAATACAAATTATTTTATTAAAGTAAATGCCCACAATTACAGCTGAAGGCCCTACACGCCATAAACGGTAATTATATTTAAAAAATTAACAAACCCGCTGTAAAACAACCAATACAATAGCAAAAGTTAATTTAAAAGGACAAGCAACTGATCATCAAACAGGTAAGATAAAATGATGTTAAACTTGGTAACACAACCATTTAAAAATCTGCTGTAACGCCAAGAATGGTAATTATATTAAAAATTTATAGCTCTGCTGTAAAACAGCAAATACAATAGCAAAGGTTAATTTGAAAGACAAGCAACTGATCGCCACACGCCAAGAACGGCAATAACATTAAAAAAAAAAAAATTAGACGTCTGCTCCAAAACAGGAAATACAATAGCAAAGGTTAGTTAAAAAAACAAGCAACTGATCACCACTTTCGGAATAAGGTAATAAGATAATAAAGCACAAGAACCACGGGGTCACAGACGGTGCCCCAGGAATCGACCTCTGAGAGGATCTGGCAACAAACTTTTTCGCGAGTGATGAGATAGGCAGCCCAGAATTGCATTCACTTCACAAGATGGAAACGCAGACTGGTGGCAGTCTACGAATGACTAATGATAATCTTACCGAGGCTACCTGACGTCAGATAAACCAAAGGCAACGATGGAACAATTGGCCAAAAGTACTCCGCCCTCTGCTCATCGCCTCGGCGACACTACGAGCTGCAACACGATGGAGAACCGCGAAATATCACAGTAGTGGAGGTTTCTGTACTTGGATTGAAATGCACACATCTTAAAGCTTGCTGGTTCCGGTTTACCCCGAGGTCGTGGTCGTGCACCGTCGTGACCACAACCCTTCCATGCGGCAGCCCATGTGCTGTCCCGGCGTGCTGCGTCAACACAGACTCAAAGGAAGGCCTCGGCGCTTGTTGGTGACGTCACGTCAGCTAGGCACGGCGAACGCCAGGTCTGTTGCAGGCAGAAACGCCTGGGCGTGCTTATCACTATAAATCTCTTATTTTTGGACAATATGTTTGGTATTGTTTTGGATTCTGCAGTTTTATTTGGTTGAAACATTTTCTTACTATCGTAAAGCTACAAATGAAGATCATAGTTCTGTATTACTGAATCCTCTCGAAACAAACGTAGATAAATATGAGAAGATACTTTGCCCCATTGCAAGCTTCGGAAATTTTACATTCAAGTAACTATATTTACTTGATCCATTTTGTTATCGAAACTTATCCCAACCCCCTTACAATTAACTCGTTTCTTTTATTTATTTATTTATTTTCGTTTGGCATCGTCACTGGAAATGTGAACTAATTTACATGTGTAAATGTCCAACTGTTGCCAGTCATTAGATTACAGTCGTTTTCAACGAAAGGAATTCTAAACAGGAAACAAAATAGCTTCATACATCGAAAATACTGCTGAGCTTAAACTTTTTTTAAAAATGCACATTACAAAAGATAAATCGTCACTGGAAATGTGAACTAATTTACATGTGTAAATGTCCAACAGTTGCCAGTCATTAGATTACAGTCATTTTCAACGAAAGGAATTCTAAACAGGAAACAAAATAGCTTCATACACCGAAAATACTGCTGAGCTTAAACTTTTTTAAAAATGCACATTAGAAAAGATAAATATGTCCCTCTTGCAACTGAACGGAGAAACTTTATAAGATAAAAAAATTTTATTTGATAAAACAAGTATCTCTCTTTTGCCTCTTCTTCTGTCCCCCCCCCCCCCCCCGCTCCCCCAACGTGTGCAATCGCAAGATATTTCATTACCATTCAGTGCTCCTCACCCCATAGTCAACCAAGATACCGAAAGAAGAGCACCATTATGTTCACAGTTTCTTGTAAAAGCAACCCAGTAACTTCCTCAGATTTACAAATAAGGTAAAGAAGCACGAATTCTGTTGCTGCTGGACCATGAAGTTGTTTTTGTATGTCAATCCTTAAAACAGGTGGAAATTTAAGTTCAGGAGTACACTATTTACCAAGAAGTGTAATGAATTGCACAATTAATTGATTGCAGAAATCTCTCAGAACAATGTGTGTTGGTCAACTACCGCCAATAGTTTCACATATTCCTGTGTCAGAGAGGGAGACACCACGATTATGAGTATGCCTGCAACAGACCTGGCGTTCGCCGTGCCTAGCTGACGTGACGTCACGAACAAGCACCGAGGCCTTCCTTTGAGTCGGTGTTGGCTGCGTGGACCCTGCTCCTCCAGAGTCCCCAACGGAACTGGCACACGGACAAACAACAACGTCGCCCCAAAGACAGGTCAACAGTTACAACATATCGTTAACCGCCGCTGCTGCCACTAGCGGACTGGCAACGCTTGCGAAACGAGTGGCGCCAGTCAACACGAGAAGAAGACAAACAACCACAACCGTGGCAACTAAACAATACGATCTAGCCTCCAATAGAGGGCGGAAACCGATCAACAGCACCAACGCGAGCCGCAGCACAGCTCAACCTCCCCCTCTCAAAGAGAAACCCGGGAAGTGTGTTAGGAGACCCAACTAGCAGCCTAACCAAACTTAATATGATTAAGGTGGACCCAGAATTGCGTACCGGTACGGTTGTCCTTAACCAGAAGATTAACTGGGCCCAAAATCCGCATAATCGTACACGGACCCAGAAAACGTGGAGTAAACTTACCAAGGTTGCCAACACGCACCTCCCTCCCTGGAAAATTACGGACACACCCCTGAAGGCTCGCCGATTACGGTTATAACGACCGGCTTGTCTGTCGTGGGCCGTGACAATATTGCGCCTCGTACGATTCCAGTTCTCTTTGACGACCTGAGGGGTTATCTCCGCAGGGATTAGATCTTGAATCCCCAATAAATTCGAAAGGGGAGAACTAATAGGACAAGCAAACATCAAGGACATCGAAGTAGCCTCAAAGCCTCATTGCTGGCGGTATTGAAGGTAAAGCTAAGGCAGACTAGAACCCCACTTACTGGGAGACTTCTGATGAAAGACAATCAGTGCGCATTTAAGGTTGCGATTGACCATTTCCGCAAAGGACCCCTGTGGATAATACGGAGTGGTAGTTACATGCTTAACACCGCTTCAAAATAGAATGCCTTTAAGGGAGCCGAAAGAAAGGCCGGCGCATAATCACTAAAGATTTGCTTAGGAGGTCCAAAAAAACTAAATAGGTTAGTTAAATGCGCAATGGTGTTGGCAGCAGTTACATTACGACTCGGAAGAAGCCAGGTAAACCTCGAAAATGCGTCAATGATAATTAATACATACCGATGGCCTCTTTTGGTGTGAGGTATGGACCCCCCATAATCAATATAGAGTTTGTCCATGAGGCAAGATTCACGCTCAGAACTAAGGAACCCCTGTTGAAGAGCATTATTCGGTTTGGCCACATGACACAATTGACACCGAGAAACCATTTCTCTAACGTCTCGGTCAATAGACGGCCAATTCAGATGCTCCTTAATCTTCTGCAAGGACTTATAGGTTCCTAAATGCCCGACAGTCAACGAGTTGTGAAAATAATGGAAAACGGGGCGTACTAGGGTGCCTGGTAGACAGATCTTAATCTCCTTGGTACGTCCTACTCTTACACACATAGGCTTTTCCTGATAAGTATTCATCCAAACGCTGCCCCGGCAAAAACCGTTTCTTAACGGGTTCCCAAGTGGGGTCCTGATGCTCATGGTCGGCAATGTCACTAAACAAATGAGGAATACCGCCTAACACGACACTACTAAGATTGCCTTCCGAAGCTTCCTGGGCGCCCTCAGTAGATGGTTGTTCAGTAAACATATGGCTGAGGACGTCCGCGAGCACATTCTTAGTGCCTCCTCAACTTCGAACTGAAACACCGAAATGCGTACCGCCCACCTCACGATACGGACAGTTGCACGCGACCTGGGTAGCACCCAGCTTAAGGGTTTATTGGCAGTCTCTAGCTGAAATACTCCATGAACGAGATAAAACCGGTACTTATCCAACGCCAACATGACGGTCAATGCCTCACATTCGTAAACAGAATATTTAAGCTCGGCGGTGGTTAACTGACGAGACGCACATGCTAACGGCTGCTTCTGAGCCTCGAAGTCCTGGGGGACTGTCAAAATACCCGCATTAGATACATCGGTTTGGACAATAAACTTCTTAATAAAATCGGGCACTCCGGGAACCGGAGGGTTGGCCATAGCAGCCTTAATGTGCTCAAACGCGGCCTCTTGAGCAGGTCCCCACTCAAAACGCACCCTTTTTCGGCGCAGATCATTTAAAGGATCGTCCAACTGAGCAAAATTAGGGACAAAACGCCTGAAAATAATTCGCCATCCCTATGAACTTGGCAATCCCTCGCTTATCAGTGTGCGGCGGAAGGGCTCTCAAGGCCTTAATCCGCTCCTGATCGATGCGAATACTCCCGCCTGATACTAGGTGGCCTAAGACGGATACCTGCTGCCTGTCTAATGTCACCTTATTGGGTTTAACAGTCAAACCGGCCCCCTGAAACCTAGCAAAAACTTGCTGGATATGTTCCAAATGCTCTTGAAACGAACGACTATAAATTACCAAATCGTCCAGGTAAATGTAAACACAGACAAATTTCAGGTCTCCAAGAATATTATCCAGCAAACGAGTAAGGGCGGCTGCGCCAGTAGCCAAACCAAAGGGGACCCTATTAAATTCAAACAGATTCCAATCAGTACAAAATGATGTAACATGTTTACATTCTTTGGCTAAGGGAATCTGATAATAGGCTTTATTCAGGTCGAGCACAGTAAACCAATTAGCCCTCGCAAGCCAAGTAAAAGAGTTATGAAGATCAGGTAAAGGAACCGATTCGAGGACAACCTTCTTATTTAGGCGACAGTAGTCAACAACAGGCGGAAAGTCCCGCACCTGGTCCCTAGGGACAAGGAATATAGGGGAGGCATAAGCGGATGTAGAAGGCCTAGTAACTCCCGGCTCAAACATTTTGTAAATCTTTTCCCTTAGTATCTTCATCTTAGGCGGTGAGAGACGTTATGGGGACTGCCTGACGGGAGTATGGTCAGACATACGAATGGGGTATTCAAGAACATTAGTAACTCCCAGTCTACCAAAGAGAAGCTCTGGGAACCTCTCCAAGAAACCCCCTAGTTCAGAGGCCTGCTGGGAAGAAAGATGGGTGAGATCAAATGCACTAACCTTAGCATCAACAGCCAGAATTCCCGAATCTCTATGCACCTTACGTTTAGTACATTCACAGAACCCAAATTTCTGACCAGAAGCGAACTTAAAGATAAAGGTGTACCCCGAATAATCCAAGACAAGACCAGTTTTACCGATAAAATCACATCCCAAAATCAAATCGACCGGCAGATCCTTAACCAAGGCCAAAGACAAGGGCCACGAGGAATCCACAACCGAGATACTCCCTCGGACCCAACCCAGCCTTTTGGCAACCCGACATCTCTGCACCGAAGAAGGGACCGGCCTAAGTCTCGCAAGATGACCAAATTCAAGAAACCATTCCAAGCTGAACAATGAAAATGAGCTACCAGAATCAAAAAGGACACAAATAGGTTCGCCACCTACTCGAGAAGAAATATAAGGCAGTTGGAGTGATGATCGAGCAGCGACACAGGCACTCCAGGCTTTAATGGCTCGACCACGGGGTCGCTGCACAACTGGGCATCTTTCATTGACTCTGGGTGTCCGCGGCTGAACGCAAGTACGAACTAAATACCCTGTTTGACCGCACCTGAAACAGTGCCGCGATTCCCCTCTAGCAGACTCAGCTGATGTTGGTAATCCGGAGTTCCCCTCAGTGACGCCCACGGGCTGAACCTGAACTTCACGGTGTATATCGACCGAGAGCGGCAACGTGGATATCTCTACAACAGAGGCACGAAGTTCTTCCCAAGTGCAGGGACGACCACTAAAAACAAACTGTGACTTATGTGCTGCTCATATTCCCCTCAGGACACTTGAAACTAACTCCCATTCTGGCAAGTCGACTAACAAGGCCAAACAGGCTGTCTTAACTCTTTCCACGTATTGATGCAACTCCTCCCTATCTTGCTGCATCTGCCAAATATAGTGACACTCGAGTTGTTTACGAACTCCCATGGTCAATCTTTCGCTGGTCAAAAGCTCCCTCAACTGCTGCAATGAAAACCCTTCTACCATAGCCTTGGATACCAGAGTCCTCAATTGGCCTCTAGTTAAAGGATACAATAGATACGAAATTACCTGATGCGAAACACTAAACGCGTGTTGCTCAAAGCGAACCAACAACCATAACATCTTTTCAGTTTGCTCGAGTCAGTCTATAGCTAATTCCGTGACGTCTCGAAACAGATGGACCAGGGGATTAGGCAATTAAGCAAATGCCCCGGCTAACCTCTCGGAGGACATAAGGGCGTTATTCCCGGGCTCCCTAGCGCACCGCCCGGAAGGTAACAAATCCAGCTCCCCCGTCCTCTTGCCATCAAACTCTAAACCTGTAACCTTAAACTGAAACTTATTAACCAAGGATCCAAATTGAGTGGTTGATTTCTTATCACGATCGTCTAATTTTAATGCCCCTAAATCAGATATCCGGTTGGTTAAATGTATCAACTGTGCCCGCGCCCTGTCTAACTGACTGCCACTAGGATGAGTGCCCTCTAAAAAGTCGATGTTGCTCTCAGGACTCATTTAAACAAAAACTCAGTGGCTGCCTTCGTCTCACCCACAACATCCAGCGTGATGTCAAACGGCTGAAGAACAGTAGCACGCAAGCAGGCTATTAAGTCTGGAACACTACCCTCGATAGCTTGGTGTCTTATCACAAGTTCATTACGGGGAGTACCTTTTCTCCCGAAACAGGGAAGATAGTAGCAGAAAAAAGATGCCAATGCAGGAAACATCATTATTATCGTTGTTCTTGTCATTTGTACTATATTTTACTAAATAAATATATGGTTCCATTATTTCGCCCACGTCAGCTTCTGAGTGTGACGTATCTTGTGTAGTTATAGGGCTGTGCTGGCTTCTGTGTTTTCCCATACTGCAGTCCTGAGAGGCCTGGCGGCATGGCAGGTTTGTGCCGGCCGCACTACGTACAGGATTGCTCAGGGAATAACGAGCACGACGATATCCTGAAGGTTCACACAGTGTATTCCAGAAGTCCTATGGCGTGTGCTGGCTTTCCCTTGGATTCCTGACAGTATGACAGTCTATATTGTGTTGGGAGTTGCCAGTTATGGATGTCATCTGACGCACTAGAAAGTATGTCGAGTTTCTGACATTGCATCTACATGTTTCCTGACGTGCCAGGTTGTATGGCAGGACTCTTCTGGTCTACATAGCATTCTCCTAACTGGCTAGGAGGAACTAGTGGTCATTCCAATCCATGTACACACTCCTGACAAACTAGAGTGCATCGTGTGTGGTTCTGCTCGTCCTTGACAACTTTGGGACATGACAGGTTTTTGCTAGTCGATGTACACGATTCCTTTCAGACTATCTCACATAGCGAGGTTCTGCTTACCCTTGTACTGCGCTTCAGAAAGTCTACTGGCCATAGAAGGATTCTACTGATATCGAATACGAACCCTGATTGATCAGGGGACACAAAGGGAATCTGCTGCCCCACGAACAGCCCTCCAGGCAGGCTAGGGGGGGGACAGCAGGTTCATGTCGAATCATGCATGGCGATGCTGATCGGCTGGGGTGAGAAGCCACGACTTTTCGCAGGCCTGAGAACACACTTATGTTCAACCAGTCCGCGTACAGGACTCCTGGTGGGCTACGGGGGAAATGTGGTTCTGCCACCCTCGTCTAGTCAGGGGGCAGGACGGTTGCAGGATTGCTGAGAGGCTGGGGAGCACACGGTGGCTCCTTTGTTCCGTGTACTGCTACCATTTTAGGCCAGAAGTTACTGAAGGCTTCTGATGGTGCACCTGCAAGACTGCTGACGTGCTAGATGTCAGGGGAGGGGGCCCAGGTATAGGTTTCCCCTCTCACCAGGAACTTGGGGACGGGTGCAGGCTTAGCAACCAGGCACAGGGCGACTACAGCGTGCCATGCAGAATGTGGAATCCGCAGTCAGCAGCAGAAGTTTGCTAGAGCAAAAGGTGCACTGCCGCAGCTCGGGGGCTAATGCCAAAACTTTCTGGGCCATTATATGTTTTGTCAAGCAAGTCTATTGTGGATCGTCTGTCTCACCGTAAGTTACAATCTTTGTGTCTAGTTGATATTTCGTCTCAAAAATGTTATGCTTTTAATGAGATAAATTACGTCATTGTATGAGATGAGGTGGATATCAGTGGTCTTAGTATTATTGACTGGGGTTTGGAAGGATTGCTTGTTTGGTACATTAACTTCGCCATAACTGCATCGACCCGTGGAGAGTGGAATCTCTGATATTACTCCGGACATCACGTGGGAATGGAAACAAGGGAACACAACACAGTTCAAAGATGTAAGTGCAGTATAGCGAAAATAGTTAATAGCAAGAAAGGTTAGGGCTAATGTTGCCTGTAACATAACATCAGTTTTAAATGCTATACAGAAAAACTCCATCCATTCGAGTAAAAGGAATAATGCTACCGAATATTCTTCAGTTTATCTGCATTACCCTCTTGAGTGTCAGACTGTACAGTACGCTTAAGCTTTGTGAAAACACTATTCTTATTATTTGAGTTCTCCCAAGAAATTATTCCGTGACTCATAAATGAGTGTAATTATGCTCAACACCACACATGTATCACACGGAGAATCCGGAAGGTGTGCGTTAAGGGATTTTGGGCCAAGAATTAAGATTTACGTAGAGAGTATTATGAAGGTGGCGTCATTGGAGTTGATCCGGGGTTGGCCACTTGTACAATTCAGCTGTATGTAGCTGTATACAGTAGCTCCGAATAGCTGTATATAGAGGAGGCAACTTACAGTGTGGGATATTTGCGGAATGTAGGGCAGGTAATATACACAGGACGACTAGTGGAGAGCAAGGCGCACCTTATACTGGACGCTACTAGTCATGAGGAGTAATTTCAGCTAGGGGTGCCTAGTCTAGTGAAAAGTGTAATTTGCAACAGAGGCTACCGGCAGAGAGTAGAGACATTTATTTTGGTGAGTGACCTGTCGAGCGCAGACGAGACAAAGTTCATCAGCGTAGACTAGTCTAGCGTAGAGGAAGCAACTTACAGTAGGAATTACTAGTCGAGAGCAGAGCAGGCAGCCTACGGTAGGTGGAAGGAGTCGAGTTCGGTGGAGGCAACATGGAGCAGGAGCGACTACTCCATACGGAACAAGCATCTAGCACTAAAGGCTACGTGTGGAGGTAAATGAGGCGCCTTAGACCAGAGGCAGCTAATACAGTCGGACCAGTCGAGTGGAGAGAGACAACTCACAGTGGAGTTACTAGTTTAGTGTAGAAGGAACAACTTTCACTACAGTGAAGTGTAGGGATGTGATTTACTGTTGAGGAGGCTAGCTGAGTGTAGAGTTGATAATTTACAGCAGCAGTGACTTGTGGTATGTGTTAAGAGACAACATACGGTAGAAGTTGCGGGTCGAGAGTAGATCAGGTCGTTCCAGTAGACCTATTATCTAGACAAACAACTGAGAGTAGGGGTGAGTAGTCAGGCAGAGAGGAGTTAACTTACAACAGAGGCAATAGGTTGTGCCTAGAGGAGGCTGCTTACAGAGTCCTGGAGGTGCGGTCGTGGGGATGAGTTGAACGTGCAGAACGGCACTTGCAGTGGAAACAAGTAGTCGAGTGTAGAAACGCCATTTGCTGTAGAGAAGGCAACTTACAGTAGCGATATTTAAATGAATGTAGTGGGGGCAAGATACAATAAAGGTGACCAGTCTGGCGTGTAGCAGCAACCGGCAGTAGAGATTACTAGTCGAGTTTAGATGGGCAACGTTTGTAGATGCTGCAAGTTGCATGTACATGAGCAACGCACAGAGGGGGTAGTTACTCAAGCCTACAGAAGGGACAACTAGTTTTGTGTAGATTAGCACGTCAGAGTATGGGCGAGTATTCATGTGAAGAGGATGCAATTTTCGATAGGGCTACTAGTCGAATGTAGAGAGAGAGAGAGAGAGAGGCTGCAGTACCAGCCACTAGCTGCGGGTTGAGATACAAGACACAGTAGGGGCGAGTACACGATTGTAGAGCAAGTAGTCTACAGTAGGGGTGACTAGTTGGGTCTACAGGCTTCAACACACAGCAGTGGCTGCTGCCAGGTTCTCTACGATGACGGTACGGCAAACGAGGTCTTATACGGGACGTACCTGAGAAGCAACTATTTTCAAATAGGAAGTTGCAGTGCCGCATCAAGTGGAAAGGTGTTTCTAGTTCTATGCCGAGAATGTGCAGCGACTGTTCAGTGAGTGGGGTGGGAAACGGGAGAGATTTTTGCAGTGGATGCAGGAGTGAAATTTGGTTCAGGAACCACAGTGGCTGCTCAGATTGGTGTTTGTCGCAATTTTAAAGAAATTTGGTTTACTATTTCACAAGTAGTGTACGGCTTGTTACAACACGAAATGGATGCTTCTATCAGTTTTGAAAGTATTCTGGTAGTATAATTCGTACAGGAGTCGCCCTGAGTTAGTGTGCCTGTTGCGTGCTGCAACCTGATATTTCGGCAACCCGCTGTGGCGCGCCTTATATTTCAGCAACCCGCTGTGGCGCTCTGCTTTGCAGTTTGGCGTGCTGCAGGGATCTGTTAGAAACCGGCTGCCGTCAGAGTCCGGCGAAATAGCTCTCTCTCTTTCTCTCCTTCTCTCTCTCTCTCTCTCTCTCTCTCTCTCTCTGTGTGTGTGTGTGTGTGTGTGTGTGTGTGTGTGTGTGTGTGTGTGCCCCTTTGATAGAAGCGATCTACTGCAGTGGGCACAGTATCAAGCGACGCCTTACGGCTGTCTCAGCTAAAACAGATAGAGACAGCCGCGAATAGTATCTGCGAAGTCAGTCATTTTAATTCAAGTGCCATGCTGGCTCGAATGTAGGTTACGTCTTCAAAGCCTTGACCCTTCATGTGAACTGGAACACCTTGTCATTTTGTGGTAGGTTCGTACTCATAACACCAATTCTCGTCACCCATTACGATGTTTTCCAGAAATGAATTGCCAGCGTTTTTCATTCGTGGCAGGCATCCATATGTCGATTTTTTTGTTCCAAAGTCTAGGTCTGCGCACTTTTGTCATAGTCAGGTCATGCTGAAACACGTCTTCAACACTTGTTTTAAAGATGTTACTCCATTGTGATTTGTGACAGAACAACGTTGACGCTTAACGGCCGCACGCCCACTGCTTAACGCTGCCTGCTCACAACTGACCGGTCGAATGCAGATCTCTTGCTCACAGATGTCAGTTGAAGCTGCCACCGTAGTTACCACGCTGACGTCACCTGTTCGCCAGGAATAAAATCAGTCTCGGTAATTTTTGGATGGACGGCGTAAATTTTCTGTTTCTATTGGCCCACTCTAAGCTCACTAAATAATTTGATCTTCAGAGAATCGATTTCAATCCGTGGTGACCATCTTCAGATCTGAGCAGTAAATTTTTTCTCCAGTTTTTATTCGCGACTATGCCGCTGCTTTTGAAACTAGTGGCACGTCTGTCTTACGACTGAGTCAAAAGGCTCTGTAAACTGAAGCAGAAAATAAGTACCGAGATCTTACCTATGTCTATACTGTGAGGAAAAAAAGTTATCGTGATCACAGACTGGAAGAAAAGAAACAAGTTCTGCATACCCTAGAGAACTGTTTTCACTGGCGACCATTTTGTAGCATGGGATATACATTCTGCCCGAACATTGTTTTAATGTCGTTTCAGCATATCTAGAACGATAACTGTGGTCTCACTGCGCACGACTGCGTCGGCGTGATGCGCGGTACTCTGACGTAGCTTCATCTACTGCGTGCCTCGGTGTGTGGATGTTGATCTGGAGAGTCTGTTCAAACCACTTGGGGCCACGCTACGGCACCGAGTTATGTAAAGGTAAACGTTATCCTCGCATGCGAAGTCTTACTTCAGCAATTACCGTACTGTTGGTTGACTCTTGCACTGTCGGACTATGCGTTAGTAGTAGGGAGATGACAGAACAAGGACAACTTTGATATCAAATTTATATTCAAATTACGTAAATTCATCAATTAGAAATGACCCCCCCCCCCCTCCGCCCGTTGTAACAATTTTATATGAACACGCGTCTTAAATATTGCAATTAAGACTGTAGATAGACATCATCATAATCTTTGGTCTCTGCACTTCATGACTGCTTCCCTATGCACGGTGTTGGACGAAAACTATTTTCGTTCAAGTAAATGTCAGTTTGCATTTGTTTACTATTCATTGGATCATCAATCGCCGGCCGGAGTGGTTCAAATGGCTCTGAGCGCTATGGGACTTAACTTCTGAGGTCATCAGTCCCCTAGAACTTAGAACTACTTAAACCTAACTAACCTAAGGACATCACACACATCCATCCGAGGCAGGATTCGAACCTGCGACCGTAGCGGTCGCGTGGTTCCAGACTGAAGCGCCTAGAACCGCTTGGTCACAACGGCGAGTGGGGACTGATGACCTCAGCTATTAAGTCCCATAGTGCTCAGAGCCATTTTTGGATGATCAAGCGAGCCTCCTGTTTTCCACTAAACTGCAACAACAAAGAACAGCAGTTTGCCATCCCTCTCTATCCCCACCCATAAATAATGTGTGGTGGATCCACCTTCGAACACCATTCTGGATGTAGTGCATTATGGATCCATACCTACACACTGTTCGGGATATAACATTGTGTGGATCCACATCCTAACACTAAATCAAGCTTAGCCTATGTCATGGGAGCCGTCCATGGCACATGCATGGACAGTGACATACAGAAGATAGAACAAATGCATTGCATCTGTAGGATATTTGGTTCTGAGTGACTTGTCACATTCAAGTACAGTGCTATATTATACAACTAATGTGCTGTTCTGTCTCCATCCTTCCAACAGACGTCTAGCACACAAAATAGTGAAACTGGGATGATCATGTGACGTCATCGTGGTGTGTCAGGTGCTGGAGGATGTCATTACTGGAGAATCTAGACGATATTGTTACGAAATGTCGGTAATATAACTTGCATCAAAAACGTTATGCTCTTTTGCAGGATGAATTTAAATGTGCTTACATCCCCTAGAGAATCGTTTTGCGAAGTGTTCTTCGCTATTTGTGGGGTTGTAGCACTGTCGAAAATAATGTACAAACGGTTGAAATCGAGACTTTGCGATTGGTAATTTGCACGCATAGTATCTGTAGGTACTTGGAAAGGGAAACTTTCACGTTACAGGATGTCAAGTGCAGTTGACATACTGTCAACCAACGAATAACTTATTACTGGGATAACAAAAATACCCGAAATCTACGGTTTGTAGATGTCCTAAGATGGTTGTGGGGCCGTATCAAAGTTGGAAGGTGTAAACAAAAGTAGCGAAGCTCATCTGGTAAGCAATATACACATGGGGAAACGATATCAGAGCAGCAGCAGAAATCAACTCTGTACACATGTCAACTGCCAGTTGGAGTGAACGTCAAATGAACATGTACAATTGTGTCAGACTTTGAGTTTCCATCATGTGCATCGCTACGTGAGTCTGCAGACAAGCTCTCTGATGTGCTGCCACAGCGCACGGATTCTTGTTTCAGACTACGAGTTTCCAATCTGCACCACTCGCGGAGTCTCATTTAGGTATGAGGCGAGTGTTACTATAGTTTCCAAGATCTGCCTATACAAAATCGCCTGGAAGAGGGGAATTCTTAGGATTCTTTTAGTAGGCTGGTGTGTAGGAAACACAAATAGCCTAGTATAAAATCAAATAAAGCATGGATATGTCAGCAATATGACCATGTAGGGAAAACTATCGAAAAATATGTGAAAAACAAAATAAAATCGGCAAAAATCGAAGAAAAACTCTACAAGTACGACAAATAGAAGGGAAATACGTAAAACTGAGGGAAATGCGACGAAATATGTAAGATCGCGAAAAAAACTTCCAAAATTACGTAAATTGACTGAGTATACATAAAATTAGAGACAGAACCATTAATTGCAAGTAATTGAGGTGGGTTGGAGGTACCTGGATACACAAGACTGAGAAAAGCTTAAAAATTATGCTATGGCTGCACTCAGTTTCAACCCTAACTCTTCCCCTGTAGACCATCAGGGTTTTAGTAAGACGTACTTCGACAGAGGTGACATAAGTATTACACAGAGGTGCTATATTAAAGCAGGCGAAACATTTGTATCCCAGTCCACAATTGTGTTCCCACACATTCAGTTGAATATAGATATTACCAAATTATGATTGGTTCTTACAAGCAACGTTATTCCTTTGGTGTCAATGCCTTAACAGACTTGGACCATTCCCGAGAGCGTTTTTAGGAGACTCGACCAATGCCACATGTATCACCTGTGAGGCGGGTGTACTCGAGACATGTGATGTAAGGACGAAATTGCTGTATTGTACTAAACATGAGCGAAACTACCTAACATCAGACCAGGACTTCTTTCTGCAAGAGGAGTTCTACCAGAGCCGTGGTGATGTTACTGTAAACAGCAGTAGGACTTGGCTATTGATTGTGGTGCTTACTCTCTCGTCCGAAGTTGGTGCTTCTTCATGTGCACTTTCGTGCAACAAGGCGTGGGTGGTGCCGCAATGTATCAGCTACTGAAAATATTTATCTCGGTTTTTCCTCGCTCTATTTCTTAGTGACACAGAGCCACGTGCATCAAAACCAATACCACTAATAGTAATAAGCACCACTGATGTGGGAGCTGTGATCGAGGGTACGTACGTTTCTGACTTTAAGAGATACATAAAATTTCGTTAATTTCTTAAGAGACAGAACAGTAGTCCCCTTATTTCATTCTAGTTGATTTGTAAGCAGCTTGAGCGGTGGATATACACTGACGATACCTTCCTAGGATACCAGAATAGTGTAGAAGGAAGTAGGTTTATCATTTTAGAGTTTGTCATCGTGATGATTGGGATAGGAAAGTTGCAGGGTGGTTGTATGTCTGACGTTGGACAATTATATCCTGCATTAAAGTACTACGAGCATTGCATTCCGCATGACTAATACTTTGGAAGCCATACGGCTTTAACAATAAAGCATTTTTTAGGTCCAGAACCATAGGAATGTGTGCTTATGCTCCATGGTCATCTCTCTCATGCCGGTAGCTTCCTGGTAATGACTCCAGACAGTGGAACAATACTTCTGAATTGACAGCACAGTTGATTTACGTGAAATGTTTCAAACTGCATCCTTCTGGAGCTCCATCATGTATATTCTTAACTGTCTGTTGTATCACCGCAACACTCCCATATCTACTATAGACTGATAGGGTGTTCTACCCTCCTCAACATGCAAACATCTGGAGAGATAATTTGCATTTGGATGGGTGCTGTAGGTAAGATTGGTGCAGGACAGTCTTCGCTGAACAACATTTACGGACACAGCTTGCTCTGTTCCTTCACGAGATGTGTAATGTAGTGGGTGTAGAATCCTCATACTTGTGGTCAGCTGCAGATTAAATTGGAGACCGTATTCAAGGGGGGATTGGTCAAGGATAATGTGAGAGGGACCTGTCAAACTCTGACTTCATCCTACGAAGGTGAGCATACTGTGTGATGCCAAATCACAAACGGAAAGTCATACTAATAAATTCTGCACTGCGATCGATGTGCTGGCAGTATGTAGACAACCTAAGTGAATCGGCATAGGATGCTGTCTGGTTTAGTTTGGTGTATATGACTGAATGGACATACTGCACAGTCACCTATCTGCAATCTAGTATCTGGTACTTGCAAAGTAGTGGAGGGGTGATTTAGATATGATTCAGAAATTGGGAAACATTCTGCTGTGTCATTGGCTGGCGTTGAAAATACGGAACAACTGGTAAAACTGCTAAAACTGATCACGCCATCAACTGTATTGCGCATTATACTACATCGCCCCATATCAACTGCACCTTTCCCATCCCATCCATGCACTGGTACGCTGGTGATTAAAACATAATGACCATCTGACACAACTTCG
Organism: Schistocerca piceifrons; assembly: GCF_021461385.2. Lineage (NCBI taxonomy): Eukaryota > Metazoa > Arthropoda > Insecta > Orthoptera > Acrididae > Schistocerca > Schistocerca piceifrons. Next base: position 26,275,169 of record NC_060142.1, read on the forward strand.
TTGAGATGGGGGGAGTCTTTGCGGAACACTGGATATTTGTTACTTTTCACTTTGGATCATGGGATTAAATGTAGAGGTCATCATCTTCAGACATTTGTTTGGAAGTGTTCCTCGATGCTGCAGACTCATCCTCTTTCCATATGTTGCAATGACTTTCACATTTTTTTTAACAGTACTAGATACTAGTACCTCTTTTTATTTCTATTACCTCACACGTAACACGAACAGCACCTTACAGCGATGCCGGCGGGGTCAGGGATTTTCTCTGCCTCGTGATGGCTGGGTGTTGTGTGATGTCCTTAGGTTAGTTAGGTTTAAGTAGTTCTAAGTTCTAGGGGACTGATGACCTAAGATGTTAAGTCCCATAGTGCTCAGAGCCATTTGAACCATTTGAACAGCGATGCACATGACTGCAAAATGAGCAAACAATGCTCTTCACAATGGAACACCAAGACGTCTGCTACCCCGTCGCTGTGGAAGATAAAATTAATTGTACAGGTCGTCAACTTCCCATATTTTGCGATACGTTCCACATTTTTGTCAGTGAGAAAAATCACCTCCGTGTTTTATTTCAACAAATCTGTGTGTTGTGAAAGCCAATGGGTCCAAATGCGTTAATGTTGATTTGCACCTGACACAGACATCAAAGTCGTGGTAGAAAAAAAAAAACAAAGTGTAAGGCAGTGTACAAAGCTGTAGTGATTGCTTGTATGTGTTACGACAGCAAAAAAAAAAAAAAAAAAAAGTTTTAAACTGCTTATGAAGGAACAATACAGGAACCCCTCTCTTGTGATGGTCTTCCTCCAGTACAGTCAACAAAATTTTACACAGGTCTGTGCAACCAACTTCAACCACCGTCAACTTGCTCCAATGGAGTGAAACATATAATATGCTCGATGTCTAAACGCAGACGGTGTTTGTTTTTCGATATGTTGGAAGAAAGAGGCATGGTACAATCTTACAGGAGGTTCTATTAGAAAACAGACTCTTATGATTTGTTTCATAATCACCAGTGTGTATAGTATGGCACTGATAAAATGAGACCTGACATTCTGTACCAAACAGCAATGTCATCTTGAATTATAACTTGTTGTTGTCAAATGTAAAATAACTGTTTTTTTCCAACATGTGATCGAATGTCGTGAAAGGCTGTATTCTGTAACGTTATTTCACTAGTCTGAAATGTTTATCATACACACATTCATGATAGTTTGTTTACAGACATTGATTTGAAAGTGAGAGGCATTCTCAATTCGTGTAATTTGTCAATGAAGCTGAAAGAAATTGCTTAACATAGATGTTTTTTCTTCAGAGTTTAAATTCTCGATTTTTCTTTACTCCGATGACGGCTCCGAAATAACGAGGACGTTCTGCAGTGATCGGTAGTTTTGGCAGCAAAGTATTGGAAGTTTTTTTCTCAGTTTTATGGAGGGTGGACGTCTATAGTTTACAACAGTAGTACACTCCCATAGTAATTAAAAAACTTGGCCAACATTAGAAACATATTACACTGTTAAAACAAGGGCGTACCAAGCTGGCAGAGAATAACTGGCCGCTTAGGCCCTTAGAACGAGGAAAACAGCAGTCACATTAAACAGTTAACAAATTACAATTAATAACTCTTGGCGAGTGGCGACCTCCTCGGTGAAGATGGTGCAGGACAGCGTGGCGTATAGGAGCACGGCTGAAGGGCATATGGTCCAAGAGCGCTGCACTGTCTGTGACGCTGGAACAGACGGAAGGCGCGTCCAAGTCCGGACCACCACCATGTGGTCAACAGTGCCTCAACTGCAGCGTTCAGCGAGAGAGAACGCTACAGTTGTGTGAACCTTACAATAAATACGCACTGTGGGTATGACAAAGGCAGTAGAAAAGAATACAATTCGACCGAGCGTGGATTAAGGAACCTAAACTGCCAGTATTTTGCAGCTCAACTCTGGAGCTCTCCTATTTACAAGGCACCAGGGACGAGAAAGGCGGGGCAGTGAGACACGACCGGAGGAATCACGCTCGCTTGTAAAAGTTCAACCTGTCCATTCAGACAAGAAGAGGGTTTCTCGGAGCCAAAATTCACACTAGACTAACAAGCAACAAGGGAGCTTAATTCCGTGGCGACGAATCACTTACCATGCGTAACTAGATTAGCACAGGGCAAATTAATCAATTGTAGAAGTACTTGAGTGAGATATAAGCTAAGAAAGCTTCCCAACGCCCAGAGTCAGTATGCCTCGGCACAGGCTCTCGCCACATGACATCCTCGACACCGAGAGAGGACAACGTCGCCGCCCAAGCGCCACCCAAGCATCACCAGTCCCAGCTCACTGCTTCCCTCGGCAACGCCTCATTTTCCCGATCGCAGCACTACCACCACGCCCCCTACATAAACAGAGCACTCCATACCGCGGCTGCGAAATCTTGCCCTCTAGGCTGCGAATTTGTAAAAGGAAAGGGAGCCGACACTACTCAATTGTAGTGTTTCACATTTAAAACGAATACTGTGACAGAGCAAATAGTGGATATAGTACTAAAATCAATGAACTCTTCATCTAAATAAGAGTACACTCACTCTCCAGATGTAATTATTATGCTTACTACAACGGATATTGTACCGACAGTACTCACTTTACATCGTGTAAAGGGTGTAGTCTTACGCTTTTAAACGAATACTGTGGCAGCAACAGTGCAAATAAAGGATATGGTACTAAAATCAATGAAGTCTTCAGCTAAATAAGTGTAAACTCACTCTTGTGGTATAAACTTGTGCTTGCCACAATGACTGTAGAACCAACAACATTGAATCTTGCGCTGAAAATACTAAAAAATTATCACGTAATACTATGCTACAGTCCTGAAAGACAACTGCAACTAGCAAGTTCCATACATTATGGTCTGTAGAAGACTTACAAATAACGCACTGCTGGTAGGCCCAAACAACAACACTATAATCAATACTGAGCGAACATTCCGGGATGGATAAATGTGTTTTATAAGCCAGCAACCAATAAAATACACGTCCACTGAAAGAAGCCATCCACCAGAACAACGTATGTTTCTACACCTGAACTTGTGGGTACAGACTAAGCAGCTTAGAACCACTCTTACCTCTCTTTCTACCTACTCTCCTCTTACACCTTGTCCGCGACCCCCCCCCCCCCCCCCCCCCTGTATGTATGGATACCGATTTTCCTCGACTGTTATAATCTGTTGCTGATGACACACAAAGAGGTCTTTGCACTTCAGCTGCTCTACTTTGGTCGGCGCTGAGGTGACATTGATGTACTACTCCACGTCTGCAGAAATCAAACGTGAAGTACACTCCTGGAAATTGAAATAAGAACACCGTGAATTCATTGTCCCAGGAAGGGGAAACTTTATTGACACATTCCTGGGGTCAGATACATCACATGATCACACTGACAGAACCACGGGCACATAGACACAGACAACAGACATGCACAATGTCGGCACTAGTACAGTGTATATCCACCTTTCGCAGCAATGCAGGCTGCTATTCTCCCATGGAGACGATCGTAGAGATGCTGGATGTAGTCCTGTGGAACGGCTTGCCATGCCATTTCCACCTGGCGCCTCAGTTCGACCAGCGTTCGTGCTGGACGTGCAGACCGCGTGAGACGACGCTTCATCCAGTCCCAAACATGCTCAATGGGGGACAGATCCGGAGATCTTGCTGGTCAGGGTAGTTGACTTACACCTTCTAGAGCACGTTGGGTGGCACGGGATACATGCGGACGTGCATTGTCCTGTTGGAACAGCAAGTTCCCTTGCCGGTCTAGGAATGGTAGAACGATGGGTTCGATGATGGTTTGGATGTACCGTGCACTATTCAGTGTCCCCTCGACGATCACCAGTAGCGTACGGCCAGTGTAGGAGATCGCTCCCCACACCATGATGCCGGGTGTTGGCCCTGTGTGCCTCGGTCGTATGCAGTCCTGATTGTGGCGCTCACCTGCACGGCGCCAAACACGCATACGACCATCATTGGCACCAAGGCAGAAGCGACTCTCATCGCTGAAGACGACACGTCTCCATTCGTCCCTCCATTCACGCCTGTCGCGACACCACTGGAGGCGGGCTGCACGATGTTGGGGCGTGAGCGGAAGACGGCCTAACGGTGTGCGGTCCCCTACGGCACTGCGTAGGATCCTACGGTCTTGGCGTGCATCCGTGCGTCGCTGCGGTCCGGTCCCAGGTCGACGGGCACGTGCACCTTCCGCCGACCACTGGCGACAACATCGATGTACTGTGGAGACCTCACGCCCCACGTGTTGAGCAATTCGGCGGTACGTCCACCCGGCCTCCCGCATGCCCACTATACGCCCTCGCTCAAAGTCCGTCAACTGCACATACGGTTCACGTCCACGCTGTCGCGGCATGCTACCAGTGTTAAAGACTGCGATGGAGCTCCGTATGCCACGGCAAACTGGCTGACACTGACGGCGGCGGTGCACAAATGCTGCGCAGCTAGCGCCATTCGACGGCCAACACCGCGGTTCCTGGTGTGTCCGCTGTGCCGTGCGTGTGATCATTGCTTGTACAGCCCTCTCGCAGTGTCCGGAGCAAGTATGGTGGGTCTGATACACCGGTGTCAATGTGTTCTTTTTTCCATTTCCAGGAGTGTAGTTGACTATTCGTCATGAATGGGGCAAAGACAACGCTCTGAGAGAAGGGCGGCTAACGTGATGCTACGGCCCTCGCCTATGTCGCGTAGTGGGAAGACGCAGCTTCAGAGGCTGCACTTTCCAGACAATCGGCTGTTGCGGCCCCTGCGGGCGGTCGCTGATCAGTTCACCAATGTCGAACACCCTCACTGCCGGTGGCCGCTTCCAGCAGCCTCCCGTACCCTGCGCACTTTTCTAGCCGCCACGCACTAAAAATCAGTGTCTGCGGAAGTGTTGTAAATAAAGTGTCGTGCACGTGGGTATCAATACATTTCAAACGTACAAATACCAATAAACAACAACGGCTCGCGCGCTATCTATTCGCGTGTGGGAAGAAAAACACAGTTATTTTCATACCCGACAGAAAGCATATTACGTAACAGCCAACAGAGTAAAACTACTAACTCGATCTATTATATTATTGACGACGATAAATAAACAAACTGCCGATGTCGGAGCTGTATAGCAATACATCTATGCAATGACGTACCCCACATCTCTTGCACATGTCTACAGTGTATAAAATCAATAACACATCCTAAAAGAACCGAAAACTTACACTATTTTAGTGTAAAAACTACCGATCAAGGCAGAATGTCCTTATTGTTTCGGAACATTCATCATAGCGAAAGTGGGAACTTTTCTCTCCAAAAACATTCAATCTACGGACACATCTATATTATAAGCTGCTTTGTGACGCAAATTTTCAGTCAACAGTTATATCCAAAGTCAATATAACTCTTATAAGCGACCAGCTATTAAAAAGAAAGGAAAGAAAACACATTCACAATGACAATACAGCAGTCATTGTTCCACGAGAACATATACAAGTGACGTTCTTAGGTTGATGGACAAATTGGCATAATTGAGAGCGTTCCTCACAGTCAAAATTAGTCTATGGAAGTCTTGTAAATAAATTGTCTTGCACAGGGGTATTACTTGAATTCAGATGCATGGCATATTAACAGACATCCGTATACTCCTTGCTATCTATTCACACATCGAAAAAAAACCGTAATTTTTACGCTAAACAGCAAGCTACAATTTGCATCTCTTTCTCTTTCTCTCCTCCTTATTTTGCATCTTCCAACAGAGTAAAACAATGAACTATAAAAACTTCACTAATGTTACCTGGTAGAGAACTTGAAAAGATTTTTGCCGCATCTCTCTCTTCAGATAAATTAAAAGCAAATACTGTCTGCATGTTGACATCTAGCATATGTGAGAATCCCAATAAATATGCTCGTATTGGTCCATTGGAGCAGGTGGCAAGTCATCAAAGTCGCTTCCACCGACCTGTGTAATGTTTTGTAGCCTGTACTGGAAGAAGACCGTACCACACAGACTATCAATCACAACGCATGGTCATTTTGTTGTTTCCTAAGCAGTTTTGTACACTGTTTTCTGCTATAACACTTCCAAGCGGTATAAGACTACAGCTTTATACACCACCATACAGTTTCTTTTTGTAGCATGACTCTGAGGTCTATGTTAGGTGTTAAACTGATATTAACACTTGTCAATACACTGGCTCTCACAAGGAACTGGACATTGCATGGTGTAGGATGTGCTGCTCCCACAACACACACAGGTTGTTAGAAATAAAGGACAGAGGGGTTATTTCTTATTGACAAAAATGTCAAAGACATCGCAACATATGGAAACTGGAAGAGTTTGTAGCATTGTGAAGCGTTTCCAAACACAGTGGCAGGGTAGCAGATCTCTGAATGTTCTGTTTTCGAAGAGACCAAGATCATTGATTCCTCTTATTGCGCCGAGGTACATGGCCACTGTTTCGGTGTCATAGGTGTTGGTCAACTTGGCCTCCAAATCTTTTGACGCTGCGTCTTTCATTTTTGTGGCTTACAATATATAACCATATGTGGAATGGGGGGGGGGGGGGGGATACTCAGCGGGACTTACACACGTAGAGTTCATATAGTTTTCACCATCAGTTGTCAATCACAATGGTGGAGGAATGGAATAATGTTCAGACAACCTGGTGATCATGTAGTTTAGTTGTATTCTCTCATTTTTACGTATTTTTCATCAATTTTCGGAAATTTACCAGGTTTTGCATGATTTCAGCTCATTTTAGCCAGTTACTCGAGTTCCAAACCACTGCTCTTGACGACTTGCCACGTCAACCAAACGTCTCATCACGTCGACCACATGAAACCCCCAGACAATGACGCTGCAGCACCGTTCTCAATTTCGGTTTCATTGCTAAACCACTCCTGCGTGACTAACAAGTGTCACATTAACTGAATTAACACAACGAGTAATATCACTCATGCAAATTGCTAAACGTCGAAAGGTTCTCAGTGTGTGGAATTCTAAAATAGTGTGTGTACCAGAAAGTCAGACCTCATCCCAAACGTTCTTGTGCTTGAACACCTGTAGCACCGACTTCAGTGGCTTTCTTGGAGGGACCCGGCACTTAAATATCACTCAGAGAGACTGCAAATACTAGCCTCGTTGGGTATCATGACCCCAGAATCTTTGGACACAGCCAGTGTCACTAGAAGACTTAGCGTCTTTCAGGGTGCTTTCATTTCTATATGTGTGACCGCATGAGGGGAGAGCTCTTTGTGCAGCAGCAGTCGTGGTTCGATACTAGGAAGTATTGCTCACGTGTAGGGGGATATGGGCAGTTTCAATTTGACACCGTGTCTCTATAATTCCCAGTCTTTTCACTAGTAACACGTGTATATGTATTGTCAGTCCACTCTCCCCTCTTAACATCTAGCTGTATTGATTTCGGCCAGTGCTCCAAAACACGACCAATTTCCATTACTGTTTACTGTAAATGCTAACAGTCCCTCCCGTCATAACCAGATTTCCCCATACACGATGTTTAAAGGCACATGTAAACCCTGCTCGCACATCTGCAATTGCCTGTTCCTTTTCCAGTTACAGTTGGCTTCACCGTATACCCCAGTTCTCGTTTCACTACTCCGTTTCCGTGTAGCGCTACTTTTCTTTTTCGTACACATAGCATGTTAACTGTACTTAGAAGAATAATGTTCTTAATAGGGAAGGCTTTAATTGTGTTCGATACATTGGTTCCTCTCCATAATGCTTGTGGAAAAGAAATGGTTTGTGAGAACTAGCTTTGCTACGGTAATATCTATATTCGATGTTATGGCGCTGACGACGCTTCAGGTATCAGTGGAGTGAGGGAAGAAAATGTAAATGAGCGTTTGGCGTTATCGGGCGGGAGGTCACTTAAGTGCAGGTCGTATTACGTTCGACGCCACATTGAGCGACCTGCACACCGTGTGGGGATGAAATGATGATGAAGACGACACAACACCCACTCCCTGAACTGAGAAAATCCCCGAACCCGGGCTCCTTAGGACGGCAGTCCGTCACGCTGACCCTTCAGCTATCGGGGCGGACTGCGGAGTGATGCAGAGAGGGAGTGTGAGGTCCCAGCTTGGGATTCCAACACAAGAAATAGCGTAGCTGTGGTCTGCTATGTGTGTGTTTACAACAGAATAACGTCAACACCATATCTCACTGCAGTAATCCATGCAGTGCGTCTGTGTTTTTCCAGTAGTTTGTAGATAACATGATTGGGTTGGGAGGCTATGTATCGGCGGTGGATGGTATAAACATAAATAAAATAATACAATAACAGTGTATAAAAATGGAAAATTATCGAAAGTATGGAAAAACGGCGTGCGCTTGCGGGATGTATGATTTTATACATAGAGTGTAGTGGAAATGCGTCAGTTCACAGAATAACTGCTTGGGATTTTACCTATCATGCTGCATCTATGGATCTGTGATCTAAGTCATTTCCATACACGTATGGAAGACCTGTGTGAAGCTTTGTCGCCTGTACTAGAGATAAGCCAAGTCAATATGGGAGGTTCTTGTAATGGTGGAGGAGCTGAGAGCTGAGATGATGGATGTTGTAGTTTTGGAAACAATTTATTGCAGTTTGGCTGTATTTTGATAGACATCCTAATGCTGTTTGGAAGTATTTTGATACAGTGTCAAAGTCCCAGACACTCAAGATCGAGAAATGCTTATAAATTATGGTCTAACTGCATTCAGTTTTAATCATCCACCTGTAAACTACCTGTGGATTCGTAGCATCTACTCTAATAAAGACGATATATGTAGTGCGCAGAAGCGCTACATTAAAGCAGTCGAAAGATATTTACCCTGTCCAGGACAGTGTTTTCTGCCATATCGGCGAATACAGAAATTACTGAATTACAGCTGGTTCTCGTAAAAAATGGAGAGGATCCAGTGTATCAAACAGCTTGAACCGTTACCTGTTAAGGGAATTACTCCTCTAAGTGCAGTAAATGTGTACGAAAAAGAAAAATGGAGCTATACGCCATCGAAGTCGTGAAACGAGAACTAGGGTACACGGCGGTGACAACTGTAACTGGAAAAAGAAGAGGCAAATGTATATGTGCGAGTAGGGACTGCATATCGCTTTAAACAGAGTGTATGGGGAAATAATATGGTCACGACTGTGGGGGCTATCAGCGTTTACAATAAGCAGCAGATGTTGGAGCACTGACCGAAATTAATACAGGGTTGGGGGGGGGGGGGGGGGAAGGGGGGAGTGAACTAATGATACATATATAGATATATCTCAATAGTGGGAGGAAGATACATTACAGAGACTTGGTGTCAAGACGAAACTGCCATATCCCCGTATACATGAGCAACACTACCAAACATCGCACCACGACTGCCGCCCATGAAATCTATTCGCAGTTGCGAATGTCGACTATCATCCGCTTTATGATGGAATGACGACATTGGGAATTTGTATCGGACCGGTAGTCTGACCCAGGTTTTCCACCTATCACGAATGGACGACTTATCATTTGGCCAGATCCAAACTTCCATACGTTGTCAACCATGTGGCTACAAGCTGTATTCGTAAATTCATTTGCATATTCCCATACAGGCGATACATATTGCTTGAAATCGCTTGCCCAGTGTTGACGGATGGATATGATATTGCAGTGCCTTTGTCATGCATGTCCAAGGGAACTCTACATTACAATTAGGAATAACACAGGTATTACAAAGTCAAACAGATTGTGCTCAAAGGTTTTTGGGCCAGGGTACACAATGAGCTGGCATTTCAAGTCGTCCCAGTGACATTTTAGTGGCGTCTGCTTCCAAGAAAGCCACTCAAGTCGGTGCTACAAGTTTCGAAGCTCAAGAATGTTTGGGATGAGGTATGACTTTCCCGTGTACATTCATTTTTAGCATTCCACACACACAGAATGTTTCCACGTGTAGCAGGTTGCATGAAGATACTGCTCGTTGTATTATTTCAACCAACGTCACATACATATTAGTAATGGAGGGGTGATTTAGCAATGATATCGAAACTGAGAATCATGCAGAATTGTCATTGCCTGAGAGCATCACGAAATCGATGCGAACGGAGTTTTGTTGATGTGATAAGTCGAGTAATTGGGTAAATGCGTTGAAATGATGCGAAAGCTGGTAAAATTGAGAACGTTAATGGAAAATACTTAAAAATGACGAAAATACGACAAAAAGGATGATACTTTCACGCCAGCCTGGGTGTATGAAAATCATTCCATTTCTCCACCACTGCAATTGACAACTGATGGTGAATAACAGTGTGGTCTATTGCTTACAGTATTGCTGAATACACCCTGTTTCTCATGCAGTTCTGGGCTATAAGCCATAAAAATGAAGAACCACCACCTAGGACACGAAAGCAGCGATCATTTACTTTAGTGCAATACGAGGAATCAAAGCTCTTAGTCTCTTTGATATCGGCGCACCCAAGTATCTTCTACACCGTCACTGTGAAACATGAGGTTAAATGCAGAGGTCATCACCTTCAGTCCACTTTCCATATGTTGCGATCTGTTCCACATTTCTATGTATTCCTCCAGTACAGGCGACAAATTTTACACAGGTCGGAGGCAGCGACTACGATCAATGGCCACCTGCTCCAATAGACCAATACCTGTATATTTAATGGTATCACAACATATGCTCGATGTCAAATTTCCGTCATACAACAGCTTATAAGATAGATGTTCCCATACATTGAATGTTTTAAGAGATTAAAGTTCTCACTTTTACTCAGATGAAAGTTCCAAAGTAACAAGGACATTCTGCGGTGATCGGTAGTATTAACACCGAAATAGTTGTTGTTTTTTTCTATTCACTTAGGACGTTTATCGATTTTGTACACGGCAGACATGTACAAGAGATGTGTGATATGTTAATACGTGTTTCACTTGTATTGTTGTAGAACTCCTACTTCAGCAGTTTGCTCATCAGTCGTCGCCAATAGTGACGTAGAGCGAGTTCATGGTTTTACTCAGTTGGCTGTTGCGAAATAATGAGGACGGAGGTGATACGAATTGCAGCTTCATGTCGGGTGTAAAAAGGACTGTTTTTTTCCGCACATGCGAATAGATGGCGTGAAAGCCGCTGTTGTGTACTGATATTTGTGCGTCCAGAATGTATGTAATACCCACTTGCATGACAATTTATTTACAAGATTTCCCCGGACACTAATTTCGAGTACTTTGAGGCTACAAGGGTGCGCAGGCCACGGGAGGCTGCCAGGTGCAGACTGTAGGGGGTGGCACGGCCGGCGTCAGCGTGGCTGCCTGTCCCTCTGGAGCCGCCTCGTCCCACCGCGAGGCTCAGCCGTGGGCCGTTCTTCTGCCAGAGAGTGCTCTCTGCCTCATTCGTGACGAACAGACAAGTATTTCACTACTGTTCCAGGCCTCGGCGTTTCCTAGAAATACGTCTGATTTCTGCATTCTACTGGCTATTAAAATTGCTACATCACGAAGATGTGTGATGTCTCGTGTAAGGGTCAGATTGTAGCGTATCGCGATTGAGGTTTATCGTATCGCGACATTGCTGCTCATGTTGGTCGAGATCCAATGACTGTTAGCAGAATATGGAATTGGTGGGTTCAGAGGGTAATACAGATCGCCGTGCTGGATTCCAACGGCCTCGTATCACTAGCAGTCGAGACGACAGGCATCTTATCTGCTTGGCTGTAAATGATCGTGCAGCCACGTCTCGATCCCTGAGTCAACAGATGGGGACGTTTGCAAGACTACAACCATCTGCACGAACAGTTCGACGACGTTTGGAGCAGTATGGACTATCAACTCGGAGACCATAGCTGCGGTTACCCTTGACACTACATCACAGACAGGAGCGCCTGCAATGGTGTACTCAACGACGAACCCGGGTGCACGAATGACAAAACGCCATTTTGTCGGATGAATCCAGGTTCTGTTTACAGCATCATGACGGTCGCATTCGTGTTTGGCGACATCGCGGTGAATGCACGTTGGAAGCGTGTATTCGTCATCGCCATACTGGCGTATCACCCGGCGTGATAGTACGGGGTGGCATTGGTTACACGTCCCGGTCACCTCTTGTTCGCATTGACGGCACTTTGAACAGTGAACGTTACATTTCAGATGTGTTACGACCCGTGGCTCTACCCTTCATTAGATCCCTGCGAAACCCTACATTTCAGCAGGATAATGCACGACCGCATGTTGCAGGTCCTGTACGGGCCTCTCTGGAGACAGAAAATGTTCGACTACTGCCCTGGCCAGCACATTCTCCAGATCTCTCACCAACTGAAAACGTCTGGTCGATAGTGGACGAGCAACCGGCTCGTCACAATACGCCAGTCACTACTCTTGATGAACTGTGGTATCGTGTTGAAGCTGTATGGGCAGCTGTACCTGTGCACGCCATCCAAACTCTGTTTGACTCAATTCCCAGGCGTATCAAGGGCGTTATTACGGCCAGAGGGGGTTGTTCTGGGTACTGATATTTCAGGATCTATGCACCCAAATTGCTTGAAAATGTAATCACATGTCAGTTCTAGTATAATATATCTGTCCAATGAATATCGGTTTATCATCTGCATTTCTTCTTGGTGTAGCAATTTTAATGGCCAGTAGTGTAACTAGGAAAGCTGGTCACCTGAAGTGGATGAAGCTCTTTGTGTACCATCAGCGACAGGTTAGAACAGGCCTGGAACACCAGTAGGCCTCCCTAGGGGAGGGGCGGGAGGGGGGAGGAGAGGGAGGGAGGAGGGGAGGTAAGACTGTTTCTAGGCAGTTTAGTCTGTATCCGCACATCGAAGACACGTGGACTATTCTGGTCGAAGTTTTCTTTTTTGATAGTTGTGTAGCGTTATTGCAGTGTTTCGTCTTCCCATAGAACCAATGCTACGAGTAGAATGCACTTGTAGCATAACAAAGTGGTTGCTATTGTGTTTTTTTAATATTTTCTCCCTTATAAGAGAATTATGTCTCCCTCCTCCTAAGACACTCTGGCATCACTCACAAGAAAAACACATCTACCCAACCCGGAATGTTTGCTCATTATTGGCTATGCGGTTTTTGTTGGTCGTACCAGCATTAGGTTATTCGCGACAACCATAGTGTGTGCCACTTGCAAGCTGAAGGTACACTATGTGATCAAAAGTATCCCGACACCTGGCTGAAAATGACTTACAAGTTCGTGGCGCCCTGCATCGGTAATGCTGGAATTCAACATGGTGTTGCCCCGCCCTCAGCCTTGATGACAGCTTCCAGTCTCGCAGGCATACGCTCAATCAGGTGCTGGAAGGTTTCCAGGAGAATGGCAGCAAATTCTTCACAGAGTGCTGCACTGAGGAGAGGTATCGATGTCGGTCGGTGAGGCCTGGCACGAAGTACCAAAACATCCCAAAGGTGTTCTATAGGATTCAGGTCAGGACTCTGTGCAGGCCCGTCCATTACAGGGATGTTACTGTCATGTAACCACTCCACCACAGGCCGTGCATTATGAACAGGTGCTCGATCGTGCTGAAATGTGGAATCGTCAGCCCCGAATTGCTCATCAACAGTGGGAAGCAAGAAGGTGCTTAAAACATCAATGTAGGACTGTGCTGCGATAATGTTACGCAAAACAACAAGGGGTGGAACTCCCTACACGAAAAACACGACCACACCACAACACCACCTCCTCCGAATTTTACTGTTGGCACTACACAAGCTGGCAGATGACGTTCACCGGGCATTCGCCATACCCACACCCCGCCATCGAATCACCACATTTACCGTGATTCGTCACTCCACACAACGTTTTTCCATTGTTCAATCGTCCAATGTTTACGCTCCTTACACCAAGGGAGCCGTCGTTTGGCCTTTATTGGCGTGATGTGTGGCTTATGAGCAGCCGCTCGTCCATGAAATCCAAGTTTTCTCACCTCCCACCTGTCATAGTACTTGCAGCGGATCCTGATGCAATTCGGAATTATGTGTGATAGTCTGGATAGATGTCTGCCTATTACACATTACGACGCTCTTCAACTGTCGGCGGTCTCTGTCAGTCAACAGACGAGGTCGAACTGGACGCTTTTGTGCTGTCCGTGTCCCTTCACGTTTCCACTTCACTATCACACAGGAAACAGCCGACCCAGGGATGTTTAGGAGTGTGGAAATCTCGAGTACAGACTTACGACACAAGTGACACCCAATCACCTGACCACGTTCGAAGTCCGTCAGTTCCGCGGAGTGTCCCATTCTGCTCTCTCACTATATCTAATGACTGTTGAGGTCGCTGATGTAAGACGTATGTTTTTGGGTGTGTTGTCCGATACTTTTGATCACATAGTGTATGTTTAAGGACTGCTGGACGGTGTGCAGTGCTTATTTTGTAGTACAGTCAATGCAAGATTCAATGTCCTCGGTTCAATATTCATTCTAGCAAGCACAAGTTCATATAATGGGAGCGAAATTACTCTTATTTAGCGGGAAATTATATTGGTTTTAGTAATATATCCTCTATTTGCACTGTTGCTGTCACAGTATTTGTTTTACAAGTGTAAGGCTACACCGTTTTACGCTGTTCGAGCCGAGGTCTGTCGGCACAATATTCGTTGTACCAGGCACAGAAATCACATCTGGAGAATACGCGATGATAATACCCCATGTAACAAATGAGGGTTCGTATCTATTCAGTCACTTTTTTTTAATTCATGAACTAACATCGCAGCTGTTAAGACCAGCAATATTACAGGCATACACTCAGCATGCTATAGCACGAAGAGGAAGTGAACTATGTAAGATTCTTCCACCATCTATTTCTCCGCTGTTTGCACAGTCGGAATCTCAACCTTCCACAGTGTACGAGAACACACACACACACACACACACACACACACACACACACACACACACACGCACACGCATATATATAAAGCTGTCATTTGGTCGAGCAGTGCATCTGTGCGACTGAACCCTCTACGAGTTGGTCGTACAATTTACTTGAAGAAGTAGAATAAACTCGAGTAATGACAGGTTGTAACGACAGGCAGCGGCGGCGGCTAGCGAGTGTGGACACTGTTCTGCTATCGGGGGCACAGCAGGCAGATCAGCGCACAGTGAGATGGCTGGTATAAAGATCCGTGTGTACCTCATTTACGAGGGACGTGTTATTTCACTGCTTTTCCTGCATGAGACTGAATTCTCTTAGACGAGGACCACTTTCAGACAGCGCCAGCACACCCAGGACGTTTGAAAGCATGTCACTGTGGACCGTTCAGTTCTTCATCTGTGACGCATTGTCAGGTATTTCGCTGTTGTTCCACGGGGGCCAGTCTTTCCGAGAAATACGTTTAACCCCTTCTAGAATACAGTCTTTTTTTTGACGTATGACTCATTTCTGCAAAAAGGAAACTGTATAACAGCAGATAGATCTTTCTGTGTACCAACTGCGACAGATTAAAACAGGCCTCAAAATGTGGCATCCCTCCCTACGGGGGAGAAGAGGGAGGGAAGAGGGGACGTAGGAGGGGAGGTAAGACTGGTTCTAAGCTGACTAGTCTGCATGTGCACAGCGATCTGAGCACACTTGCAGCTGCCACCAAACTCTCCTGGCGAGTTCTTTTGGGGTTGCTTTTTGCGGTAGTTATGGTGGTTTTTTCCTGATAGTATCGATGTGTAATTAGACCAGTGAAGCACTTTCTTCAGTTGTGGTAGCGTGTCTTGGCCTTCCTTCATATAAGTGATACGAGTGGTTTGCCGCCCTATCCCCTCAACTTCATGTTTCTGTGTTCAAGACCCTCAGCAGCTATATGCTTGTAGGTCAGTGGAAGGAAACACTTCCTACACTTCAATGATAGTTTGCTGCCCTATCCCTACATACCATGTATGTGTGTAGAAGTACCTCAGCAACTATGCACTTGTGGATTAATATGAAGCAACTCTTCCTACACATCAGTGATAGTTTACTGAGTTACCCCTTCATACGATGTTTCTGTATACAAGTTCCTCAGCAGCCATACCCTTGTAGATCAGGAGGATTCAAATCTTTATGCATCTGAGTGATAGTTTGCTGTCATATCCCTTCATACCACGTATATATGTACAAGTTCCTCAGCACCTATCAACTTGTAGACCAGTGATTCAGCTCTTCCTACACTTCAGTGATACTTTGATGCCCTGTATTTTCATATCGCGTATCTGTATATAGGTTCCTGAGCAGCTATACACTTATAGATCAGTAGGAGGCAACTATTCCTATACTTTACTGATGGTCTGATGCCCCATCGATTCACTCCTGAACAGGTATTTCACTTTGAGATCGCTAGGAGGCAACCCTTCCTATACTTCAGTGATAGTTTGCAGCCCTATCCCTTCACACGATATATCTGTGTGCAAGTTCCTCATAGATCAGTAGGAGGCAACTCTTCGTATGCTTCAGTTATAGTATGCTGCCTACTTCGTAGGATGTATTTGTGCACGAGTTCCTCAGCAAATATACACTTGTAGATTGGTAAGAGGCAACTCATTCTACACTTCAGTGGTAGTTTATTCTGTCATATCTCTTCCTTCCACGCAACTTCCTCAGCAGCTGTACACTTGTAGGACTGTAGGAGCCAATTCTCCCGGGAGCCGGTTTCAAGCGCTACTGTGGACTAGGGCACACAGCAAAGTGAACATATACACACGTTCGTTACAAGTGTGGTTGGGGGCGACGATAGGTAGGGGCATGGTGGGAGCCGGCTATAGGACAGTTTCGAGCACCCTCTGGTGGCAGTATTGTGGACTAGAGGAGTTGGTGTTCAAACTTCGAAGTGAACATGTGCGATCGTAATATGCAGGTTGGTGGGCGGCGCAAATTGGGGGCGGAAAACGGCAGAGTGTGGAAGCAGCAGGATGACACCCTCAGATATAAATAAAGTAAATAAATACCTTAAATCCCTCCTCTCCAGCAATTCAGCACAGACTGATTTTTTTCCCGCCAGTTAAAAAGTGGAGGAGGGGAGGGGAAATGGAGAATGGGAAGAGAAATGGGGAAGAGAAGGAGAAGTGGGGGAGGTGAAGGGAAGTGAGGGATGGTGAGTGGAATGGAGATGGTGACATCATTAGTGCCATACTGCCACAGCGTGGAAGTGGGGGAATCACCATCTTCAGTAAATTTGATAACCGTGCAGACTGCATCAACTTCAGCTTTATCCTCCTACTCCTGCGTTCACTGATTGCAGCAAGTACGGTCCAGTGTGATTCGACTGTCATTGAGAAGGCGGAAAACTGTCTCTAGTGCCCTGTTGATCAAAATATTTTTTCAACCGCTGTTCATATATTGTGTAACATGACAAAGAGAAAATCAACATCCGTCGTAGGCACGCTGGACAGGCTGTGTTGGTACAACAAAAATTGGCCTGCTTCATCACAATTTGCACACCAAAACAATGAACAGATAGGCCCTACTCAGACTCTCCGTTAATGATAGTCATGCGACAGGCTGGTACTAGGTCTACAGCGCCTTTTACAGCAGTCCAAAGCGACCAGTTTTCAGCATTTACCGCAGTCCCAAGCGACCAGTTTTCTTTTTTGAGAGGGTGGCAATATTTTGTCCTGTAAGTTTGTCATACGTGCGGTACCACAGACAGGTTTTGAATGGTTCTTTTCTTTCATCTGATGTGCTATGACAAAGGACTTGTTACCACACGTGCATGCAGCACTACGAGACATCAGCCACGTAAATGGGTCAATCTAAAACTGTGACTGTGTGTTTTTACCAGCATTAGTGATGCATGAACCCACTTTGCGATTTTTAGTCGAATGTTTGAGTGGGGCGAAAAGAAGACTTCCTATAGAAACCACGACTGATTATTGTCAAAATTTTCATTGCCAGACGAAAAGTGAGAAGAGGGCAAATGGGGTATCGAACTCAGTAGCGTGAGGTCTAGTTCTGCAAAAAGGTTTTTTTGAAGGTAACGAAGGCAGTTAAGAAAAGTTTAGTGAACTAAGGAAAATGAAATATTTCACGAACAGCTAATGATAGCTACATACTGAAGTGATAGAATGTACATCTGTTCATGTCTGCATTCGGCATAAAAACATACAGTTCTGGCTCTTAACGGCCAGTGGTGTGAAAACAAGAGTTCCTCCATATTTAAAAAATTAATTATTATTGATGCTTTCTGAGAACAACTTGAAAAAATTGAAGAAAGATAACGGTGAAATCTCTTGTGAAATGATTTGTCTGAAAGGGAGAAATACAGAAGATTAGATGAACATTTGATGTGCCTTTGAATGGTGCTCGAAAATATATACAGCAAATGAGACTCCACCAGCTGGTTATCGCCCAGTGCTGTTTGAAATTGTAGGATGCTCAGTTAAACGTTGAACTTTAAATTCTCAGTCAGCATCCGAATTGATGTACATGATTCTGAAAACTATCCAAAGGGGCGTTAAATGTTTCGTAGTCCATTTTATTACCTATCTTTAAAGAAGTCATCTTGTAAATAATTTGAGACCCGTTTTCCTGTGAAAAACTATTTTATGTATTCTCTTTCACGATGTTTCCTTTTTCTGCAGAGTTTTCTCAGTTGAGAATGCATGGCGCGAACAGCCCGGTCGAGAGAGCCCCACAGATACGCAGTTGGGGTCAAATCCGGGGAGTCTTGTGGCCAGTGGATTACACTAAACTCATCCTCGTGCTCCTCAGATCTCTCACTTACATTGCGTGCTGTGTGACACGTTGCTTTGTCCTTCTGGTCGATATCATCGCGTCAAGGAAGAAAAAAATGCATTTAGGGACTCCGAGGACAGATGTATACACAGAGCCTTCCAGAATGAAGGGATCGCCTAAAGGATGCCACGAAAACGTTCCCCAAACCACAATGCGTATACCTGTGTTTGCTTTGAGACTGAACCGTGAATTTACCTTCAAAATCTTTTCTTAAGAATTTACTTTATTTACTAGCGTTTCATCAAGAACATTGACACATTTAATCACACTATGTGAGCGTGGAAGTAATTGCCAGTGGGTAACTGAAGAAAACAAATTAAACTTCTTTCTACAAATGGAAATTTTATTCCTAAGAAGGTTTTTTTCTCTTTTTCTTTTTTTGAAACATTAAAAATTATAATCAGAAAGCACCATCTAAATATCAAGTTACAGTTTATGGAGAGGCAGAAAGAACAAATAACTCACACAAGCACATAAACTATGTACCCCGTAGGAGGGATGGAAATGGTACAAAACACTAACATTAAAAAAATAATAATAACTTGCCACCGACGGTGCAACTTGCTTTTTTTTTAAAAAAAAAACCTCTTACGGTGGAAGGGTGGCAACTTTATATACTAAAATAAACATTTACATAATAAACCCATGAAATGCAGTCTTACATAAAATATACAAACATGCTCTACATTACACATATATCGCCTCTCAAGATGATAGGCAAGATAAAAACATATTTCAGGAATTCAGCCGTTACACTTCAAGCAATAAATTCGTTAACACCGAATCTGACAAACATACATGACAGAGGCAGCTATGAACGTATGGCAGATTGACAGGGAGATTACTGAACAACCCGAGCTTCAGGTTGCTCTAACCCGCCCCTACTTCACAAGTAAAAAACGGACCATCCAATTCATAAATAACCACCTTCCCGCAGGTGGGCAAACGGAGAAGAATGGTGGGACGACCCCAAAACAAAGCGGCTGGTGACCTCATCAAGAAAACAACATATCTCCAATCACTTAACTTCTAATAAACTGCGATTTCTGGCGAAGACCTGGCGCAGCACCCCCAACGCTCTCCCGAACCGTCCGCTGCCAGCCGCTTCAACAGGCGCAGGAAGGCGCGCCGATCTCCCTGCTCACGGCGTCGCAGCTCGATGTCGTGGTTCCGCTCCTGCTGCTCTCTTGTGAACCGCGAAGCCGCTACCCCTTTCTATACGGCGATGCCCGCTGGACTCACTTGGGGACCTCACATGCGCCGACGCTCAGGATGGTTCAAATGGCTCTGAGCACTATGGGACTTAACTGCTGTGGTCATCAGTTCCTTAGAACTTAGAACTACTTAAACCTAACTAACCTAAGTACATCACACACATCCATGCCCGAGGCAGGATTCGAACCTGCGACCGTAGCGGTCGCGCGGTTCCAGACTGTAGCGCCTAGAACCGCTCGGCCACTCCGGCCGGACGCTCAAGACGGACAAGTCATCTCGTGTCTCAGTACGCGACCGACCAACCGATCGATCCAACCGCCAATGACCGTTGCCTGAACAAACTCGAGCAGACTGGCGGCCTAACACATACTAGCACTCCGGACGACAGACTGACACTGACTGCCCCACACTGCCCCAGCTGACCAACTGACCACTTGGCGACCTCATAGCGCAACTGAAATGCACGTGAACAGGCAACCTTTCACCTTTCCCACCAGAAGGAGACACCACAGCTGCGATTGCCACAGCGGCGCCACCGCCAGAAACGGAGGGCGACTGCTTCACACTACGTGCTGCGGCGCACTCTTCAAAACAGCAATTTTTTACCACGGCTGAGAGACGTTTCACGCTGTATGCGCCATGGATGTGTGTCTGATGCAGCATAAAACGTGATCCTCCTGGAAACGCCACCTGTGCCCACTCAGTGGATGTCCATTCGCTGTATTGGTGTGCAAATTCCCGCCTTCATCCCCAATGAACAGCAGACAGCATGGGTGCACGAAACAGGCGCCTCCTGTGGCTGATCACGCGCAGCAACATTCCCTAAACAGTCATGCAAGAGGCCATGTTGGTAGCACCTTAGTTCATATGGGTGCTCAGTTGCTCAATGGTTCGACGTCTACTCGCCCATACACATTATCACAGCCACCATTGGTCCCTGTCATCTTCAGCCCATGGTGCACTGCAGTAGCTTCAACGCCAGTCTTCTATAGCACCATTTAGCCATGCATTATATTCTTCAACCACAACAGAACTTGAACAGTTTCCAAAGTTTTGGAAATGGTTCTAGCCTTTCCCCAAAAGCCGATGATCATGTCGGTTTTGACGTCACATACAACTACTGCTCTATTTGGAAACCCACCGACACTCTTCGTATACCCCTCACTGTTAGTGCTGCCAACTGCCAATGGTGAGTCGTTACTGCACGTTGATATCAGTAGTGTGATGATGCAGGTATCAGCACACTTTGCTAGTGTGGGTTGCGTACATTCAGGGGAAAACTTGACTGATTTATGAACCCCTCAGCCTCCCCTTAACGTATTGTTCTGTTAATTGGTTCATTACCCCCTGGGGGTTGATTTATGACCCACTGGGGACAATCTGTCCTTCAGCATGCAAACACCTGGAGAGATCCTGTGTAATTGGGTGGGTTATGTGAAGGAGAACGGTATGGAACATCATCACAGAATGGAAATTGCAGTGCTGGAATGAGAAAACCGATCTACTTCACCAGAGTTTTGGAACAGGTGTTATACTCTTTCTGATTCTCTTTGCGAAAGCAAAATATCAAAGTGTATTGATTATGTGGAACTCAACTCGTTCTCTTACTTAATGAGACATCGAATGTAGCTGATATATTACCCTCCTACTACTTGTCAGTTTCACGTTAAATCAGAGACAGTGTTGCAGGGAGGATTGGTTAAAGACAAAGGAAGAATTACGAGATACATAGAAAGAGAGAGATCATATAGGGTCCTTAGCCTATAGCTTTACCGAAGTGGTAGCTCATTTCAAAATAGAGGGCTGACATGAATGCAAGAATACATTGTGACTCCATCCAAATAGGGGGACATGGCAAATCATAATAAAATCTTATTGAAATTATATAGTGTTTCTGCTAAGGAACGTAGTTTTTGCAGCTCCACTCTGCTGATGGCTGTTTCCTACACCAAGAAACATTATTTGTGTCATGTGATGTAAGCTATATACATGATGCGTCCATATATGTGTGATCCTGGCAAAGTAATGGAGGAGGTGCTTTAGCAACTATACAGAAATTGAGAACTAAGCTACAATGTCATTGGCTGACAGAATCATGAGATCGACACGATGAGACATTTTGCTGACATGCTAACGTTTTGAGAGTGGTGGTTTGGATCTCGAGCAATTGAATAAAATGCGACCGACACGATGAGACATTTTGCTGACATGCTAACTTTTTGAGAGTGGTGGCCTGGATTTCTAGCAATTGAACAAAATGCGTTGAAATTACGGTAAACCTGGTACAATTACGAAAATTGATGAAAAATACGTAAAACTGAAGGAAATGCGACAAAATGTGGAGGGGTGAGGGTACTTACACGCTCGCCCTGGTGTATGAAAATCATTCCACTGTTCCACAGGTGGGATTGACAACTGATGGCGCATACTGTCCATACTCTATGGGCTCAAGACCTGCAGAATACCCCCTTGTTTAGTATGGCGTTATGCACTGTAAGTCATAAAAATGAGAGAGTGTCTAAAGATTTTGAGGTCAGGATGACTAACGCCTAGGACTCTGAAACAGTGATCCTATACCTGGGTGCAATATGCACCACCAGTATGAGGAATCAACGCTCAGGGTCTCTTCAAAAAATGGAACACAAAGACATCTGCTACCTTGTCACTGTGGCAGATGAGATTAAATCTAGAGATCATCACCTACAGATAGCTCTTTGGAAATCGTCCATAGTAATGAAATCTCTTCTAGTTTCCATATGTTGCGATGACCTCCACGTTTTGTCAAAAACAAACACCATCCTTTGTGTTGTAGGAGCAGCATAGTTTTCACCAAGTGATGTCCAGCGGTCTTTGAGAAGCAATTGTTCGAAATATGTTAATGTCAGTTTAGCGTACGAGGTGTGGCTAGAAAAAAACCGGACTAGTACTGGTGAAACAATAAAACGAATGCAATAAGGCTGAAAGTCGCGTGGCCTGTCACGTGACTCTCGCTCCGCCTACTGCTCGAGTTTCATCTGCCTCCTGCACTCAGTCTGCCCGTGGCGTCTGTTTTAAGTAGTTGACGTTTTGTCTGTGCGTCGGAAAATGTTGAGTGTACAGAAAGAACAGCGTGTTAACATCAAATTTTGTTTCAAACTAGGAAAATCTGCAAGTGAAACGTTTGTAATGTTACAACAAGTGTGCGGCGATGATTGTTTATCGCGAACACAAGTGTTTGAGTGGTTTAAACGATTTAAAGATGGCCGAGAAGACACCAGTGATGACACTCGCACTGGCAGACCATTGTCAGCAAAAACTGATGCAAACATTGAAAAAATCGGTAAACTTGTTCGACAAGATCGCCGTTTAACAATCAGAGCAGTGTCTGAGTTAACAGGAGTTGACAAGGAAAGTGTTAGGCAGATTCTTCATGAAAGTTTCAACATGAACAAAGTGTGTTCAAAAATGGTTCCAAAGTGTCTCACAATTGAACAGAAGGAACGCCGAAGAATGATTTGTTCTGACATCCTGGAAAACATTGAAAGTGATCCCACCTTCTTACAAAATGTTATTACTTGCGATGAATCGTGGTTTTTTACTTACGATACCGAAACTAAACGCCAATCGATGCATTGGAAAACTCCTGGTTCTCCACGACAAAAAAAAGCACGAATGTCAAAATCGAAATTCAAGGCAATGATGATTGTTTTTTTTTTGACATCAAAGGGATTGTGTACATTGATTGGGTACCAGAGGGACAAACAGTGGATCAGCATTACTACATTAGCGTCCTGGCTACCCTACGTGAGCGAGTACGGAGAAAACGGAACGATTTGTGGAGAAAAAAGTCATGGATCCTTCACCAAGACAATGCCCCAGCTCACAGTGCGTTGTCAGTGAAGACGTTTTTGGCAAAACACAACATTCCCATCTTAGATCATCCACCCTACTCACCTGATTTGGCCCCCTGTGACTTTTTTCTTTTCCCTAAAGTCAAGTCAGCTTTGAAAGGAACTAGATTTGAGACTGTTGAAGCAGTAAAAGAAAAAGCGACGGAAGTAATGTATGGGCTTACCGAAAATGATCTGCAGCATTGCTATGAACAGTGGAAAATTCGTATGGAGCGGTGTAGAGACCGAGGAGGAGAGTACATTGAAGGAGATAACATGAAATTGTAAATAATTGTAAATAAATGTTTTTTCCAGCATCAGTCCGGTTTTTTTCTAGCCGCACCTCGTATGACACAGACCTCCAAGTCCTGGTGGAAAACCAAAATGTATGCCTGAGTAAAAAACTTGAATCATACACTGCTTGGATGTGTTACAGCAGAAAAACAATTTATCAGACTGCCAATGATAGTCTGTGGGATATGGTTGTCCTACAGTGTGTGTGATGAAACACTGGTCTGTGCAAGTGATTTCGATCACTGGACCAGTACCTATACATTTAATATGATCGTCACATAGTCATATGTACTACAGACTGCCTGG
The DNA here is from genome assembly GCF_021461385.2 of Schistocerca piceifrons. Taxonomy (NCBI): domain Eukaryota; kingdom Metazoa; phylum Arthropoda; class Insecta; order Orthoptera; family Acrididae; genus Schistocerca; species Schistocerca piceifrons. The sequence goes on from NC_060142.1 coordinate 26,299,572, forward strand.
AGTTTCGATGTGTAGGGTCCTTAGCACATAAATTCGAAAAAGGTGGCTCATTCCGAGATATGAGAGTGCCACAGATATGATTTACCTGTGGCTGAAATCATTGAAACACTTCTCCATAGGTTCCAAGGCAAGAGTGTGGCTGAATGGACAAACTTGATTCCAAATCACAGACAACATTTCTACCAAAAAGTATAACATTATATATGTGAAAAGCCAGTGTACTGGTCATAGGATTTTGTACACATGACTTCAATCCAGTGTTACATTTTTAAGTGACACCTCACATTGTACTCCATCTACTGTGTGTTATCATTCTATGTCAAAAAGTCACGCTTCCTCGCCTATACCTCATGGATATATAGCAGAACATTTGTTACACTGTGAATGTGGCATCGAGACAGAATGCATTGCAAGTTCTTTTGGTTAGCGTGAGAAATATCTAGCTGTGGCATGAGGGAGTTGCAAATATCATCTTAATACCGCATTCTTTAGTCGAATCAATTTCTAAATGCAGTGAAAAGGGTGGTTTTATCACGAGCTTAGACCACAGGTGGCGTGCAACTACATTTTCAGTCTGTTAATACACACACCCCAGCGATCAGAGTATATATTGAGTGTAGTGTAGGTTGACTTCAAAAGGAAGCAGTATCATACATCAAGTTATAAACCATGTATAGTTTTTAACATATGTATCATAAGCAATGCTTGTGTGTGCCTGTTGAAGTAAGATCGCTTTTTACACAGGGTGACAATAATATAGTTGTTGCGATTGTGTCTTTAATAGCTGGCTGCTTATAAGACGATTACCTCTCTCTTCGTAAGATACACTGGTACCATTCGCAAGAAAAACAAAGGGAGCATGTCCAACCATTACGGAATTTTCGCTCAATATTTTTGGTGCCCTCAGAATTTTGATATTGATGAAGAAGGGGTTGCGTGATATATTCGCTATGATCAGTAGACTTTAAAAATATGTGTACGGATGTAAAGTTACTATGATCAGCGTTCCAGCATATACAAAGAAAGCACACTGATAGCCATTTGGTGTATGAAAGATTTTGGGCAGAAAATTGTGACCAGTCATAAGAAGGACATATTGATATTTCCAGAGACACAGCCATCAGGAGAAGGTATTTCTAATACTTTGCATTGTCAAATCTCATCAGATTGGAGCTGCAGTCATAATATTTAGTTTTAATCACAGTGATAAATATGTGGCTGTTTTCTTAGTGCAACACCGTTTTGTGTGTGGAGCTGGTAGAGTGGCTGGTGGAGTGGTGAAAGAAGTGAACATGTGTGTTTTGTGAGAAGATTCAATATGACAGATCTTTGTGCTGGACTGTTATTCCACCCATGTAATTTGATTGGTTGACTTCTTGGTGACAGTGTCTGTGATCTCTGAACATTCGGTGCAGCAGATGTGTGGATGCCAGGGGATAGGCAAGCCACAGCTGACATGGCCAATGTGGGTGTGGGTCTCTCCCGGTCTGTGTGGGTGCGCCTACCTGGCAGTTGGTGGAAGGCACGTGCTTTGCAATCAAAATGTGTGTGAGACTGGAAGGCATCAAATAGTAATGCATGATCTCTGGTCTGGCCTGCTGCATGTGGACATTGGGACATGACCATGGAAGATGTAAAAGTGTCCCAGCGATCTCCAACATCGCATTCTGACAACTGCTGCTACCACTACTACAACACTACTGGCCATAAAATTACTACACCAAGAAGAAATGCAGATGATGAACGGGTATTCACTGGACAAATATATTATACTAGAACTGACATGTGATTACATTTTCACGCTATTTAGGTGTACAGATCCTGAGAAATCAGTACTCAGAACAACCACCTCTGGCCGTAATAAAGCCTTGATACACCTGGCCATTGAGTCAAACAGAGCTTGGATGGCGTGTACAGGTACAGCTGCCGATGCAGCTTCAACACGATACCACAATTCATCAAGAGTAGTGACTGCCGTATTGTGATGAGCCAGTTACTCGGCCACCATTGCCCAGACGTTTTCAGTTGGTGAAAGATGTCGAGAATGTGCTGGCCAGGGCATCAGTCGAAGTTTTTCTGTATCCAGAAAGACCCGTGCAGGACCTACAACATGCGGTCGTGCATTATCCTGCTGGAATGTAGGGTTTCGCAGGGATCGAATGAAGGGTAGAGCCACGGATCGTAACACATCTGAAATGGAACGTCCACTGTTCAAAGAACCGTCAATGCGAACAAGAAGTGACCGAGATGTGTGTAATTAATGGCATTCCATACCATCTCGCAGGGTGATACGCCAGTCTGGCAACGACGACTACACACTTCCAATGTGCGTTCCCCGCAATGTCGCCAAACACGGATGTGACCATCATGATCCTGCAAACAGAACCTGGATTCATCCTAAAAAATGACGTTTTGCCATTCGTGCACCCAGGTTCGTCGTTGAGTACACCATCACAGGCGCTCCTGTCTGTGATGCAGCGTCAAGGGTAACCGCAGCCATGGTCTCCGAGCTGATAATCCATTCTGCTGCAAAAGTCGTCGAAATTTTCGTGCAGATGGTTGTTGTCTTGCAAACGTCCCCATCTGTTGTCTCAGGGGTCGAGACGTGGCTGCACGATCCGTTACAGCCATGCGGATAAGATGCCTGTCATCTCGACTGCTAGTGATACGAGGCCGTTGGGATCCAGCACGGCGTTCCGTATTACCCTCCTGAACTCACCGATTCCATATTCTGCTAACAGTCATTGAATCGCGACCAACGCGAGCAGCAATGTCGCGATACGGTAAACCTCAATCACGATAGGCTACAATCCGACCTTTATCAAAGTCGGAAACGTGATGGTACGCATTTATCCTCCTTACACGAGGCATCACAACAACGTTTCACCAGGCAACGCCCGTCAACTGCTGTTTGTATACGAGAAATCGGTTGGAAACTTCCCTCATGTCAGCACGTTGTAGGTGTCGCCACCGGCGTCAACCTTGTATGCATACTCTGAAAAGCTAATCATTTACATATCACAGCATCTTATTCCTGTCGGCTAAATTTCGCGTCTGTAGCACGTCATCTTCGTGGTGTAGCAGTTTTAATGGCCAGTAGTGTACTAAAGAATGGAACATCAATTATGTATATCGTTTTGACTGCTTCTCAATACATTGCAATGCACTTTGTTTTGTAGTGGTATTTGTAATTGTTATGATCTTACCACATGGCAGATCCTTCCTCCTCCTTAGTCCTCTTGGTGCAGCTGGCAGAACCAACTTAGGGATTTTATAGTGCTTTAAAAATCTAATCACTGCATCAAATTCACAATTGATCAATTTATTGTTTCCAGTAGTGATATTGACAGCACACACACCAGTCCATCTCCTTCACAGAGTGTTCCAGAACATCGCATGCAACTGAGCTGAAATTTGAAACTTTCAACCACTTCCAATGTAATGGAGTTCCTGCCAAGTAACCTAAATGTACCAGTATCCACCAATAGGTAGGAAGGGTACAAAAAATTTAGAACGGTTTGGAAACTTGACAGTTATTGGATCGATTCCCTCAAAATAAACCAGTCCTGGTATCCAGCAATAAGCTGCAGGGCAAAACTGCTCCCACACAAAGTACATGGATTAGCCAGACAACCTTATACAATGAGGGACATTTCTTTGTTCAGGTCAAGGACGACACATGACAGAGAGAGAGGGGTAGGGGGAGAGAGAGAGAGAGAGAGAGAGATACAGAGAGAGAGAGAGAGAGAGAGAGAGAGAGAGAGAGAGAGGGAGAGAGGAGAGAGCAAGAGAGGGAAGGGGGAGAGAGAAAGAGAGGGTGAGAGAGAGAGAGAGAATGTCTTTCGACAGGAATTTTCCAGGTATCAGTAACAAAGACTTACTGCCACCTGTTCAAAAGCTTTTCCCTACCTGATAGTTTGTCTGACTGGAAGAAACCAGAGAGGTTAGGAGGAGGAGAGGAGGGAATTGTAGGGAGGTGGGGTGGGTGGTTGCTTCTCCCAGCGTCCTCTGCCGGTGCTGTTGTGAACTACATCAGTCAGTCAGCAGGGTGAGGACATAGAGCAGCTACTACCACTGACCTGGTGTGGAAAGTGTGTGTTTGGGAGTAGGTTGCGTAGATGCTGCAACCGCAAATAGCTGGTTCAGGTGGCATAGGATACTGCCGTGAACAAAGGGGACTGCATCTGTGGGGGTGACCTGGCTAATGGACCATCTCAAACAAAAAAAAAGGCACGCAGTGGTCTGAGATACTGTGGCCTGCTGATTTAGACAGGTTGATGCAGTGATGCAAATTCTCCCAAGCAGTGGTACACAACTGGAAGAAGGCATTTGGGGTGTGCTAATACCACGGGACTGCTGGCAGTGCAGCAGCCAACAGTGGGCGTGGGACGGAGCTGGTATAGAGCGACCTGTCGGACAACAGGGCGTCGTACAGCTTGACGAAGTGTTCGGCGTGTGGGCGCGCAGTATCCCGGCTGGCACATCTGCCCTGTGTGTGGTGCAAAGTCACGATTGAAACAATTATGACAGTGTAATTACATGTAGTGACTTACGTTGACATCGATTTCTTGACGGTATTCCTTGTGTGATAACAAGAGAATGCGATCTATTTAATTACTTCTTTTCCATGTATTTTACAATATCTGTATCTTCTCAGCAGACAGTGATGAGCTTTTCACATCAAATAAGACACAGATTCAACCCCTGCAAATAAAATTTTATAAATAAGCATTACGTCATTTGCTATGTAACTGACATTAATTTGAATTTCCTGTCGTGAGATTCTTCCTCTCGAGCACAGACTGAATCGTTTTCCCACAAATTTCGAGTTTCGGGAGGGGCAAGTGGACGTGGAGGAGGGATGGCTGTGGGGTCTCCGAGAATAAGAGGGGTTGATTAACTGATCGGTTTGATTAATTAATCATTTAATTTGATATTAAAAGTGTGTTTGTATTGGCGAGGTGGTTTTCATGAGAGGTGGGGGAGCAGGAGACGAGGGGGAGGGGTGGGGGTTTCTCAGACGGACAAATTATCCACAGGAGGCCAGAAATCAACCCCTAGGGTGTCACGATTCAATTAACAGAACCATAGGTTAAGGGGAAGAGGAGGTGGTCATAAATCAATCCAGATTTCCTCTGAATGATGCAGCTGACGCTATCAAAATATGCTAATACCCGCTTTGCCCCCCTCTCCCCCACCCCCTACTGACATCGGCATAACGAGTGCGGTCTGTAGTAACTCGTGTGCCAAAATGCGAATGGAACGAGAAGGAATAATTTCCTGAAGGAAATGTGCTGTTTGAGGCATACAAGAGAGCTACACATAGACTAAAACAAAGCAAACCCTGACGTGAATGTGATAGGTCCTTGAAGCGCAATACTCCACAGGAAACGGAAACATTGTGGAAGAGTAGACACAAAAGATGTTGTTAAGAGCAGAATGGGTATAAAATTATATCTGAAATGGCTTCTCTAAACGGAAGAAAAGAAAATAAACTAAGAAACATTTGATGCCCCTTTGAATGATGCTCGAAATCATGTACAGCAGGTCAGGTGCCGCCTGAGAAGTTGAAGTTCAGTGTACATCTTAGAATCCTGCAGCTTTAAACAGTACTTTTCGATACCTTACTAGTGGACCGTCATTTGCTGGATATATTTTCGAACACCATTCAAAGACACATCAAATGTTCGTCTTAGCTTCTATATTTCGTAGTTCTAGACAAATGATTTCAAGAAAGATTACACCATCCATTATCTTTCGTTCATCCAATCTTTGTTCAGAAAGCATGAGTCATATTTATTTAAATGTGGGGAAAGTCTAGTTTTCACTCCATTGACGCCTACCCAAAATCAACTGTGTCAAGTCTCAAATCATTTACTATTCACAACGTTGAACTAACTACGCAAGTTCGTAAGATATTAATAAACTAGTAGCTAGACCTGGAAGAGCTGTACTGAGTCGACACGGCTCTACATCCCTGTCGGTACCTCAGAACGTCACTGAGTATCTGTTTGTGCCCCTCTCGCAGCGGTCCATGATGGTTATTCCAGGTTTTGATAGGTAGTCACATTAGTGTGACTAAACTGTGTATTTGCAGTTCATGTCATAAAAATAACGCTAGCTTGGAGAAATCGGTTTATCCAGGCCTAAGTTCTAAATGATGGCAGCATGCGGGCTTCAAAAACGAATAAATTGTTGAAGAACTTGCACCACCAACCTTGTGACTTGCATAGTGCTTTTTATTATTTTCCCTTGTAATAGGAAAGCTTTTGCAAAATCTTGTTTATATCAGAGGAAATCGCAACGATTGTGCACAATGGATGTAAAAGTAAACCAAGCAGTGATCGCCATTGAGTAGAACGTGCTGGACGTGTCCACTGAGCGGCTCGGAGGGAAGGGGGGGGGGGGAAGCTAGGGGGGGGGGGGGGAAGGGAGCACCGCCGCTCGTGCTCAGGGGGCGGACGGATCCGACTGGATACCGGCCGGGACTTGTCGTCAACAAACTCTTCAACAACAACAAAAAACTGACAGGTTCCTATCAACATCAAGATGCAGCAGCAGCCACATAAATGGGGAGTCCTTCTGCACGCAGTTGGCCTTGCACTTACACCTACCCAAAATCAACTGTGTCAAGTCTCAAATCATTTCCTATTCACAACGTTGAACTAACTATGCAAGTTCGTAAGATAATAATAAACTTTAGTTTAAAAAAATGTAGTGAGCCCTCATAGTACACCCTGCTGGTACCAAGATGGACCTTTTCCTAGCTGTAATCCGAAAACTGTACTGAGGCTCTACACTGACTCTCAAAAAATTACCCATAGAAAATTAAATACTGTAATACAAAACGAAGCACAAAAAGGCGAATTTGCTCCTGTTGACTGAGAAGTGGGGTACCAGCTGCCTCATTCTACCTTCCTCATCACCTTTAAAATTTATTTTGTACGAGTGGGTTGCATGTCTGTAGGCTGTGCAATGCGTTATTTTGACAGTTTACAATCAGCAGGCACGTGTGTAGAGCATTATACATGAGTTATTTAGGAGTAGTTTGCAGATCTGTAGGCTGTGTGGCATGTCAGAGTATGTGTTATGTATCACTGTGATAAATATACTCCATCCCTAAATAACTTATTCCAAAATATATAAAGTATGCTCCTTCCCCTCTCCAGCAGCCCAGTGCAGGATGATTCCTTTTCCCAACAATCCCTAGGTAGAGGTGGCGGTCTGATGACTTAGGTTAATGGAGGTATCCCAAGTGATCTATCTTCCCACGATTTTCTTAGGTTGGTAGAGAAACCTGAAGTGACCTTTCTTTACTGCCAAAATTCAAAGTTGGTGCCAGTTCCTAGGAAGAGGTGGCAGTCGGGTGACTTAGGTTAGTGGGGGTAGCCTAAATGACCTATCTCCCACTCGATTTTCTTATCTCAGTAGAGATAACTGTGGTCTCATGCATTATCCTGTTGGAATTTGAACATTTTCTGGGGGAGGGGAGGGGGGTTGGGTTAGTGGAGATTGCCCAGTTGACCTATCTTCCTGCCAAAATTCAAACTCCTCGCCATAAGCAGCCATCTCAGATAACATCATGGCTGCCATCTTGGATGACGCCATCGCCGCCGTCTTCGATGACGTCATCGCCGCCATCTTGGATGACGTCATCGCCGCCATCTTCGATGAACTCATTGCCGCCATTTGGAATAACGGTACTTTGGGCTAGAAAATACTTTGTCCCAAGTAGGGGTATAACATTTAAAACTTCATTAAAGATCTGCAGGAGGTATGGTCCCTGTAAGTGCCTGTAATATTATTTGATTTCAGATACTTTGCATATGAAGTATTTGTCATAAAAGAAAAGGACTGTCAAAAAGCTGTAGTTCATAATGATGCTAAGAATCACAGCGCGAGAGTAAAGAGACGAAATATTTTTATAATGTGCGCAAGACGCGCGTCCAGCGTTTAAATACTTTAAATAAACGCTGTGACCTGCTGGGCGCAGATATTTAAAATCATTGCCGCAGCGCTTGATAGCAAGAAGCTATGAAACATAAGAAAGAACCTATCTTTTGTTGAGAAATATTCTAGACACTTCATTATCCCTTGTTCTTTTGGTCGCTGACATGTTAAGTAGTACTACATAGCATTGCTACAAGATGTGTTTTTATTTTGTGTAAAAACTATGTGAAGCGGCGAACAAACGTTTCGGTAACTTGGTTGAAGATATAATTTTTAAAAAGAAACTGACTGTCAGAGCAGCTATTATTGGACAACGCCATGTACAAAAGAAATATCAGATATAAGCTATGTATTCCTTGTATATTTGTCAATGTCTAGAAGTTTGAAGCCAATTTGTTCAAAATATATTAATATATTACGATACAGTAATTTTTTCCTATTATTTTCTTTTACTAACCAAAAATGATGTTCAAATGTATATGAGCTTTGTTACAGGTTCGCTCTTTATCACAGTGTCACGATTGTATTTGGGAGACCACTAATGTGTTCAACTTCTGAGCTGTTAATCTTTTTCTTGCGAAAGTCAACTAGTTTTCTTTCATTTCAATTAAGAAAAACCCTTCGCGTAATCAATCCGTACGTCTCCTTAACACAATCGAGAACCGACGCATCGGTGATCAATTAATAATGTCTCTCTCTTTTTAAGTGGTACTGAAAATCGGCCACACAGGATAACCATAAGTACGCAATCTAGTGTTAAGTTGCATTTTGCCAGTAAATATTACCAACTAACAGTGACAGCATCACTTTACTACTATTTCTTATGCAGAATATGCAAATCCTAACACCAGATGCCGAAACTCTTATGGAAGCTGTTTCGGATGCCATCTGCTCTAGGCGCCTGGTGTGAGGTTTGCCTTAGTTCTTCGATGTCGGAGGACTAGGGAAATCTGCTGCTTGCGTCCTCCATCTTGTGTATGTGGTCGGTGGATCGAGATAGCCGTGTTCGTACTTGTGTAGCAGGCACAACTGCGCTGATACAGAGTTCTCCATAGTGCTGGGCTCTTATCTACTCTTTAGTTGCCTTTCATGTATTATGAATTTGGCCCTGGGGATCAGCAAAGATGACGCGTTGCTATTTGGCCCGACTGTATTCTCTAATTATGTGGTACGTCGTTGTGGTTTGACTCAAGCCTAACTTAGTATCCTCGACGTAATTGCATATCCATATATAGCTATGCTAGTATGAATGAGAATCTGGGCTCTGTACTGTTTGTTACGTGATGTGTGTGTGAAATCAAATCTTGTTACGTGATGACGGTCAGACGCTTCGTATGGTTCTCTAGCACGTAAAATGATACTGCTGACTAGACCGTCGGCACTGAGCCTTCGTCCAAGTATGTTGTTGTTGTTGCTGTGGTCTTCAGTCCTGAGACTGGTTTGATGCAGCTCTCCATGCTACTCTATCCTGTCCAAGCTTCTTCATCTCCCAGTACCTACTGCGTCCTACATCCTTCTGAATCTGCTTAGTGTATTCATCTCTTGGTCTCCCTCTACGATTTTTACCCTCCACGCTGCCCTCCAGTACTAAAATGGTGATCCCTTGATGCCTCAGAACATGTGCTACCAACCGATCCGCTCTTGTAGTCAAGTTGTGCCACAAACTCCTCTTCTCCCCAATTCTATCCAATACCTCCTCATTAGTTATGTGATCTACCCATCAAATCTTCAGCATTCTTCTGTAGCACCACATTTCGAAAGCTTCTATTCTCTTCTTGTCCAAACTATTTACCGTCCATGTTTCACTTCCATACATGGCTACACTCCACACAAATGCTTTTAGAAACGACTTCCTGACACTTAAATCTATACTCGATGTTAACAAATTCGTCTTCTACAGAAACGCTTTCCTTGCCATAACAGTTTAAATTTTATATCCTCTCTACTTCAACCATCATCAGTTATTTTGCTCCCAAATAGCAAAACTCCTTCACTTCTTTAAGTGCCTCATTTCCTAATCTAATTCCCTCAGCATCACCCGACTTAATTCAACTAAATTCCATTATCATCGTTTTGCTTTTGTTGATGTTCATCTTAAAAAAGGGGTTCAAAGGGCTCTGAGCACTATGGGACTCAACTGCTGTGGTCATCAGTCCCCTAGAACTACTTAAACCTAACTAACCTAAGGACATCACACACATCCATGCCCGAGGCAGGATTCGAACCTGCGACCGTAGCAGTAGCACGGTTCCGGACTGCGCGCCTAGAACCGCGAGACCACCGCGGCCGGCGATGTTCATCTTATATCCTCCTTTCAAGACACTGTCCATTCCATTCAACTGCTCTTTCAAGTCCTTTGCTGTCTCTGACAGAATTACAACGTCATCGGCGAATCTTAAAGTTTTTATTTCTTCTCCGTGGATTTTAATACCTACTCCGAATTTTTCTTTTGTTTCCTTTACTGCTTGCTCAATATACAGATTGAATAACATCGGGGAGAGGCTACAACCCTGTCTCACTCCCTTCCCAACCACTGCTTCCCTTTCATGCCCCTCGACTCTTATAACTGCCATCTGGTTTCTGTACTAATTGTAAATAGCCTTTCACTCCCTGTATTTTCGTCCAAGTATAGCGCTTTAAAAACTGGTGATTTTCGGCTTGGCACCACTGAGCCGCCTTTCCATTCCTCTTTTGTATCTTGGGAGGGAGGAAACGCATTTTCCTCGAAGTTCTTGTACCTGATAGTGTAGGTAACGCAAAAACTGGACTACACATTACAGGGCAAAACATTTTGATCTACAAGATGACGATTTCGGTGTATCGTCCAATGAGGTTGGCAGTGTGGAAGGTATGAGAGAATTGCCGGACAGGTACAGTCATCACGTTAGCACCACAAGAAGTAGACACATAAATGGAGATTCTCCTGTCCAGCCAGCATCCGCGCATGCACACAGGCAAGGATACAAGGATACAGGCAAGGATACATCTGTATTATCATATCGTGTGGTCTGAATGAGGAAAATAATGCCTGTGAGGTTGCTTAGGGATAGGAACTGCTCTCATGAAACCGTAAAGACGCTGTTTTGGAGGAATTCATTTTATTACAGTGTAATATTGTTGCACATGGAAGGAACGTACAAGTGTAACAGCAGAGAATAGTAAAGTGGGTGCAGGAGTGCAGACGCGGCCGCGTCCCGGGCTGAGCAGCAGGTGTGCCCCCGCCGCTCAGCGCCCTCCGCCGGCTGTGACGTCAGCGGCCGTCGTGGCCGTGCCCGTCGCCGTCGCTGTGGCCCTTGCCGTGGTCGTGGCCGCCCCCGCCGCCCCCGCTCTTCTCGTGGTTGCCGTACGCCATTTGAGTGAGGCAGGCCGCCATCACCAGGGCCACGAGCAGAAACACCTGCAACACGCGCGGCGTCGCTGTAGCCACCTGATGATGTGCCTGCGACGGCACAAACGCGCGGTGACGCGCTGACATTCGAACAGAGCAGCGCGAAGAGCATTATATAAGGCTGACAAGTACGTAGCGGCAAAAGGAATCTGGGAATTACACACTGCTGTCCTAGACAGCACTGTGATGGAGATGTTTCATCATTTCTCCAAGTAGTTATAAAGTTCCCGGTGTGTACCTGCATCGTCTGGTTGATGGTGATGGGTACTTATGTAGTATAGCATTCTCTTAATAATGTTAAGGATGAGACACGATAGTGATGCCTAGTGCTGAGTCATAGCAGCTTGCACGAGGAGGCCTCTGGGCTGCCGTCCATCCCCATTCGATCCATCTTCATCTGTAGTGCACATGGCTTCTCCTGTGGCCTTCTCCGCCAGTCATCACGGCGCCTAGAGTATCAGCAACCAATGACAGCCTGCAGCCGCGGGTTGCCCGCTTCGCAGGCACACCGAAGCACTACACAACCGACAGGCAATATTGATGAATGGCCACAACAACAACAACAACAACAACAACACAGCAAAGACACCAGCGGCCACCAGGGACCACTACCGGCCCATATAAACATAAGTAAGAGGTCGCTGCAGATTCCGGAACTCTTTTCACACGTCAAACCACATGATGGAAAATCCGCCGAAGCGCTATAAAGGCAGTTCATCGACCACCAGCAGACGTGGATAGCTGCCAGCCTGGCTTGGATCTTCTCGCTGATCTCTGGATTAGGCTTGGTATATCGGAGAAGTCTCTGGCGGAGACTAGTAGGAAATTGTTTCAGTTGTTTTCTATATTATTCTTGCATGTAGTGTAAATCGAAGACGGATCACCGTTTTGTGTTGGTGTTATACTTGGAGAATTTGTTTTGAATAATCGAACAGTCCAATAAATTGTTTTCGGACTTTGATCGTTAGTTTCTTCTCCTTACGCAGACTTATCAGCTTCGATCCGTGAGGCACTGTGGCAATGTTTGAATGTTTGGGACATTAATCCGGAACTTCACGTCAGTACACCTCCCCTCATCGTAGGCTAGACTCTCGTGACAATTCTCTCACTGCCAGAACTGAAATAAACTCTGAGGCAAACATCATCAGTCTGTACCGCGCTGGCAGCCTCAGCAGTGGAGGTGGGTTTACTGTAAATGGCCGATCTAACAGGTAGTGGCGGATTCTACACGTGAAGAAATGACACCGACTGCAATCGAGATGGAACTCGATTAGCAATTAGACGAGGATCTCGAAGAAGTCTGTCACGGTCATTTCAGCCTATCCGAACAGTAGCATTGGCAACCCTCTCCCTCCCTCCTCGTAAATCAAAAGTAATGGAAGCTGATTCTCCTCTGTACGACCGTAAGACAACTTAGGGCGAATTTGAATTTTGATGCCAGAGGATTGAGCACGTGACTGTACTCAAGAAGGACATGTTGCCAGCCATTCTCTCCTTTCAAGTGGTCGTAACGGGATCAAAAGTACCATCACCCTCCTTCGAATACACTACCACCCCATTTCAGTAGTAAGATTCAGCCCGTTTTATCGAGGTGGTAAATCTGACAAGAAACAACAGAAAAAGAAGACTGCTAACGAGGAGAACACGGGAAGTGCCGTAACTTGATTTCCCAGAAATCTCGAACAGTGTAAGAGGAGCTAAAATAAGGGGACACGTGTCTCGGCTTATCCCTAGATACTCGATCGTTTCTGAAAAAAAGACGGCCAACGTTATCGAGGTAATTTGCAGGTAGTGTACATGCCTTTTACCGCGTGTTATTGCTAGGCGAAATGGTGATAGAGTAGCTAGCGTCGCGGATTGTCAATTTTGCGTCCCCTTTTTAAAACCCGGTTATTACTTTTATTTTTGTTTTTCATTTATATACCCATGAATGTTTTACAGTGTATATTAATATGACGTTGTCCTTATACGTCTACCAATTGTATGTAACGTGAATGAATTTAAAAACTAGAGAACATTATTTGAAATTATTTTGGGCCAAATTATTGTAGAGCACCTTCATTCAAAATCAATCCAGGCGCTAGTTTTCGGAAAAGCGAATTTACTGCCAACGCACGAAATCTTCAGCAATGTTAACGACGTTTCTTTCCCGAGCGAAGAAATGTCACTGTGGCAGACCTGCTTTCGCGCAATGCTCGTCGAGTTCGAAATAACCGTGTTTCGGCTGAAAATCCCTGGCAGATTAAAATTGTGTGACGGACCGAGACTCGAACTCGAGACCTTTGCCTTTCGCGGGCAAGTGCTCTAAATTTTTTTAAAAATTATTTTTTTGAGGGGTACCTAACAAAGAGAAATAAAACAAGATCGTAGCCATCCCTACGGGGCACCGCCACTTGTGTCCCTGTCAAACAAAAATGAAGTCTTACCTCTTCAGGCGTTGCCATCCTTACTACGGGACTAACGTGTGTGCGCCAACCCATAAAACACGATGAAAGGAAGTGGGGGAAGGGTTTTTCTAGTAGGGTGCGGGAAGGTTTTTTCTATCGTTATGTACAGTATGGACATATAAATAACAATGTGCGAACAGTCATGGATAGTCAACCCCGGAAAACTAAAACGAAATGAAGACACCATCGAAGACAGTAAACCTAAATAACAGGAATATAAAGCTACCACTTCGTAGTCAGGCTTCCCAGCAACTGCGCCAACTGATAAACATTGTATGATCGTCTGCACTTCGTTCTGACCTCATCTACCACTGCCTGGAACGTTCCATCTACACGGCGGGCTGTGAAAAGCGCACTGCTTGAGGGTAAGGTGACTCACCGTGGTCAGCCTCATGTCGTCACTTTGATCTGCTCCTGCGTTGCCGGCTGCTGTCTGTCGTTGCTCCGCTCTTCGACTCTTCTGCTGCGGTAGCTCGGTGTCACCTGTCGCACTGCCACGTCGGCCGTCCCTTATATACTGTGCAGTGCGCCAGTCCTGCCTACTGTACGGACGCTGCGACCTTCTCCGCCCTGTCGAGATTATTCACGGCCAGCCGCCGGTGCGGCAGATCAGGGCCCACGGCGCGGGCGAGAAAACACCGTCATTGTCACACCGACAGCCTTGGCAAGCAGAGCGGAACAGTTCCTGGAGCACACTCCGCGGACGTGTAATCAATTGCCTCCACTCAAGGCGACCGTCGAACGTTTTGTGCCTCATCCCGTGTTGACCTCATTCAACAAACTTACAAGGGGACCGCTCCTACTTCGTCTTGATTCGTGATATATGCAGGGCTTGGCGAGAAATGAAACTGACAGAAAATGGGAGCTCCAGATAGCACAGCGTTTAGGTCACAATAATAATAATAATAACAACATTTTTGGCAAGGATCGGGCGAGGCACGACGAATTAACGTTAATATAACTTCCGGGCAGCGGGTTACGCAGCGGAAATAGTACTGAACTGTAATCCAACGGTCGTGCGACCGAGTCACTACGCGGACAATATTTTTTTTATTTTAAATTTTTACGGCACTTACGCTGCAGGAAAAGGAAATAGTGCTCAGTACATTCTATTTATCAATATTTTCATAAAAGGCGCGAAGAAGAAAAGCAAAAAGAAAATTTGTTTTCCAAGAAAGGATTTACTTGTAATGTCCACAAAGACTCTGTGAATAGCTTTCCAAGAAGGGGTTGCAATGACAGCGTAAACTACTTCGTATCGCCTTAGTTGCATTTTACCTTCCATCAGCCCGTGGCAGTCGCACGTGAACAGTAGGATCCCGGTGCTCTCTTGGACCGAGAATTCAAAAAACGACTTACGACTTATCGGCACGCAGAAAAACGTAAAAATATCTTCATTACTTCATCAAAATCTGAGAAACTTACAACAATATATAGGGTGGTCCATTGATCGCGACCGGTCCATATATCTCACGAAATAAACGTCAAACGAAAAAACTACAAAGAACGACTCGTGTAGCCCGAAGAGGGAAACCAGATGGCGCTATGGTTAGCCCCCTAGATGGCGCACCCATAGGTCAAACGAATGCCAACTGCGTTTTTTAAAATAGAAACCCCGATTTTTATTACATATTCGTGTAGTACGTAGAGAAATATGAATGTTTTAGTTGGACCACTTTTTTCGCTTTGTGATATATGGCGTTGTAATAGTCACAAACGTATAAGTACGTGGTATCACGTAACATTCCGCCAGTGCAGACGGTATTTGCTTCGTGATACATTACCCATGTTAAAATGGACCGTTTACCATTTGCGGAAAAGGTCGATATCGTGTTGATGTACGGCTACTGTGATCAAAATGCCCAAGGGCGTGTGCTATGTATGCTGCTCGGCATCCTGGGCGACATCATCCAAGTGTCCGGACCGTTCGCCGGATAGTTACGTTATTTAAGGAAACAGGAAGTGTTCAGCCACATGTGAAACGTCAGCTACGACCTGCAACAAATGATGATGCCCAAGTAGGTGTTTTAGCTGCTGTCGCGGTTAATTCGCACATCAGTATGCGCGAGAATCGAATCTCAAAACCGTCGGTGTTGAGAATGCTACATCAACAGCGATTGCATCCGTACCATATTTCTATGCACCAGGAATTGCACGGCGACGACTTTGAACGTATTGTACATTTCTGCCACTGGGCATAAGAGAAATTACGGGACGATGACAGATTTTTTGCACGCGTTCTATTTAGCGATGAAGCCTCATTCACCAACAGCGGTAACGTAAACAGGCATAATATGCACTATTGGGCAACGGAAAATCCACGATGGCTGCGACAAGTGGAACATCAGCGACCTTGGCGGGTTAAAGTAGGGTGCGGCATTATGGGAGGAAGGATAATTGGCCCCCATTTTATCGATGTCAATCTAAATGGTGCAATGTATGCTGATTTCCTACGTAATGTTCTACCGATGTTAATACAAGATGTTTCACTGCATGACAGAATGATACTTGCTATCGCGATCCACCAACAACGTCTGACAACATGCGTCAGCGCATTGTCAATGCATGTGCGAACATTACGGAAGGCGAACTACTTGCTGTTGAGAGGAATGTCGTTACACGTGTTGCCAAATGCATTGAGGTTGATGGACATCATATTGAGCATTAATGTGGTATTTACAGGTAATCACGCTGTAACAGGATGCGTTCTCAGAAATAATAAGTTCACAAAGTTACATGTATCACATTGGAACAACCGAAATAAAATGTTCAAACGTACCTACGATCTGTATTTTAATTTGAAAAACCTACCTGTTACCAAATGTTCGTCTAAAATTGTGAGCCATAGGTTTGTGACTATTACAGCGCCATCTATCACAAAGCGAAAAAAGTGGTCCAACTAAAACATTCATATTTCTTTACGTACTACACGAATATGTAATAAAAATGGGAGTTTCTATTTTAGAAAAACGCAGATGATATCCGTTTGACCTATGGCAGGGCCATCTAGCGGCAAACCATAGCGCCATCTGGCTTCCCCCTTAAAGTATATGATGAATCTCCTCGCGCAGCAACACAAATTTCTCGTGGGCATGACAAAAAAAGTCCAAACTTACACTACGAGATTTTTCAAGATGAAGAAGAATCACCATAGTCCAGTATTAATGTAATTCTTCCAAAACTCACTCCGTTATTGCAATCTTGTGATGTCTACATTTAACTGATTTGATGGGAAAGCTTCAAAACTACTCTTATCTCATCGAGAGGCAAAAAGAAATAACATTTCGAGAAAACTACATCAAAATACAATGCACTATACATCACAAGCTACCTCGCCAATATTTGGCGAAATGGTAGGTTACATGTGATTTGCTGCCAAACTGTGGGATGAAGGGAGAACCTTCTATTACTGAAAACCAAGATTTTTTTCAATGTAAACTTTAAAACTGCCACGTGATTCCAAAAACGAGGCGTTTAAAATCTGAGCAAGAAGCTCAGGAAACTGTTGCCTCCCTTTCTTCCCTTTTCATACCTTCCTCGAAAAAATTAATAAACAGAATGCGCTGACCACTATTTCGGTTTAATTTCGGTGTAAGTAACGTAAGAACTGAAAACAAAAACAAAGACCCTCTGATTACGATTCTGTACTCATTCCACTATACGAAACGCTGCCTGCCTCTGCCGACCCCGCCAAAAATGCTATTTTTTTTCAAACGCTTAGCCATCTGGAGGACCCACTTCCGTCCTTTTCATTTCTGGCCAGGCCCTGCATACACCGTAAATCTGGACGAAATCGGTGATATGGAGTAGGCGCGGTCCCACTGATAGTCACATGAAGAAATTCCGTTGTTTAAAAATGCCATTTACTTTTCATAAAGGCAAGAAAGTACGTACGTTTGTTGATATTGCCTACCTACTGCTTAATTCGACTCCCTCACTGCACAACAAAGTGTAAAAACGTCTGAATTTCAGAATTTTACTGACACCTGTGCAGTCTGCCATGTGGAGTCTGGTCACCTCTTCGTTGCAACATCTTTCGTCCAACACGACAGAGAATGATCAGACCAAACGTAAGTACCCAGGAAAGACTCCTGTTGGACGCGCTTGATTAACAATGGGGTTTTTGTCGGGCGTCTAAACTTGTGCATTGACGATATAGAAACTTCAATTACTAATTTGCCAACTGACTACGTGAAACCACTAAGTACGTCTCATCTTATTTTAGGAGCTTGTAATGGTTCGCCAGCCGCTGGTGGCAGAGCGGTTATAGGCGCTTCAGTCTGGAACCGCGCGACTGCTGCGGTCGCAGGTTCGAATCCTGCCTCGGGCATGGATGTGTGTGATGTCCTTAGGTTAGTTAGGTTTAAGTAGTTCTAAGTTCTAGGGGACTGATGACCTCAGATGTTAAGTCCCATAGTGCTCAGAGCCATTTGAACCATTTTTTGTAATGGTTCTTTATTTACGTGATCATTACGGCACTCCAACCACAGTTCTCTATACCAGTAAGATCATACTACTTTTCTGCGAAGTAACAGACATATTTTTGTGACAATATTCACATTTGGTTTTATTAATGTATAGGTATTCCGATGTATCGATATATTACAGTGATATGGTTCTTGTGTGTATTCATTTCTGTGAGACTGTCATAATCTTTGACTTACTTGTAACCGTTTTGGCGCGAATGCGCACAGAGCAGTCTTTGTCTGACTTTGCAGAAGTTAAGTTGTTATTTCGCTTTGTAAAAGAACAGTCAAGTCTTCTGTTTGGTTAAAGTGGAAATTAAATATATGAAGATTGATACAAAACTGTTTTCTTGATGATGTGACAATTAAGAAGAAGTATATGTGAATTCACAAGAAGTTTAATAAAAATGTGGATCGTGAACACCAAGTCAAAATTTATTTCTACCGTACCATCGTTCTGATCTGGGATGTTTGATTATTAAGAATTTCCTGAAAAACGCATTTGTTAAGTCTTCAAATATTGCTAAAATACAGATCTGGACCTTCTAGCAGTCAAAGTGGAATCACCCTAGAATCAACAAAATGAGCTATAACAACTTCGACAGAATCTACGTGGGAATCCATTCAAGATAAGTGCCAAAATTAATGACTTTTTTACAATGACTTCATTATTTCCATTCTGACGATACCATCCACAGTCAATAACTTTGTTGTTGCCCGATAAAGCGAACATATGCTGCGTGAGCAACATTATTTATCTGATTTCTAACCTACTTTGCAAGTGGTGGTATTGTTAGAAGCTGAGAACACGGTTACTCCTCGTCAGTAAACTAAGCCGTCGCTGCTGACGAATGTGCTCCAGTGTCTTCATTTTGGCAAAGGGAAATGACGTCTCATACTTTGTTCGTCTTCCTAAGCCCCTGATGGTAATTTTCGATCCAAGTTGTCGTCAGAAGTCGAGTCTGGCAAGAAAGCTGTCACAGTTTGTCTGGAGAGGTGGCAAAGCTGCCGCCCATACGTCGCTGCACGCTCTGACAGACGGGGGGCGGCTTCCGATCGTGTGGACCTGAAGCACGTCACGAGGTCGGAGGGAAATACGGACCCCACAACGGACCTGAGACGTCAGACATGTCGCCTTGCCCGACACTCATCGCGAACGCTCGACAACGTCCGGGGCTGGGAGGGAAATCAGTATGTCAGTGAACAGGTATGCAGAGTCCTTAATTTTCTCATACATTATCGAGACCGCCAGTGTATCGAAACACACAGGCACTAAGTGTAGTATTAAATTGTTCTTAACTAGATACTCGCTCCCCATTGGAGACGGTCGCTGCAACTCATAAGACCTGCAATGTCACGTGCTGTTACGCAACACTACGTGGCCCGCATAACTCGTTGGCACTGGTACGCCATTTGTGACGTCATGGATTGACGGCAGTATCGGCGCAACGCATCACATCTACACGCAGATAAGAAGACTGTTGTTATTAGTATTAGATTCATGCACTTTTTTATTAATATTTTATTTAATGGTGCAGGCAAGCGACGTTAGTACTGCAGAGCCAAATATGTATGTTTTACATATGTACAATGAATATACTTTGGGCTTTACTGTGCACTTCTCTGTAGTCGTCATTCATTTTCCTTGTTTCATAGCTATGAAATTGGTTGTTTAATGTCAGAAATGAGTTGCGATATTACATTCATCTTTCTTAGCTCGCTCTCAAATCTTGGTTGAAATAAATCACATTTGCTTCAGGAGAGAGAACTAGTCTGTGTTGCTCCGGTTTCTCTTTGCTGGTCTGGTAGTGTTTTCTCCCAAGCTGATATATGACTTTTGATAAAGCTAAGAAGTGCTGAGATCCACAATTGGCTCCCCACGTGATACTTCAGTCTTGATCTTCTGCTTTTTATCTTGGCTGAGTAATGATCCAATTAATTAAATATTGTTGCTACAATGAGTATCTTTCTCGTGTATATAAGTGAATATATCTATGTGAATAATGTGTGTTCGGAATTCTCAATTTATACTGCTTAAAGAATCCTAAAGGATTTTCTCCAGAGCCATTACGAACAGTTTCTGCGTATTTAACTACTACTGTATAGTTTACTTATGAGACCACTCTTGCGTTAAAGGGTGCTGCTATAATTACCTCTTGGTAGTTTTTAATTTTGTTGAGTGGGTGACTAATGTCTGATAGATATTATCTTCCGTTTGCTGTGGCATATCATCATTCAGTGCATATATTCCAATTACAACCGTTGAAATTTCATACAACTTGATAGTAACAGTACCAACTGTTTCGCATAAAAATACATAATCCTTGATGTAAGTACTCAAGACTTTGTTAACTAGAATGGAAACACCTGTTTTGTCCGTTTATGCCTAAACATTTCCAGATATGAGAATATTAAACAAATCATCAGGAGATTTGCTCTCGGAATGACAGTAAGAGTGTAACGAACAGGATCGTCCGTGGATGTGACTTTGAGAACTTGATTTGTGAAAAGAAGAATGCATACAAAAAGATTTTATTAACTAAATCATCTCAAGATAGACAAAATTACCAGGCATTAAATCAGGAACTAAGGAATAGAAATACGTCATAAAAGAACAAGATGGAGCATAAGTGCACTCAGATTGAGAGTTCAATAAGTGAGTCACAAACTACAGAACTGTTGAGGGTAATTATTGGTAGGACAAAAACACGAACATCTGTATCTATATCTACATGGCCGCGCAGCAAATAAAACTTAAGTGCCTGGCAGAAGGTTCATCGAACGATCTTCACACTAATTCTCTGTTGTTTCACTCTCGAACACCGAGCGGAAAAAATAAACACCTGTACCTTTCTGTGCGAGCTATGATTTCCCTTATTTTATTACGATGATCTTTTCTCCCTATATAGTTCGGTGTTAACAAAATATTTTCGTATTCGGATGAGAAAGTTGGGTATTGAAATTTCGTGAGAAGATCCCACTGCAACGAGAAACGCCTTTGTTTTAATGATTGCCATCCCGACTCCTGTGTCATGTCGTGACACTCTCTCCTCTATTTCTCAATACCACAAAATGTGCTGCCCTTCTTTGAACGTTCTCGATGTACTCCGCTAATCCTATCTGGTAAGGATTCCACACCGCGCAGCAGTACTCCATTAGAGGCGTAGGCAGTCTCTTTAGCAGATCTGAAGCATTTTCTAAGTGTTTTGCCAATAACACGCTGTCTTCGGTTCGCCTTCCCCACAACATTTTATGTGTTCTTTCCAATTTAAAATGTTCGTAACTGTTTTCAGTTGAATTTACGGCGTTTGGATTTGATTGATTTATCCTGCAACCGAATTTTAACGCATTCCTTTTAGCACTCATGTGGATGACCTCACACTTTTCATTATTTAGGGCTAACTGCTAATTTTCGCATCAGAAGACATCTTACCTAAATTGCCTTGCAATTATTTACGATCTTCTGATAACTTTACTAGACTATGTACGACAGCATTGTCTGCAAACAACTTAAGACGGCTGCTCAGATTGTCTCCTAAATCGTATGTATAAACAAGGAACAGCAGAGGGCCTATAATACCTTGGGGAAGGCCAGAGATCACTTCCGTTTTATTGGATGACTCTCGTGAATTACTACGCACTGTGACCTCTCTGACAGGAAATCACGAATGCAGTCGCATAACTCAGACGGTATTCCATAAGCACGCAGTTTGATTACAACCCGATTCTGCGGTGCGTTGTGAAAAGCCTTCTGGAAATCTACTGCCCATTAAAATTGCTACACCACGAAGATGACGTGCTACAGACGCGAAATTTAACCGACAGGAAGAAGACGCTTTTCGGAGCATTCACATAAAGTTGGCGCTGGTGGCGACACCTACAACATGCTGACATGAGGAAAGTTTCCAACCGATTTATCATACACAAACAGCAGTTGACTGGCGTTGCCTGGTGAAACGTTATTGTGATGCCTCGTGTAAGGAGGATAAATGCGTACCATCACGTTTCCGACTTTGATAAAGGTCGGATTGTAGCCTATCGTGATTGAGGTTTATCGTATCACGACATTGCTGCTCGCGTTGGTCGAGATCCAATGACTGTTAGCAGAATATGGAATCGGTGGGTTCAGGAGGGTAATACGGAACTCCGTGCTGAATCCCAACGGCCTCGTATCACTAGCAGTCGAGATGACAGGCATCTTATCCGCATGGCTGTAACGGATCGTGCAGCCACGTCTCGATCCCTGAGTCAACAGATGGGGACAGCAACCATCTGCACGAACAGTTTGACGACGTTTGCAGCAGGATGGACTATCAGCCCGGACACCATGGCTGCGGTTATCCTTGATGCTGCATCACAGACAGGAGCGCCCGCGAGGGTGTACTCAACGACGAACCTGGGTGCGCGAATGGCACAACGTCGTTTTTTCGGATGAATCCAGGTTCTGTTTACAGCATCAATATGGTCGCATCCGTGTTTGGCGACATCGCGGTGAACGCACATTGGAAGCGTGTATTCGTCATCGCCATGATGGCGTGTCAAGGGGAGTGATGGTACTGGGTTACATTAGTTACACGTCTCGGTCACCTCTTGTATGCATTGACGGCGCTTTGAACAGTGGACGTTACATTTCAGATGTGTTACGACCCGTGGCTCTACGCTTCATTCGATCCCTGCGAAACCCTATATTTCAGCAGGATAATGCACGACCTCATGTTGCAAGTCCTGTACGGGCCTTTCTGGATACAGAAAATGTTCGACTGCTGCCCTGGCCAGTACATTCTCCAGATCTCCCACCAATTGAAAACATCTGCTCAATGGTGGCCGAGCAACTGGCTCGTCACAATACGGCAGTCACTACTCTTGATGAACTGTGGTATTGTGTTGAAGCTGCATGGGCAGCTGTACCTGTACACGCCATCCAAGCTCTGTTTGACTCAATGCCAAGGCCGTTATTACAGCCTGGGTACTGATTTCTCAGGATTTATGCACCCAAATTGCGTGAAAATGTAATCTCATCTCAGTTATAGTATAATATATTTGTCCAATGAATACCCATTTATCATCTCCATTTCTTCTTGGTGTGTAGCAATTTTAATGGCCAGTAGTGTATTTTAAAACAAATTTGGCTGTTTCTCATATATTACATGTCTATGAGAGATTTTTGCACGTGGGAATGCACTGTTAATTGAATTTTTTTTACTGTTCCATGATGACACCAAACAGAGATGGAAAACATTTGTGAGAAGAATATTGACTGAAATACAAATGCATTTTTGTGGTAAAATGAGTATTTCAATTAACAATGTACTACCAATCCATAACGATTTCTTCCCTTTTTTAACATTTTTAGCACTTATAAATTAATTTTCTTGCCATGGATTAGGCTAATGCTGTGAAAAGTATATAATTTTGTTGTACTTTATGACTATCGCTTAATATAGCTATTGTCTTATGTGAATTTTTGTATTACGTAATTATTAGTGCACCAACATCCCTTTTGCCACTGACTTCTTATTGACATTTTATGATGACACTGGCATCTTCCATTTTTGTGATGGCATACTTTACTTTAGTTGCTGCAATGTTTTTATGATGGATCTTTTTGTGTATGATTCGTCCTAGCTTAAGAATGTGTACTTCATTTTGTTTACTGGTTTACCAAAACGACTGTTTGCTGCATATGCATAAGACAAGATACTTTGCTGCACTGCCTTTCTGATAAAATGTTTTGAATATGTATATGTCGTGGCGCCTATAGTTTTATGAAAGCTCACTTAGGATAAACATTTACTAATAGTGGTTTTAAACATGTTAAGTGACATGGCTAATAAGAGAAATATGGAGGATGGGTACAGGAAGACAGTAAATCAAGAATGTAGCAGCGAGGAACTGAAGTTGTAAAATGTGTGAGCAGTCAGATCGAATAAATTTGCATATATGCTTTGGTTGAGGAATGACATGGTTAGCAATACGGAAATGTAAATGAGTATAGGGAGCTGATATTATGTGGTTATACTGATGTGATTACGTAATATGATATTTTTGGCAGGTAAACTTAAACAATGTCTTTGGCAGGCAAATTGAGGTAAAGGATATTATGAGAAAAGTATGAGGGTTTAGCAGAAAACTAATCAGTACATTAGAGTAGTATAATACACTAGGATAAGATATCACAAAGACTGACTAAGACTTTCACTTTGAAGTGCACTCAATTCCTTTTCCTTTTCCTTTACGTGAACCACGTTACATTTGTTTGTTATTTCTTTATTTCTTGTCTATACGCCTTCTTGCTCTTATGTTCTGTGTATGTTTATCGTGTATGTATTTTTATTACCACTGTTCCTATGTTTTACATGTTAGTCGTTAGTTCTGTTCAACCAGACATTTTCTGAGAGATTAGGTAACGTAAGATCGTTTATCTTATGCACACTATATTTTTTTGTACATTTTCATGGCAGTTTGTCACAATTAGAAGATATTAATGTTTTGTCAGTTGCTCCATTCGTTATACTTTACTTTTGTATCTTTCACAGAATATTCAATTCTTATTTGTCTATACAGATGTTTTCTGAGCACATTGATTGTTGAAATCTACAAATATTCAAGCTTTGTGTATAAGGTTCATCTTATATTTTCATCCAGTGCTCTTGCCAGGAATAAGGTCATATTTTCACTTTATATGAAAGCTTCATGTCACATAGATATTCATTGGTCATTTCTTAGAGAGATAATACTGCATCTGCAGTTCAAACTTCTGTAATATACTGTTAGAAAAAAAGCAGCTGAGTGAAGTTGCCAGGAATGTAATTTTTGCTCACACTTAAAGGATATAGGAGTACTGAGTGCGAAAATACCTACCTACAAGACTTCAAATGGAAAATTACTTCCCTGAGTCTGCTTATATTTGGTTCTACATTTACTACCAACCTCCAGAGTGTTCTTAGTGATGGACATCAGTTGCCTTACTGAGTCTGCCTCTGACATAACTTCGTCAGTGCTTCAAGAAATGTGTCAATATTGTGCTAGGTGCATGCCATTTCTTAGCCGCAGGATTCGTGACAAGAGGCGTTAAACGCTATCATCGTTGGTGCTAAGTGTTGCTACTTTTTTCCGTCAGTTGTATTCCCATACTAGCGTCAGCATTAATGATATGAGACATTAAAACAAGTGATTCAATATTTACCTTCAATATACAAAACTCAGCCAGTAGTGTGTGTGCACCTTCCCTGTGCAAAGACAATCTTCATATGTAAAACACAAATCAGAGCCTTTTCTTGTACCTTTTGTAACGTAAAGTCCTAACACATAATGTTATTTATAAGAAATCGTTCTTCTTGCCTTACCGCAGCTACGACAGCTCGTGGGGAATCTTTTTATTTGATTTTATTTTTGGGGAGGGGGGGGGGGGGAGGGTAAGCAAATGTAAGGTTTTCATATGTTTTCTGCCATTGTAAATATTTCACCTGTAGTGTACTGCGACAAAAATGCATGAGCGCAGTGCACTAGTTGTGGATAAGATCCTTGACTCTGTTGAATGTGATCTGTGGTGCACCTGATCGCCAGTCAGTTGTGCAGCGCCGGGGCATTCTTTTTTGAGGCACAGTGCCGAGCAGTTGAGTTTTTAGAGGAGGTTTGGTACTTGTGACTCTGAGAGAAATCGTCTAGAGTACTTCATTATGAACGTGAAAACCTGTTTGTAAACCTATGTTATTGATTCCATTGATGGAGAAAATTTTTTTGGAGGAATTTTTCAAGGTATCTGATGCATGTGCAATTATGAAATGTTTGTTTGTCAGAACTATTAAATGAAGGAAGTCTTTGTCCTTCAGGTACCTAATAACATTCACAGTTAGGGTTAATTTGATCACTTTGCTTTCATTATGTCACAAATAACGTACTTGTTTGAAATGTCTGTAACTTTTGTATTTCGTAACTGTTAGGGTCTTCTATGTTGTACAGTCTTTCTTGACTAAAATCAACTTTAATTTTTCAGGAACAACTTTCGTTAAGGTAAAACGCTTCTCCATCATTTTAATAACATTTTTAATGTTTTGTAGTTGTGATCTTTACCTTGCGCCACATGAAGACACAGGTTGTTTCTGACAAGCAAAAACAAATTTGGTAGTGAGTAGCTTATTTTTTCTTTAGTTGTTGCATGTGCTGATTTCTTTTTTGCTTTCGAGAACGCTAGTACACTAGACACGAAAAAACGTGCTGAGCATGAGGTTAGTTACTTTTATTTCATGATAGGTCTCACTTTGCATTCTTATGAGGAAAGAGTTCGCAGTCAGAATTTCGGCTCTTGTGCTAAACAAGCAGATTAATTTACAGTGAACGATGTAGGTAATTTCAAATCGTTTTTTTTTCTTTTGACTAGAGTAGTATTTTATATTTGTCGACATTTCAAGTCAGGAACTACACTTCATATCACGTAACTTCCATATGAACCTCTGTATAGAGTTTCAGTTAAATAGTTTTCACTGAGTACACAATTAGTTACATTTTTCATTTAATTAGATTAGTTCTCATTACTACCAATTCAGTATTTCACGAAGTTTAAATTTTTTTTTCAAGGCACTGTTCATATGGGCAACACAGGGGAGACCAACAGTCAGCGTTGCTCAGCGGATGAGTACGGTATCTAAAGCACACGTTATACGAGGAGAAAGTTTTCGATAAAAGGAATATTCTGCATCTTCATTTATAGATAAATTTTTGTAGAAAGCTTACGGCCTCGGATACAACAGTAATCAAGGGATGAACAAAAGCCAAGGACGTGGAAAAACTAACGAGAAATTATCGAGAACGATCTACGCTTCGATTCAAAAAGAGGAGATCCGGATAAACAGATAGATAAAAGAACTGTACGAACAGACAAGGACGATTACAAACAACACCAGGAAAAGAAGGACAAAGTTCTACGGACACCTACACAGGATGAACGAAAATAGACTGAGGAAGAAGATTTTTAACATAGTGACAATTAATGCAGTGAGAACTAACTAGGAAAAAGAAAGGTCTCAAGAAACTGAACATCTCTACAGAAGACATGACAGTTGTAAAACTTCGAAATAAAGTTCAGAAAACAGAAATCTCAGCAAACATCCAAGGAGAAGAGAACGGGAAAGAAGTGGACAGAATAGAGAAAGAAGAAACAAGTGAATTAATGAAAAGTTTTTGTGAAGGAAAAAGCGACGAAACAAAATTTCATGAAAGTGGATTGTGTTTTAGCGGTCTCCTTAAGGCAGTATGAACGATGATAACAATAATGATGATACGGTTTTAATAATGATAACGATACTAATAATAACAATAACAACAATAATAAGAGAGTCATACCGAAAATAGAGTGAACTAACTGTGGAAACCAGTCAGTATTATACGTACGAGTCGAAAAGTGACCAAGAAAAGACGAATGTATGAAGTAGGAGTCCAAAGACACTTACTTCTATAATCCTCCGCAGAAAGTGTAGTTAGTAATGGTTAACACAAAATGCAGTCTGGAGCACAAAAGACCTAATTTTAAACAAGCATACAGAGATTTAACCAAAGAAGGATGGAATATTAACTTTTCGTTGGGACAAAAACTGAACTTCTTTTATGACGAGTATTTGTCGGTAGCAGCAGTTTCGTACGGTGACTATGACGAAGGAAATTGTCACCTTGACTCCACTTTGTTTCAGAAGTTAGGGGCATGAACAAATAATCTGTGTCGACGTTGTACTGTCAAAGTGATGCGTTACGTCATCTGGACTGGATGTACTTAGGTTAACGGCTAAGTGCAACTTGGACAAAATGTAGGCAACGGAAGTAGTGTTAGAGATTTCCGACATCCATAAGTATGTATTAATTAAGGGTTTGGCCTTCATGGTACTGAATAGTGTTGGACGATTCGTCATCCGTTCTGTGGAGTCATTACTTTACACACTAGATTAACTTTCAAAGAACTCGTTCGTTTTCACTACGCCCTATACGCTGTATTTCTTTGTCCAACGTTTCCTTTTATTCTTCACCGCCAGGCTGTACCAAACCTATTTTGTTTCCTTATGGTGCATCTTTTCTAAATTCATTAAAATTACCAATATGTGCCAATACATTGTAAATTATTGTAGGAACAAATAAAACGAAAAGCGTACCAAGAGCGTAGTTGAAGCAAGGAACTTAATAGCATAAATATATAAAGAAAGAATCTGGTTAAAATTCCACAGGGGCAGAACATAGAGGCTGTGATATAAAAACGGTAGTGCAGGTGCCACTGTCACGGAAATGAAATTACTCGTCATGGAAGCCAGCTCCGACACAAAGTTAGGCGTGATTTTTTTAACAAGTGCGGAAATATGCTTTAGGTCTAATTAATATTAAGATACACAAAACTACGACAGTCCATGGTATTTACCAAGGATAGTAGAATGCAACACATGCAGGAGGTCGGTAGGTGTGCGCCCAGTAGGAAACTACGACGTCGCCATCGCCACAGCCGAGCCGGGAACCGCTCAGTACCTCACGAGTGCCGCGTAAGGTATTGTGTTATCACTGTGTTTCTGAGTGAGTACGGAGTTGTGTAATCGATCATACTGCTAGATATGGCTCTTTGCAATTGTGCGATTACGCAATAATGTGTCTTTATGCTCTTTATAAGCGATGTACACTGAAGAGCCAAAGAAATTGATGTACCTGCCTAATATCGTGTAGGGCCCCCGAGAGCACGCAGAGGTGCCGCCGCACGACGTGGCATGGCCCCGACTAAGGTCTGAAGCAGTGCTGGAGGGAACTGACACTATGAATCCTGCAGGGCTGTCAATAAATCCGTAAGGGTACGAGAGCATACATGTCTCTTCTGAATAGCACGTTGAAGGCATCCCAGATATGCTCAGTAATGTTCATGTCTGGGGAGTTTGGTGGCCAGCGGAAGCGTTTAAACTCAGAAGAGTGGGTTTGGAGCCACTCTGTAGCAATTCTGGACGTGTGGGGTGTCGCATTCTCCTGTTGGAATTGCCCAAGTCCGTCAGAATGCACAACGGATATGAATGGATTCAGGTGATCAATAGGATGCTTACGTACGTGTCACCTGCCAGAGTCGTACCTAAAGGTATTAGGGGTCGCATATCACTCCAACTGCACACGCCCCACACCATTACAAAGCCCCCATCACCTTGAACAGTCCCCTGCCGACGTGCAGGCTCCATGGATTCATGAGGTTGTCTCCATACCAGTACACGTCCATTCGCTCGATACAATTTGAAAGGAGACTAGTCCGACCAGGCAACATTTTTCCAGTCGTCAACAGTCGAATGTCGGTGTTGACGGGCCTAGTGGAGGCATAAAGCTTTGTGTCGTGAAGCTATCAACGGTACACGAGTGGGCCTTATCTCCGAAAGTCCATATCGATGATGTTTCGTTGAATGGTTCGCACGCTGATACTTGGTCATGCCCCAGCATTGAAATCAGCAGAAATATGCGGAAGGGTTGCACTTCTCTCACGTTGAACGATTCTCTTCAGTCGTCGTTGGTCCAGTTGTTGTAGGATCTTTTTTCCGGCCTCAGCGATGCCGGAGATTTGATGTTTTACCGGGTTCCTTGTGAAATGGTCGTACGGGAAAAACCCCACTTCATCGCTACCTCGGACATGCTATTGCGGCTTCTATAGCCCCTGTTCAGACTCACTTAAATCTTGATAACCTGCCATTGTAGCAGCAATAACCGATCTAACAACCGCGACAGACACTTGTCTTTCAGAGACGTTGTTGACTGCAGCGCCGTATTCTGCCTGTTTACATGTATCTGTATTTGAATTCGCATGCCTTTCTTTGGCGCTTCAGTGTATTACATTTCCTTATGTTGAAAGTCAATTGCACAAAGCGCCATTCCTCCACAGTTCTTCCTACATTTGTCTGAAATTTTATAGGCTTGTTACTTCATACATCACTGACGATTAAGTGCAGAGTTACGGTTCACCTATCAGTGTATTGACGGATTCTGAGAGTGTATCTTGAGTTGTTTTCAGTGAAAAATAATGGTTTGTTTTGCAATTGCAAATTGTTCTAACCACTTCATACAGCTAAAATAGTTGAGAATTATATTTCATAAATTTCCTAAAAATAATGAGACGAAACACGAATGGGTAAAATATTGTAAACAAGACGATTCGTTTCAATTGTTAATGCTTCTAAGTGCACAATACATTTTGCTGTTCGGATTATGAAAAGGATTTGAAACAAGACCTTTGAATCTTCCTTTAAAATGTGAGTTGAAGCCTGATGCTATTCCAACTCTACAACTCCTATTCTCCATAGCTGATTAAGGGGCTAGTTATCAGGATGAAATGAGAGAAAAATTCGGTCAGAAATACTAAGTTACTGTATAGAAGCAGAAAGGGTTTTACAGGTAAGAAACCAACTACTGAAGAAACTACCAGCAGAATAAACGTCAACTATGAAAATAAACACCGCTGTTAATGCTACAATGCAGATTTGTGCTAACAGTAAGAACAGTAAAGGATCGTCAGTGCAATTGTAATGCTGACATACTTACAATAAAACATTTTTTTTAAATGGTCGATGTTTTTTTTTCAATGTCAGTAAAAGCTAGTTAAATGTGAGATTAAGCATTATTTTGAAGATCATTGTGTAACCTGATACCGAGCCCATGCATCACGGGAAATTGTGTGGTATATTGAAGGTCACTATGTAAAATGATACTTGTCACATGTCAAGATGACCTTCTGCTCACGCTTCTGAGGCAATTGTCCTACTAAAAATTGAAAGTCATCCATCCACTATGTGCATTCAAGCGCCAAATTCAATGTCGCCCACCCACTGTGCCGGTTGTGTCTCACATAAACGTCCAAGACGAGTTCACGCTCTCACCATTCATTTAGGTCAATTGAATGACTTAACAATGGCTCCCCTACATTGATGAAAGCTAATAGAGTGACATAAAATGGCGAGGCGTAAGAAAGCCCCTCTTCCCATAAGAATATGCAGAAATTTATCCAAGACGGGACAAATTTCTAAAATTGCCATATAAATGATTTGATGAGTTTCAGACCGCGATGTATGCTAAGAACTAAATGTGGCAGGACTTTCACAACATTTATTTTATCTCAGTTTCTCAAGGTGGTTTACTGTGGTACATAAATTGTATCCACATTTCATTGATTCAGTTATCTGTGGTTATATCCTCACGACGAATCCCTATAATGTTATGTTAACATTGAAAATTAGCAGTCTGAAACACGGGAGAGGAGGACATGCAGCACTCACGCTCTGAGCGCTGTGTACGAACTTACTTGTGTGTAGACAGTTCATCTGTCCTGGGAGTCGAGGCTCTAGACGATTTTTGCCTGTTCGATACGGGCAAGATATCAGTCCTGGGGATTCCAACACTTCCGAGAATGTTCTAATATCCAGTCTTAAGTTTAGATGTTTCGTATAATTTTGCATGATATTGTAATTCCAGAGACAAAGGGGTTTTTACAGACGTACAGACTGACAGTCGGATAAAAAAATTACAAACAAATATTTTTTCAGTGATACAATTACAAATTAATAATTTTATGACTTTTCCCTTAGTTGAACTGTGAAACGTGGCTTCTTACCACATTTCGCAATTCTAAGTTGACGGGAAGCACCCTATAGGTTTTGACGAGTGAATTTGCGAATATCAAAGCACACGAAGTAATTGGGAGTATTTCTTCATTCCATTGACATAGAACCTTAACTGTTTTACGCCGCTAAGGGACCTCAGACCTTAGTATGGGATGTAAATTTCGACTGGGTGCATCTGCGTGTTCCCGAGAAAAAAGAGGCTTAACCGTCGAATAGACAGCACAGACGGACAGGGCAGAGGGGCGACAGAGCGATACTGTAGGGGTCCCGGTTTTATCGATTGTAAAAAAAAAAAAAAAATTAAGCATCAACTATCTTTAAAGCGGATAAACAGGAAAAAACTACAAAAACCACTTACGGTATTCGACTTTTATGTCATCCATAACAATTCTGCGTTTACTGAACTCCACGTGTGGTCGTCTAAAAGGCTTTATTACATTATTTTCGTGCTTTCTGCTATTTAATGTTTGCTAGCACGATTCAAGGTAAACAATATGTGTTTGTCAAAGCTACATTTTATTGATTACTCTACTAGATAATTGTTGAAAACTTTCCAAACCTGCCGTGAAATTGGCCGCTGCAATCGACTTTACTGAAGATATCTGTCTGGAGTGAAGTCCGCCTTATACAAGAGTGAAAAGGGGACGTTTAGCAGTGCAGACGAATAGCGAGTAGAAGCTTTTGAAACGTGGTGTTACAGAGAAATACTGTAGATTCGATGGGTAGATCGAATAATTAGTGAGTAGGTACTGAACAGAACTGAGGAAAACGGTAAGTTATGGCACAGTTTGCCTAAAACAAGGGGTCAGCTGATAGGACACATGCTGAGGCATCAAGGAATAGTGAATTTAGTACTGGAGGGAAGCACGGAAGGTAAAAATTTCAGGTGGCCAAACGATGAACACAGTAAGCAGGTTCAAATGGATGTTTGGTGCAGCAGTTGAAGAAGCTCGCACAGAATAGACTAGCGTGCGGAGCTGGCTCGCAACAGTCTTCGGACTGACGACCTCAACAATCGACCTTTAACGGCTTAGGACTGAACGAAAGCTACCCTAGACTCCACGGTCTATCGTACAGCCACGCCAACCGTATTGCATCTCACAGAGTTCGAGAGTCCTAGTTCCTGGACAGAACATCTTTTCTGCCTTGCAATTTCATAACTTTTTCTTCTCTTCCCGATCTATCCATTCGAATGCATACTTGGACACACCTACAATATAGCATGGTGACGTTCTTAGTGGTCTGCTTCAAGATCTACACCACATGACAGAGCGAACTTAGGAGCGGTCACGGGCCTGTCAACAGACGAATGGTAAACTATTGTCGTGAACACGATGTGCAGGAAGAGAAGGGTTCGTCTTTGTGGAAGTTGCGCAGGTTGTCGCCAGGGTATACTGCAGTCATGTTTCAGATGTCTGGGAATTAGCGCCGAATCCATGCGCCAATGTGTTGAACCGTTCCCTTTCTACAAACTGATCGGGGCTGTGCGTGGAAGCGACAGAGAAAAGATTCGGAACTTTATTTCGGCTCGCTTCTCTAATGGTTCGCATTCAGCTTAACTGTAGCACAGCACCGAAACCACCGCTGCAGCAAGGAAACATCTTAATATGCCGTGAACTGCGTGACAATCAGACAAATCTAAATTGCATAGCAACCGCTAGTCACATTATTTCCCATTGCTCCCAGCAGTTCAGAATCTCCACTTCAGTAACGCTCCAGAAAATCATTGCTAGAATTGCACGAGAATTTTTTGATGAAGGAAAGGTCTATTACTCAGATGCCATGAGGGATGGAGTGCCCCCTCTCTCCCTCCCTGTGCCACCTCACCCCTTTCCTCCCCAGACCAATTGCATGTCGGGATAGCAAGTTCCCCATCCCGCGTTTCACTACTACTACAATGTGTGACTTTCGTCATGCAAGGTCTGTACACCGTAGTGCGAGGATCATCACCAAGCGCCAGCAGCAGTTTTATCATACTTAAAAAATGGTATTGATCTATCACGTAAGACAGTTTGACATCACAGGATGCGACTAAAAAGTGCGGGAAATCTGAAGAGGTGTGCTGCCCTATTGACTAAATTACTATAATTTAATTACATCATTGCATTTTCCGCAAGCACGGCCATTGCTATTTTCAATTTTAGGGAAGTTTGTTGCAATATCACAGATTTTCTCCCTCTCTCCAAGATCGGCAAACAGAGATGCAAATAATTCTGAGACTTTAAATGTTCAGCAATTACCACAGTGCATTATTTAAACAAATAAACTGCAAGCATGTACCAAACCAACAAGGATCTTGTCCCTGCATTATTAACGTGTGATGTCATAGAGTGTTCAAAACAATGACATATTCTGTAAGCTCAAACGTATGACGACCTTGGATTGCTATTTACATTTTTGGGGTAATTTTTGCAATGAAACAGATTTTTTTCCTTTCTTCAAGATCGTCATCCCAAGAGATGCGTAAATATGAGACTTTACACGTGAAACAATTCGCACGGTGATATTTTAAGCAACTACTCTCATATGCCATATTGAACAATTAGCACAGCGTCATATTTTAACAAATACACAGATCTTCCATGTTAAGAAAATTACACACTGCAAAAAATACCCTCTTGTTTCTTTCCAAGTCCATGAGGAACTTATACCTGCATTTTTGGTGGGGTACAAACGATCATATCACTAATAAGGCGTCGAACACTATAAGATCAAAGTAGACTTGTAAATAACGAAACGGAATCCGAATGAGTACCTTTCCACAGACAAGTATTTTACATTAAAAAACACTAAATTGCACTGTAAACAATTAATACATCTGGGCTGTTACCGCCACAACTGGCGTTCGGTAGGCAAGATAAAGACAATGCACTTTATTTAAAAGGAACAAAAAGTATCTTCCATTATTTGCATCGTACAGCGCCACTGGGATCGCGAATCCTTCCGCTACAGTGCTAGTTACGTGTGAACTAGCGGGGGAGTGTCCACTGGCAGAGGCGTCCCACGCGCCTGGCAGACGAGAATGAGTGAGACATAGAATGGATTGTGGGGTGATCTCTGTCACACAATGGCAACAGTCATAAAGCACCCCACAGTCTTGAAATAAGACTGGCAGGTTGCAGTTCGCAGTTAGCTGAAGTCACGCGTGTTCCTTGTCAGTATCAGGTGCTACTGCTGCCTGACCACACACACCACACTGCAGCGCCGCTGTCGGGGCGCCAGACGCTTCTGAGGCTCCCGTCAGCAGTGTCTGCGTGCCTCAGAGCGCAACACACCTCTGTGGGTAGACGTACAGATAATAGAGTCATTGTGCTACTTTATTATGCAGTAAGCACTCCTCAGAGTGTACCTTGGCTATTAGTCGTTGAGGATATTTCCTAAAAAGTGAAGTGTTATTAATATTCAGTAACTGGAGCCCCATGCACTCTCTGATCTAAAGCGACTGAACACCCGCCAATATCTTACTGATCACAGGTACAGCGTGTCCGTCATAAAACGTGTTTCGGTATATATTCTGAATTCGTAACTGGAATAAACCGAAACAAGTGCTTCTGATCAAGCCTGTAATGCAACAAAAAGTGTTGCGCTCTTTCATGGAATGAGGAAAATTATTTTGTAATATGCAACGTTTATCTGGTCTTTCGATAACTGGTCCCAAACTGGCCTAGTTTGCTATTCGTTTAGCCAGTATATATTAAGAGGGACGTTAATTAACGTGAACATTAGCCAGTACTTCTTTACACAGCACCCTCCTACATGCATTCCTCGTTTACAAACTTCGAATTTCTTATTACAAGACCTCACAATGCTCCACTTTTATAAATACATCACTTGCTTGCAATTACAAGGATGTTATGGTTGATGGCATGCTGTGTGGGGATCTGAGGTATAAGGTACCCTCCACTATCTAAAAAATGGGTGCACTGTTCGGCGATCGCCAGTTCGTGATGTAAGTGCTATACAAATACTAGCACTGTATGTTTCGAAGCTCATAGTTTTTTGTTGTTGCTGTTGATGCCAAGAATATATGGGGATACAGATTAAGAGTTCAGCATATCGAATATCAAATAGGCTCAGCGAAGCACCTTTAATTATACATTGCTTAGTTCCTTCTTACTGTCGTATGTTGTCCTTCCCATGCAGGAGAAATACTATTTTTACCGACAACTGCTTCATAGAGACGAGTAAAACAATTGTACTAAACTCTAAGAACTGATGCTCTACAACAGGGGTGCCACGTCGTCATCTGAAAGACACATATTGACTTGCGCATATAGGCTTTTCTCTTTCGGAGTATGTTCGCTGTCCTTATGTTTACTTAGTATAGGTTTAATAATATCCAACTTAATTTTTCACTTATAATTTCATTCTACACCGAAATCATCTAATTCTCTTCTCCAATCACTAAGCTGACAAAGAGTTATGTTATTGGATTCTAATACTACCTAATTTTTTTCTTGTAAAATATCTCTTTTATGGCATTAACAGTTATTACTTTCTTCTTCGAATGCTTCAAGCTCAGAGCATTCTCGAATTTTAATTTTGCATTTTACTGCCTCCATTTCACTACTGTTATAACGTGTTATATCGTCTCACACCTTTCTGGGTGAATGATGGCAGTAGTTCCATGTTATTATGGAATTTCCATATAAAACTTTAAGTTTAGAACTTTTCCAAACGATTGTCCGTTAGAAGTAGTTATTCCATTTGTTATTAACTCTGCAAAAGACAGTTGTGTTGCACAACATTCACTCCTCAAGATTTACATACAACGTAACCATCCTTCTTA
The DNA here is from genome assembly GCF_021461385.2 of Schistocerca piceifrons. Taxonomy (NCBI): domain Eukaryota; kingdom Metazoa; phylum Arthropoda; class Insecta; order Orthoptera; family Acrididae; genus Schistocerca; species Schistocerca piceifrons. Next base: position 26,336,222 of record NC_060142.1, read on the forward strand.
AGCTAATTGAAATGCAACTTGATTTTTATACAGAAACTATTCACTTATCCTTTAATACAATTACCGTCCGTTGATCCAAAGGTTTCTGCGAGCATCTCAAAGAATGATCGCTCTCCATTGGTATTGACAGTAAATGCATATATTTTGTTTATCCCACTCGTATTCAGATTTTTCTATCACTGTGTTTAAAGTATTTTGTGACCCTCGCCTGCAGATCTGCAAAAGATCCTTCTTTGTCCAGTAACAATATCAATTCGTCCTTCACAACAAGTCTTTTGCGTGTACACTCCAACTTACATTTTTTACTTAATTCGACCTCTTGCAAAACCTGTTTTCATTTTTAATACACATAATACTAACTATACTTAGGGGAGGAATTTTGGAATAACGTAATATGTAGGGATCAATCGTCACTCAGCAATGTCTATATCTGGCAGTTTTGCGGTGAACAGTGTCATGGACTGAGAAAAGTGTTTTTCTCCAGCTTCAGTATAACGCACATGTATCACATGTATATCATTTTCTTTAACTATGTTCTCCCAGTTGACTGGTAGAGCATAAAAAATTTAGGCAGAGAGAACATGGTTTATAACCTTTTCTCCGTCTTGATTGTCAGGAAAGTGCATTTCATTGGATGCATTTTCTCTCAATAGTGTTTTGAGAGAAATACGTCTTCTTTCCTCGAGCTTTTGCTGGTGTCAGAAGGCGCGGAAGTTGAATGCGTGCCCGAGGATGTGGACCTGGATACCCAACAGGGGTCTCCGTGCTCTGGCGCGCGCCTGCGCCGCGAGCCTCGCCGTGCGAGTTCGCCACTCTCCGTACCACGTGAAGTTCGCTGCCAGATATTTAGGTAACCCCGGCATTCGAGGGTTGGATCCCATCAGTTCCACGTCGAGAACTTAAATTGCCTGGGCTACACTCAGTGTCTCGCTTTGGAAGAGCCCCCTCTCATTTCCGTCTGCCAACCGCTGTCGTCCTTTCATCCATCTGCACGCTGTCGCTGCTGCCCGCCACCCAGTGCTCGACGCTGCCGCCTCCGCCGCCGCTGCCCCTTGTTTTAGTTCCTTTCGCACTTCCACTACTCCTGTCGCCAGTGGACGTCGCCTTCAATCATGTACACCCCGGCTACCAACATCATCTACACTTCCTCTTCACCCGCCCCCACTGTAACCTCGTGGAGTGCTTCCTCTGGGCTTAACCCATCTCATCCACCTCCACTACTTACAGTCTCCTCCCCTTCTGTCTCTTCATCCCTGTATCCCCAACTGTATGTTGCTCCTTCCCCTGCTCCTTCCCCTGCTCCTTCTGTTGCTCCTTCTCCTGCTCCTGTCATTGTCGCCCACCGAGACGACTTTCTCTCCCATCCTCACCCACCAAACTACAACTACTTCTGCTTCCCCGGCCTGGGTAACCGCCCGCCGCACCACAGTCGCCACCACCGAGCGCCCCATCCCCATACCCAGTGCCGCCACCTCACAAGAGGTGCCTGCCTCCCACCACATCCCCAGCCATCCAGTCCCTCATCCCTCCTCCCAGGCCACACCCACCAAAAAACCTTCCAAGCGCCCAAGCGGCGACCTCACATCCCCTCCTCTAAAAAACCACCGTCTGCCCCGCTTCCCTCTGATCCCACCATGGATACCATCGCTCCTCCCACCTCCCCAGCCCCCACCCCTAAAATCCGGAAATACATCCCCAGTGAACCCATTACCCAAATTAACCCTCTCAGAGACTCTGTTCTCATCATGTCCTCCTCTGCCTCTTTCCACACTGATCTCCTCTGGCGCCTTCCCTGCATCACTTTTGGCCCCTATCCATCACTTACCCCTTTCATTACTTCCTCCTTTCCTCATCAGTCCCAACCCCCTCATCATATGCCCTCACCACAGTGGTCACAAAACTCAGCCTTGTGGCCACGGATGCAGAGGTGTTGGCAGAACTGAACGCCCATCCCACCCTGGAGGTCTGCTCAGCCCATTGTATTTACAACTCCTCTGACCCTACCTTCCTCATGTGTATCTTTACTAAGTCCACCTCCTCCATCGATCACCTAATGCAGAAAGCCCTGATTTCCAATCATGGCCACCCCATTGACCTATCCCTTTCCCCTCCTCAATCCTACTGCTGCCAGTGCTGAATACTGTACAATGATCACCTGACTCCAAGAACCCCCTCACCTTCCCCCATTGTAAAGCCTCCCATTTCCTTAAACAGTGTCCTAACCTAGACTCTCACCCTTCCTGCGAACACCTCCAATGAACCCTACCCCACCTAATCCTCCAAATGCAAAACAAAACCCCCTCACACCAACGCTGAGATCAGTGTCCCCATTCGCTCCATCGACCCATTCATCCAGCCTCCCGCTACAGCAGAAGACATCATCCGGTTCCTACCCATCGTCCTGCAAAACATCCACCTGTCCCAGCGCCCCCACACACTCCAGCAGATTTCCCTCACCACCCACTCTATTTCCCTTTTAAGTACTTATGCCACCTACTCCCACAACCAGGCCCACTTTACCTTCACCCACCTAGACACCCTCGTTTAAGCCCTTCACTCCTCAACCCACTTCCTTCCCTCCTCCAGCCTCCTGGTGCATCACCAGTATCATCTCCTCTACCTCAACATTCGCTCCCTCCCTGCCAGCAAATACCTCTTCATGCATACCCTATCCCAGCTCCAGCTTGACTCCATCATCCTTAATGAAACCTTCCTCCAACCTCACCATGTTGTCCATACCTCTCCCTATCTCCTTCACTGCACTGATGACCTCCTTGCCCTCGCCCAAGGCAGGGTCGCTATTGAGCACCTCAAGCATCTCTGTCCGGCCATAACCGCTCCTCAGTGACCCAACTGAACAGCTTCACCTCAGCATCTTTTTTCCCTCCCTCACCATCACCTGTGATACTATCTATATCCACCTCGCAGCTCCTCTCCCCTATGGCTTCATTTCCCATGATGACTGTACCTTCTCCACCTATATGATATTGCCGGCCTGGGTGGCCGAGCGGTTCTAGCTGCTACAGTCTGGAACCACGCTACTGCTACGGTCGCAGGTTCGAATCCTGTCTCGGGCATGGATGTGTGTGATGTCCTTAGGTTAGTTAGGTTTAAGTAGTTCTAAGTTCTAGGGGACTGATGACCTCAGCAGTTAAGTCCCATAGTGCTCAGAGCCATTTGAACCTATAGGATTGCTGCTGACCTCAACATCCACAGCCACCCTTCGGCAGTGGCATCAGTTCCTTGCCACCCTTCATGGTGACCTTGTTCTTCTCCCATAACACACCCAATGTTATCCTATCTTCCCCCAGCCTCCTTGATCGTATTGCTGTGGACATCCTTGATCCTGGTGGTAATGACCACCTCCCCATCTCACCACCTCCTCTGCCTGTGGCCACCATGCAGCCCCCTGCCCAGCTGCCCCTGCAAAGTCTGTACACAACTACTGCCGTGACAACTGGGATGCCTACTGGGAATCCATTGCCTCACGAGCCACCCTCTCACCTTTCACCATCTCGCTGACATCACCCATGTCTTTTTCTTCCTGTGGAGGCCCATGTCCCTACCAAACTCATCCACTCTCACCACACTACACTTCCTCCATAGGCCATCCTTTGTGAATCGCGCAAGCTCTACCTCCCCTTCCTCTGCACCCATGACCAGGATACAATCATCCACCACTGGCAATTACAGCAACACATCCAGAACCTTCTTACAGCAAAGAAATGTCGGGACTAGCGCCAGACATGCACATGCCCCAACTCCACCCTCCCTGTCAACTCCTCCAAGTACAGGTCAGCATTCCAGTGCCTTACTGGTAGCCATCCCACCCCACATTACCCTATCCCCCATGACGATCACCCCTTCCCTGACAATCTCAGTAAGGCTAACCATTTTGCTTCCCACCTCTCCGAGGTCTTCTCCTTTCCTGATGGTCCCCATTTTGATTATTCCCTCTCCCCACCATCCATGGCTGCACTGATACCTCTGTCCCTCCACTTGCCCCTATCTTCCAGTACTTGGTTCAGTTACCCCCCTCAGACATCAGCACTTTCAGCACTACACATGGAATCACACTTGTCCTCCACTCCAAATGCAACACTGCCCCTGGTCATGATGGCATCGCCAACCGCCACCTCAAGGAATCCCCTCTGTCCTTCCTGGCTGTCCTTGCTACCCTGTACAATGTCCTCCTTCCAACTGGCTTTTACCACGACCTGTGGAAGACTTTCCCAAATCCAACAAACCCCCCTCTGACACCTCTTCCTATCGTCCCATCTGCCTCACCTCCATGTTCAGTAAGGTCTTTGAGAACATCCTCTCCTGACTTATTCACCTCCATCTTAACCAGCACCACCTCTTTCTGCTTACCCAGTGTGGCTTCCAGCATTCCTTCTCAGTCGATGACCAACTCCTTAACCTTATCAGTTTTCTTTTCTTCCAAATTAACTCCAATCACTCCACTATCTTTGTTTCCCTTGACCTCCAGAGCACTTACGACTGTGTCTGGCATCCAAGGCTCCTATTCAAGCTCCAGACCTATGCTCTCCCTATCAATTTCGCCCATCTCGTTGCTTCCTTCCTCTCCCGTTGGTCCCTCCTATGTCAATATCCACAATTCCAACTTCTGTACCTTCTATCCCTATGCTGTCATGCCCCAAGGCTCCGTCCTATCCCCTCTCCTCTATCTCCTGTACATTGCTGATATGCCCATACCTCTCCCGCCTGTTCATCTCCTCAAATTTGCTGATGAAACCTCCTTCCTGGCCCTTTATCCTACCCCTGAACGGCCCCAAAGTACTCTCCAAACCCACCTTGACCAGTTCACCACTTGGTGCAACCAGTGTTTCCTTCCTGTCAACCCCCCAAGACCCAGGCAATCATCATAGGCCGCATCACCTACTCCTGCTGTCTTCATGATTTCTACCTAACCATTTATGGCCATCCTATCCACCTACCCTCAAATATCTTGGCCTCACCTTCGACCGCCACCTCACCTGGACTCCTCATCTCCTTACAATCCAACACAAAGCCCACAACAGGCTCCTTGAAACTCCTGTCTGACCGGACATGGGGACTGCATCCTTCCACCATGATTCACACCTACAAATCCTTGATTCGCCCCATCCTTTGTTATGCCAGCATTGCTTGGATTTCCGCCCCTCCCAGGTTATAAACGCCCTCTAAATCCTCAAGTGCCAAGCACTTCGCCTCACCTTCTGTATCTGCCTTCCATGCCCCATGCACATCCTCTATGATCTCATCCCCTTCCCCCACCTTCTCCTTGTCTTTGAACACATCCATACCCTACATATTGCCCACTAACTCGACCCCACCAACCCAATGGTGTCCCCTTTTCTCTTCACCCCCAGCCTGTTGCCGCACCTTGACCGTTGTATCCCCCCCTCTCCATCTCCACACTCTCCACATCCTTTCCCAACGCAATTTCCAGCACCTACCGCTCCTGTATGATGAACTTCGCCCTGACACCTACCCATCCTATGAATTCTAATCGCACCTTCCTCCTGCCTCTGGCCTCCTCCTCAGGTCTCCCTCTCCTCCCCCTCTCATCTCCTGAGTGGCTTTCCCCCTCCTACCCCTCTCCTGTGCTCCCCTTCAATGTCTCTGCACTCCCTTGTCTTTCCTCTTCATCTCCCACCTCACCATTGTCCTGTCTTTTGGTACACCCCCTAACTACCCTATTCCTTTCATCCCACCTCCTCCCCCACTGAACCTTGCTCTCTCCTCTTTTTCCATCCCCTCAAGCCTCTTCCTTGGCAGGTCCCCCTGAGCCATGCGTGGCTCATGTTCATGTCATCTATTATGTTTTTTGTTTTTACTGTACAGCCATCCCGTCATTACATTTCAATTACTGGTGATACTGAATTACTGTCTTGCCTGCCTGTGAGTGGCAGCAGCAGCACACATTGATATTTGCCCTGCCATATTATCTTTGCTGGTCAGCTATTACTTCCTGGTCTTTGTGTGTCGTAGGAAGAGACCGGACCTGGAGAGGCTGGATTTGGAATGCAGCAGAAGTGCAGTCGGGACGTAGCAACAGCTGGGGATGGAGCACTAGGGAGGTGTGGACAGCTAGTACTCGCCGACCGCTCGCGACCCGTGATGAACTGTCCGACGGATGGAGATGGCAGTGGGATCGACCATTGGTCGTTTGGTCAGTTGGTCGCCTCTTTGGGCGACGTGTGTTTGGTCTTTTGACAGCTTCTGGGCCTCATCACTGGGTCATCTTGCTGGACGTGGCTCGGTTCCTTCTTGTGCGGAGACGTCATGGCCAATGGGCGTGCCTGATTGGGTCTGAGCCAGTGTGCCCAGATCGCCATGTCTCCCAGTTCCCGACGGTCAGAGGACGCTCATGGTTTGAGTGCCAACGACTTTGGTTGGTCAGTTGTCTGGTCAGACGACGTGTGTTTCATCACCGACCATCCTTCGAGATTGTGTGTGTGTATGCCAGTGATTTGTCCTAGTTGTTCATCAGTGATTCATTTTACGGGTGTTCGAGTTTCTTGTGGCAGTGTTTCGTGCAGCACTGTGTGCCCTGTGTCAGTTCTACTGAGCAATGCTTTAAATGCTGTGATGCTGTCTGCGTACTGCAGTAGGCAGTTGGTCAGCTGCCACAGAGCAGCGAGTGCGTGTTTTCTTACCGTGTTGATGCTGTCCTTCACGGCGTGTAGTTCCACAGCCGTTGCGATGTTCATGTATGTCAGTAGTTATTGTGCCCTGGCTTATTAAAAAGCCAATATTTGAAGACGAGTGTTACTGGTCTCTTCGCCTCGCTGGCATTTTGGTTGTAGTGTTTTTGGTCTGGTGACCAAAATCAGGTAGTTGGTTGGTTTGTCGGCTGTCTGTTGGTTGGGTTGCCTTCCGATTTAGAGATTATTGATCAGGCTGCCTGTCTCGCCTAAACGGGCGTTAGTGTTACAATTCCAGGCCGACCATTGGAAACTTCTGAGCGCCGTTCCGTGTCTGTTACAGTCTTAGTTATTTGGTTGATGCGTGGCCTTCAGTCGAGTTTTTATATATCCTGAATTAATGTTCCTGTCTTGCGCTTTTGACATAAGATTCTTATTACTTATATGGGGGTTTCAGCCGAATTTTACATCAAATCTTTTAAGACCTTTAGCCGTTAAATTATTGCATTGATGTGTGACCTTAAGCCAAGTATTAATATCTCTTAAATTGATGTCCTTCTCTTGCATGAGATTGTTATTCTTTATTTTATATGGTATGTTTTAAGGTAAGGCCTTATGCCTTTTGATTGAAACTCCTCTTGTTGCTTAATATGCGACCTCCAGTCTAGTTCCATTAAAATTAAATTGCCAAGGCCTTCAGCCAATTAGATTGAAAATTTAGAAAATATTCTTGGGTGAAACCTCCAGAAGAATGTTGTATTTCTATTTTGCTTAGGCCTTGTGTCTTGGATTTTGAATGTGGCCTTCAGCCGATCTAAAGTTAATCAAAGGAGGTCGATTAAAGTTTTTGAGTGCAACTGACAGGAACTCATTTTGGCCCATTTCCACAATCTAATCCGCACTGTCCTGCTAGCTCAGGCATTTCGCCCCCCTGGCAGGTTTTATTTTTTTGTTGTGTGTGCTTCATCTCTTAAAATGATTTTAAGGTGTCTTTCTTGTGGAGTGTCTTAATACTATGGCGAATTTTAACCTTTTCGTGTGGCTTCAGTGTCTTTTTTTGTGCTCTACGAACCGCCAACTGTGTTTTTTGACTTCATGTAGAATTTTTTTGACTGTCGACCCATGACCGTATCTGTGTCAGTGTATATTTTCCCTCCATTGTCTCCCCTTACTCTGTTTTCATGTCCCCCTTTATATGTATAATTTTCTCCTTTTATTAGCTGTCATGTCACTTGGCTGAAGAGCGGCGGATTGTGCCGCTGCCAGCCCTCCCCTGCCCATATGGGGCAGGGGAATGAAATCACTATAAAGGGAAAAAGAAGCTACCCCGGCAGTTTGGTACTCACCACAGTTCGTGTGTGCGTTCCAGTTCCATGTGCCGAAATACATACTGTTGTTGTTGTCTCACAGTGGTTATCACCTCAGTTCTTGCTCGTTTGCCTCGTGTTGTGTCCTGGTCTGTCGTAGTGTCTGTTGTCACCCACTTGTTCGTCTCTCCTGTCTGTTCATTGCTAGTGATAACTCCAGCAGCTTCCCTGCCCAGTGGCGTCGCGTCTCCATTCTCTGCCATGCACTGCTCGGTGGTCGCACGTAGCTATAGTGATGAGGTAAAAGGTTCAGTAGCATGGAGGCTAAGTTTGTCTTCTGGAGCAAGAGCAGCAGCTCATGCAGCAGCAGTAGCAGCAGCGCCACTTACATGTCTTGCAGCAATCCTTGCAGTTGTTGACAGACAAAGTCACAGCACGGGACGGCCTTCTGCACCAGCTCATGGGTGTCCCTGATTCCGACGCTTCCCCACGTCCACCGTCGTTTCCCCCCTTCGACGGCGCTAAGGAAAACTGGGAAACATACTGGAATCATCTGAAACAATATTTCACAGTGTTTCAGGTCACGGATAACTCCCTACAGTGATCGTCATTCTTGTACTGGGCGTCACCAGACAACATTCTTTCTGCTCCGAAAGTTGGCACCATTGTCAGACCCCATGGCTCTGTTCTTTAACGAGATATGTGTGCTGCTGACTAACTACTATTCCCAGCATTACCATGTCATGCCGTCTTGGCTTGAGTTCCACCAGTACCATCAACAGCCCAGTCAGTCATACCGATTTTGCGTCACAGTCTCGCAGGGTGTCAGCTGCAAATGTAAAACTTCACTTGCACTAATTAGCATTACAAGTCATCGTATTCAAACTCCTTGATTCGTGATGTCGTTCATCTGGCACCTAATACAGAGGTCTGCACGGCTGCGTTGGAACTCGATAACCCCTCGCTGGAATACATTCTGCACATAGCCCACTCTTTTGAAATTGCACAAGCAGCGAAAGAGGGTCTCATAGCGAGGCAGACCACAGGTGGCTGCAGTAGAGTCCTCCCTGCACGCGCCTCCCTCGCACCGTCTGCGTGGTACAGCTCACAAGGAGCAATGTCTCCTCCATGACTGACGTCTCTATAGCTTTGGATCTGACGGTCGCCCCTTGGTGATGGTCATGTGGGTTACTTCCGTCTTGCCACCTGTGCTTTTCGGCCCACACTCAAGCAGACTGTCCCCTTGGCAGGAAGACGTGCACACTGTCAGAAAGATGGCCATCTCCGATCTATCTGTCGCAGTCGCTCAACCTGCTCCCTCTCCCTCACCCATGGGGCATCAGGATACTGTGCATAAGCTGCAATCAGTCGTCCCACTGGATGCCCCATTAACATGGAAGTTGTTCCTCACGCTCAGCATTTTTAACGTGGACGTTCGTTTCTAGCTCAATATGGAGCCACTGTCTCCTTGATCAATCTGGCGACGTATACACACCTGGGTTCCTCAGAGCTGTCTTCCGCCTCTCAGCGCCTGGTGGTGTACAGTGGCCATTCTATCTCCCTCTGTGGGCAGTTTTGGGTTCTGGCCACCTATAAACGTCTTCCCCAGCTCCTGACACTACTGCTGGTTGACCATCCCCCAGCTTGAAACATTTTTGGACTCAATGCTTTCTCATTGTTTGGATTTTTGATTTCTTAAGATTTTAAGGCCGTTTCCACTGCTGTTTCATTCCAGGGCCTGAACGATCTGTGCTCGGCTTATGACTATCTGTTTCAGTCTGACTTAGAGTGTGCTTCGGACTTAAGACGCACACTGCTCTCCAGCCAGATGCTCAGCTGCAGTTGCTCCGGGCTCGACCCATTCTGGTGACCTTATGTCCTGTAGTCAAGCAAGAGCTCGATCGACTGCAGACTGCTGGCGTCATCGATCCCATGAAAGCGAGGGCTTGGGCGACCCTATTAGTGGTGATCTGGAAACCCAATGGCTCCCTTCGCCTATATGGGGATTTCGGAGTTACAATCAATGCACAGTCCCTGATTGAAATAGATCCCATTTCCCATCAGGAAGACCTTTTCACCAAACTGGCACATGGCGAGTACTTCTCCAAGATCGACCTGGTGGAGGTATACCACCAATTACCGCTAGATGAGGAATCACAGAACCTCACTGTCATCAACACGCCTTTCAGATTATATAAATACAAGAACCTACCATTTGGTATTTCCTTGGAGCCAGCCATTTTCCATAGGTACCTGGAGCAGCTCACACAGCCCATTCCAGCTTGTGTCAATTATCTCGATGACATCTTGGTCAACAGCCGTACACGCCACGAGCATTTGCAAAACCACAGTATCTTATTTCAAGCCATGCAGCTCGCAGGCTTAGCTCTAGGCTGGAAAAGCGTAGTTTACTTGGACCAAATGTCGAATACCTGGGGCACTGGCTCGGTAAAGACGGCATTTGTCTGTCAGATCGCAACATTGTGGCAATCAATTCCCTTCCCACCCCGAAGGATTTATTTGACCGCAAGGTTTTTTGAACACTTAAAGATTTTCACCAGGCCACTGATGTTTCACAGACCCTCAATCGCATTTGTCGCATAGGGATGCCTTTCAACTGGACTCCTGCCTGTGATCAAGCCTTTTCTCTACTTGAAAACTATGCTCAAAACCGCCCCTTGGCTGACTTCCTTATCTCTGGACCACCCCTTGATTGTGGCAACCGATGCTTTGGCATATGGTATTAGGGCAGTCCTGGCTCACAGGAATGAGGATGGCTCATTGCGTATGTGTCCAAGACACTATCTCAAGCACAGACGAACTATTCTCAGATCGAGAAAGAGGCTCTGGCGATTGTGTTTCCCATTCAAAAGTTTTACGTCTACCTGTTTGGGACGAAGTTCTCTCTCCTCAGTAATCTCATGGCCTTTGTTACCCTATTCAGACCACCCATACACTTCCCAGAGGAAACTGCTCAGTGTCAATTACATTTAGGTTATCTGATATAAGCCCACCTCTCAACACTCCAACGCAGATGCCTTGTCATGTCTCCCCTCAGATCCTGATCCCTAGTTCGACCATCAGGAAGTCCTCTAGTTTCACATTGATATGGCCCACCAAAATTCACTGGGCTGATTTCTGATCATGGCTGTACAGATCGCCTCTGCCACTCGATGGGATCCCATTCTGCAGCAGGTTCTCTGCTACATGACCCATGGTTGGCCCAAAGATCTGACTCGCCTGTTTGAATTCAGCCCCTGGTGGCACCTCTCACACAGGCTCTTGGTTGTGGTAGGTATCCTTCTGTTGGTTGCAGAGGCTATCACCCATTGGGTGATCATCCCATCTAATTTGTGCCACCATATCCTATGCTTGCTACATCAGGGACACAATGGGATGTCCTGTATGAAGGTGTTGGCTGTGTGTTGGCCCAGCATCGATAGTGATATCAAACGCTTGGTCTGTGGATGCACAGTATCTGCCCATCACAATCATTTGCGCCCTGGCACATGGCTTACCCGCCCTGGGACCGTATTCATCTCTATTTTGTGGGCCCATACTTGGGATCAATGTGGTTAATCATTGTGCATGTATACTTCAAATACCTGTACGTGGTGTGCATTGCGTCCACCACGACTGATGCCACACTCATGGCCTTGGCTCAGGTTCTCACCATCGAAGGCCTGCCTGGTACCTTGGTCCCCAATAATGGCTCCCAATTCATGGCATCGTCCTTCCATGCATTCTGTGAGGCCAACGGTATCAAATACATCGAATGGCACAGCAGAACGACTAGTCAGGACGTTTAAACAACAGCTGACAAAAGCGGTGGAATCCTCTGCCACCACAAGCGCTTATCCCACCACGCCAATTGATGGTCATAGTCCAGCTGAACTCCGCCATGGGCGGCAACCACGGATCCTGCTCCATCTGCTGACGCCATCGCCTTCTGAGCCCTGCTCAGCGCTACACCCTGGGCATGACCGTATGCGGTCGCTCCTATGGGGGCAAGGATGCTTGGACTCCACGACAGCAGTCACAACCCATGAGCAGCGTGTGACGTCAGTAAAGACACAGAAGGGGTTCGAGCCTCTGCGCCGCCACCATAACCATCTCCGCCCTTGTACCCCTTAGTGACACCTCATGTTACCCAACCCCCTGCCTCCTGTAGAGTCGGCCCCACTACTGATGGCCGCTGGTTCCCTGCAAGCACGCCGGTACTCATTGCTATATACATAAGGATTGGAGGCAATGTGCAATGCCCTGCTCTCAGGTGACGTTTTGATGGATTCCATGGACTGCCCTCTCAACCCACTGCTGGCGGTCCACGACACAGGGTCTCCTTCCATCCACCCACCACGGCGCCGTATGGGGCGTTTCCGCCCCTCTGCACAGGTTTCGGGTGGCAGTAATTTGCTGTCGGAAGGTGCAGAAGTCGAATGTGCGTCAAAGGGTATAGGCCTGTATACCCACAAGGAGTCTCCGTGCTGTGGCGTGCGCCTCCGCTGAGAGCCTCGCTGTGCGAGTGCGCCGCTCTCCATACCTCGTGAAGTCCGCAGCCAATCGCATTGCGCGCGGTCATGAATTTAGGCGGCCCCGCAGTTCTACACCGGCAGTCTGGTACCCGCCGTAGTTCGTGTGTGCATCTCGGCCGTACCGCGTTCAAGTTCGATGTGTTGAGATACATACTGTTGCTGTTTGGAGTGTGCTGCATTGTTCTTGTCTCGCTGTGTTTATCGTCTCAGTTCTTACTTCCCTGACTTGTGTTGTGTCCTCGCCGGTCGTAGTGTCTGTCTGTTCTTTGCTAGAGATAATTCCAGCGAGTCTCACGCCTGGCGGCTTGTCGTCTCCTTTCTCCGCCGTGCACCGTTCGTCGGTCGCTAGTGGATATAATACTTTTCTGTTACGTATTCGTGTGCTACAGTAACATTTATATTAAATCCTTCAACAGTATAGCGATGCCTCCAGCCAAGCTCCATGTATCTAACATTTTTTGATGATTGTGATTCCCATTGTCATATGGTATCTCTTCCAAACGCATTGGGGGCGTGTTAAGACCCAAAGAAATTGGTACACCTGCCTAATATCGTGCCGCGGATGGACTCGACTAATGTCCGAAGTGGTGTTGGAGGGAATTGACACCATGAATCTTGCAGGGCTCTCTACAAATGCGTAAGAGTACGAGGGGGTGGAGATCTCTTCGAACAGCGCGTTGCAAACGATCCCAGAGTTTGGTGTACTGCGGAAGTGATTAAACTCAGAAGAGTGTTCCTGGAGCCACTCTGTACCAATTCTGAACGTGTGGGGTGTCGCATTGTCCTGCTGGAATTGCGCAAGTCCGTCGGAATGCACAATAGACATGAATGGATGCAGGTGATCAGACAGGATGCTTACGTACGTGTCACCTGTCAGAGTCGTACCTAGACGTATCACTCCAACTACACACGCCACACACCATTACACTGCCTCCACCAGCTTGAACAGTCCCCTGTTCGCATGCAGGATCCATGGATTCATGAGGTTGTCTCTATACTCGTAAACGTCCATTCGCTCGATAAAATTTCAAAAGAGACTCGTCTGACTAGGCAACATGTTTCCAGTTATCAACAGCTCAATATCAGTCATGACGAAACCAGACAAGTGTAAATGGTTGTGTCGTGCAATCATCAAGGGTACACGAGTGGGCCTTCGGCTCCGAAAGCCCATATCAATTATGTTTCGTTGAATGGTTCACGCGCTGACACTTGTTAATGGTCCAGTATTAAAGTCTGCAGCAGTTTGCGGAAGGTTTCCACTTCTGTCACGTTGAACGATTCTCATCAGTCGTCGTTGGTCTCGTTCTTGCAGTATCTTTTTCCGGCGGCATTGATGTCGGACGTTTGATGTTTTACCGAATTCCTGATATTCACGGTACACTCGTGATATGATCGTACGGGAAAATCCCCACTTCATCGCTACTTCGGAGAGGCTGTGTACCATCACTCGTGCGCCGACTATAACACCAAGTTCAAACTCACTTAAATCTTGTTAAACTGCCATCATAACAGCAGTAACCGATCTAACAACTACGACAGACACTTGTTGTCTTATACATGCGTTGCCGATCGCAGCGCTGTATTCTGCCTGTTTACATATGTCTGCACTTGAATACGCTACTACCTCCGATGCCACAATGCCTAAGTGATCAGGAAGAGGAAACGAAAAACTCCAAAATACCAGTATTATTGCCTGCACTTATGTAGGGTATTGCTATGTGGTATGGGATCGTTACCATATATGTTGCTTAGAGAAGGGCTCATTGATAACATGTGTTTATGCTTTCTCTGTATTAAACATTCCAGACTGCATTATTGTGTTCGAGTAGACCAACTGTGTAGATACTAGTTGATACTATGTAGAGATAAAAAACATATCTTCTTGGGTGCATGACAATACTCTCAACTTAAGTGTGGAGTGGCTTAAGTCTACTCAACACATTAGCTATTTTATGTATTATCCATCTGGATACAGAATTTCATTGCCTGTTCCAGATCACATAAGAAACAGATCGCCTTTCCTTATGGCGAAACGGGCAACAGCGTAAATATTTTTTCGTATCGGACGACAGGTATCACAGCGACGGTACAATGCTCGTTGATGTCCTACACATTGCACGGAAGTGGCAATGCTGTTTCTTCGGTGAGGTGTCGTTGCCCGGGGGACGGGACGTTTGTTGCGTTTCAGATCAGCGGTTTCCAATTTTTCTGATACTGTGTGGGGCCAGATATTAACCATTCCATTCCCCAACATCATAAACATTAGCGCCTAACGTAACTTTACAACGAGAAAGTGTTTTCCTTGAACACTTGTATTTTTAAAATGACGAAGGATATATGATACTTAGTTAATGTTGCTGTTTTGTTACAACATCAGTGGTTCAAATGGCTATGAGCACTATGGGACTTAACTTCTGAGATCATCAGTCCCCTAGAAAGTAGAACTACTTAAACCTAACTAACCTAAGTACATCACACATCCATGCCTGAGGCAGGATTCGAACCTGCGACCGTAGCGGTCACGCGGTTCCAGACTGAAGCGCCTTTAACACATGTGAACGCGATTCCTCTGTGGTGTAAACGGTGAGAAAGAGAGAGCGAAAGCGAGAGAACATTCGGCTCTGTTCTCTCGTGTTCAGCTGGTTGTCGATCTCTTCAGATCGTTCGAATCGTAAAAAACAGCGGTGAACACGCATTGAAAGACGTCGTCATTAACTGTAGTCAGGCAATGAAATGCGTTCATATTGCGGGCCAACAGTACCACCACCACTTACCAGTTGCAATCAATGACTTAATGCTTTTGTTGGACTCTTGATGTGAACACAACAACATCTCAGCTTTAAGGTGACAACGAAAATACTTATCAGAATGAAGTTAAAAAGTTAATCATGAGTGACCTATTTTGTGAACCATAGTCTCAGAAGATAATGATAATAAAGAAGGAAAATTGCCAATTCCATTAGTATAACTTTAATCATACCACCCTGGTTTTCAATTGTACAGCACTATGACAGTATCTGCTGTAAAACTGCAAATCACAGGCATCTGGCAATTTTTCTTCTTTATTACCGTCATCTTGCGAGGTTATGGGTTACAACCTGGCTCTCTCATGAAGTTTTTAATTTCGTTCTGTCAGTCTTGTTGGTCCACAATAGAAACGCATTTCGTTGCCTGACTACAGTTAATGGTGATGTTTACAATTCTAATTCTCTTTCCTTTCATGCCCCTCAACTCCTGTAACTGCTATTTGGTTTCTATACGAATGGTAAATAGCCTTTCGCTCCCTGTATTTTACACCTGCCACCTTCAGAATTTGAAAGAGTATTCCAGTCATCATTGTCAAAAGCTTTATCTAAGTCTACAAATGCTAGAAACGTAGGTTTGCCTTTCCTTAATCTAGCTTCTAAGATAAGCCGTAGGGTCAATATTGCCTCACGTGTTCCAATATTTCTACGGAATCCAAACTGATCTTCCCCCAGGTCGGCTTCTACCAGTTTTTCCATTCGTCTCTAAAGATTTCGCGTTAGTATTTTCCAGCCGTGACTTACGAAACTGATAGTTCGGTAATTTTCCCATCTGACAACACCTACTTTCGTTGGTATTGGAATTATTACATTCTTCTTGAAGTCTGAGGGTATTGCGCCTGTCTCATACATCTTGCTCACCAGATGGTAGAGTTTTGTCAGGACTGGCTCTCCCAAGGCCGTCAGTAATTCTAATGGAATGTTGTCTACTCCCGGGGCCTTGTTTCGACTCAGGTCTTTCAGTGCTCTGTCAAACTCTTCACGCAGTATCATATCTCCCATTTCATCTTCATCTACATCCTCTTCCATTTCCCTAATATTGTCCTCAAGTACATCGCCCTTGTATAGCCCCTCTATATACTCCTTCCACCTTTCTGCTTTCCATTCTTTGCTTAGAACTGGGTTTCCATCTGAGCTCTTGATATTCATACAAGTGGTTCTCTTTTCTCCAAAGGTCTCTTTAATTTTCCTGTAGGCAGTATCTATCTTACCCCTAGTGAGATAAGCCTCTACATCCTTACATTTATCCTCTAGCCATCCCTGCTTAGCCATTTTGCATTTACTGTCGATCTCATTTTTGAGACGTTTGTATTCCTTTTTGCCTGCTTCATTTCCTGCTTTTTTTTATATTTTCTCTTTTCATCAGTTAAATTCAATATTTCTTCTGTTACCCAAGGATTTCTACCAGCCCTCGTCTTTTTACCTACTTGATCCTCTGCTCCCTTCACTACTTCATCCCTCAAAGCTACCCATTCTTCTTCTACTGTATTTCGTTCCCCCATTCCGCCATTTGTTCCTTTACTCTCTCCCTGAAACTCTGTGCAACCTCTGGTTTAGTCAGTTTATCCAGGTCCCATCTCCTTGAATTCCCACCTTTTTGCAGTTTCTTCAGTTTTAATCTACAGTTCATAACCAATAGATTGTGGTCAGAGTCCACATCTGCCCCTGGAAATGTCTTGCAGTTTTAAACCTCGTTCCTAAATCTCTGTCTTACCATTATATAATCTATCTGAAACCTGTCAGTATCTCCAGGCTTCTTGCATGTATACAACCTTCTTTTATGATTCTTGAACCAAGTGTGCTCTGTGCAAAATTCTACCAGACGGCTTCCTCTTTCATTTCTCTCCCCCAATCCATATTCAGCTACTATGTTTCCTTCTCTCCCTTTTCCTACTCTCGAATTTCAGTCACCCATGACTATTAAATTTTCGTCTCCCTTCACTACCTGAATAATTTCTTTTATCTCATCATACATTTCTTCAATTTCATCATCATCTGCAGAGCTAGTTGGCATATAAACTTGTACTACTGTAGTAGGCGTGGGCTTCATGCGTTCGCTATGCTGTTTATAGTAGCTTACCCGCACTCCTATTTTTTTATTCATTATTAAACCTACTCCTGCATTACCCCTATTTGACTTTGTATTTATAACCCTGTATTCCCCCTGACCAAAAGTCTTGTTCCTCCTGCCACCGAACTTCACTAATTCTCACTAAATCTAACTTTAACCCATCCATTTCCCTTTTTAAATTTTCTAACCTACCTGCCCGATTAAGGGATCTGACATTCCACGCTCCGATACGTAGAACGTCAGTTTTCTTTCTCCTGATAACGACGTCCTCTTGAGTAGTCCCCGCCCGGAGGTCCGAATGGGGGACTATTTTACTTCCGGAATATTTTACCCAAGAGGACGCCGTCATCATTAACCATACAGTAAAGCTGCATGCCCTCGGGAAAAATTACGGCTGTAGTTTCCCCTTGCTTTCAACCGTTCGCAGTACCAGCACAGCAAGGCCGTTTTGGTTAATGTTACAAGGCCAGATCAGTCAATCATCCAGACTGTTGCCCCTGCAACTGCTGAAAAGGCTGCTGCCCCTCTTCAGGACACCACATATGTATGCTTTAATAGTGGAAATATGGGAGTTTCTAGAGACATGGTGTCAAAACAAACTGCCATATCCTCCTCACATTTGCAATACTATCTTACCAACAGGCACAGTGGAAAAAGAAATTAGCTGAGAATCACTGGAAACAATTTCGAAGAAAGTACATCTTTTCTTTACCACAGCTACGACTAGAGTAGAAAGAAGACACAGCTTTGGCACCTCCAAAACTTGCAAAGCTTACCCAACTCTGCGCGCCTGTGCACCTCAGTGTCTTTAAGCCGCTCACACCGAAAAAGCTTCTGCAGATACGCTACCGTAGCTGGTTCCGTGGTGGAAGTGGAACAGTGCGTTCAGAGATCAGAAAAAAAGATGCTCACGGATAATGGGCATGGAACGAACAGAAACTATGGAAATTGGCAAATATGCAGATATAACACACAACTTTCACACTTGCCAATATCTCCTTCCAACAATACTTGATTTATAGTGGGTTTTCTTTGCGCTTCCATGGTTCCTACAATTTTAATTCACCAACTAGTGATTCAGGAGTATACAGAGTGAGGCAGAAAAAGACATCCAGAAAGAATAAACATACTGAGGTGCGGTTTTTGCCAAGTTATAGCTGAGAGTATGGCGAATTTCTTGACGTTCGCCGCATTACGGCACCGACTTTGTTTATTCTAATGGAACTGTACACTTTTACTGTGCCGTTTGAAAGAAGCTTCTAGAAGGACTTCAACGATCTAACATGTATGGGACGCTATGAGATTGTATCATGAAAATAGCATCACAAAATACTGTCTCGATGTCAGGAGATGTTCCACTAGCGTCTGCCGTATTATGCCACATGTAAGCAAACACTTAATCCAAGTATGGTTTTCTTGTTTACCTGTCCGCTTGAAGCCCATCAATATGTGGTCTGCTATTATAGCAGCAGTCAAATAAGATGCTCGTAAAGCTGCTAAGACATTCACACCATAGGCTTGTTAGACAGTCGAAAAAGCGATTATCGTTTATCGCGAATGTCACCAAACACAGATATTTTAAGATGTGCTTAATTTTAATTGATTTTGGTGTTTTTAACAGCTTACATTAGTGGCAGAAGGGTAAATAACATAGCTGCTATTGGTTTAGAGGCTGTGAGAGGAGTAATGTTTCCTTGTCTCTCTTCCAGTACTGTCAAATCAGGGGCGTGCTCACCCCATACCGGTCAGATGCTACGGTATAAGTTTTGACACAGAAGTAACATGGATTTGTGAACAAACACGCATCACAGAGACGGCGATCTTCAAATGTATTTATTTTTAGCAAGGAACATTAAAATAATTAAGTCTGTTCAAATACAATGCAGTGAATAGATGGAAAAATTCATTTAAATCCTTATGAAACTTTTGTAATGGTGTGTTATATCGATTAGCGCCACAAAAATATATGCAAATACTATTATTAATCAAAGCATTTTGCACACCTAGCAGAACCAACAACTTTTCATCAAGCAACTATAATGTCAAGTGTTAGATCACTGAAGTTGGCAGCAATGTGTAACAGGGAACAGCTGACACGAAGTGTTACAATTGATGCCGATTTTTAACGATGACTACTTGAGGGCTGGCTGCCAACTTCTCGCAGACTTACTATAGCTAGTCCACTGGGGGATTACCGATTAATAGTAACGACGGTGCATATGTGGTCCCAGACGTCGCCCCACAGTGTCATTATTGCCTCTTGAGCAAAAATGCTCCAGGAATACTAGGTCAAACTATGAAGTGAAATTAATGAGGTAGACGTAGAGGAATCATTGGTATGAATGGATGACGTGACTGTTTGTAGTCCGTAACGCGGCCATTTTGGTCAAAACTGCCGTATACCATAATTCCAACAAATTAATAAGTCGAACCAATCTAAATTTACCCTAATTTAGAAACAAAGTACAAGTGCAAGTAAGGTTAACGTCAGTGAGTACCGCATGCAGTTAATATATTTGATAATAAATTCTTCTGGAGTCCTTATTGAGTACAGGTTAAGCAGAGGCCAGCTGAGCAGGGGAGATAGGTAGTGTCCAATCATTAAGAGGGGCTGCTGGGCTTTTCATCAGGTAGACACTGCTAATAGAAGGAGGAAAGACAGGTAAAAAATTTGGGATTGTCTACTGCATGTGGAATGAACTCTGCCAAGGAGGCACAATCTGTGCTTTGTTCTAAATGACAGAAAGCCATTGTATGATGTTTTTAATGAAGGCAGTCTGCTGGTTCTGAGAGACGTGCCACAAGCAGATGATGGGAGAGCACAGTTCTGCGGTGCTCTGCCCTGAACGGGAAGTCAGTATTCTGGGAAACACTTGACCCAAAGTAAATCAAATCTCTGAAGTGGAGTGAGGCGGAGGGCACCAGGTCCCTTTGTGTCTAGGAACACGGGACCAACAGCAACCAGGCTGGCACCACGTTAGCCGCCTCATTGTTATGAAACAATAAGAGCTGGACAAGAGTAGGAGAAGTGTAACAGCCACCGCTGGAGAAGAGCTGGTTGGCTAAGATGTGAAACAGGACAGATGGTGTGAGTCTGGAGCTGCTTGTTTCTGAACTCGAGTACTAAATGCTCACACGATTAGTTAATTATGTTTAAATTGAGTATGGCAGAGAGACTGTTGCAATAGTAGAACTGACCTGACTGGACACCACTCGGTATAAACGTTATTGGCATTGCTAAACAAAATGATGAACAACTTCTGCTCCATGCTAGAAGTGCTCTGTGCATCTTACTTATATCTGATACTCGTTAGGCCACACTTCAGCCGAGAGAGGGAATTCGGTTCTGGCCTCTGAGGGAGAGCATCCTTTGGTGAATACCGAATGACTTAGAATTTTAAGCCATCATAGCAGCCATTCAGGGGCACTGGCTATGTCACGCATGGTGAACTTGTGTAGCATTTCTGAACCACGTGATAAAGTGTACTCGGAATTTTCAAACTGACACTACGCCTTTTTCGTTTCTGATTTGTTATGTCCGCACTATAACACAACAAATATTCCGTGATAACCAAATTTGTTTGACCTTCTGTCACTCAAAACAAAACTTAAGTTCGACTACACAACACTTCGCTGGCTGTAGCGCCAAGGAGAAATCAGAGTCACTAGTAAAGAATACAAGTCCAAACCACTGCCAACCAGTCGATACCGACGCGTCGCAAGTTTCCAGCCAGGGAGGCCACAGTACGGTTGGGTCGTCGTGAATCCAGCAGCCGGATAGTAACACAATCATCGGCGAAGATCGAACTGGTTAAAGGGGCTCAGGGAGTTCGCTTAAATCCGCAGGTCCGGCCAATCAGAGTGCTGGCAGATGGCGCCCTTATACGGTTGCTCAGTCTGGTGGCAAGGGCAGCGCCGCCAAGGTAATCCGTATCGATAGTGGTGTGTACGCTGCTGCTAACCCCGCGGCGACGCGTTCACTTGCGCCAGTTGTGGACATTGTGTGCGGCGCCAGCGGTACTCGCTGTGTGCCGCGCGTGTTGTAGCACGCCGCGCCGAGTTGACGGCTCCTGTGCGGCAGCCGATACGACATGATTCATATAGATTTCTTATCAATCACGAACTCAACAAGGTCTCAATCAAGACAGTGGGTTCGTTCATGATAGTTTCTATTGTTCTTTAGTTCCTCCCTAATTAACATTTGAACCGCTGTGCCGTTTCTGTGACGACCTAAGGTTAAAACTTATTTATTTAGCAAAACATTGTAAAATAAAAGATTAAAACTTACCTTTCATTATGACATACACTGAAGAGCCAAACAAACTGGTACATCTGCCTAATATCATGCAGGGCTCCCGAGAGCAATCAGGAGTGCCACAACACGACATGGCATGGACTTGACTAATGTCTGAAGCACTGCTGGAGAGAACTGACACTATGAATCCTGCAGAGCTGTCCAGGAATCCGTGAGAGCGCGAGGCGGTGCAGATCACTTCTGAAATGCACGTTGCAAGGCATCCCAGATATGCTCACTAATGTTCATGTCTGGGGAGGTTGGTGGCCAGCAGAAGTTTTTAAACTCAGAAGGGTGTTCCTGGAGCTACTCTGCAGAAATTCTGAACGTGTGGGATGTCGCATTGTCCTGATGGAATTGTCCAAGTCCGTCGGAATGCACAATGGACATGAATGGATGCTGGTGATCAGACAGGACGCTTACATACGCGTCACCTGTCAGAGTCGTACCTAGACGTATCAGGGGTCCAATATCACTCCAACTGCAGACGCCCCACACCATTACAGAGCCTCCACCAGCTTGAACAGTCCCATACAGGATCCATGGATTCATGAGGTTGTCTCCATACCCGTAAACGTCCATTCGCTCGATAAAATTTCAAACGAGACTCATCCGACTAGGCGACATGTTTCCAGTCATCAACAGCCCAATAACAGTAATGACGAGACCAGGCAAGTGTAAAGGGTTGTGTCGTGGAATCATCAAGGGTACACCAGTGGGCCTTCGGCTCCGAAAGCCCATATCAGTTATGTTTTGTTGAATGGTTCACGCGCTGACACTTGTTAACGGTCCAGCATTAAAGTCTGCAGCAATTTGAGGAAGGATTCCACTTCTGTCACGTTGAACGATTCTCTTCAGTTGTCGTTGGTCCCGTTCTTGCAGTATCTTTTTCTGGCCGTAATGGTGTCGGACATTTGATGTTTCACCGAATCCCTGATATTCGCGGTACACCTGTGATATGATCGTACGGGAAAATCCTCACTTCATCGCTACTTCGGAGAGGCTGTGTCCCATCGCTCGTGCGCCGACTATAACACCACTTTCAAACACATCTAAATCTTGATAACCTGCCATTGTAGCAGCAGTAACCGATCTAACAACTGCGCCAGACACTTGTTGTCTTATAAATGCGTTGCCGGTCGCAGCGCCATATTCTGCCTGTTTACATATCTACGAATTTGAATACGTATACCTATAACACAAACCAACAGGATTACTGAGGTGTTTAAAAACAATATCTGTGAGGTATAGAAAACGCAATTCGTTACTTTAGACATTCTTGGAATGGCGAAGATAGTGATTTAATCTGATCTTCATGAAACAGTCGCACTATAAACACACACTACTCGATTTGGTCGCTCATAGTTTTCTGTATATCCACACCATGGTCTGTAGTATTTTCCTCAATGTTCCGAAAGCATCTCGCTAAGTGATAGCTCCCTCAGGGGCCCAGCATTGGTTTGTTGTTTACAGTCTTGACGACCCTGGGGTTCCTTAGCTGGGAACTGGCAAGCGCCTCCACTCCTGTGTCACTGTAAGCTCTGGACACGCTTCAGAGACCATTGTGGGGTGTGGCAGTGGAGCGTTGTGTGTCACAGGGAACAGGAATCTTGAGTTGACTCCCTGGTTCGCAGGGATGGTAAAAACCTCAATAGAAGAAGTCTCAAGGTGTGTTGCGTGATGATAAGATGCATGGCTGTTGAGGTGGAACAGTCGCTAGCGAGCAACCTCCGGGTTATTTGCCGCATCTCAGTTGTGTAAGGCTTACCTAGGCAAGTGGGCTCTGTCTAGGTGGACATCTATTTCCCTAGCTGTTTCTGGGAAGAGACTGGATCGTTCGAAATTGTCTCTTTCTGCTCCCAGCCGAAAGGGTGCGCCACTGGTAGGTAGCAGCACCCAATCAAACAAGAGGACTGGTGTCGGCAGTCCTCCAGACTTGGGGACTACGCAGAGCCTTTCAGTCTCTAGGAAAAGAAAACGTGCTGGCGGACAGGATACTGTTTGTATAAAGGAGTAATTTCCAACAAGTGAAGAACATGCAGAAAGCTGAATGCCTCAGGTAGCGTGCAATTGAAAGCGAACTGCATTGCACCTTGAACTACAACAAAGGCTTTGTGAGTTGCATTGATCTGGTTGACATTCCCCAAGAAGAATTGAAAGCTGAGTGGTCCCAGTAAGGAACTTTTGATGTGCAAAACTTAATGTAAAGGGTGGATGGTGATTTTGTGAAATAGATTCGTTTAGATTGACTTTCAGCAGCACAAAGCTTCCAGGGCATGTAAAGGCAGGTTTTCTTTGCCTCAGTGTGCAGACTTATTTTCCCAGACATGTATTGTCTTCAGTGCTAGCACTTTCGGCTCACCGCCTGAGGATGTAAGGGAAAAGCCGCCTGTAGCAAATGTGGTAAGACCCCCCCTTGAAGGAATTGGTTGTTCATCTCCTCCAAAGCGCGTAGGCTGTTTTGAGGAGCACCCTGTCTGGAGTAGGGGCCGCAGTGTCTTCCTTGAAGAAAGGAAGATCAAAACAACTACGTGTGTCTCATATGGTGAGGCCAAAATGATCTATGAGGCTATACAGCCCATGTAGTTAGCTATCTGCTTTATGTACGTTCTCAAAAAGCCAGTTCAGAAGACCTATGCTGCTACACAAACGGAGGCTGCTGATGTTAGCTTTAGTACCTGCGTTTGTCAACGCACTTGTGCCGCTGAAGTTCCTTCAATGCCTGTAGTTCCTTCCAGAACATCAGACAACTGCTCCTCCACCGGTTGACACTGGCCCACCATCCAGTGCTACCACTACCACCTCCGCAGCTGTGGCTCTGAAACTTCCCCATGCAAAACGCCAAAGGCTAAAGCAAAGAATCAGCTCCCAATGAAGATGGGAAGCAAGCAGACTGATGATGCCATCTATCTATGACATCTCTCATGACACATCTACAGAGCTGTGGACTTTTATGTCGTCCTGAGCCACACATCTCGCCCCAACAACGACCCTCCACCCACTATGGGCTCACCTCCACAACGGAAAGACGGGGTCAATGTGCAACTCCCATGATAGATGCGTTATACATTACAGTGGAGCATTAATGTGTTCAGGACACATGTGGAGGAACTGAAAGTGTTAGCATAGGGACGCTCCCTGTGCTTTTGTTTTCAGAAAACGCCTTTTAAAGCATCTGATGCACCTGTACTACACAGCTATACACAGTATTGCAAGGATGACCTCACTGGGGAAGAGCGAAGGGAGAGGTCACTTTGTACATCAATAAGTGCACCGCTCCTCTGCTCTTCCAACAGCTATGGAGTTGCAAGCAGTTGCAATTGAACTTCATGTACGTCAGAGGATCACCGTTTGCTCTTTATATTCATCTCCATATGATGTGATTGCCTCTGCGGCTCTAACAGAGCTTGCAGAACTCCTCCGACCATTGCTCCTACTGGGAGATATACTTGCTCTTGGTTGGAGCCTTGTAGAACCACATGACGTCTCAGAAGCTATGCATCTTGAATATGGTCAGTCCCACTCACTACATGGCTGCTACTGGTTCATCCTCGGCCATCAACCTCTGTTTCTGCTCTCCTGTCCTTGTAGGCTCAGCCCAGTGGGAAGCAACTGACGACCTTTATTCCAGTGACCACTTCCCATTATGGCTCCACCTATTAGATGTGAATGGAGATTTGCTCGAACAGAAGCCACCGACATGGATGGTCAGCAGGGCTAACTGGATGCTGCTCAGCCAGCTGACTGTGTTTGTACACAGTGACAGCATCCAGGAATGGGTGGACCACATCACATGTGTAATCCATCATGCCTCTGAATTATCCATCCCAAAGCCTTCAGGTCATATGAAATGGCAACCTGTACCTTGGTGGACTGATGAGTGCCGTTCAGCAATAAGGGACAGGTGGGTGGCTCTTTGACAGTTTAAATGCCGCCCAGCAGCCGATAATGTCTCAGCCTCTAGAGCTGCAAGAGTCAAGGCGGGACGTGTAATTAAGGAGAGCAAGAAAAGGTCATGGGAGACGTTTCTGGACTCCACCAACTATTCCACTTCTATGAAAGTATGGGAAGCCATCCAGAGCATTTCCAGTAACCACAGCAAGCTGAAACAGGAGCGTCTCCAGACAATGCCCAGAGGCTTTTCTCAGACAATGGCAGAGCATTTTGCAAACACTACTACCAATGGCAGGCAGGACCTGACGTTTCGCCGCTACTGTGCGACTGTAGAGAGGGGCAGGTGGTCTTCAGATCGAAAAGTCCTATAACTCCTCTTTCTCCATGTGGGAGCTCGAATTATTACTGTCTGAGACTCTGATACTGCACCTGGTCACGACCAAATCCGGTACAGCATTCGCGGCATTAGCCACCAGTGTCAGAGGAAATCCTCCTAGAATGTTTTAACCTTGCATGGCATACAGGAAACTTCCCCATCTCGTGGAAAGAAACAATTCTCCTCAAAATCAGTAGTTATCAGAGCATCACCGTAAAGATCTATGTAGGAACGAGCCGGTAGTGCATGGTTAACCGTCGCTTGGACTGGTTGTTAGAGACCGGTGAACCGTGGATTTACTTTCAAAATCTTTTCTTAAGGAATTTACTTTATTTACTTGCGATTCATCAAGAACATTAACACATTTAATCACACTATGTGAGCGTGGAAGTAGTTGCCAGAGGGTAACTGATGAAAACAAATTTCTTTCAACAAATGGAAATTTTATTCCTAAAAACCCTTTCTCTTTTTTTTAACAGATTTTTTTAACGCTCTAAATATCATGTTACAATTTATTCAGAGGTAGAAATAACAATTTTTTTTTTGACAGTATGAGCTTTCGGGCTGAGAACCTTGCCGCTCCCTTTTAACACGGCCGTAGTTACGAGCGCTCACAACAACCTATGAAAGACTACACTGGTGCAAATCTGCAACACACCAGATTACCTTAAACTAAAAATTTCAATAACTCACACAAGGACATAAACTATGCACCCCTTAGGAGGGATGGAAATGGTACAAAACACTCACATTAAAAAAATTACTTGCCACCGAAAGTGGAACTTGTTTTTAAAAGAAAACTCTTACGGTGGAAGGGTGGTAACTTTATATACTAAAATGACCATTTAAATAAAAAACCGTGAAATGCAGTCTTACATAAAATATACAAACATGTTCTACATTACACATATACCGCCTCTCAAGATGATAGGCAAGATAAAAACATATTTCAGGAATTCGGCCTTTACACCTTAAGCAATAAATTCGTTAACACCGAATCCGACAAACATGACAGAGGCAGCCATTAACGTACGGCAGACCGACAGACAGACAGGCAGACACTAACTGTGTAACAAATGCGGACGGGAGACAGACGAGCAAGCTGGGGACGAGAGATTGACCAAGAAAACAAGTAGAATTTAACTAGTAAATGAAATAACATATCACGAATGACTTAACTTGTAGTAAACTGCGATGTCTGGCGAAGATCTGGCACAGCACCCCCAAAACGGTCTCCCGGACCGTCCGCTGCCAGCCGCTTCAACGGACGCAGGAAGGCGCGCCTATCTCTCGTCTCACGGCGTCGGCTTAGCCACAAGTCTTGGGGAGCAGACAGGGCTTGTCTGCTCCACTTTTATACAGCTTTTGTGCATTAACGGGTAGACGATGGATGCACAGTGTATGGGATAGCAAGGCCTTCTTACCTGACGGTTACTGGCGCTATACTCCATGGGGGTATTGGGCTCGCCACGGGTGCTTAGTCATGTCCGGCCCATACCAGTCTCTGTGCTGAGGCTGGGGAACCGCCACTCACTGTCTGGCGGCAGTTCCTCATGGTGTGTCAGGCCTGTAAGTTCCTCGCAGCTCCGACTTCACCTGCGTACCACACTGTTCTTCGTCTGCCTCTGGAAAATTTTTTCTCTAATCGTACCTGAGCAATAGTGTTATTCGGGATCTGTGTCGGCGTCTGCTGGAGCCACTTGACGTGGACCACGTACAACTCCTGATTGAAGATCTTAAGTATCTGCCACCGTGGTTATTGCAGAGGCCTAGAGTAACTTTAATTTTGGTGCAGTGTAGTAGAGATTACATCCTTCTTCTGTTTTTATTCCGATACTTTTCTTTATTTTGTTTTACGTGAGCATCACAACTACGTAGCTGTCTTTATGAATGCGTCTAAACAGGGGGACTCTGGTGGTTGCTCTGTTGTTTTCCCAGATAGTTGCAAGGGGCTGGGGATAGCAGTGTATTTAACACTAAATTCTTCTAGAATCTTCATATGCAAATAATGATGCTGTAAGCTCCCCCCCCCCCTTTGCAACTGACTTTTTTTTCTGTTGCGCATGGATTAAGAAGAAACGCGAACTGACTGTAATCGAACCGGCAGGTGGAGTAGAGAAATGTTTGGCATCCACAATAATTTAATTTGACAGAACTTAATTTGATAAAGGAGAGTTTAGTAACGTAGTGAGAAATGAAAGGGTTGCTCTGTCGATCTACAGAATGAAAGTTTTGTTCAAAATAAAAATTTGATTTATTATGACTAAACTCAAAATAATAAACAAAACACATGAAACATTTACAATATGTCAAATTGGATACTCAGATAAATGCTGTAAAGATGAAGTTGTCCATAAACTAGGTTGTGACATTTATGACCAAGTGGCATGTGGAGCCAATTCCTTGCAACTTAAATCTTAAGAGAAACACCCAGCCAACCCAACATTAATTGCTGTTACAATAGTGAGAACTCAGACAATGAACACCCAAGACAGAACCACGATACAAAAGACAGGAACAGGCGAGCTCTGCAGAGCTCTGATTATCACATAACAAAATTCCCTAATCTGGCTATGCTGCGGACATACATTACCAAGCTATCTTCTTAACTACAAGGACACGATCTGGCGTACCAGAGGCGATGTCTGGTTGCTTCGACGTCCCGTCATGGTAATGATAATGTCGCGAGTATAGCCGAAAACAAACTATCCTGGTCTGGTTGTTCCAGACTGAAGACTTCCTAGGAATTCAAACGCTCCTCTGAGGCAGACGAAGAAGGCTCGCCACACAATCACTGACGGTACAGTGATTGATTTTAACAAGCGAAGTCATACAGTAACTCCAATAAACTTTAGCCAAAACTGCTCAAGACGGACAACGCAGGCCGCTTGCACGCAGAACGCTCAATTGCCAACTGTACTCTGAAAGTTACGATGAAGTCGAAACTTCAGCAACTTCGTCAAACAGGTACAATTAAATGAAAGTATATTAGACAGCCAACGGAAGGCAGGTTGTCGAGAGCAGCGAGAGCTCAGTCTTGTAACCTATTCCGACCGAAACGCGAGACTCAACTCTCTCAAGAACACCCATACAAGCCAAACACAGAACATTACCGCCCCCACGACAGTGACCGTGGTTAAATGTGCCAATCAGCAACTCGAAAACCGGCGAAAAATTCCACTCTATTGCCGAAGCACTACCATTCCACCAATTTCTGCGCCGATTTTGCTACATCACGGAGCTATCCCCCGAGCAAGGCAATCACAGTTATGATTTTGCATAAAACGCGGAATTTGCCCGCCAAGACTGCCTGGGAACACAAGTCATTCCCACACCTCGCTCGTAGCCAGTCAGAAAGTTTTTTCATTAGGTTTCTGTGAAGTAACGGAATCTCTGACCCCAGCTGCTTCTTCAGGCCCCTGTGGGCGTGTCGCCCCCGCTCTTATGACAATGTCGGCGTCTGGACAGCATCCACTCGACTCCCTCACACCCGTCGGCATAATCCTTTCGTCCCCAGCAGAACACTCATGTCTTTCTGTACCACACAGGAGACGAGAGACACAGCATGGAAAGAAATAGAAACTCTTCACCGCATGCAATTAGAGAGGAAAATATTCAGATCTTCTGGGTTCTCAATACTAGCCTTGTAATAACCATACTAGGCTATACTTCGCAAAATCGAATTACTCAGAGTAAGATATAAATATGAGAGGGGACAAGTCACTGTGTGCATCGTAAAGGCATGCCATCTCTCATAGTGTCCTCGAGGACCGGCTGCCTCAAGACTTAACTGTCTTCGATTCAGAATTATACGTGATCTTGTGGGCACTGGAGCACACGAGACGTTCTTCAGGTGCTAAATTCCTTGTCTGATACTACAACGGCTGTGGGGTGCTCCAATGTGAGCACAGACAACTTGCCACCACATTTTATTGGACTATATTTTATTTTCCGACCAGCCGTCCGCCACTGATTCGCTGACGGATTGGCACTCTATCTTAGGCAACGTTCAAACGAATGTAGTTAGAGTTTTACAGTTTTGTGAACTGTCCAACATTTTTCCCGAGATTTTAGGGATGTGGTTTTAATATGTTAACAGGGTGACAGGCATACCCATGCTTTTACTGAATGGTGAGCGGTGACATTTCTCTGTGCCTCTCTTTTAGCTCCTCTGTCGGTTTACATCTTTTTTAATCTCCTGTATAGCACCTTTTACGCTTTCTCCATTCTCTTAGCTCTTATGACTACACTTTCGTAATTTATCCACGTTCGTTTCTTTCAATGTGTGGAGGGCGCTGATAACATCACCACTGAGCGCCTGTAAGTTCTAATCACACACTGCATGCTAGCACTAGGTAGATATGAGATGCAGACATCAACGATCAGAACAGGATATTACTTTTTTGGGACATACGTATCCTATCAACCACAGAAGGGTTAACTGTCCCCCCGATATTGTATAGACATTAATGCATTCATCTCCACCTCATTACCTGACCTTAGTCAAGGTACTGTTACTTTAATTCCATTGTTAACTTGTATTAATACCCCATGAATGTATTGATTTCATGTACTTGTGTTCCTGTATTAACATGACTCAATAGCAAGTTGTAATATATAGGTCTTATAGTGATTAATGTTTCTTTCAGTAGTTTGATGAAACACCCTATTTTATCATTTTGTGAGTTGTTACACCCATCTCCCACATATGCTAGGGCATCCCCTATTCAATAAATGAAAGTCGTTATCCGCCTCGAAATACCTGTAATTGAACTGACACAATTTTACAGGGAGCCAGCTGATTATCGGCAATGCAACCCGGTACAGCTGTTTCTGACATATGCAAGGGTCTGTCGATGACTTGCCACTAACCTCACAAACCTGGCGATTCTGTTCCCCTTCACGTACTTCACACTAGTTCTCACCTTGCTGGAAAGCGAGTCATCGCTGTACAGAATTTAAGGGGGATATCGGATTTTGGTCCAAAGAAACGATTTTTCAAAAATATTATTTTCGTGATCTATACAGTTAATTCCATGTTGTGTGTGAATTTTAACGTGATAGCAGCTTTAGAAATGCCTTAAAATTGTTAAACTGATTGACTCTGCACTGGCGGGCACTCCACCTTTTCTGACATTTGGGAAACTGCTTGCTTCAGCGGAATTTTTGTCAGTGTGAAGGCTATTTTCTTTCGATATCTCTGGCTGACATCTATATCCCTGGCTGACATCTATATCTTTGTCTGAAAACTTTCTTGCCTAAAGGAGAAGCTTGAAATCGCAAACCTTTACGCGGAACTGAAGATTTATGCATAATGAGTCGTGGAAAAACAGTGCTTAGGAAACGGACGTGTCATGGAAATCGGTTTACCAACAAAAAAACTGATGCAGCTCGAAATGCTAAAAAGTTTTCATGTTCATGTGTTTGCTGTATAATTCGGAATGCGTGATTGTTGTTAAAGAAAGAAGCTTGGGAATAGCTTGTAAATTAATTTGTAATTCGTGTGGCTATGAATTTTTATTTTCCTGCTCCAAAAAAAATTGACACTGGTACCTATGAAAGCAATTTTAGGTAGCATATGATCTGAGATGCCTTGGACAGGGCAGGGAAGGATGTAATTTATTGTCTGGTTTTCTGAACATGCCTCCATCTTGTGCTAGGTTTGAAAAAATAAATAAAAAATGTCTGATGCTGTATGCGATACTGCCAAAGTTTCTATGAAGAACACAATGGAGGAATTGCTGGAAATAAGCCAAAAAGAAATAGATCCTGGGGTAGATATTCATGACAGTGAATCTCCTACAAATGTGAGTCTGTAGATGGGACTTGGACGAAAAGGGGTCACACATCTCTGTATGGAGTTGCATCTCTTATTGGTAAAGTTTTAGATGTATGTCTAAATACTGCCACCAGTGTGCAACAAGGAAAATGTTCAACAATGAAGACAGTGAGAAACTTGGCAAGAAAAGCATGCAGTAGCATGCTCTAAAACTTATAGTGGGTCAAGTGGGGCCATAGAGGCTGCTGCAGTTATGAGGATGTTCTCCAGATCTGAGGACCAGTATGGTGTTTGATACACTAAATACCTTGGTGATGGAAATCGATTTACCAACAAAAAAACTGATGCAGCTCGAAATGCTATAAAGTTTTCATGTTCATGTGTTTGCTGTATAATTCGGAATGCGTGATTGTTGTTAAAGAAAGAAGCTTGGGAATAGCTTGTAAATTAATTTGTAATTCTTCGTTCAAAGCTGTAACAGATAAAAATCCGTACAATGCAACAAAAAAAGTAGCAATGTGTTGGCCACATCCAAAAGCGGCTTGATGGTAGGCTTCGTCGCTTGCTGAAAGAGAAGAAAGGTGAAGTACTTGAGGACGGAAAACCGTTCGGAGGGAAAGGCAGGCTTACTCTGAAAGAAATTGATTCTCTTAAGATATTTTATGGGAGAGCTATCAGGAAAAACACACGTAATTTAGAGCCAATGGGGTGTGCATGATGTGTGGGCAATTTTTTTTCACAAACTATCCAATGACAAGTACTCAAAATTGGTGTCTATGATGCCGTTTTATGTTAAAAAAAACGGGAATAATGGAAGAATTGAAGTGCTGAAGAGAGTTGATAGGATCCCGGTGTGTTTACAACAAAAGGACTTTACACTATCGAAGACAGCAGGGTCAAGAAAGCAAACAGATAAGTGTCTTACCTGCAAATACAGGCTAGGCAGATTCGAAGAGGAGAGAAGAGAAACCTGGTGGATAAGGAATTTGAGTATGGAGAATTTTAAAATTGAGGTAAGCTTATTACATGTAAGAAGAAAATTTTTGAACCTCATTTTCTCTGTTTTACATCTTTTAGGTTATTAGAAGCCTTTTCTCAAAAAGTATATGCGCTAATCCCATGAAATTTTCAGGAACTGTTCGCAACGTGTTTCTGTCTCCCTGGATCTAAAAAATATGAGATTCTGTGATTACATTCTGATTTTTAGATGATTGTATGTAGAAAAAAAGTTAATTTTGGATGTGCAAAATTAAAAACTCTGTTTTGTTTGTTGTGATCTTCAGTCCTGAGACTGGTTTGATGCAGCTTTCCATGCTACCCTATCCTGTGCAAGCTTCTTCATCTCCCAGTACTTACTGCAACCTACATCCTTCTGAATCTGCTTAGTGTATTCATATCTTGGTCTCCTTCTACGATTTTTACCCTCCACGCTGCCCTCCAATGCTAAATTTGTGATCCCTTGGTGCCTGAGAACATGTCCTACTAACCAGTCCCTTCTTTTTGTCAAGCTTTGCCACAAACTTCTCTTCTACCCAATTCTATTCAGTACTTCATCATTAGTTATGTGATCCACCCATCTAATCTTCAGCATTCTTCTGTAGCACCACATTTAGAAAGCTTCTATTCTCTTCTTGTCCAAACTATTTATCGTCCATGTTTCACTTCCGTACATGGCTACACTCCATACAAATACTTTCAGAAACGACTTCCAGACACTTAAATCTATAATCGATTTTAACAAATTTTTCTTCTTCAGAAACGCTTTCCTTGCCATTTCCAGTCTACATTTTATATCCTCTCTACTTCGACCATAATCAGTTATTTTGCTCCCCAAATAGCAAAACTCCTTTACTACTTTAAGTGTCTCATTTCCTAATCTAATTCCCGCAGCATCACCCGACGTAATTTGACTACATTCCATTATCCTCGTTTTGCTTGTGTTGATGTTCATCTTATATCCTCCTTTCAAGACACTGTCCATTCCGTTCAACTGCTCTTCCAAGTCCTTTGCTGTCTCTGATAGAATTTCAATGTCATCGGCGAACCTCAAAGTTTTTATTTCTTCTCCATGGATTTTAATACCCACTCAGAATTTGTCTTTTGTTTCCTTTACTGCTTGCTCAATATACAAGTTGAACAACATCGGGGAGAGGCTACAACCCTGTCTCACTCCCTTCCCAACCACTGCTTCCCTTTCATGCCCCTCGACTGTTATAACTGCCATCTGGTTTCTGTACAAATTGTAAATTGCCTTTCGCTCCCTGTATTTTACCCATGCCACCTTTAGAATTTGAAAGAAAGTATTCCAGTCAACATTGTCAAAAGCTTTCTCTAAGTCTACAAATGCTAGAAACGTAGGTTTGTCTTTCCTTAATCTTTCTTCTAAGACAAGTCGTAAGGTCAGTATTGCCTCACGTGTTCCAATATTTCTACGGAATCTAAACTGATCTTCCCCGAGGTGGGCTTCTACCAGTTTTACCATTCGCCTGTAAAGAATTCGTGTTAGTATTTTGCAGCTGTGACTTATTAAACTGATAGTTCGGTAATTTTCACATCTGTCAACACCTGCTTTCTTTGGGATTGGAATTATTATATTCTTCTTGAAGTCTGAGGGTATTTCTCCTGTCTTGTAGATCTTGCTCACCAGATGGTAGAGTTTTGTCAGGACTGGCTCTCCCAAGGCCGTCAGTAGCTCTAATGGAATGTTGTCTACTCCCGGGGCCTTGTTTCGACTCAGGTCTTCAGTGCTCTGTCAAACTCTTTTAATGATAGAATTTGTACCATAAATTAATAACGGTAGTTCAGTGGTCTTATAACCTACTTAGGACACTACAATAAAGTTTTCAGATTAATTGCAAGATTAGAATTTGACTTAAGGCTTTTCATAAAAATGACAATAAAAAATAAAAAATTCAAATTTCTGACAAAATATTAACCCTGCATATTTTATTATATTATTCCATTAAAACACAGCTCTTTTTCTTTACACATGCAAAATTGTAGATTTGTACATTAATAAATATGGCTGTAATGGTTTTTTAAGTAAATGTTTATATTTTCCGTTATATACCCCTTCAGTATACTTCTAATTAGTTACACCAAACTGAATAAAATAATGTGGAAACGATCTCTAATGGTTTAAAGTGGAATTACAGATCAGCTTTTGTTTCATAAAGCGTACGTACATATAATTAAGGTAATTTTAATGTAATTTACTACCGTCAGGTGACAGGCCTTGCGTATTCGTGCATTTATTTGTTTCACTCGTTTGATAAATATGGCAGCCACTTCCATTTAAATGCAGATTGGAAGGCACTTCCCAGCACTGGAAACTGTTTTCCAGAACGAGGTGGCGGCGCCATCTACGGAGACACGAGACCAGGCAGGGAGGCTCCCGCGTGGACCACTGACAAGGCCCGAACGAAGCTCCACTGAAATGTCCTACCAGAACCTCGCTGCAATGAAACCGTCGAGATTAGTTTCCTTTCACTGCTCGTCACTGAGATCTGAACTTAAAAGGCGAAAGTGACAGCTACTGGGTGACCAGTCAATCTATGGATATTGGGAGGTACTAAAAAACTGATAACCAGAGAAACGAAGTAAGGAAAGGACTGCAGTCCAACTGAAATGGAGCAGAGTGATACAGGTGTGCAGCGGAGTGGATGAGGGAGGACTTGGGAAGTGACCTGCAAAGGCAGGGCTGCCGGCAGCCGTGGGACAGACTGAGCACGTTGCTGGGCGTGCGCGCAGCTGTCTCTCCAGGCATCAAGTGGCTTTACACATCTCGTCTGTAATTGCTCTGGATCGTCCTTGTTTACGTTATTAAATATCTGTGTTTCTGATTCATCTCTTGAACTATACAAATATTTAAATAATTGTTCATATGCTGGTAAATTTTCTGTCCATTGGTTTTTACCGTTAGTATCTGCCATCTTAACTGATATAATGTGATACCTACTTAACAACAAATTTCGATTTACTAATTCAGCGTATTCCGTCGCACTACAGTTATCATTACCTTAAAACTCTTGCCTTCTATTTAATAGATTCCGCTTGAGGTTGTTTAATTTTTTCTTATTTTGCTCTGTTCGGACCTGGAAATCATCTTGCTTTTTGCCCAAGTATTTTTGTTACACAATTATTCCTTTCCTCTGTGTCTGCACAGCATTCACTTGGATAGTATAATATACATGAAGTTTTTCATTGTGTTTACATCTTTCACATTCAACAAAGATGCTTTAATGAATGGTCTTCCAACTTGGAATGCTTAGGGAAACTCTTAGTTATCAGAAAGTTGGCCTTAATAGTTTTCGGAGACTGTATTCCTTGTCCATTCAACGGGTGCACTTTCGCATTTCATCTTTCTATACTCACCCTGCAATTATTAGATATGAAACTGCAGCACCTGTGTTGCTTATAAGTACGATGCAATGTTCCTTTCCTTCTTACGTGCATGCATATCCGTAGGATCACTTCGTCGTACTTACGAGCAACACAGGCAGCTCAAATATTATATTTATCCGCCGACACTGGGCAAACGACTTTCAATTAAAATGTGTCCCATGTACGGGGATACACATAATGTAAGTAGTAGTGCAGGTAGTAGACACATGGCTGACGACGGTTTAGATCTGGCTCTGAGGCGTGCCCGGATAGCCTGACGATGAGGTGGTCGCTTGCTGTAAGCGGAAAATCCGGATTGGAATCCCAGTCGGCCACAAACTTTCGTTTCGTCTTTCCATTACCCAGCCGACGGTTGTTCATATTTTCAGCTGCGAATGTATTTCACGTACATTAATTATTCGTTGATCTACGCCTCTTGAAGCCGACTTCGCCTTCAGTTTCACATAATCCCTGAAATTATTGAAAATTTCAAGGTTTATTTAGAAGTGAATCAAAGACGTTTAAGGAAATACAATTCCAATGAAGGCACTGGACATGTTACAAGACCTCTACCAAAATGTCATTTACTGATAAGGATAAAACCCCATCTTCAGCAATTTTATCGTGGGAAGTTACAGGTACATGGAAAAGACTAAGCTTTCTTCTGAAACGCTTCTAATAAAAGACATTTTCGCAGGGACGGAAGTATATTTACTGCTATAACTTCAGAACTGAAAGGTTCTGTTTTTCACTGTCCGGTAGCTGAAGGCGGAACGGCGGCACTTAGGTAGGAGAAAACACGATGTGGTGCCTGCAGGTGGTAGGAGGCGAGCAGCCGGTGATCCTTGTTTGCTGCTATAGCGGACTCTCGCCTACAGAGTCGGTGATCGACTGGCGGGTGGTGGACCGCGTCTACAAGAAAGGGTCAGCCCTGAAGAGGGCGTCCGCCGCGCCGCT
Organism: Schistocerca piceifrons; assembly: GCF_021461385.2. Taxonomy (NCBI): domain Eukaryota; kingdom Metazoa; phylum Arthropoda; class Insecta; order Orthoptera; family Acrididae; genus Schistocerca; species Schistocerca piceifrons. The sequence continues at coordinate 26,373,272 of NC_060142.1, forward strand.
GAAACGCACCCCGCTGGCGGAAGGGCTGGCTGGCTGCGGGTGGGTGGGGCTGTGGAAAAGGATTCTCCTCCGTAGTTCAAATGGCGGCCTTCACACACGCCGTCAACGGCACGTCGTCGACGCGTCACGTCAAGGTTTCTCGCAATGAATGGTTCGACGGGCCATAGTCTGGTCTACTTGGCGAGCACAGTGTGAATAGACGAGAAAGTAGTCTCCACTGACTGCTGCTACTGCTGAGGGGATCTGCATATGTACTGGAAGACAATACTAAGTTAAAGTAATATATTTTATACACTGAAGGATTACGTTGAAAAATAAACGATACATATTTTGTCCAATGTGCTATACTCATGGTTTTCCTAGTGAAATAGCGAAAAGAAAATCCGGAAGTAAAGCTGCTGCGGCACGCAGACGTCTAAAACAAGATTTTTAATAAATTAACGATGAACAGCAGGAATATATGTAACCAGAGTTGAAGTACACTTAACAGCCTATCTAGACACACCGAAGCAAACCATCAGCTTCTGTCGAGGTGATATTGGACGCCTAAATCTTGAAATTCTCTTCCTAATTTTTATTCATATCTTGTTCAATAGGAAAAAAAGTGTTGCTTAGAAATTGTGAAATGTTAGAGAAGGATGACTCCTTCTCTTCGAGCTCCTTGTGAAGAGTGTGGAACTCTCCTCCACAGTATCGATTTATTTTAACTTTTTGGAACCCAGAGTCTTTTTTGCTCTCTGTTTCTCGTCATCAGCTTCAACAGCAATCATTGCAAGCTGGTTTAAACTAGATTTCGGCACTTTATAGCAATCAACCATGGACTACGAAATAGAGCCTCTGGTGAGTATTTCATGAACTATCTGAACGCCACGACGTTCTTTCGACGTTAACGCGGCGTGCAGCGTAAATGCTCCGGAATTCCTCTGCCCCTCAACGTTCAAAAACGTGACGGTAAGGTGACGGTGGCGTTCCGGAAGTGTGAATCCACCTTAACCCAGCACAGAAACTTGCTCATCCACTTATCGTGGGTTGCCATAAAACTGCTACACGTGATTCAAACACCGACTCAGTATCTGCTCGAAACCTTAGCCGACATCAGTGCTCAACAGCTATTTCTTCCTTTAAAGTGTTTTGCATCCTTTGGAACGTACAGTTAGATAAGTATAGCCTTGCACGTCGCGAGTTCCTGGTCGTTTCAAAGTCATTACTTCAGAGATGCGAGAGGTTTCACAATATCTGAGGCTTCAGTGCGAAGGCAAAACCAAGTCTTTCGTAACAGAAATGCACGTTTCTTAAGAAAGTATGCAGTTGAAATTAGCCTCAGAGATGGGTACGGGAAAGGTGGAGTAGTGAGGGCGGGGGGAGCGGTTACAGAGGAGGGGGTGGGAGGGGGGAGGGGAGGGTGCCGCTGGTGTCGACACCAGAGCTGAGCGCTGCTGCGCTGCAAACGAGGAGGCAGGGCAGGCTTCCGAGAGAGTCAGTCGAAAAGCCATGCAAGAAATGAGTAACCCTACTCCATTCTGCAACCGAGTATGCAGTCACCATGAAAGCTGTATGACTGAGGACTGCTCTTGTTCAGTAAATGTTGCATATGTCGGCTGCTTACTAAGGGCACTCCAATCGGGCTGAATCCTTCAGTCTACAGAAGTGCGTGCATTATGTGGATACCCGGTGTCAGGTTAAAGCAGAGTGCCAGAGCCAGTGTCGAACCCGGGACCTCGCTCCTGGCTGGAATACTCTTACCGATTAACCAGTCCAGACACTGCTCACAGGCTTACTTTCACCAGCACCTTTCTTCCACTATACAAACTTTCAAACATGTTGTGCGGGATACCTTGTAGAATTAGCACTTCTGGTAAAATATGTGGGAGAGAAGGCTGAGCTACAACCCAAGGGATTTTTCCTGAATCAATTTTTCAGTCGACAGTGAAGTGTGCGTCATTTTGAAACTTCCTGGCAGATTAATACCGGGGCTTTGACCCTTTGACTCCTTGGCAGGCAAATGCCGCCACCGACGGGGCCGCTCAGGCGCGGCTAATAGGGCACCCCATAGCTTAGGCTGCGCCACTCACTGTACTTCTGCTGTCTCCCTGCGTCAATCTTGCATGCCTCGTTAGATTAAAGGTACTGAAAGAAAAAGAATTTTGTCGAAGTTGGAAAGCAGGAGTCTACCTCGACGGCGCAGGCGGTTACAACACTGCCCTCGAAAGGTCGTTTGATGGATTTAAATGACTTTCATCTGCCAGGGACTTGGTTAAACTTCTCAGATCACTAACGTACTGGAACTACAAAACCTAGGGCGATGCGCCTACCTTGAAAATGGTTCAATTGGCTCTGAGCACTATGCGACTGTCTGACCTTCTGAGGTCATCAGACGCCTAGAACTTGGAACTAATTAAACCTAACTAATCTAAGGATATCACACACATCCATGCCCGAGGCAGGATTCGAACCTGCGACCGTAGCGGTCGCTCGCCTCCAGACTGTAGCGCCCAGAACCGCCGGCCACTCCGGCCAGCTGCGCCTAAGTGACATGGAACTTATACCGCAGACTATGCACGAGACATTGCACAAACGATTATGTTACAGCACTGAACATTCTAAGTTGGGTAGTTCTTGCTCCTAGACATTTCACACACTTACTATTGACGTCTTCTTATGGGGTCAGGATGATCCAGATAAGTTCCTCCACAAGATTCAATTGCGAGTCGGCATAGCACCTGCGGAGTCAATAGCTGGACAAACAGGACTAACAAAAGGCTAAACTGGAGAGAGTGAGACTAACAAATGCATCTGGTCGCCATATCAAATGGTTAAAATGGCTCTGAACACTGTGGGACTTAACTTCTGAGGTCATCAGTCCCCTAGAACTTAGAACTATTTGAACCTAACTAAGCTAAGGACATCACACACATCCATGCCCGAGGCAGGATTCGAACCTGCGACCGTAGCGGTCGCGCGGTTGCGGCCATATCGGGACTGACCAGAGCAAGACTAGCAAAGTAAGCAGCTAACTAGGGAGATCATAAAACGTCTTCTATTTGATTCTGGTATCTAATGACATTAGAATATTGTCTACAGTTACATGTACCATTTTGCAAACAAAAATAGCCTGCGCTTTTTTCCTGTCGCTTGGTACCGAGTGTACAACGATTAGCTGTCGCTACAACCCTTGCAAGGTCTTCTGAATAATCTGTATAGAATCATACAGGAGTTCCATCAAGTCCTGTTGTCTTCTCTTACCCAAGTGTCTATCATTTCGGCGTTCTTGTGGTGACTGCAACGGAGACCCGTATTAACAGCTCAGCCAGGGAGGAGGAATGCCATTTTACTTTATCTGCACGTAGCACCAAATCGTGGAGCAAATCTCCAAGTCATGGAAATTACAATGTAATATCAGATAAAAATAAAATGTTTATGAACCCAAAAAGTCAAGCACTAAGTTTAAGTAAACGCAATCAACAATAGAACATAAGATTCAGCTTAATTTTTCAAGGAACTCCTCAACAGAATAGAGGGACTGACACATGAGGAAACACTTCAGTTTCGTTTTGAAGGCGCGTGGATTAGTGCTAAGATTTTTGGAGTCTTGTGGTAGCTTATTGAAAATGGATGTATACTGCACACCTTTGTGCACAAGAGTTAAGGAAGTCCGATCCAAATGTAGGTTTGATTTATGCATAGTATTAACTGAGCAAAAGCTGCTTATTCGCGGGAATAAGCTCATACTGTTAGCAAGAAACGACAGTAAAGAGCATATATATTGAGAGGCCAGTGTCAAAGTACCCAGACTTGAGAACAAGGGTCGACAAGAGGTTCGCGAACTTACACCACTTATTGTCCGAACCGCCCGTTTCTGAGTCAAAAATATCCTTTTGGAATGGGAACAGTTACCCAAAAATATAATACATTACGACATAATCGAATGAAAATAAGCAAACTAAACTAATTTCTGTGTGAAACGATCACTTACTTCAGATACCGTTGGAATAGTGAAAATGGATGCATATGAACCAGATCCTGAACGTGGGCTTTCCACGACAGTTTAGCATCTATCTGAACACCTAGAAATTTGAACTGTTCAGTTTCACTAATCATATGCCAGTTTTGTGAAATTAAAACGTTGGATTTTGTTGAATTGTATATTAGAACCTCCAAAAACTAAGTGTTACTGTGATTTAGCGTTAGTTTATTTTCTACAAGCCATGAACGTATGTCGTGAACTGCACCATTTGAAACCGAGCCTATGTTGCGCACTGCATTCTTTAGTACCAAGCTAGTGTCATCAGCAAACAGAAATATTTTAGAATTATCCGTAATATTAGACGGCTTATCATTTATAAAAATAAGGAACAGGTGTGGCCCCAACGCTGATCCTTGGGGCATCCCCCCCCCCCCCCCCCCACTCACCCCTTTGACCGCATTCCACTCAGATCCCATGTCGCAATCATTCTCAACACTGCTGTCTGTTGTTAAAGTAAGAGGTGAATCAATTGTGAGTTACTCCCCGCGTTCCGTAATGGTCCAACTTCTGGAGCAATATTTTGTGATCAACACAATCAAATGCCTTAGTTAAATCAAAAAATATGCCTGGCGTTCGAAAGCTTTTGTTTAACCCATCCAGTTCCTAACAGGAAGAAGTGAATATAGCATTTTCAGTTGTTAAACGGTTTCTTAAGCCGAACTGTACATTTGATTGCAAATTATGTGATATAAAATGATCAATTATCCTTACATACACAGCCTTTTCAGTAACTTTAGCAAACACTGATGGTATAGAAATAGGTCTAAAATCGTCTACATTATCCCTTTCTCCTTTCGGAACGCCGAATTCATTACTTTGACCCTTTGTCTTTCGTTTTCCATTTCACTAACGGCAAGCGTGAAGAACATCGACGACGGAGCTTTCTCTCCGGTGTAACAGGTAGGCGAACATGGGCGTACAGCATTCGGTCGTGTCCGGTCCACACTCGCAGGTGCTCACTCGCTTTCCTCTCGTGGCCGATTTTTAAGCGAATCGTCGAAGAGAGCTGGCAGCGCAGAGACCACTCATTTTGCCGGTCAGCTGGGAACACAATGGTGGTAACACGAGAATACATACAGTAGGTCATAATTTTAACCAGCATGGTCAGGACGTAACAGCGATCTGTTACGGTTCATAATGAATTAGGGAAAAAAATACCATTCAACATCGCAGAATCTCTCATTTATTAAAATTACCACTTTCGGTTCGTTTAAACGGCCATTCTTTCAGATTATGACTGCTATAAAGACATGAAAATACTTGTTGATTAGGGAAGTCAGCCTTTACGTAAGATATACGAAGATGAGAAATAATGTAGCGTGATGTTTGGCTGGACCTTTACATAACGTGTACAAAAGATGAGAAATACAATAGTGCGACCCACTCGTCGGACCAAAACACATTGTGTTATTTTCCTTCAGTTCACTAATTAAGATTTTTTAGTTAATCTGTATACTTTCAAGCAGGTAAACCTTTTTTACAAAACTAGGAGGTACCACATTTGTCTGTTTCTTACTTTTCGTTTGCCGGCCGAAGTGGCCGTGCGGTTACAGGCGCTGCAGTCTGGAACCGCGAGACCGCTACGGTCGCAGGTTCGAATCCTGCCTCGGGCATGGATGTTTGTGATATCCTTAGGTTAGTTAGGTTTAACTATTTTTAAGTTCTAGGGGACTAATGACCTCAGCAGTTGAGTCCCATAGTGCTCAGAGCCATTTGAACCATTTTTACTTTTCGTGTAAGTTTCAACATTTGGATAACAGTTCGTTGCGTAATTTCTAGGAAGTCTTGGTTCTGCTCCGCTAAAATTTGTCAACAAAGAACAGCACAATACATTTCCTTAAAAGTAAATAAAACGAATATGTGTGTATGATTTCGAATAACGTAAAATTAAAATGATACGAAAGACGTGATTATCCAGATAACTTTCTCTCAATATAGTTGTAACTACATCACAAGTGTATCAGTCTTATTTTAGGAACGTTTGACATAAAGTCAGATAACATTAGTTTTTCTTCGATTAGGCTACCTCCTACAACAAAGTATACTGTATATACACACTCTGTGTAACATAATTAAAGAACTTCTTTGAAATCGCGTCATTTTCCCCCATTGCGATGTAGGAGTGTGACTTTGTGCCCAAAAGTGCCTGCAGCACTCTTCTGTTTTGGTGGAAAGGCGTGGCGCCCTGTCACGTCACCACCTGGCGGAGGAAAGGGCCTAAGCTCGGAAGTTAATTTGAAATGTGAGGTGGCTTAATCATGTTAAAGTGGTATCAAATTTCACCAAAATTCTGGCCAGCGCACCCATGGAAGTTTCACGGTGTGGAGGTCGTGACACCTCCACTGACATCTAAAGCCTTTCCTTGTAGCCTCTGCGACGGAATTCATAATCGCGACGCCCACATCACGCGGTTTCCTTATACATGGCCGCAAAAGCGTTTCAGACACACCGCCACTCGGAATCTGCAATGGAAAAGCCTCAGGAGGTGAATGAAACCATCTCTTCCCTTGTGGCGTCGTTTAACACACGTTCCGCGGTCCAAAACGACAGTCTACACTGCAGCATGCGGCAGATGCACGTTCTTGAAAATCTATGATACTGCTGACAACACCTGGACAATTTAATCCTTCTCTAAGGACATCGTATGACTGCAAACCCAGATAACGTCATCTGATGAATTTGGAGTATGCTGCAGCAGTTCTTGCTTTCGCATAAAAAGTGGAACGACTAGGGACCGTTCAAAACCATTTGACCAAATCTAAATGTGATCTGAAGCAGCGAAATGTGTTCGTGCTTTCTCGGTACTCCTGTTCCCTGCCTTCCAGTGGCATGATGACAGAGGAGGGGGAGGGGTAACATTGACACAAGCGTGAATGAAACAGGAAAGAAATCCCATTTCGGCAACCCCTCGGAGCCACTTGAAAGGTCTCTGTTGGATTCCTTTCATGTTAATTTCTTAAATCTGTTGTCATTTACCGCATATATTCCACCTCTAAATTTACTGTGTGTTCTGACTCTATCTGGGAGGAGACTGAGCAGTGGAACGTGTTACTTTTACACATAAACAAGAACGATCTGTCACACTACTACACTTTAAAACACGATTTTATGTAATTCATGTCGCACAGTCTCATATGGAATCTACATCCGCTTTCTTTTATATACTGTATATAATAAGATACTGTCATCCCTCTTCCCTTCTGTGTGAAGGGATGAATGAGCAAATGTATTTCTAGTTGCACGCTTGAGGGTAGCAGACAAGCCTCTCTGCTAGAGAGCAGTAGGACCAACGTCGGAACAGGTAGCTACGCTTTCTAAAAGCAAAGAGGTTTCTATCCTTTGTATGTTCCTGTCCATCCCTTCTCATGTTGGTATGGGAAGCTGCCTCTCTGGCCACTTCCGTTTGTATTTGTGAGCCACCCTCAGGAAGGGACCACGGCAGTCTGTCCGCGGCGAGCGTCTGAAGTGGTAAGATCTCCGGCTAAGCGCGTGTCTGCTAAATCCGTAGGACAATGGATTTCTTAAGTTCAGCCTAACTGAAAATTTAATAACCTTTGTTTCAGGTTTAGATCTAAAATATCTTCTGTTATCTTAAATTGCTACGCAGTGTAATTCGAGTCTGAAGTTCAGAATATCTTCCAGTAGTTGCTTTGTCACTACTTTGTGAGCAAATTGGAACCACGTATTGATGATCCGCAAGTCTAACTAAGATCATCAATCTTAAATGCTAATGTGTGTGAGATTATAACGTCTCGTCTTGACAATATTTTTCAATGTAGCAACTTTTCTTTATGTTCAACCCACGTGGGGGGTACTTTGTGAGACCAGTACCACGTGCTTATACAATCGTTTGACCCATCAGGTTAATAGTAAGACGATAGTAACCAGTTGGAGGTTTTTCTTTTGTTAATTACGTTTCGATGTAATTTATTTTAATTATCAAAGTTATTGTGGAGTTACACTCTTTGTGTAAACCAAGGTGACTACGTGAAGCATATGGTGTAACCATCAAAGTTGCCCTCAGCTCTTCTTTTCGAGAAGATTTCACACACAATTAGTATCAATTTAGTATACCAGTGTGTGGTAATTTCATGACGGACAGGATTGCGCTACGACCGTAACTTCTTTGGGTGAAAATTGAATCGGTTGGTAGTGGTTAATTTCCTCTTGCATATGATTCAACGTTCTTCGTGTATTATTTTATGACTGCAGTGTTGTACGCAGTCTCCCAATCTTGGCTGCATATTTGATGTGTTCCGTAAGATTACAAACTCACATTTTCACAATCCTAAATAAGCCACCAGTTTCGTTATGAATCAAGTTTAATATGCTGAAATTTTAACGGAACGATGATCAATGTTAAAATAAATGTCCAAATATAAACTGATTTATTTATTTTTATTTAAATTCTCTTATATATATATATATATATATATATATATATATATATATACACCAATGGTTGTCGTAAGATGACTATTAAAAGATTATAATTAATGTCAGTCTGGTTGGCAATTTGGTAAACTAGACTGGATACCTGGTAAAAAAAAAAAAAAACAGTTGCGCAGTAATGCAAGGATAACATCCCCAGATAGCTCACAGCTTTTAACCCGCTTTTATGATCTGGAATATCGGCACCGCTGTCAGAACAACTTAATGCATAAACTTTACACACTCACCCACCGCTGTTGATTATTTTTTTTTTTTTTAAATGCGCCTGTACATTACAGCACAGTACAGAGGCGATCCCCAGCCGATTCCTAGGCGCCTGCAGGCATACAACCCCTACAGCTGACTGGCGCTGCACTGTTGCTCTATCGCCTGCCTGCGGGCGAGGACAACGTGTGGCGTGTCGAAGGGATACTGAGAATGTGACATGTGTAAAGGTTAGTATCGAGCCATGTGTAATTGTGGAAGACGTCTCCGAACGTGCAGTATGCATGTCAGCACGAGAAGTTTTGCGTGGCGCATGGTACGCATTTTGTTGTGCTTTACTCCACATATGGTAGAATACTAGGACCTCCATCTATGTTGATTATTTGAACAATTTGATAGGCTTTAGCGCCTGCGTAAGCTAGTAGAAAAGCACTCTTGCGAGTGTCACCCTGAATAGTGGAGGCCATGAAGTGGTGCTCCAACTCTCTGATGAAAGCTGCCCACAGGTCCATCGCCACTTCTGTTGCTTGAAATGAGGGATGTAGCGTCGTCATCGCCTGGGGGACAGCAGCGTCCAGGTGCAACAAGTCCTTCAGAAGAATTTACTGTTTTTGCTGAAGTTGCTACACGGAAAACAACAGCTGTGGTAATAAGGTCGACTGCAGGACACAGGAACAAGAAAATTTGAGCATACTTGTAATTTGTGCAGTGAAATGGCGCTAAAGAGTGAAAAATTTAATGCACTGACTACACTGAGAACCGTCACGAATTCAGACTCTATTATGTTTCAAACCTCGTCGCCATGACTGAAAGGACGAAGACTTTTACATTTTTTTTTAACATTTTACCTTGTTTTTATTGATAAGTCAGCGGTTGTAACAAACGTTAATTTTTTTGCATTTTAGAATAGTCCAAACCACATAAACATGTTTATTTAATATACTGGTGACCGGGTAAGTGGTTATAAGCCTCCTAAGAGTGGTGCCTGCTCCTCGCCAGTTTCAGCGGACTCCCAAGCAGTAAGCGATCTGATAATGACCAGAGACGTGGTCGAAACCAGTCACCAATAAATAAATAAACATCTTCATGTGGTTGGGACTGTTTTATATATATATATATATATATATATATATATATATATATATATATATATATATATATAAAGAAAACTTGTAAACTTTTACCCTTATCACCAAAACTCTAGTGACCTTACATGCGTTGACAACACAAGAGTCCTAGGTAGAGATAAAACCATAAATTCTTTCATTTAATTAGCATTAAAGTAGTGATTCACAACTAATCTCAACGGATGCTGGAAATTAGCAATATAAGCTGAATTGATACTGAATAATTGTTTGCTGTAGTTAGTGTAAAATACACTAACATTTGAATTAAGTATGTGTTGGTCAGACTTCAACCATTGTTGAATGTTTAATGGTAAAAGTCTAAGTCCATATCGGTCCAATATTTCACGGCAGTCACTGAACACAATCGCAGAAGTCACTAACACGTGGCAATAGCAATTCCTGATACCCAGAGTCTACGGGACGCCACTGTCAGAGGCGAAGGCTCTAACGTGACGGCTGGCTGTTCATATTGACTGCTGAGGCATAACTTCCAGGTTCACGCGGCGCCTAGAACGGTGTCATTGTGAGGTGTTGATCCAGATGTACTTCTGCGAAGGGGCTACTTGCTTCGGTAAACTGAAATGCCTGCTAGCCGCTGGGCACAGTCTTATTAAATACACACCGATAGAGTTATATGGACACATGATTGGCAGATATGAATTCTCTATTATTTCAACCTGGAACAGCGCGCGGGAAAAAACGAACACATATATCTTTTCGTGCTAGCTCTCATTTCCGTTATTTCATTATGGTGATCGTTCCTCCCTAATATAGGTTGTCCTCAACAAAATATTATCGCACTTGGAGGAGAAATTTGGTGACTGTAATTTCGTGAGAAGATGTCACCGCAGCGAGAAACGCCTTTGTGTTAATTATGTCCACCCTAAATCCCAACGCATAACGTCTCTACACGTTATGCAATTCCTTATCTATTTCTAAGAGAGAATGTTTAAAGTGGTAACCGAACACCTTTGTTTTATCTCCCGTCGTATTTTTCCTTTTAAGTGAAGACAGTTAAACGTTTTGAATATAGCTCTATATTCAGAATCTTACATATTATTTAGGTAATAACTTCTGCATAGTAAGGAATCACTGTAAGAAAAGTCCTTACTTACCTTAACACCATCGACAGGTTTACAGCAATGAATAGAGAAAGAATTTAATGTAAACAGTATTAATTAAAATGCCCAGCCGCTTTGAAGAAACATACAAAATACAATAAAAAACTAACTGTCAATGTAATGTTATGTTAAAAGGATATACATGCTCTTAAGATCACAAGTCTCAAATAATATTAGTCTATGCCGATATACAATTAAACTTCTCAATTTCGGATTGCAAATCCACCCGTGAACTCCATATTGTAAATTAAAAAAGTGAGGTAGGGGAGAAGTCGTATGTTCCTCTGAAACATCTCATGCTCTTCCAGATTAAATGATATGGATTCATGAACAGTGTCTCTGGAATTAGTCAGAATATTTGAAAAAATATTGACGATATATTCCTTGTAGTAATAGAGGCAGATCGGGCACGAAATGTTCTTTATTCTGGTTAGTTAATCGTAGCAACGATTTATTATTCCCAAAGACAAGGAAGCAAAAGCTGTAGGCTGAATACAGATATTGGATTTCCCATTGAACCTGTGATGTTACAAAATAGAAGTGATGTTGCTATTCAATGGAAAGTTGGAAATTGAGATTTAACTAACTGTTTTATCAATCACAATTGGCGTAAGAATCATGGATTGACCATTGTCATAAAATATTGCATTATGAGATGTGAATAGTTTTTACTTGCGGTTTCGCGTGGCTTGAGGCAGTCACAACTAGCGTGCTATTGATTAAGAAGTTGCGTTATCGTCTTTCTAATTACTTCATGATCGTAGATACGATCATACCCGGTTGTGAAGTTATTGTTACGACAAAAAAAAATTTCCTAAGGGACCAGAAAGTTCTTAAGGGCACAAAAACAACTGTAACATCACACAAAAGAGAAATTCAATATTAAAGCTGATGCAAGAAGACGATAAAACAGTTTTTTTATCAATGTAGCACGCACATTGGACTGCTGATCTTGGAGTCTGTAATATTAGCAAAATGCATAATTAAAATGAAAATAATACTGAGGAGATAATAGAAATGAGCACTGCTAAATGATTCAGTATTCCCAGAACAAATATTTATTATAACTAAAACATATATCGTACCTTAAGCTTAATACTACAATGACGGTAGATTTTTATGTCCGTATCATGTCCACTGAGCGCTCTTTTATATAGCCATTGTCTTCTTTGAGTCGCTCGTGCGTCGTCACGGTAAGTTATAACAGTTCTTTACACTTCACTCAAACTTAAACATAACACGTTTTTATACATTTAGTAAAAAATTAGATCAGACCGCCACAAATCTGCGTCCGTCTTACTCGAGAAAAACAGTAAAAATCTTCTTAGCGCTCAAGGCTTCATTTGTTCTCCAGCGAACAAAATAGTGAAGGATCGCATATCCATCCGTATTTCTGTTTATATTGCCGCCCAAAGACGACGAATTACATTATTTAGAAAATTCCACCTTCGCTATGCGACGCCTCATTATATATTAATCATTCTTTATAAACAAGTATTTGCCTTCTGGCTGAATTTGCTGTTTTAATTAAGCCAAAAATAGCGAATATCACATTGCCTCCCATGAGGAAAGAGGGAATGCCGAAGGATTACCTCGATCCTCATGTCCTCATGAGATATTCGTGATTTTTGGTGTGACATTTACATAACGTTACTGGCGTACAAAGTACATAAATTGAAATCACATTTATAAACATATATCAGATATTTATCATTTTTCAAAATAAAGTTTTTCATTCTTTGTTCATCAGTCACTTCATTCCATAATACCAAGATTAACATTTATGTGCATATTTAAGTTTGGTCCATATTTGCTTATAACAATAAGTGAACGTTCATTTCGCACTTCAGGGGATAGAATTCAGGAATTACTTTCTCTTGAGCTTAACAACTAATACATGAGTACTGTGAGTGCTTATTTTCACTAAACTAGAGTGGACAATGTTCGAGCATCTGTTGACTCCTTGTGGTTCAATTACAGTTTAATAACGTAGCACTACACTTCGTAATGCTTTCACTTTCTGTGTTAGCTGTCTACGGCGTTCATCATGCAGTACATCTGTCCTTTCCACTGTGGTGCCAGGAATTCAAGTGGCTTCCCGAGTTTTTATTTACAATATGAAACAGAAGAAGTGGAAAATTATTAGTATGACTTACAAGCTACTGGATACATTTGTTAAGGATCGGGACTGGTCTGGAGTTTAGGGTCTTCCTATAGTGCACATTCATTTTCTTTGTCCATCAAGAGACAGGATTATAATTCATTTTAGCAGTGTTCAGGAGTGCCGGTATTAATGGCTTTAAGGCCTGAGTAATCTAACAATCTACTTCTCACTCATCTTAACTTCAACTCAAGAAAATTGCTTAATTTACATATGAAAATGTAGTCACAAGTGTACAAATGTCTTTCCTCCAGTATGTACGATTGAAGTCATGGCGGTTAGCAGTTTAAAGTTTGGATTGTTTCGTCACCCACACGTCAGCCACTCACAGCGGCTGCACAGTGTTGCGTGAGCTCCAATACTTAGTATCCGTTCGCGCTCAGGCTGTAACAGAGCTGCTGGTCGTCGATTGCTCCCTTTTTTTTTTGTGAACTTCGTATCACACGAGTGCATCGATACAAACACCTCGCGCGCGTTTCCCATCGGAGGAGCCGGACACTGAAGTTGCCTCCATACTTCTGTCAACTGCCTCCCATGAGGCTCACAGGTAAGTGACGACGAATGTTTTAGCTGTCGCTGCACTTAGAACAACACTGAACTTTGCGTTGCACCTGTTGTCGTAGCCTTGACTTCTTTTTACACTTGCAGTACAACACTACCACTAATATACAGTGAACAGTTATTTTTATTATGCACGTCGCACTTTAGTGTGCATCTTCACACAGCATTCGTGCTTAGTTCCTTCGCCGATAGAGTTCATTTACAAAACAATCAATTTTGCACGTTTCCTCCACTGGTATAGAAAGACTTATATTCTACTATTTACAAAATATCACTTACGAGCTAATATTTACAATTAATGGTCACTCCTTTTGTTAAGTCCAGTGAACAACTGCTTTATGAATGGACTCTTTATATCTCAAGATTTGCATTCACTAGTGAACCTAAAAATATTCTTTCAAACTTTCTTTTAAGTGCTCATCTCCTCATTATGAAAACTACAGGTTTCGCAACACTCGTTGCATTTATTCTTTAGTGCACCCAAGATCATTTTCTACTGCCACGCAGCATATCTACTACTTAACGAGTACACATTTAACGCTGAATCTTTTTTTTTTCTTTTTGTGCTTTCCTTTGTGCTTGCCAAAATTTTTTTTATATTTGAGGGCAGACTGGATAACAATAGTTCTCCCTCTTCGCTTCATGTACTCAGCAATCGTTCTCTGTTAAAAAAAAATAGGGTAACGCGTGTCTACTTTTTTTTTCGCATGAATGGAATTACCGACAGTTCACTGGGTTTACGCAACCGGTCCATAACAAACATTACCAAAGCTAGCGAAGTTCATCACGCTACGTGTCTCATTTCTCATAAGCACTGCTTTGCCTCGAAGCACACGTGCCTTTTACAAGTCGACCCTTGGTCTGGGTTAATGAACCAGGATCAAAAGGAACGGGCACAAGGAAAATGGATTTCATAAGAGGAGTGTCTTAGGAGACATTTTTGCAATAAAATCTGCATGTAAATAAAATTATCATAATAAACATAGGCACATATATAAACTTCAACCTCCTTCCTTACAGCATGCTTTGCTACTTCTACGTCTTACTCAGGTTATAGTCAATATTAAGTTTAAATATCACTGCATTGCTTGTTCTTTAGATTAGCCTTCAATTAGGGTATTGAATGGTCGCTAGATTACACTACAGATCTTCTGAAGATCTTTACTTGGACTTATTTATGATACAGGGGGCTTGCTGTGTGGTTATTTAGTACCTCGATTCTACTGAAATCAATTCGTCAGCTAACATTCCTCATATACTCTTTACATTGGGCTCAGATCACAGGGAAATAGTTTACTTTCATAGCAGTTAGTGGCCTCGTGGAGTACTTACGCTACATTATTGATGCTTCATGGTTTGCCTCTATTTGTACTGTATTTCACCTAACTTAGTTTACTACAGCTTATTGTCTCCTTGCGTGAACACATGTGGGTTACCACTTGTTTTTCCATTTAACAGCACGCTTTAACTGAACTTTAAGCTATTTCTTCTACTCCTGTCCACTGTCTGGATTGTTTGAACATGTACCTTTTTTTTTTTAAGCGGGTAATTTGGGCTTTTACAACAGAACTTCAAGTACTTACATTACTAAAAATAAGTCTATAAATCTTCTTGTACCTTGAGAGAAGTGCTTATTTACGCATCCTTCTCCATTTCTCACCTTTACATATTTATATAGCTCCGGGCAATCGCCTCGCAAGCACTTTTTTTTCTTAATACTAACTTAAAATTAAATTGAAATTCTTGGTGCAACCTCAATTTCCTGCTTCAGCTTGTTGAAGAAATATCAGTTCATGTCCATCACTATAAACAATTTTTCCATACATAGCATTTAATACTTAAAGATGACATGTAGTAGCCGTTACCATGTAGTCAGTGCGCTGTTCAACACAATGCTTATCATTAACAGTTCACACAAGGGAATTTCCAGTACGCAAGAGGTAAGAAACCAAAACAGATGCTATCTGCAGTTGAGGCTGTGTCTGTAAACTAACTCTCTGTTTCAATGGACCAATCGCTCCCGATATGGAGCAACCCTGAATCGGCAATGATAAAACTTTTGAAACAGAAGACACCTGTCTGAAAAGACATGATGACATCACATTGATGTTTGCTCCTGTATCAACAATGGCTGTGACAGGAATGTTAGTAATAGAAATCTTAATCGAAGCCTGGACCTGTTCATCATAAATGTCATTAAGGTCTTGAGCTTCTAGGTCAGGTGCAAGGTCATCTCGTAAGTCGGTCTCATGGTCGTACCGTATCGCATTAACATACTCAGAATCAGAGTATTCGTTAGTACCCCCACTGGAACCGGCAGCGACCTCTAGGAGGCTGAAAGGCGCTGCCTCTAATTTTCCGCAGGATGTTTAACCTGTTTGTCATTCATGGCCTTAAGTGTTTGTTCCGTTTCATATTGGTGCTGGTTATGTGGTACAAATGCCGGTGTAAAGGGGTCAAATCCACTGGGTGCATTCACTTGTGAATAAAATACTTGAGACGGCGGCTGTCGCCCGATCTTTTGGTTGCCGGCAGAACCATTTCCTTGTGAAGGAAAGTTCGCATTTGGTGCCATTTGAAAATTGTTCCGCGGTCCTCTATCCTGTGAATAGTTGTTCTTATGTTGTGCTGGGTGGCCTCCGCCTTGCCCATGCCACTTGCTATATTTCGACCTATAACTTTGATTGTACACTGGCCCATTTGAAAAATTACCACTAGTTTGTGGAAAATTTCCATACTGCTCAGGCGCAGAATTAAAGGGTGGGTTTCCGTACTGATGTTGTACCTGGTGGTTGTAAATTGGGTGGTATCTCTGCTGATTACTGTAATTGGTTTTCTGCTTCCATTTAAAGTTATTGCCGTTTGCGTTTTGATAACCGCTGGCAGGTTGGTAACAGCGGTCACAGTAGCTCGCTCTCTCCTTGGGCGTATTGTTGTCCGCGTGCGATGCATTCTGCTGGCTGCCAGGGAAGAATTTGCCGCTGCCAACCTTGGAGCGCACATCCTCGCTAATTAAATCTAAGGAATCCAGCACAGAAAGGAATACATCCGTGTCTTCTTCGGACACATTTACTAGTTTCTCTCTAATAGACACAGGGAGTTTGCTTTTGAGAATCATAATTACGTCCTTGGAAGAAATCGGAGAATCCCAGAATTTAATTTTTGCTAGATACTTCTCAAAGTATCGCCGGAGACTTCCATGCCTCTCATTGAAAATTTCCGCACCATACACCTCCTTCCTTAAACTTTGCTGTACCCCATTACTCCAAAATTTTGCCAAGAACATTTTCTCAAACTCTTCATAATTCCTACACGTGTCTACCATTTCCGTTCCCCATAATGCTGCATCACCAGAAATAAAGCCAGTGACGAACTGAATACGCTGTCTGTCTGTCCAGCTCCTGGGAAATATGCCGGAAAAATTCTTTAGGAACACGATGGGGTGTATTTCTCGCTTCTGCGGATGAAAAACACGAAAAGTGCGATGCTTAATCACACTTTCCTCTTGCATTAAACTCACAATTGTGGGCGGATCATTTAGTTTCCCTACTCGGGACTCAACAGGACTGTTGTTTTGCATGTAATCAGGCGGTGAACGATAAGGAGTTGACTGACATTCGTCACCGGCTAAATAGTTGTTCCCTATAGTTTGCGTATGCGTGTGCGGATTTTCTACCCAGTTTCTCAGCATTCTGACTTCGTCCACTACTTGCTGCTTCCACTCGGGAAGATCCCGTGTGAGTGTCCTCCGAATCTGTCCCAATTCAGAAACTACTGTGTCTCCCGACTTACCAGGAGCAGCTAAGATTTCGTAAGTTACATCCTTGACAGTCTCCCTAAGCTCCTCCCTGACCTTTTCGATAAAAATATCTTTACCCTTTATCCATTCACTGTAGTGTTCCGACAATGCCTCCGCGTGTGCTTTCACGGTGCTCTTAACCTGTTCTTCAATATTGATTGAGTCTATCTGCCTCGACAGATCCTCCACTACACCTTCAATGTCAGATACTGCATTTCTAACTGAGTTTATTTCTTTGGTAGCTGCCTGAATTTTTGTGTTTAATGTTCCAGATACTTCAGCTATTTCACTTTTCACCTGTTTCTGCATTTTCTGAATTTGATCACTGATCTTAGTTTGCACCTCACCCAAATGGGTATTTAATTCAGCCGTAATTTCTTTATGCAGATCTGTTTTGATTGTGCCTAGCTCTGTTTTTAATGATTCGCTTACAGCATCTAGTCGGGCGTTAACAGTCTCATTTTGTGTTTTTATAGTCTCATTTTGTGTTTTTATATTCTCATTTACTGCGTCAAACTGTTGTTTCAGCATTTCCATTAACGCACCGAGGTCATTTGTAGCTGCAGCGGGAAGAATTTGGACTTTAGGGTCACTTTCCCCTGTTACAGATATGGTTAGTTCAGTTTCCACACGGGAACCTACCGTTCGCGATCGTAAAGGGTATGGGATACTATTAACGTCTTCACTCCCGTCTCCTGTTGTCACCTGTCTGTTTACTATCTGCCATTTTCGTCAGTAAATCACGTGCTACGCAAGGCTTTCGTCATTTGTCAGTGACGTGGTAAGTCCGCTAAGAGCACCGCTCTCGCGTGAGCAACAAATGAAATTCTATCTGGCAAGAAGACAAGATGGAACCTAACCGTTTCAGACAAATGAATGAAGATGCTCTTCACTGCAAATTGCGCACACTATCCACCATGTTGAAAATGCAATACAGGTATACTAACAATGGGGAGAAATAATTTCTATTATCAGACTACGAAGAATTTTACTTTGAAAGATAAAATAAAGCAGATTTTCTATAGCGGGAAGGAGATAGAAAGGATGTGGATCGACTTGGAAAAGCAACGTTGCTACTGAAGCACTACACTGCGTATGCAAAATTCTGACTTACTTTTTGATGGCTTGAATACCGCTATGTTGTCTCAGCAAATTCACGTCTCTTTTCTTTTCTTTTCTCTCGGTAATTAAACTGCATTATTGACCGTTATTCTCACAGAGAGACGATGTGTACATGAAACGACAGAACATTTATTAACACAAGCACATAGAAATTTTCCAAGAATTTGAACTAATTTTTGGTCAAGTCCCTGTTCGGGCGCCAAGTGTGATGTTACAAAATAGAAGTGATGTTGCTATTCAATGGAAAGTTGGAAATTGAGATTTAACTAACTGTTTTATCAATCACAATTGGCGTAAGAATCATGGATTGACCATTGTCATAAAATATTGCATTATGAGATGTGAATAGTTTTTACTTGCGGTTTCGCGTGGCTTGAGGCAGTCACAACTAGCGTGCTATTGATTAAGAAGTTGCGTTATCGTCTTTCTAATTACTTCATGATCGTAGATACGATCATACCCGGTTGTGAAGTTATTGTTACGACAAAAAAAATTTTCCTAAGGGACCAGAAAGTTCTTAAGGGCACAAAAACAACTGTAACATCACACAAAAGAGAAATTCAATATTAAAGCTGATGCAAGAAGACGATAAAACAGTTTTCTTTTTATCAATGTAGCACGCACATTGGACTGCTGATCTTGGAGTCTGTAATATTAGCAAAATGCATAATTAAAATGAAAATAATACTGAGGAGATAATAGAAATGAGCACTGCTAAATGATTCAGTATTCCCAAAACAAATATTTATTATAACTAAAACATATATCGTACCTTAAGCTTAATACTACAATGACGGTAGATTTTTATGTCCGTATCATGTCCACTGAGCGCTCTTTTATATAGCCATTGTCTTCTTTGAGTCGCTCGTGCGTCGTCACGGTAAGTTATAACAGTTCTTTACACTTCACTCAAACTTAAACATAACACGTTTTTATACATTTAGTAAAAAATTAGATCAGACCGCCACAAATCTGCGTCCGTCTTACTCGAGAAAAACAGTAAAAATCTTCTTAGCGCTCAAGGCTTCATTTGTTCTCCAGCGAACAAAATAGTGAAGGATCGCATATCCATACGTATTTCTGTTTATATTGCCGCCCAAAGACGACGAATTACATTATTTAGAAAATTCCACCTTCGCTATGCGACGCCTCATTATATATTAATCATTCTTTATAAACAAGTATTTGCCTTCTGGCTGAATTTGCTGTTTTAATTAAGCCAAAAATAGCGAATATCACAAACCGTATCGAGATAACCAAATGATCACATAGGACCCATTTCTCTTTCTTTCTTTTTTTCCTTTTTTTCTTCCGCTGAGACAACTGATGCGGTTGCGGGCTTTCTTTCGCTTTCAAGATGTCCCATTATTATGGAATGTGGGAACTACCTGCTATTAATTTCTGCAACCAAATGACCTGGGACACAAAACCTTAAGATACGCTACTAAAATCTGTGCATTAAGCTCTATCTGAACATGTATTAATACTGTGCTGCCCTAGTAATATACCCCAAGTTGGCAGCATATGATAAAACAATGAATGACATGAAATACGTCACAAATTAAACCAGAATTCCTAAATGAACAAGGAATCCTCTCTATTGAAATGAGAAAGGTTATTCACTGAAACAACCGATTTATTGCAATAGAGACGTCTATGGAGTATGATGTTCCAAGATAATTTGAAAAAGATCGCAGATTCAGTAAAACACCTGTAAATCGCATTTATGTCAGTAGAAGTGGTTGATTGACAATGTTGAAATGAAGGATTGGAATCCTCTATTCGATGCCTCCCTCTGTGACTATGAACATTAACACTATCTGAGTGACTTTGTCTTATATGAGAGTGAGTGTGAATTGGCAAAGTGCTAGGCCGTGCTCCGCGTCTTATGGGAGAACCTGCTGCCACAAGTGGAAAGAACACGCTGCTGAGAGTGTAAGGTGACGCGTAAACACACCTCTCTGTGGCAGAGCCGCAAGCACAGGTGCCATCGCTGCGAGTTCACGACCAGGCCTAACACCGTCACACTTGAAGGCTGGACTCCGCCTCAATCTTTACTCCTGGGCCACTCTGTGAAAGAAACTCCTCAAGACAGATGTCCCCACACAAAATACAAAAAAAACATTCCACGTGGACACCTCGAAGAAGCGCAATCTGCCAGCTGCATACGGCAGTATTATCCCCACGCCAGCTGCGTAATCAAAAATTCGTGCATTGTCCCCCTCCAGGAGGCAGGCAAAAGTCCATCCCCCAATGAATTGGACACCCGTCAAAATATACTGACGCCCAAGGTACATCTTTCACGTTGCCGTCTGATTTCTAATCGCGGAGCTTAGTTTGAGTGCACACGGGAAATGACTTGGCCTGGGATCCAAAACACGTCAGAAAATACAGCGGGTGCACTGACGGCAAACTGCTGGGCACTGAACAGTGAGGGACTGCATTTGACTCTGGGGATTAACGTTGTCGCCAGCCATCGGGCGGCTGGTCACCCGGTGCACTCGCTGCCCCCTTAGCGCTGTCGCCGGCCCCCGCACGCCGGCTGCCCCCGCCTTCCTGCAGTTCTGGGCCATTCAGCCAGCCCTGCGGTAACACTCAGCGGTGTGTCTCTCCTCGCATACCGGCGCTACAAATAGATCGTAACAACAGAAGGAGAGACCCATCACCTCTAATCACTGAGTGCAACTAGATGCCGAGGCACACATTACGCAATCACTGTCAATCTATGTCATTGAACGTCATAACATAAATAAAAATGAAAGGGAGGCACATCTTCAGAATTAACAGTTTTTTGTTACCCTCCACTCACAAAAAATTCTTCGATAGGGGATGCCGCAATTCTCCACATGTTATTGAAAATTTCGCGTAAAAAGGCACAAAATGTACGTTTATTAATAATAAAAGCGTACTAGCTGAAATGTGGTAATCGTAATGACACACCAAAATCACGACAGTAATCCGTTGTAGTTGCTACATATTTTATTACAAACAAAAGCATTATAAAATCACAATCACAATAATACAGGAGACTGCCTTACAAGGCCAGATCACTTGGACAAATAACAAATAAATTTCTTTGACCGTAACACGACCCGTAAAACTTGAAATTTGAATGTGACTAAGTAAATATACTCAGGTAAAGCTTTACTTAAATAGTAAAAATGTCCATACAATTCCCACCAGAACTCTCATTACTTCCAATTAGCTGAGGAACAGATTAAGTGCAAGAACACAGATCATTTAAGGTTTGCCTAGCCAACTTTCCTAAACAAAACTATATACAAATGACTAAAACAATTAAGGAGGTGCTTTAATTTTGAACTTACCAATCTTCAAATTTACCTAGGTGATTACACAACAACATTCTTAGAATGATTATAACTAGAACCTGAGCATATGACAATACCCCTAAAATGAGGTCGCTTCAATATTGCGTGTGAATTAGCGATAGATGCCAGCAGACCAAGGATTCAAATCAATACGAGAGATCCACGAGACTGGAAATGACATAGAAATGTACTCAACTTTTCACTGCAATTGAACTCCGGATGCTATAATTCTCCACCGGAAAGATGGAATCACACAAAAGTGACAACATAACCCAAGATGTAAAGGAGAGTACAGGGCCTTAAATATCTCCCTGCCCCCGCGGTGCTCTGCTCCCAGTAGGCTCGCATAGACCGCTGACAAATATCTGCAACACAACACACATCAACGGCAGATATAAAGTACACAATCTTATCTAGAGAACAGGTGATCAATACAACTGAATAGAAACAAATTAGCCCCCGTGAGTTACTTGGCCAGTGCCTGCCTTTAAACTTCGATTAATAAGTTGGCTAAAAATCATGCCCTAAAGTTAAGCACGCCAAACTACCAAATGAACTACAAGGTACAATAGAGGACGTATTTCGGCGTGTCTTGAAACACCAGTGCCGGACTTACTCACTACTCGGAGCACCTCTAGCTACGTCTTTAACCACACTTCATGTCGGTTGGTTGGGCGTAGCCACACTTCAACAGCCGTCAAGATCCAGAGGATTTTTAGTACACTGGCATATTCAATTAAGCCGCACGCATCCATCCCACCGAAGCAACTCGGCGACTCCACTTCAATCGGCCGGCGTAGCTTATCACATACTCGAAGGAGCTTTCCTTCCGACCTCTAGGAAAACCAAATCACCATGGGCCGTGGCTCTGCCCTCACTTCTCAACACGCCGTAGCAGCTGGCCCCGCTCCTTCGTTGTCCGACTCGTCCTCTTGCCGCCCTGCCTACGTACACAGTCCCACGTGACTCTCGCTCACCGCCGATCCCGACACACCTCCCCAGCAGAGCGCACGCGCTGCCGTTAAATCCGCTCCGCCAAAGATGAGCAAAAGACAAATAAGCATCGAAGTCGACTCAAAGAGCAAAATGCCGATCTATGGAAACTGGCGCCAGAAAACGGACCAGCTCATTATACTTTTTCAGGTTATTGGCTATAGGCGAATCTTACCCATCTTCCGAATCTCTACAGGTAGGTCAGAAGAAATGTGGAAGAAATACTGTTTTCATTTCTCTACAGAGATTCTCCTATTTATATGCCAGTAACAGAAAACTTTTAAAACGAACAAAAGAATTTTTGACCAAATTGCAGTATGCCAGTTCTGGAGGTGCTGAAACAGAATGCCCACGAACATGTGTTGCTTTCAGTCATACAGACACTGATGTTTAGAAAGTGTTACTTCATGCGAGTGTCTCATTGTAGTTTTTTTTTTTTTTTTCAGTCAGACGCAATGCGACAGCAACATGCAATGGGCCTGCATAGCACGGCTTCCGTCGCAGCACCAGTGACGCCAACCTCTGAAGTTCAAAGGTCCCAGCTAGGTACTCGAAACGTCCCTCTTCTGTATAAAGTGATAAAGTCTCCCACGGTAAAGAAAATCATGTCATACCCAGCAAAAAGAAAAGAGAGAGAGAGAGAAGAACGATCGAGGCATTTAAGTCGTAGTTGATGAATTCCCTTTTCACATTCCCTAAGGAGAGTTTGTAATAACTGATCACATTTAGGGCAAAGATACACTGTTTCTATTGCGAGATAATGGCATGGTTGAACTATATTAATCTTGTGCATTTCAGTGAGGACACCAGGGCTGAGAAAGTTGTGAGCAGTGTTTTGAAAAAGACGCGCAGAATCTCGTGAAAGCTTCTGAAATGATAATTCCCTCGATAGGAAAAGGGCTTTAAAACTGTTGAGCTAAACAAAAACATACTTTAGAAACAATATATAAGCTTTAGCATACGAATTTGCTAATTCGCGAAGAACCATTTCTGCAGACTTTATCTTCAGCAGTTGCTAACTGTAAACAGAGGAGAAATACATCGCAGTTTTCCAGCAAACAGACAGCAAATACATGTAAAACAAGTCATCATGTGCCCGACGAAAATTCTTGTAAAATAGCGCAGCGCTTTGCACTGCCAGATATGTAACTTGCTACGGACTACATTAACTCTTCACAGGATCCAGGAACCTTCTCACATGCCTTGTTGTTGTTGTTGTGGTCTTCAGTCATGAGACTGGTTTGATGCAGCTCTCCATGCTGCTCTATCCTGTGCAAGCTTCTTCATCTCCCAGTACCTACTGCAACCTACATTCTTCTGAATCTGCTTAGTGTATTCATTTCTTGGTCTCCCTCTACAATTTTTACCCTCCACGCTGCCCTCCAATGCTAAATTTGTGATCCCTTGATGCCTCAAAACATGTCCTACCAACCGATCCCTTCTTCTAGTCAAGTTGTGCCACAAACTTCTCTTCTCCCCAATCCTATTCAATACCTCCTCATTAGTTACGTGATCTACCCACCTTATCTTCAGCATTCTTCTGTAGCACCACATTTCGAAAGCTTCTATTCTCTTCTTGTCCAAACTAGTTATCGTCCATGTTTCACTTCCATACATGGCTACACTCCATACAAATACTTTCAGAAACGACTTCCTGAAACTTAAATCTATACTCGACGTTAACAAATTTCTCTTCTTCAGAAACGATTTCCTTGCCATTGCCAGTCTACATTTTATATCCTCTCTACTTCGACCATCATCAGTTATTTTACTCCCTAAATAGCAAAACTCCTTTACTACTTTAAGTGTCTCATTTCCTAATCTAATTCCCTCAGCATCACCCGATTTAATTTGACTACATTCCATTATCCTCGTTTTGCTTTTGTTGATGTTCATCTTATATCCTCCTTTCAAGACACTGTCCATTCCGTTCAACTGCTCTTCCAAGTCCTTTGCTGTCTCTGACAGAATTACAATGTCATCGGCGAACCTCAAAGTTTTTACTTCTTCTCCATGCATTTTAATACCTACTCCGAATTTTTCTTTTGTTTCCTTTACTGCTTGCTCAATATACAGATTGAATAACATCGGGGAGAGGCTACAACCCTGTCTCACTCCTTTCCCAACCACTGCTTCCCTTTCATGCCCCTCGACTCTTATAACTGCCATCTGGTTTTTGTACAAATTGTAAATAGCCTTTTGCTCCCTGTATTTTACCCCTGCCACCTTCAGAATTTGAAAGAGAGTATTCCAGTTAACATTGTCAAAAGCTTTCTCTAAGTCTACAAATGCTAGAAACGTAGGTTTGCCTTTTCTTAATCTTTCTTCTAAGATAAGTAGTAAGGTTAGTATTGCCTCACGTGTTCCAACAATTCTACGGAATCCAAACTGATCTTCCCCGAGGTCCGCTTCTACCAGTTTTTCCATTCGTCTGTAAAGAATTCGCGTTAGTATTTTGGAGCTGTGACTTATTAAACTGATAGTTCGGTAATTTTCACATCTGTCAACATCTGCTTTCTTTGGGATTGGGATTATTATATTCTTCATGAAGTCTGGGGGTATTTCGCCTGTCTCACACATCTTGCTCACCAGATGGTAGAGTATTGTCATGACTGGTTCTCCCAAGGCCATCAGTAGTTCTAATGGAATGTTGTCTACTCCCGGGGCCTTGTTTCGACTCAGGTCTCTCAGTGCTCTGTCAAACTCTTCACGCAGTATCTTATCTCCCATTTCGTCTTCATCTACATCCTCTTCCATTTCCATAATATTGTCCTCAAGCACATCGCCCTTGTATAAACCCTCTATATACTCCTTCCACTTTTCTGCCTTCCCTTCTTTGCTTAGAACTGGGTTGCCATCTGAGTTCTTGATATTCATACAAGTAGTTCTCTTTTCTCTAAAGGTCCCTTTAATTTTCCTGTAGGCAGTATCTATCTTACCCCTAGTGAGACAAAGCTCTACATCCTTACATTTGTCCTCTAGCCATCCCTGCTTAGCCATTTTGCACTTCCTGTCGATCTCATTTTTGAGACGTTTGTATTCCTTTTGGCCTGCTTCATTTACTGCATTTTTATATTTTCTCCTTTCATCAATTAAATTCAATATTTCTTCTGTTACCCAAGGATTTCTATTAGCCCTCATCTTTCTACCTACTTGATCGTCTGCTGCCTTCACTACTTCATCCCTCAGAGCTACCCATTTTCTACTGTATTTCTTTCCCCCATTCCTGTCAATTGTTCCCTTATGCTCTCCCTGAAACTCTGTACAACCTCTGGTTCTTTCAGTTTATCTAGATCCCATCTCCTTAAATTCCCACCTTTTTGCAGAGTCTTCAGTTTCAATCTGCAGTTCATAACCAATAGATTGTGGTCAGAATCCACATCTGCCACTGGAAATGTCTTACAATTTAAAACCTGGTTCCTAAATCTCTGTCTTACCGTTATATAATCTATCTGATACCTTTTAGTATCTCCAGGATTCTTCCATGTATGCAACCTTCTTTTATGATACTTGAACCAAGTGTTAGCTATGATTAAGTCATGCTCTGTGCAAAATTCTACAAGGCGGCTTCCTCTTTCATTTCTTCCCCTCAATCCATATTCACCTACTATGTTTCCTTCTCTCTCTTTTCCTACTGACGAATTCCAGTCACCCATGACTATTAAATTTTTATCTCCCTTCACTACCTGAATAATTTCTTTTATGTCGTCATACATTTCATCTATTTCTTCATCATCTGCAGAGCTAGTTGGCATATAAACTTGTACTACTGTAGTAGGCATGGGCTTTGTGTCTATTTTGGCCTCAGTAATGCGTTCACTATGCTGTTTGTAGTAGCTAACCCGTACTCCTATTTTTTTATTCATTATTAAACCTACTCCTGCATTACCCCTATTTGATTTTATATTTATAACCCCGTAATCACCTGACCAAAAGTCTTGTTCCTCCTGCCACCGAACTTCACTAATTCCCACTATATCTAACTTTAACCTATCCATTTTCCTTTTTAAATTTTCTAACCTACCTGCCCGATTAAGGGATCTGACATTCCACGCTCCGATCCGTAGAACGCCAGTTTTTTACGGCTGTAGTTTTCCCTTGCTTTCAGCCGTTCGCTGTACCAGCACAGCAAGGCCGTTTTGGTTAATGTTAGAAGGCCAGATCAGTCAATCATCCAGACTGTTGCCCCTGCAACTACTGAAAAGGCTGCTGCCCCTCTTCAGGAACCACATGTTTCTCTGGCCTCTCAACAGATACCTCTCCGTTGTGGTTGCACCTACGATACGGCCATCTGTATCGCTGAGGCACGCAAGCCTCCCCACCAACGGCAAGGTCCATGGTTCATGGGGGGGCCCACATGCCTTACTTGCAATTAAAGCAGATGAATGGCCCATACAGTTGCGAACAATCAGCAACATCCGCGAAAAAAATTTCTGATCTTATTTGAGCTGTTTTTCTTTTTCCGCATGTTTGCTTTTCATCACACATTTTTGAAAAGCAATCAGCAACAAACCTGTTAATTTGCACAGTTTTAACATTTTTAATTTGTTTAACTCGAGAAGCATGTGTTTCGAGTTCGCTTTTGCCACAAGTAACAATCACGTTACACGCTTTACACTGCGCCTTTCTGTTGTCGCCTTTAACGGCCGCGAGTCACCTTTTAAATCAATCATCTTGAAGCCAAGAGTCTTGGAACGTTTTAGCATGTTTCCCGGATCTAATTCAGTGCATCCGGATTTCGATTTCTTTGCTCTCCAAGGACGGCAGTCAGACATTCTTAAATGTGTACAAATCAAACCACTCAGAAACAATTATTATTTAACAAGATCAAGATTCGTACACAAGAATCCACGCGACAACCAACAGATAATAACCTCGAGTGGCTCTGAACTGAGCAAATTAAACCAAGTCAAACAATACCGCATAGCAATGTGCTACATAGCAGCTCAACACGCCTCTTTGACCTGACCTCCCGTCTGACTTGCACTGTGAGATGCATTGTTTATTCGGAAGAACTACGGTGTTCCACACGTGTCACTTATAAATAATGGTGGATTTAAGTAGTGCATACGAAAGGAAATTTGAATTAACAATAGCTAATACAATGGGAGTGCTGGCTGCTGGTTGAACAAATGACAGCCAGTGTGTGTCGTATCATTACTTCTGTGAACTGTTTTACCTGAGTTTCGCGGTATGTGACAATCGTACCTAAGGCTCCATGTATGTTTCATAAATATACGGGACACCTACAAAGATATTCCAGTATCACCCTCAGAGATCAAGGCGACCTGGACATCCACTAAAACTTATGGATCCTGTTTAGCTAGAACCGAAACGAATCGACAATGGCTTTTCTTCACTGGAATATTATGATGACAATGATGATCATAATGACTTTCATCATCATCATATAAGAAAATTGCTTTTCAAAGATAATAAAAGTCATTATTTTTCATAATAGGACTAGTACAAAGCTGTTAAATGACAGAACATTATCACATTTAAAACAATTTAACATTTTCCCCAAATTTCTCATTCTTAGAACCAACCTCATGCACTCACTCATGTTTGCTTATTAACATATTTTGCACTGTAGTGAATATTTTCACAGATTTTCCTGAGACTCAACAATCTGACCAATGGAAGTCGGTGTCACGTGGAAATTTCTGACGCCATGAAACTGGATCGTCATATTTTATACTGTAGAACATATTTACAAATAAATGAAATCTATATTGAGCTATCGTCTGTCACACTTATACAGTTTCAGTGGCATGAATTTAAACCGGAGAATCAAAAAATTATTGTATCCCCAAAGTTTTACCTTTATTTTTAGTAGCTCATAACAACCTCATGGTTCTGCAGCACAAATACTTTGCCTTTCAGTTTCTACAGTGCTTGTTTGAAAGATATTTAGCTGACTGTGCACAAACCATAACCATGATACTGATTCCTAGTTATTGAAACATCAATACAAAGCAACAGGGAACCCTGATTCTGACAGAAAAAAATGATTTGAAGCAGGATACAATATAAAAATCCATTCAAGTGCAGGTAATAATGCTAACTATCTTGTGCTGCTCTAATCTAGTATCTGTTGATATTCAATATTCACGGATTCACAGAATTCCTGTAGTCGTTCCACCCTAACGCTGTTTATATAGAAATATTTACAAACTTTACACACAGTGTTTTCCACATCGATTGGTAACTTGCCTACTGCTGTTTCTTCGCTTTGTGAGTTATATGTGCCATGCAAGCAATCCCTTCAAGAGAATTTTTCAGACTTACTTCTAATGTGACGAAAAAGTTTTCTTTATCTCGTCTCTTAACACTACCAAAAATACTATTCGAATTATCAGGTGAGTGACACAAAAATTTTTGCTCCAAATTATGGGCCTGTAGAACATATTTTACAATCTGTGATAAGACAGCTGATGTTCCAATTTTGAAAGAACAAATATCTAACAACTTTACATGTGCCCCACTTTCAGGTTTGAAATCTCTGACAAAGAGAGGAAGCAATTTTGTAGATTTATGTTAGCTGGAATCAATAGAAGTGTTTACAAAATTCACTTCATTAAGGTTTTCAGTAAGTAGCTCTTTCCAATGTGTAACCAAAACATTACTAACAGTACATTCTGATTCTGGCCTTGCACAACTAAACTTAATGTCATACAGCTTCTTAATCATTTTCGATATTCAGTCCATGGAACTATAGCTGTGACTGCGACACACAGTGAGGTAGGCAAATGTTCCTTCTGCCACAGCCAATTTTAATTCTTCATTGCCTGAGACAGAAGGAGTTTGTAAAAGTTACTAGCGAAATAAAAGAAATTATAGGAGTTAATTATAAAAGTGTAAGATTTCAGTATTACAAGATTCTGTTAACATACCTATTGTTGTACTGGGAAAGAAGGTGCTAATTTTCAATGATGCTGCAAGCAACTATTGAACCCAATTTGCGTTTCTCAGTTTTTCCATGCTGTCAGATGTCTGAACTTTCACCATGTGTAATGGAAAATGTATTGCGACAAGTTGTTCAATAAACGTCACAATTTATTTTGACACTTTTCTTTGAGTTCAGATGGAAACAAGCACTCGTGTTTAGGCATAATTTAAAGAAATATTGTATCGCAATAGGGAAGGGAAAGATTCTCTGAGTACACGCACTGCTTAAAGATTCTACACTCAATAGTAACCACTGAGTTGAGGTCGGCACAAGAATGCACAGAAAATAAATAACAACTGTCGATATTTAAATAAAGAAGTGAAACATGTGGTTAAATTTAAATCTTCGATAAACAATAGTTTTACTTCTCAGATAAGTCATGCATTGTTACTGTTTGAAAATAAATATTAACATGGTTTAGTGTAATCAGGAGATAGGAGGCACGTAAGGGGTGGAAGTAGGGGACGCAATGTTTGACCATTGTAGTGAACCTAAAAAAAAAAAAAAAAAAAAAAAAAAGGCGGTAACATGAAAAGTAGGGCAATTTCAGCATGTATTTTCAAACTTACAGATACAAACATTTCAAGCAATTACGCGTAACTGAAATATAAATCAGCATTATTAATTTATATCATTGCGAAATTTTAATATACGGGACATTTGTGCCTCCAGAGATAAATTACGGGAAAGTCGCACTCCTGAGTCAGAAAAGCGGACTACGTCGTTTTTTTTACGGGGCGTATGATAGGCTTATTCGTACCTACAGGATGACAGTGCCTGTGTGTTACAGCTGTACAAGCGAACCTATTGTACCCATGGTGAGAATGCTGGCACCTGGTTGTATAAATGACACGTGGCGGGTGTCATCTCTTTAACCTCCTCGAAATGTTTATCTTCGCTGGTTCAAATGGTTCAAATGGCTCTGAGCACCATGGGACTTAACATCTGAGGTCATCAGTCCCCTAGAACGTAGAACCTAGAACTACTTAAACCTAACGAACCTAAGGACATCACGCACATCCATGCCCGAGGCAGGATTCGAACCTGCGACCGTAGCGGTTCAAAAAAATGGTTCAAATGGCTCTGAGCACTATGGGACTTAACATCTGTGGTCATCAGTCCCCTAGAACTTAGAACTACTTAAACCTAACTAACCTAAGAACATCACACACATCCATGCCCGAGGCATGCGACCGTAGCAGTCGCGCGGTTCCGGACTGAGCGCCTAGAACCGCTAGACCACCGCGGCCGGCGACCGTAGCGGTCGCGCGGTTCCAGACTGAATTATCTTCGCTGTTGCATGTACCATAACCATGATAGAGGCAGTAATTAAATGTCCCACACTCATCTCAATTTTTTACACATAAAAAATCTTTGTACCTTCCTCAAAAATATTTGTCAAAACGTCCCACAATATGGAACAAATCCCACGCAGGGCTGACAACACTGCTGCTCATTGGTGATTCGGCATTAAATCCAGAGCTTTCTGTGGTCGCGTCTCGTCACGTCTACCACCAAGTACCTTGCGCTGCCACTAGATGTCACTGCACGAACCGTCTAACTGTGACAGCAACCACGAACGGAAGAAAACCGAGTGTAAAATCCGTTATTTTACCTCTGGCAGTGAGGCCAAAACGCGAGATCAAATTGCGGAAAATACAATAGTAAACGTGTTTTGAAACATTGTACATTTACTGGACCAATCAATACATCTTTCTAGCGTTATTTACACTTAACAGTATATGGAGTTCAATATAGAGAATGTAAAAGATGTTCATACGGGTACACCTACATATTTCTCGTTAAACATTATTGACGAGACAAATAACTGAACTAATAACGATATGAACTATAAATTTAGATATTTTAAGATTTGTTTTCGGCATCAAGTAAATGTCGTGCCGTATAAACCGTTCGCTGAGTGCAAGTCTGTCGATTTGACGCCACTTCGGCGACTTGCGCGTCGATGGGGATGAAATAGTGATGATTAGGGCAACATAACACCCAGTCCCTGAGTGGTGAAAATCTCGGACCCAGCCGGGAGTCGAACCCGGGGGCTTAGGATACACATTCTGTCGCGCGGACCACTCAGCAACCGGGGACGGACGACAGCAAGTGCAAGAAGTTAAACACGAAACACACATTTGGGGAGATTAGCTAAAAGCGCACATTAAATATTGTACTAGCATTTATGCTATGTCATGACTCTACAAACTTCATAGTCTAAAGTGTTGTTTAGAAGATTTGTTCAGCAACATTTCTTCAAGCGAACCCTTATTTACAATAAACCGTGCTTCAGCAGCCAAGTACAAAAGAGAGTACGTCCTCAACAGCGAAACTGAAGCAAAGCTTGGTAGTCTGGATCATGAAAAAACTGAGACTGTAACTTTTCGTCATCGGCAGTGACGGAGATACAGCCTTCACAAAGTCTGGAAGTGGTATGGACGAAATTTTAAAGAGCTGCACCCTTCAAAAAATCAGTACGTTCCCATAGGGCATGGAATAAATGACGTTTACACAAAAAGCCTAATGTAGTCGCGTAAAACTTTGAGGAACACTGTCAGCACAGTGTTAAAGCAAACAAACATCATGTCAGGCTTTCCTCACGTAATCCATCTAGCAGGATCTAGTACGGTACGCAAAAATTCAAAAGGCTGGACTCTACCCAGAGAAAGGGCTGCCGAGCGACTGCAAAAGCATTTTTTCGTGAGTATTCTATATCTTCACTATTTACTGCTAATAGTCACTAATTTCTTCGTTGCATGGAGAAAGGAGGATACGAAATGCACCAGTATTATTGATGAAAGGTCCTGGTAGATCAATTTGGTTTTAATCTGCGAGGAAGTTTCATTTCAGAGCACACTCGCTGCAGAGTGAAAATTCATTCTGGGTTATTATTCACGCATATAAGTCATTTCACATTTGTTTCATGTGAATCATAACTGAAAATAAAGTGGTGTTATTTCCATTAGAAAATTATGATTTAATATTTCTTTATTATAATTTCACACGACAAAAAAAAAAAAAGAATTTAAATAGAAGTAAAAAAAGTGGTGTGAAGGGAGATTTGAACCGAAAACCAGTATAATATGAAGTTTTAACGCTATTCACTTTTACCACTTTTTTCTTTTTGTTTTTTCATCTTTATTCATTTATTTTTGCTGGACCTCTTCCATTTCAGGTGTTGGCCCCCATCATCTACACAATCCCCGAAAACCAATCTAACTTAAAAACAAAAATAAAGCTAGTGCCACCGCCACTTTCACCCTAAAAGCTACCTATGACGATTGTTTGCTACCACTTCAGTCTCCGCCCTCGAACAAAAATTAAATAAGCCTCTGGTCGTTTTGTTAAAAAAATAAAAGGATGAAGGAAAGGGTACAACAATTTTATTATATTTTATTTGCGTAATTTTTGGTTGTTATGTTTCTATTTGTCATTTTCTTTATTTTTTTTTCTCTTTTCCGGGTACGCCCACGGCAGCCAGACTGTGGGACATCCAAGTCCTCAACTCGTTAAGCGAGGGTGAAACATCCTATAATTACCGTTGATTTCTCTCATCAGTCCATCATGTGCTTTATCGCCTTTCTCTTCTCAGACCAGGTACAGCCCAATGCTCTGGAGGACGCGTCAAGAACGATCAGAAGTAATTTGCAAAGAGCGAGCCATACGACGCCTTGCGCCGTAAAACCGTGTAGTTGCTCGCTAAGTAGTGCCAAAAGTCTGACAAATCTGCAACGGCCTCACTAAAAAAAAGTATAGCAATGCCCCCCCGACAACCCACACCGTGGCGTTATGACGGGTAGGAGAGAAGTAAGTGACATCGGGATGGATCCGTTCGGTGGGCTCTACGCACTGAGGCGTCCGTCGCAGCGGCAATGCCAACACGCGCCGTCTGAGGAGTCAGCAGTCAACCGCCGTACCACAAACGGAACGGTGCAGGTCGGTGCAGACAGGTGCGCAGCTGGGGCACAGAGGATCCTCGGCAAGATGTATAGTGTATAAACGTTGTCGGGCCGGGAATGTTTCAGTCATTACCACATACCACAACGCCCTCACCGCGGTGGGAAGGAAGGGCGAGTGAGTTTATGTTACTCCACACCCGCCTCCAGGATGTCGGCGTTCAACCACATTAGCAGGCAGTGTCCGTTGAAAGGAGTGGTAGAAGACCTCTGTTCTATGAGCCCGTGAGATCTGTGGGACATGCAACAGATAACCCACGTCTACCAGATGGGAGTGACTGTGACACAGTGCTGGTGCGATGTGTCCGACAGGAATTGGCCATTGGGGGGAGTGCGGCGCCACCTCCTCGGTCAGTATACCAGAGAGGGTGTCGTTGACCGCAGGAAGAGAACGCGCGCCTGTCAGTTCAATGCCGCCTGCTTGTGTGGGCAACATTAGCGTCTCGTAACGGGTTTTGATCGCCCTACCATCGCTAACGAAATGACCAATGGCCGCCTGGCAGCTACCGTAGCGGCCATTGGAAGAACATATGTGTAATGATTAAGTTTCGGAGCGAGGTAGACGTTGACAAAATGTACCCGCATGAGCAAGTCAAGTGTTCGAAAGGTATGGAGACAAACTTGCATGCGGATCTCAATAAGCAGTCTGTAATACATAACTGCTGCTGCACGCTGCAGGTCACTCGATGTGACCTCGTCAATGGGCACTGGCGAACTCATATTCAGTCCTCTGCCCACATCCGTGCAGTGTGACTTCCGCAGTTTGAAACGGCTCCCAGCCATCTCGCCGTATCGCGGAAGCCACGCGATCGCCGTACATACATCTTTTACCGACCTCGCCAAGAAAGCTACATTGTCCGCATAGGCGTAACATTAAAATGTACACTGCAGAGGCGAATGCCAACAAATGCTGTCATAGACCACGAAATGCAAGCTCGAGGGCGACGGCGAAGAGAAACGCTGACAGAGGGCATCCTTGTCACTTTGAGAGCTCAACAGTAAACGATGGCGAGCTGTAACCATTGACCAGAACTGTGGAAGGGGCACCGTGGACGAGGATGAAAACCACACCTGCCGATATTGGGAACAGGCCCATGTTCTCTTAAGACAGCTTGCAAGAAATGGTGCTCAGATCGGTGAAATGCGTAACCTAAGTCAACTTGCCACGAGGGCCTTCTAAGCGCAATGCCGACATGAGCGCCACCACATCTCTGTAACAGCTTAACGCCGTGTGCACCAGGTGTAGGAGTATGAAACCGGAATTTCCCTATAGATGGTGCTAGGCGTCAGTGTAGGGTAGAGAGCCTGTATACAGAGACAGTGGCCATAGGTGAAGTTGCCCGTGATTTGTTGATTAGCTTTGGCGCCATTTTTCTGCCAAACGTCTCTCGCGCTTCCTATGTTCGCCGTGGTTTTGAGTTGAATTGAAGTTCAGAGGACTTCTGGAAACGATTAACAGGTATTTGAATTATTGAGAGACTTGTTATGCGTTGTGCATGCATGTTCGATTTAGTTGTATGTCGTTTTTTAAGCTCTTATTTCTTTAACAGTTCGTGCATACTGGTAGCATAACAAGCTTCTTCTTACTGTGGAGTAGAAGGGATACGGTAGTTTTCTTGTTATATTTGGTCGTTGTTACAGTAGCCTTCATTTAACATTACCTGATTTTTGTAATATTTTTCGTTTGTTATCTACGTGAGGTATTCAGTATATATATGAATGAAAGTCGTAAGCAGTTGTTTACTTGTGACACGCAAAAAGTTTGAAGACGTGACAAGAAGTACTAACACGTCTCACACTTTTTGCATGTCACAACTAAACAACTGCTTACGACTTTCATTCATCTGACGTAATACAGGTACGTTAAATCTTTAGCGTTATGCACTTCCGCTACAAAATAAATGGTATACACTATATTTTTTTATTTACGTTACTTTCATTGCAATATGTCTAGTAAACGAACTTTAAAGGAGATAAATGCAAGTAACAAATAATTTTTACAGCCACTGTATCAAATTTTCCTGTGCTTTATTTTGTGGTGGTGTTCGTAGCGACAAACAATTCGCTGTAGAAACGGCTTACGAAGTCACCGCCACACTTTTAATAGCGGGCCGACCGGTC
The DNA here is from genome assembly GCF_021461385.2 of Schistocerca piceifrons. Lineage (NCBI taxonomy): Eukaryota > Metazoa > Arthropoda > Insecta > Orthoptera > Acrididae > Schistocerca > Schistocerca piceifrons. The sequence continues at coordinate 26,409,200 of NC_060142.1, forward strand.
CGCTGGAACAGTGAACAGAAAGATGAAAACCCAAACACACTGGTTAAATAAAAGTCGGTACTTATCTTTATTACGAAGATACAGAAACACAGTAGTGAACTCCGTGTCTACAGAAATCTGTCTAGTTCGAGTCGGAGCGGCTGGGTCAGCGTCGGCTGACCACAAACAACAACTCTGCTGCGATGAACACACAACTGACTAGCAAGTACACAATTCGGTGGCGAGTATACAACTGCGCGGCGAATCCAGAACTGTCCTAGCGCTCGCGACTCCAGCGCTTAAGAAGCCAGAAGCCAGCGGTGGCGCGCGCAGACTTGCGGCGTTTTGCTGTCTCGCTGGCGCTGCTTATGCGGACGGCGTCCGGACTTTGATGCTGCCAACCTTTTGGCAGCGGGCTCGGGTGGCATTACTGGCTAGGATATAACACTTTACGTAATAGGCTACTACGAGTATATTATAGCTGTAAACAAAGGCATTTAACGAATGATTTCGCCATCTTGTCTTGTGCTTTTGATTCGGTGAGTGTGTACTCCACTACTCCACTACTGGCCATTCAAAAGTCCCGCCCGCAGTTTGGCAGAAAAACGGTCGCCGTATCGTCCGGTTGGCCACTCTCTCCCTATACAGGCTCTCTCGTGTAGGGGCCAGTGAGACCGCGTCTGCATCGCCATCTGCCTCCTGTAACGGCTGACGGCGAATGTCAGCACACGGTAATCCAAGTTCCATACGTCGTATCTGTTGCAAAATCGTAAGCATGTCGACTTTCGTGCCTGCGAACAACGATTTGCTGACAGCATTGTTTTTCTGTTATCACTTGAAGAAAACTGCTGCAGAATCGCATCGAATGGTTGTTGAAGCTTTCGGCGAACGTGCTCTTGGGAAAACACAGCGTTTCGAGTGGTTCAAAAAACTCAAAAGTGCTAGACTTCACGTGGGAGACGAGGAGCGCGGGGAACACGGAAGAAGTTCGACGTCAACGAATTGCAGGCCTTATTGAATGAAGATGATACTCAAACTTAACAGGAACTCGCGGAACTATCGAATTTGACGCAGAAAGCCGTTTCTCTTCGTCTGAAAGCAACGGGAAAGGTGCAGAAAATGGGAAAATGGGTTCGGCATGAACTGAATGAAAGACAGCAAGCAAATCGAAAGAAGACTTGTGAAATGCTGTTCACCAGATATAGAAGAATGTCGTTTCTCCATCCAATAGTGGCAGGTGATGAAAAATGGATACATTTTGACAATCCTAAGTGTCACAAATCATGAGTGAATCAAGGCAAACAATCGACATCCACTCCAAGTCGAATTCGCTTTGGAAATAAGACAGTGTTCTGTGTTTGGTGGGATCAAAAGGGTGTCATCTATTATGAGCTGCTAAAAGCTGGTGAAACCGTTGACACTGATGGCTACCAACAGCAAATAATCGATTTAAATCAAGCATTACGTGAAAAACGACCGGAATACGGAAAACGGCAACACAAAATCATATTGCTCCATGACAACGCCCCATCACATACAGCACAAGAAAACGATCGAGGCGTTCATTTGGGAAATAGTAGGGCATGCGGCTTATTCTCCGTCCGATTACCGTCTATTTGCATCAGTGGGACGCGCTCTCGCTGAGCAACGCTTCAGTTTGTATGAGAATGTACGAAAATCCCTCGTTGATTAGTTCGCTTCAAAAGAAGAGCTGTTCATTTTTGGCGTGGCATTTCATAGCCTGCCGGAGAGGTGGGAGAAATGCATAAATAACAATGGAGATTATTTTGAATTAAATATTGTTTATGAGTTCCAACAACGGACGTGTAATTATGGCAATAAAATTCCGGTTCATACTGCTACACTCTGGTATATTACTGCCACCTCCCAGACATGTTTGGTCGGCATGAATGGCGTCTTTGAGCCGTTTTGCTGTGTGTGTGTGTGTGTGTGTGTGTGTGTGTGTGTGTGATGGGTCGTGGAGCGATGTGACTTTGTGTTGCCTTTTTCCATATTTCGATCGTAGCAAGGAGGCGAGTACGAAGTGTCCAGGTGAACAGCTAGCAATCCGAATTCACTATTGTCAACGGCCTGAAGTCACATGTTCTGCACCCCCCCCCCCTTACCCCGTTTAGTTTCGGGATGATAATGCCCTCCAAAAATACTGGGGGGGGGGGGTGGGAGGGGGGAAGACGCGAAAGTATGGATCCAGGGGTTCGCAGCACATCTGCCACCAAACTTCCGCCATCAGGTCAGAAAAGGAGCCATAAAATTCAGGCGTCGGACCATCAGGTCGAGGGGATTTGTTTCTCGCGCCCCGCGACAGGGCCATGCGCATTTCTTCCTGCATAACGGCCTCCAAGAATGTGGCGCCAACTTGCGCCCCACCCGAACGTGACATCTCGTCCAGGACGTCCTCATCGTCATTGTCAGGCCGTTGAATTGCCAAATAGAGAGTGCGGTAATACTCGTAATCTGTGAGGACGCTGGAGATGGCGGTGTGTGTCTCTGCACGTTGCCCATCCTCCGAAGTAACTGCCGTGTTGAGTCTCCTCTTACGACGCGATAAAGTGAAGCACGTTCCTCTGAGATGGAATCTTGCAGTCTCACTCGAACCCGCGTGCAATCCAATCTGTCAGCCGTGATCTGCAGAAGCCGTGCCTGTGTGTCGTGGACGGCGATTTGCCGCTCTGGCGAATGTTGTTGCGGCGCTAGTTCTATCAAGACCGTGTAGTAACACTCAGAAGTAGATTGTAGCAAAAGCGCTCTGTCTCGTCCGTACCCCACGAGCGTGCGGCGAATAGTGGTTTGGCGTAGTATGTCCACCATCGTGTCATGGAATCATAAGAAGGGACGTCGTCGTTCACATTTTTGCCAGGTATCAGTGACAGCATCTTCCCCATGAAGCATGGACCTTGCCGTTGGTGGGGAGGCTTGCGTGCCTCAGCGATACAGATGGCCTTACCGTAGGTGCAACCACAACGGAGGGGTATCTGTTGAGAGGCCAGACAAACGTGTGGTTCCTGAAGAGGGGCAGCAGCCTTTTCAGTAGTTGCAGGGGCAACAGTCTGGATGATTGATTGATCTGGCCTTCTAACATTAACCAAAACGGCCTTGCTGTGCTGGTACTGCGAACGGCTGAAAGCAAGGGAAAACTACAGCCGTAAAAAACTCGCGTTCTACGGATCGGAGCGTGGAATGTCAGATCTCTTAATCGGGCAGGTAGGTTAGAAAATTTAAAAAGCGAAATGGATAGGTTAAAGTTTGATATAATGGGAATTAGTGAAGTTAGGTGGCAGGAGGAACAAGACTTTTGGTCAGGTGAATACAGGGTTATAAAGACAAAATCAAATAGGGGTAATGCAGGACTAGGTTTAATAGTGAATAAAAAAATAGGAGTGCGGGTTAGCTACTATAAACAGCATAGTGAACGCACGAAGCCCACGCCTACTACAGTAATACAAGTTTATATGCCAACTAGCTCTGCAGATGAAGAAATTCAAGAAATGTATGATGAGATAAAAGAAATTATTCAGCTAGTGAAGGGAGACGAAAATTTAATAGTCATGGGTGATTGAAATTCGAGAGTAGGAAAAGGGAGAGAAGGAAACATAGTAGCTGAATATGGATTGGGGGAGAGAAATGAAAGAGGAAGCCGTCTGGTAGAGTTTTGCACAGAGCATAATTTAATCATAGCTAAGACTTGGTTCAAGAATCATGAAAGAAGGTTGTATACATAGAAGAATCCTGAAGATTCTAGAAGGTATCAGATAGATTATATGATGGCAAGACAGAGATTTAGGAACCAGGTTTTAAATTGTAAGACATTTCCAGGGGCAGATGTGGACTCCGACCACAATCTATTGGTTATGAACTGTAGATTAAAACTGGAGAAACTGCTAAAAGGTGGGAATTTAAGGAGATGGGACCTGGATAAACTGACTAAACCAGAGGTTGTACAGAGTCTCAGGGAGAGCGTAAGGGAACAATTGACAGGAATGAGGGAAAGAAGTACAGTAGAAGAAGAATGGGTAGCTCCGAGGGATGAAGTAGTGAAGGCAGCAGAGAATCAAGTAGGTAAAAAGACGAGGGCTAGTAGAACTCCTTAGGTAACAGAAGAAATATTGAACTTAATTGACGAAAGGATAAAATATAAAAATGCGTTAAATGAAGCAGGCAAACGGGAATACAGACGTATCAAAAATCAGATCGACAGGAAGTGCAAAATGGCTAAGCGGGGATGGCTAAAGGACAAATGTAAGGATGTAGAGGCTTGTCTCACTAGGGGTAAGATAGATACTGCCTACAGGAAAATTAAAGAGACCTTTGGAGAAAAGAGAACCATTTGTATGAATATCGAGAGCTCAGATGCAACCCCAGTTCTAAGCAAAGAAGGGAAAGCAGAAAGGTGGAAGGAGTATATAGAGGGTCTATACAAGGGCGATGTACTTGAGGACAATATTATGGAAAGAGAAGAGGATGTAGATGAAGACGAAATGGGAGATATGATACTGCGTGAAGAGTTTGACAGAGCACTGAAAGACCTAAGTCGAAACAAGGCCCCGGGAGTAGACAACATTCCATTAGAACTACTGACAGCCTTGGGAGAGCCAGTCCTGACAAAACTCTACCATCAGGTGAGCAAGATGTATGATACAGGCGAAATTCCCTCAGACTTCAAGAAGAATATAATAATTCCAATCCCAAAGAAAGCAGATGTTGACAGATGGGAAAATTACCGAACTATCAGTTTAATAAGTCACAGCTGCAAAATACTAACTCGAATTCTTTAGATACGAATGGAAAAACTTTTAGAAGCCGACCTTGGGGAAGATCAGTTTCGATTCCGTAGAAATGTTGGAACACGTGAGGCAATACTGACCTTATCTTAGAATGTAAGTTAAGGAAAGGCAAACCTACGTTTCTAGCATTTGTAGACTTAGAGAAAGCTTTTGACAATGTTGACTGGAATACTCTCTTTCAAATTCTATAGATGGCAGGGGTAAAATAGAGGGAGCGAAAGGCTATTTACAATTTGTACAGAAACCAGATGGCAGTTATAAGAGTCGAGGGGCATGAAAGGGAAGCAGTGGTTGGGAAGGGAGTGAGACAGGGTTGTAGCCTCTCCCGATGTTATTCAATCTGTATACTGAGCAAGCAGTAAAGGAAACAAAAGAAAAATTCGGAGTAGGTATTAAAATCCATGGAGAAGAAATAAAAACTTTGAGGTTCGCCGATGACATTGTAATTCTGTCAGAGACAGCAAAGGACTTGGAAGAGCAGTTGAACGGAATGGACAGTGTCTTGAAAGGAGGATATAAGATGAACATCAACAAAAGCAAAACGAGGATAATGGAATGTAGTCAAATTAAATCGGGTGATGCTGAGGGAATTAGATTAGGAAATGAGACACTTAAAGTAGTAAAGGAGTTTTGCTATTTAGGGAGTAAAATAACTGATGATGGTCGAAGTAGAGAGGATATAAAATGTAGACTGGCTGTGGCAAGGAAATCGTTTCTGAAGAAGAGAAATTTGTTAACGTCGAGTATAGATTTAAGTGTGAGGAAGTCGTTTCTGAAAGTATTTGTATGGAGTGTAGCCATGCATGGAAGTGAAACATGGATGATAAATAGCTTGGACAAGAAGAGAATAGAAGCTTTCGAAATGTGGTGCTACAGAAGAATGCTGAAGATCGGATGGGTAGATCACATAACTAATGATGAAGTATTGAATAGAATTGGGGAGGAAAGGTGTATGTGGTACAATTTGACAAAAAGGAGGGACCGGTTAGTAGGACATGTTCTGAGGCATCAAAGGATCACAAATTTAGCATTGGAGGGCAGCGTGGAGGGTAAAAATCGTAGAGGGAGACCAAGAGATGAATACACTAAGCAGATTGAGAAGGATGTGGGTTGCAGTAAGTACTGGGAGATGAAGAAGCTTGCACAGGATAGTATGGCATGGAGAGCTGCATTCAACGAGTCTCAGGACTGAAGACCACAACAACAACATCATCAGTGACAGCTACAGGGCAATCCTCTTCCTGGAGAAAGTTGACGTTAAGAATCCAGTTCCTCTACTAAGGATCGTCTGTTGTCGTAGCAGAGTGACGGCGCAGATGAAGGCCTGATTGTCAATGAATGCAGTGGGCCACAGCTTGGCATCGACAGTCCCTGCGAGAAGACCTCAGGAAACGTAAATCCTGTCCATGTATCATGCAATGTGAGGTCCCTGACCATAGCATGAAGGGCTGAACATGGGACATGGTGAGGGATCTCATCCTCAGGGTGTCAGATGCTGTTAAAGTCTCCACCCGCCACGAAGTGCTCTGTAGCGGCTTGAAACAATGGAGATACCTCAGTAGAGTAATAGAGCGTTTCTCTCGACATTTCGCACTACCAGACGGCGCATACAGATTCACAAGGTGGACTGCGCAAATGGTGAGCGCAGCTCCTCGCTCTGACGGTAAATACTAAATATTCGTTGGTTCTCCATCGCGTAGTAGTATGGCCATACCACCACGACCGTAGATAGTTGGGTTGACATAAGACGTGTATCCATAAACAGCCAGGCGCAGATAGGGCTGTACCTCTTGAAGAAACACGATATCAATGTCCGCTGCCGAATCATGCCCTTTAACAGCTGGTTTTTCATCGTGGAACTATTGCCGTCGACATTGCCTGTACCTATCCGTATCACGTGAGTCACTGAATAATACGATGACGTATCCTGCAGTCGTTTAAACCAGTAAGCCCCACGTCGCCCGTCTGACCAGTTGCATCACCCGCACCATATATATAACTGATCGGCAGTGACAAGATACTCGTCCGACGGTCCGCCGGCTGCGGGCATCGGATTGTCGGTCCAGTCTGAGATAATTTTTTCCATCCCCATCTCGGACGACCAATCACCAAGCTGGAAGTGATACGTTAGGCGACAGATGACGTTCATTGGTGTCTTAGCCGCAAAATCGCCAGGGGACTCGTCTGTGGGTTGGGCATCGTCAACTTGTATTTGTCATTGGGCGGTCATTGCAGGCAGCGAACCGGGAACCGTCGGAGTCCACAGCCCGGGCTGCAGGTGGATTTTCCTCTTGCTCCTACATACAACAAGTCACCATCTCGCGAATCATTTCCTGCGAACAGCTTCCTGTTCTTTCGTCGTCTGGCGACTTCTGCTTGATGGGACGCGTGTCCGCGTCCTGCGCGTCACGACGAACAGTAGGCACCTCCAGCATCTCCATGTGCGAGCTCGGATCGATCTACCGGTGCTCTCTTCCCTCACACGGCTGGAGTGCAGACGCGGTCGCTGCTGTAGAGATCGTCGTCTCTTCCGAAGAAGACCGCGTCGTCATGGGTTCGGAAACCCGCAGGGGTCGGTAACTGCAACGGTACAACGTCCGCGTCCGTCAAGTTCCTCGCTGTCTCGACGTACGTAATAGGCAGCGTCGTCGGCTGCGATGTAGGCGTCGTGTCTGCACGTGGTATCTGGACGAGGCGTCTCTGCAGGCATTCAGAGCGTAGATCATGGAACACCTAGATAAGCTCAAGTACTGTGGTATGAATGGGACAGCACTCAAATGGTTTACATCATACTTAACTGGAAGAGCGCAGAAAGTTGAAATAAGCAGTTCACATAATATGCAAAAAGCTGGTAATTTCTCAAACTGGGGAACAATCAAGATGGGTGCCGCAAGGTTCGGTATTGGGTCCTCTGCTGTTGTTAATATATATCAATGACTTGCCATTCTAAATTCACGAAGATGCAAAGCTGGTACTTTTTGCCGATGATACAAGTGTAGCTATCACACCCAACAGACAAGAATTAACTGGTGAAACTGTAAACGATGTTTTTCAGAATATCATTAAGTAGTTCTCTGCAAATGGACTCTCATTAAACTTTGACAAAACACAGGGGTATACAGTTCCACACAGTAAATGGAATGACACCATTAGTAAATATAGACTTCGATAAAGAAATCGATAGCTAAGGTAGAATATTCAAAATTTCTAGGTGTAAAAAGCATTGATGAGGCGTTGAACTAGAAAAAAACATTGAAGATTTGCAGAAACGTTTGAGTTCAGCTACTTTGCTATTAGGGTCATTGCAAATTTCGGTGATATACATCTCAGTAAATTAGCTTACCATGCCTATTTTCATTCTCTGCTTTCGTATGGCATCATATTCTGGAGTAACTCATCATTGAGTAAAAGATTGTTCATTGCACAAAAGCGTGTAATCAGAATAATTGCTGGAGGTCATCCAAGATCATACTGCAGACACTTATTTAGAGAGCTAGAGATCTTCACTGTAGCTTCACAATATATATATATATATATATATATATATATATATATATATATATATATATATATATAAACACTTATGAAATTTGTTATTAACAATCCGAACGAATTTAGAAGTAATAGCAGTGTACATAGCTACAACACTAGGAGAAAGGATGATCTTCACTACTCAAGATTGGCTCAGAAGGGGGTAAATTATGCTGCCAAAAAAGTCTTTGGTCACTTACCTAATAGCATCAAAAGTCTGACAGATAACCATATAGCATTTAAAAGGAAATTAAAAGAATTTCTTAATGGCAAATCCTTCTACTTATTAGATGAATTACAAAAAGTAATAAGTGTCATGTAATATTTTGTGTAATCTAGGATCTTGTATAGACAGCTTTTATTGATCTGAAACGTTCGCCATCATTACGAAGTCTCGTATTCATGATCTATGGAACAAGTACTAATCTAATCTAATCTAATCTTCCCTTCCTGCCCGCACACCTAACAAGTCCCCACTTAACCATCATGAATGATGATCGCTCGACAGCCACGAAGGGTCACATATGATGCGATGTATTGGCGCAGTTCGATTTACACCTGACGCACTCCGTTCAGAACAGGATACGTCTCGAAAGTGTGCTATTTTTCTTCCACGTAACTTAGTATTTCCCCATACGGCCGCAGCGCGTCCACAACTGTGGCCGGAACTTCAAACGACAGCTCGAAGATTCGTACGGTCCGAACGCCGAGTCCTACACGGTGGACTGCCACTATAGCCAAGTTGCCGTCCGAGTGGTGGAAACAATACATAGGCCGTCTGCCCGCTCCTTCATCGATGTATTTCAGGTAAACTGTACTCGATGTGATCGAAAGACGTATACCGAGAAGTTCCTGACTTGCATTACGTAACGGAGGAAACGCTCTACTTCCAATGCCTTGGGTTGTGCGTACTGGACATGGAACGTTAAATTTAATCGTGGCCTTTCTATAAGAAAGCGCCATCGTCAATCGAGGTGCCTTTTTTTTCATCTGCTTTCTGTCTGGTTTGATGCGGCCAGCCATGAATTCCTCTCCTGTGCCAACCTCTTCATATCAGACGTTCTCTATTATTTGCTGGATGTATTCCAATCTCTGTCTTCCTCTACAGTTTTTGCCTTCTACAGCTCCCTCTAGTACCATGGAAGCTATTCCCTCATGTCTTAAAAGATGTCCTATCATACTGTCCCTTCTGCTTATCAGTGTTTTCCACATATTCCTTTCCTCTCCGATTCTGCACAGAATCTCCTCATTCCTTATTTTCAAGTCCACATAATTTTCAGCATTCGTCTGTAGCAACACATCTCAAATGATTCGATTCTCTTCTGTTACGGTTTTCCCACAGTCCATGTTTCACTACCATACAATGCTGTACTCCAGATGTACATTCTCGAAATTTCTTCCTCAATTTAAGGTCGATATTTGATATTAGTAGACTTCTTTTGCTCAGGAATGGCCTTCTTGCCATTGCTAGTCTGCTTTTGATGTCCTCCTTGCTCCGTCCGTCACTTGTTATTTTACCGCCTAGGTAGCAAAATTCCTTAACTTCATCTACTTCGTCAACATTGATCCTGATATTAAGTTTCTCGTTGTTCTCATTTCTACTACTTCTCATTACCTTCGTCTTTCTCCGATTTACTCTCAAACCATACTGTGTACTCATTAGACTGTTCATTCCGTTCAGCAGATCATTCAATTCTTCTTCACTTTCACTCAGGATAGCAATGCCATTAGCGAATCGTATCACTGATATCCTTTTACCTTGAATTTTAATTCCACTCCCGAAACTTTCTTATATTTGCATCATTGCTTCCTCTATGTACAGATTGAACAGTAGGGGCGAAAGACTACATCCTTGTCCTACACCCTTTTTAATACGAGCTGTTCCTTCTTGCTCGTCCACTCTTATTATTCCCTCTTGGCTGTTGTACATATACGACCGGTCTCTCCCTATATGCCTACCCCTATTTTTCTCAGAATTTCGAACATCTTGCACCATTTTACATTATCGAACGCTTTCTCTAAGTCGACAAATCCGATGAATGTGTGTTGATTTTTCTTTAGTCTTGCTTCCATTATTAACCGCAACGTCAGAATTGCCTCTCTCCTGCCTTTACCTTTCCGAAAGCCAAACTGATCTACATTTAGCACATCCTCAAATTTCTTTTCCATTCTTCTGTATATTATTCTTGTCAGCAACTTGGATACATGAACTGGTAAGCTGACTGTGCGATAATTCTCGCACTTGTCAGCTGTTGCTGTCTTCGGAATTGTGTGGATGATGTTTCCCCGAAAGTCAGATGGTATATCGCCAGACTCATACATTCTACACACCAACGTGAATAGTCGTTTTGTTGTCACTTCCCCCAACGATTTTAGAAATTCTGATGGAATGTTATCTATGCCTTCTGCCTTTATATCACATCAGACATATCTTCCCCCTCATAGAGGCTTACAACGCATTCTTTCCACCTATACACTCTCTTGTCTGCATTTAACAGTGGAATTCCTGTTGCACTCTTAATGCTATCACCCTTGCTTTTAATGTCACCAAAGGTTGTTTTGACTCTCTTGTATGCTGAGTCTGTCCTTCCGACAATCATCTCTTTTTCGATTTCTTCACATTTTTCATGCAGTCATTAGCCTTAGCTTCCCTGCACTTCCTATTTATTTCATTCCTCAGCGACTTGTATTTTTATATTCCTGAGTCTCCCGGAACATTTTTGTACTTCCTCCTTTCATCGATGAATTGAAATATTTCTTCTGTTACCCATGATTTCTTCGCAGGTACCTTCTTTGTACCTATGGTTTCCTTCCAAACTTCTGTTATCGCCCTTTTTAGGGATGTCGATTTCTCTTCAACTGTACTGTCTATTGAGATATTACCTATTGTTGTGTCTATAGACTTATAGAACTTCAAGCGTATCTCGTCGTCCCATAATACTTCCGTATCCCCCTTCTTTGCATATTGATTCTTCCTCACTAATGTCTTGAACTTCAGCCTACTCTTCATCACTACTATATTGTGATCTGAGTCTATATCTGCTCCTGGGTACGCCTTACAATCCAGTATCTGATTTCAGAATCTCTGTCTGACCATAATGTAATCTAATTGAAATCTTCCCGTATCTCCCGGCCTTTTCCAAGTATACCTCCTCCTCTTGTGATTCTTGAACAGGGTATTCGCTATTACTAGCTGAAACTTGTTACAGAACTCAATTAGTCTTTCTCCTCTTTCATTCCTTGTCCCAAGTCCATATTATCCTGTAACCTTTTCTTCTACTCCTTCCCCTACAACTGCATTCCAGTCGCCCATGACTATTAGATTTTCGTCCCCCTTTACATACTGCATTACCCTTTCAATATCCTCATACACTTTCTCTATCCGTTCATCTTCAGCTTGCGACGTCGGCATGTATACCTGAGCTATCGTTGTCGGTGTTGATCTGCTGTCGATTCTGATTAGAACAACCCGGTCACTGAACTGTTCACAGTGACACACCCTCTGCCCTACCTTCCTATTCATAACGAATCCTACTCCTGTTATACCATTTTCTGCTGCTGTTGATATTACCCTATACTCATCTGGCCAGAAATCCTTGTCTTCTTTCCACTTCACTTCACTGACCCCTACTATATCTAGATTGAGCATTTGCATTTCCCTTTTCAGATTTTCTAGTTTCCCTACCACGTTCAAGCTTCTGACATTCCACGTCCCGACTCGTAGAATGTTATTTCCTTGATTTTTCAATCTTTTTCTCGTGGTAACCTCCCTTTTTGCAGTCCCCTCCCGGAAATCCGATTGGGGTACAATTTCGGAATTTCTTGCTAAAGGAGAGATCGTCATGACACTTCTTCAATTACAGGCCACATGTTCTGTGGATACAAGTTACATGTCTTTAATGTAGTGGTTTCCGTTGCCTTCTGCATCCTCATGCCGTTGATCTTTGGTGATTCTTCCGTCTTTAGGGGCAGTTTGCCACCCCTAGGACAAGAGAGTGCCCTGAACCTCTCTGTCCGCTCCTCTACCCTCTTTGACAAGGCCGTTGGCAGAATGAGGGTGACTTCTTATGCCACCAATGGTCATTGTTAATCAAAATTTAAGCAGCTGGGGGATTCGAACCCGGAACCGAACATGTTTTGATAGTCAAAGATGCTACCCCAAGACCTGTTTGCACTAGAGTAAAGGCACCAGCACACATCCGCTTCGCGACGCGGCTGCGAGCACACTGGGCACACCTGCTGCGCAGTGAAAATTCAAATGGTTCAAATGGTTCAAATGGCTCTGAGCACTATGGGACTTAACTACTGTGGTCATCAGTCCCCTAGTGAAAATTCATCCTGGATTGTTATTGATGTATGTAATTCATCTGAGACATCTGTATCAAATTTTAATTTGCTCCATGTGACTCATAATTGATAATAAAATGGTGTGGTTTCATTACAGAATCATGATTTAATACTTATTTGTTGTAATGTCATGTGAAAACTTATAGAATTTAAATAGGAGTGCAAATAAATGGAGTTAAGAGAGATTTGAGCCCAAGACCAGTATAATATGAAATTTCGAGGCTGTTCACTCAGCTAAGACCATTCATTTAATTTTTATGTATTGTTTTGCACTAAACAGGGCTGGGAAAGAGGTAAATCCTACGAGGTTTTTCTTTTTTTTAAACTTGTGTCGCACAGTTTTCAGTACACTGATGTCTGTGCACAGACTTTCAGATCGTATAAATATACATAAAGGAAATCGTTCAGGGCCAGAGCACGAGGTCCCCGTGTCAGATAAAAGTTCCATCATATGCTCACAGTCGTAAAGTCCATACAAGCTGCTGTTTGACCAAGTGCAGACACATGTAGAGCGCACAAGAAATCCGACAATAGCTCAAATACATTTCAGTCTTACTGTTATTAATCCTAGAATGATCGGAAGTCCATAGGCCTACATGCAATATGTTACGCGTGTAATGGGGAATAATTAAATTAAAATCATGCCAAAACTATTATCGGTTGCATAGGGCACCACTTCTTGTATGAAATGAGGACTGTTAAGGAGAAGAGACTAAATGCTACACACATCAAAAAAGTTTTGCATCACCTCGGTTCCGAGAGTTCCGGAACCTGTACTGAAAATTAGAATAGAGATCAACATAAACATCATTTCCGCCCCTTTTATTGCTCATGAAGACAACACATTGCATATTGCACCACCTTCACAGGTGGTGCCCCAGATTGCTGTACACACCGCTACCTCTAATACCCAGTAGAACGTCTTGTTGCATTGATGCATGACTGTATTCGTCGTGGCATACTATCCACAAGTTCATCAGGGCACTGTTGGTCCAGATTGTCCCACTCCTCAACGGCGATTCAGCGTAGACCCCTCAGAGTGTTTGGTGGGTCACGTCGTCCATAAACAGCCCTTTTCAGTCTATCCCAGGCACATTCGACAGGGTTCATGTCTAGAGAACATTTCACTCTATTCGTCTGACATCGTTATCCTGAAGGAATTCATTCACAATATGTGCACGATGGGGGCGCGAATTGTCGTCCATGAAGACGAATGCCTCGCCAATATGCTGGCAATATGGTTGCACTATCGGTCGGAGGATGGCATTCACGTATCATACAGCCGTTACGGCACCTTCCATGACCATCAGCAGCCCCTCATAATGGGACCCCAAAACAGTAGGGAACCTCCACCTTGCTGCACTCGCTGGACAGTGTGTCTAAGGCGTTCAGCCTCACCGGGTTGCCTCTGAACGCGTCTCCGACGATTGTCTGGTTGAAGGCATATGCGACACTCATCAGTGAAGAGAACGTGATGCCAATCCTGAGCGGTCCACTCGGCATGTTGTTGGGCCCATGTGTACAGCGCTGCATGGTGTCGTGGTTGCAAAGATGAACCTCGCCATGGGCGTCGGCAATGAAGTCGCGCATCATGCAGCCCATTGAGCACAGTTTGAGTCGTAACACGACGCCCTTTGGCTGCATGAGAAGCATTATTGAACATGCTGGCTTTGCTGTCAGTGTTCCTCCGAGCCATAATCCGTAGCTAGTGGTAATCCACTGCAGTAGTAGCCCTTGGGTGGCCTGAGCAAGGCATGTCGTTGACAGTTCCTGTCTCTCTGGATCTCCTCCATATCCGAACAACATCGCTTCGGTTCGCTCCGAGACACCTGGACACTTCCTTTGTTGAGAGCCCTTCCTGGTACAAAGTAACAATTGGGACGCGTTTGAATCGCAGTATTGACGATCTAGGTACGGTTGTATGTCCTTGCTGGTGGAATGACAGGAACTGATTGGCTGTCGGACCCTCTCAGTCTAATAGGGACTGCCTCTTGCATGGTTGTTTACATCTATGGGTGGGTTCAGTGGTATGTCTGAACAGTCAAAGGGACTGTGTCTATGATACAATGTCCACAGTTAACGTCCTTTTTCAGGAGTTCTGGGAACCAGGATGATGCAAAACCTTTTTTGATGTGTGTATTAACAAGCCGTTATACCATTTAATCGAGTATTCGTCTTAAATAAAATTTTGTTGTAGTACTGTTAATCAGTAAGACTTCATACTAGCAGATTCCAGTAGGAGATGCAATTCTCAGTAGTAAGTACACTCCCAGCTGCGAGTTAACAGGTTTAGAAACGCATTTTGCCTGCTGAGCTGAACGAGCGAGCGAGATCAGGCCTGCCTTCGGGAGGTTCGCACCGCAGTCGGTCTCCCCCGTGGGCCCCGCCGCCATCCCAGGAGGCTCCGGGTTCAGAGCCGTCGGCACACGGACCGTTCATCCGAGCGCTGAGTGTCGAGCGTGCCGGGTTTCTGACGTCGTAACGTGCAACAGCACTTGCCGGAGTCTTTCCGAACGTGCAGAGAAATAACATCTAGCATGTCAGGTATTCTGAGTGTGTGTCTAAGCGTTGACCAATGAGTTGCCGCAACGCCACCTACGTCACATGGACGCCATCTCCCTTCGCTGCAGCGTTGTGAGGCGCCATATCGGAATTCATTTCAAGCCCATACCTACATATGTCGTTTCTGAGCACCAGCAGATTGAGAATCACTCGAAAACGGGTTGTTAACTGTGTCATTCGTTGCAGCAAAATAATGAGAAACATCGTATTCGCGGAAAAATAATTATTGAAACTTGCGTGTCATGAGAGTATGCCACCTGAAGGCAGCGACACACTGAGGGTCTACGCATTGTTGTTGGAAGAATTTGTTATAATTAAATTTCAGTTAGTAACATAGCTACGATTAAAGCTTTTAGCAAGTGGCAACATGCTAGGAATGGCTCGTAAAATCGTGTCATCGCTTTAGCGCTGTGAGTTGCGTTACTGTTTGTCTACGAGATGCGTGATATGGCTGGTGGTTTCGCGTCTGGCCACGTCTACATTTTATTTCCTAACATTCGCTTTTTTAATCGGTTCTGATGCTTTATTATTAGTTTAATATAAGTATGTATTATAGTATTTGATGTTATGTAAATATAAGTTCATCTTTTCTTGAGGAGTTAGTTTGTTCGATTGGCTTAATGTACAAGACAGCTTGCGCTACTTGTATAAAAATATTTTGCTCCTTTTTCTTCTTCGTTTCGTAATTCACGTGTTGCAAAGATTCTGCTACTGGGTAGGAGCAGTGATCAAGTAAGAATGATGGTGGGGTTTTACTAAAATGTGGGAATGATGAAACGTAACTGGGTTTTCCCTTTGTTTTCCCTTTTGATACTAGTCAGTTGTCAGGATGAGCATTACTAAAAAAAGCATTTGATTCTAAAGCACTATGTCAGGGTGAACACTAAATAAATTACTTTTTCTCTCTTAACAACATGTGGACAGGGTGGGTTCTTCCTTGGCTCGAGTATGAGGTAGAATGAAACAGCATTTTTACATAAGATAACTTTTATTGAAAGTTTTGTACAATGGTTCCCTTACTGGATTGATCTGGCTGGGAGAGCAGCAGCTGTGTCGTTTGCGAAGCCCTCTGCTGCGGCAGCGGCGGCGTCTGATTACGCCTGGCGGTGTGTATCTCGTGTCGCCGTCTTACCCAGTTGACTGGAGACGCGCATCGTGAGGTGGCCCGTTTAATTATTGAGAACGAAGTCTTGAATCGGATGGTGATACCTTGGATGTGGCATCCAAGTGTTTCTCTCTGTATGCGGCTGCGTGTGTCAGTGTTGTGCGTCGGCCAGAGGAGCGGCGCGGTGGGGGAAGGCCAGTGTCCCGGACTCGAACAACGGACTCCAGCTCGCCAGTCTTCGGCTGTCAGATCTTCATCACCAGCTCACAGGTGACTGCTGATGTGAGGCCGTCTCCTTCCCGACCTCACGAGTCACCCGGGTACGTAAAAATCAGTCTTCAAATACCTTCTAACTGTTGTCTTCTGGCGCCGAGGCTGCTGCTTGCTATTCCATTACAGCGGTGGACTTGGTGCTTCTGTATACGATGTAGTCTCTTCCTGCATGACGGTCTTCAGCTCCGAAACTGAACTTAAAACTACTCCTGTCGGGCCCACTGCGTCTCGCGTATTTATTCACTTCAGTTTACTGGAGGTAAACGACTTCACGGTCATTGCCTCTTCTGTCACGTTGAAAAGCTTCTCGAAGAATCTGCTTAACTTCGGTCATTGGCTCTTGGAATGTAGGCGAGGGCCTTTGATCACATGTGACAACTGAGAAACACGTGAGCCGGTCGGGCGACGCCCTGACGGCTAAATCGACAGCTTCCGCTAATGTTAGGAAGGCGATGGCTTCACCTGAACGTGCTGACTTGCAAGCGCCAGCCGTTGTAACTACTGCTCTGTCCGCTGTTTGCCAGTGTGTAATTCTTCTAAAGTAAACTAAGTTTTTCATTTATTTTCTAATTTCTACTTCACTTCACATTGATTTCACTAATTTATTTACCTATCTTAAGTACCTCTCAACAGAAATAATGTTTATCTTAAGTGGAGAACTATTGCCAATTTTTATGGCACCGTTTGTAGTGGAACTTTTATAAGCTAGTGTTCTTACTAATTGGATACCGTACTTTCCTTTTCGTCTTATAACATGTACACGGATATTGAAGTGTTTATTTCTATATACACTCCTGGAAATGGAAAAAAGAACACATTGACACCGGTGTGTCAGACCCACCATACTTGCTCCGGACACTGCGAGAGGGCTGTACAAGCAATGATCACACGCACGGCACAGCGGACACACCAGGAACCGCGGTGTTGGCCGTGGAATGGCGCTAGCTGCGCAGCATTTGTGCACCGCCGCCGTCAGTGTCAGCCAGTTTGCCGTAGCATACGGAGCTCCATCGCAGTCTTTAACACTGGTAGCATGCCGCGACAGCGTGGACGTGAACCGTATGTGCAGTTGACGGACTTTGAGCGAGGGCGTATAGTGGGCATGCGGGAGGCCAGGTGGACGTACCGCCGAATTGCTCAACACGTGGGGCGTGAGGTCTCCACAGTACATCGATGTTGTCGCCAGTGGTCGGCGGAAGGTGCACGTGCCCGTCGACCTGGGACCGGACCGCAGCGACGCACGGATGCACGCCAAGACCGTAGGATTCTACGCAGTGCCGTAGGGGACCGCACCGCCACTTCCCAGCAAATTAGGGACACTGTTGCTCCTGGGGTATCGGCGAGGACCATTCGCAACCGTCTCCATGAAGCTGGGCTACGGTCCCGCACACCGTTAGGCCGTCTTCCGCTCACGCCCCAACATCGTGCAGCCCGCCTCCAGTGGTGTCGCGACAGGCGTGAATGGAGGGACGAATGGAGACGTGTCGTCTTCAGCGATGAGAGTCGCTTCTGCCTTGGTGCCAATGATGGTCGTATGCGTGTTTGGCGCCGTGCAGGTGAGCGCCACAATCAGGACTGCATACGACCGAGGCACACAGGGCCGACACCCGGCATCATGGTGTGGGGAGCGATCTCCTACACTGGCCGTACACCACTGGTGATCGTCGAGGGGACACTGAATAGTGCACGGTACATCCAAACCGTCATCGAACCCATCGTTCTACCATTCCTAGACCGGCAAGGGAACTTGCTGTTCCAACAGGACAATGCACGTCCGCATGTATCCCGTGCCACCCAACGTGCTCTAGAAGGTGTAAGTCAACTACCCTGGCCATCAAGATCTCCGGATCTGTCCCCCATTGAGCATGTTTGGGACTGGATGAAGCGTCGTCTCACGCGGTCTGCACGTCCAGCACGAACGCTGGTCCAACTGAGGCGCCAGGTGGAAATGGCATGGCAAGCCGTTCCACAGGACTACATCCAGCATCTCTACGATCGTTTCCATGGGAGAATAGCAGCCTGCATTGCTGCGAAAGATGGATATACACTGTACTAGTGGCGACATTGTGCATGCTCTGTTGACTGTGTCTATGTGCCTGTGGTTCTGTCAGTGTGATCATGTGATGTATCTGACCCCAGGAATGTGTCAATAAAGTTTCCCCTTCCTGGGACAATGAATTCACGGTGTTCTTATTTCAATTTCCAGGAGTGTATTATAAAGGGTGTTACAAAAAGGTACGACCAAACTTTCAGGAAACATTCCTCACACACAAATAAAGAAAAGATGTTATGTGGACATGTGTCCGGAAACGCTTAATTTCCATGTTAGAGCTCATTGTAGTTTCGTCAGTATGTACTGTACTTCCTCGATTCACCGCCAGTTGGCCCAATTGAAGGAAGGTAATGTTGACTTCGGTGCTTGTGTTGACATGCGACTCATTGCTTTACAGTACTAGCGTCAAGCACATCAGTACGTAGCATCAACAGTTTAGTGTTCATCACGAACGTGGTTTTGCAGTCAGTGCAATGTTTACAAATGCAGATGCCCATTTGATGTATGGATTAGCACGGGGCAATAGCCGTGGCGCGGTACGTTTGTATTGAGACAGATTTCCAGAACGAAGGTGCCCGACAGGAAAACGTTCGAAGCAATTGATCGGCGTCTTAGGGAGCACGGAACATTCCAGGCTATGACTCGCTACTGGGGAAGTGGGGAAGACCTAGAACGACGAGCACACCTGCAATGGACGAGGCAATTCTTCGTGCAGTTGACGATAACCCTAATGTCAGCGTCAGAGAAGTTGCTGCTGTACAAGGTAACGTTGACCAGGTCAGTGTATGGAGATTGCTACGGGAGAACCAGTTGTTTCCGTACCATGTACAGCGTGTGCAGGCCCTATCAGCAGTTGATTGGCCTCCACGGGTACACTTCTGCGAATGGTTCATCCAACAATGTGTCAATCCTCATTTTTGTGCAAATGTTCTCTTTACGGATGAGGCTTCATTCCAACGTGATCAAATTGTAAATTTTCACAATCAACATGTGTGGGCTGACGAGAATCCGCACACAATTGTGCAATCACGTCATCAACATGGATTTTCTGTGAACTTTTGGGCAGGCATTGTTGGTGATGTCTCGATTGAACCGCATGTTCTTCCATCTACGCTCAATGGACCACGTTATCATGATTTCATACGGGATACTCTACCTGTACTGCTAGAACATGTGCCTTTACAAGTACGACACAACATGTGGTTCATGCACGATGAAGCTCCTGCACATTTCAGTCGAAGTGTTCGTACGCTTCTCAACAACAGATTCGGTGACCGATGGATTGGTTGAGGCGGACCAATTCCATGGCCTCCACGCTCTCCTGACCTCAACCCGCTTGACTTTCATTTATGGGGCATTTGAAAGCTCTTATGTACGCAACCCGTGCCAAATGTAGAGACTCTTCGTGCTCGTATTGTGGACGGCTGTGATACAATACGCCATTCTCCAGGGCTGCATCAGCGCATCAGGGATTCCATGCGACGGAGGGTGGATGCATGTATCCTCGCTAACGGAGGACATTTTGAACATTTCCTGTAACAAAGTGTTTGAAGTCACGCTGGTACGTTCTGTTGCTGTGTGTTTCCATTCCATGATTAATGTGATTTGAAAAGAAGTAATAAAATGAGCTCTAACATGGAAAGTAAGCGTTTCCAGACACATGTCCACGTAACATATTTTCTTTCTTTGTGTGTGAGGAATGTTTCCTGAAAGTTTGGCCGTACCTTTTTGTAACACCCTGTATATAGAACAAAGTGACTATCATATGGAGAGTGGGGGAAAAGTGCCTTGTAATAGAGCCAGCGTGGGAATTTTACACGCGCCCCTTTAGTAAACAGTGTGATTTTCGAACTAGAAACATCCCGCAACTGCCACTGGATTCCGTTGTGCTCGCGAATACCACGTTGGGGCCCACGCACCGTACGCACAAGTCGCCTCGTGCCTGAGCGTTCAGGAGCACGTTGAACTCGGCACGCTCAACGTTGACGTTCGTCAGCGCGGTCCGTGGGCCGACGGCTTGACGACGGGTGGCGGCGTAGCGCAGCGGCCGCGGCCACAGCCGGAGACACGGCGGAGGTCGGCGGCCGGCGGTGCGTCGCAGCGCAGGCAGGCACAGAGGGGCTGCCGCTGCAGGAGCTCGCCTCGCCTCCGGAGTGGCCTCTCTCACTGCGCCACAGGCCTGAGTAGTGTCTCCAGCTTCAGAAGGCAGCTAAAGACACGAAACAAACATAACGTCCATGAGCCGTGGTAAAAGTCGCTGTTTTGAAGAGCGCGCCGCAGCGCGTGGTCTGAAGCAGTCGCCCTCCGTTTCTGGCGGTGGCGCCGCTGTGGCAATCGCAGCTTTGGTGTCTCCCTCTGGTGGGAAAGCGGAAAGGTTGCCTGTTCACGTGCGTTTAAGGGGCGTTATGAGCTCGCCAGTGGGTCAGTCCGGGTCAGTCTCTCGTCCGCAGCTTGCTAGTCTGTCTCTCGTCCGCATTTGTTAGGCAGTTAGTGTCTCTCTGTCGTTCGGATCAACCTTTAAAGCCGGCAAAATGAGAGTCTTTCCAGTCTGCCAGTAAGAGAACTCAGCGAGTGGTCGCCCGGTGGGGCTTAGTTCCTGCATCTAAGTCTGCGCGTTAGGCCGCCAGTCTGCTCGACTTTACTCAGGCAATGGTCATTGGCGGTTGCATCGATCGGTTGGTCGGTCGCGCACTGAGACACGAGATGACTTGTCCGTCTTGAGCGTCGGCGCATGTGAGGTCACCACGTGAGTCCAGTGGGCCGCGCCATACAGCGAGGAGTAGAGACTTCGCGCTCGACACGAGAGCAGCAGGAGTCGACCCACGGCATCCGTCTGGCCGGTGCGAGCTGCGACGTCGTGAGACGGGAGATCGGCGCGCTTTCCTGCGTCCGTTGAAGCAGCTGGCAGTGGACGGTTCGGGGTTTGGGGGTGCTGCGCCAGGTCTTCTCGAGAAATCGCACTTTATTAGAAGTTAAGTGATTGGTGAGATGTTGTTTGATTTACTCTTGTTAAATTCTAGTTGTTTTCTTGGTAAGGTCACCAGCCGTTTTGCTTTGGGGTCGTCTCACCATCCTTCTCCGTTTGGTTGTTTATAAATTGGATGGTACGTTTCCCTTGTGGAGTTGGGGCGGGTTAGAGCAACCTGCGGTTCGGGTTGTTCGGTAATCTCCCTATCAATCTACCGTACGTTAGTAGCTGCCTCTGTCATGTTTGTCGGATTTATTGTGTTAACGAATTTATTACTTGGAGTGTAACGGCCTAATACCTGAAATGTGTTTTGATCTTCGAAAACTTTGATTTTATTGCCTATGATCTTGAGAGGCGATATCTGTGTACTGTAGAGCATCTTAACTATTGTTTGGCCAACCTTGTAGAATTTTAAATAAGATTGCATTTTATGGGCTTTTATTTAAATGATCATTTTAGTATATAAAGTTGCCACACTTTCATCGTAAAACTTTTCTTAGAAGTTAAAATCAAGTTGCACCTTCGGCGACAAGGGTAATATTTTGATTATTAGTGTTTTGTGCCATTTCTATCCCTCCTACAGGGGTGCATAGTTTGCGTGGTTGTGTCAATTGTTAAAACTCTTAGTTTAAAGTTATCTGGTGTGTTGCAGATTTGCACCAGAGTAGTCTTTCAGAGAATGTTGTGAGCGGTCGTAACTACGGCCGTGTCAAAGGGGAGCGGTAAGGTTCTCTCCCTGAAACCTCCTACAGTCAAAACTTGTTTGTTTCTGCCTCTGAATAAATTGTAACCTTGATATTTAGAGAGTGTTTTCTGATTATAATTTTAAATTTGTTTCTTTTAAAAAATGGTTTTAGGTACTATTAAAGTGAATGAAATTCCCATTTGATAAAAGGAATTTGGTTATGATTTCATCAATTACTCCCTGGCAACTACTTTCCATGCTTGCTAATAAATAAAATAAATTCTTAAGAATATTCTTTGAAAATAAATCACCATTCAGTTCAGCTTAGTTGTTTATGCAGCACTTATCGCGTCACAACTAAGTACGCTTCATCCACTGCCCAAAGCCGCAGATTATCGTAGCTTCTCCCCCTCAGACCTCGTTATGTCACAAAATCTTAGTTTTGTGTACGCATAACTGTATCACCGTCTGTAACTGTTATTGTTATTATTATTATTAGTAGTAGTTTTAGTGGTAGTAGTAGTACCGCTATCGCTACTGTTACTGCCAGTCGATCTTAGTCAATAATATTGTTTCAAAATGTGTCAACAGATTCTACATCAATTTTAATCTGTGCAAGACATCTTACAGTGTATGGTGGATTATTAAAGTACATTCTCCACCGTCGCCTGTTCCATTAGCGAATAGTGGACGGGGAGAATCATTGTGAGTAAATATCGACTTGCCCGCCCGGCTAGCCGCGCCGTGTAACGAGCTGCTTGCACAGTGGGAAGGCGTGCCTGTCCCCGGCGCGATTCCGCCCGGCGGATTAGTGTGGAGGTCCGGTGTGCCGGCCAGCCTGTAGAAATATTTTAAGGCGGTTTTTCCATCTGCCTCGGCGAATGCGGGTTGATTCCCCTTATTCCGCCTCAGTTACACTACACTGTTTCCACGTGCAGGTACACCATAATCACTCTACCACGCAAACATTTGGGGTTACATTCGTCTGGTATGAGACGTCCCCAGGGGGGGAGGGGAGTTGGTGGGGGGGGGGGGGGGGAAGGGGGGTCCATTGGGAGCCGAACCGGTTCGGTGGGGGGTGGCGGTGGCGGTGAGGTGGCTGTACTGATGTGGCGTGTTGTGGGGTTGTGAACCACTCAGAGCTACAGCAGGACGAAGCCTCTCGGTCATTTCTAGGTCCCCAGTTCAATAGACACTAATACGCATAAGAGCTCTAATTCTTGTTTTCATTTTCTTGTCGTACTGAGTCGTATGTCGGAGGAGAAGTTGCAGGGGGGACGGAATGTGCTGCCCAACACTTCTCGGAAGGTACTCTCACTAAATTTCAGAAGTTATTGCCCGCCTGCTACACTCTGCGTCACCCGTAACGGCTTCCACTCGTGTTTGTTGAATATCTCAATAACGTTCTTACACTGACTCCGTGAACGTATGACGAAAGACGTCACTCTCAATCGTCTTTCGAAACCATTCTTGATTCTGTTACTATCATTTCATTACTATTTATCATACTGAAAGTGTTGTTATTCTCCTAGCAACTGTGGTGAATAAGTACTATATGTGTGAAACTTTGGTGCGATGTAACAGAGGGAAAACATGTTATGATCTGACGAAGGGAAAAAAGGGTGCATAATGCAGGGATTCACGGACGGAGTCCTCTTCCTCTGCTGCTCCGTATCGACAAAGCAATTATAGAAGTAAGAGAAAGGTTCAGAAGTGGGATTAGAATACACCGAGAAAGAAAATCGATGAGGCATTTCATCGGCAACTTTGTATTCCTTTGTGAAAGTGAGGAGAAAGTACAAGTCCTGTCGAATGTGACGGACAGTTTATCGAGCGCAGAATACGGATTGAGAACAAATGTGAGAGAGTCGTGTGCTGTAATATAGCCGAACGGGAACATTGAAAGTCCCTACTGTGTCAGCAGTTGACGCCAGGGCTGGCGGTGTGTCGCCGCCACGGCAGAGCACTCTCCAAAATGTCCGAGCACAGCGTCACCGTGGGAGACAGCTGAATGGCGTGTAGCGTGTGACGTCAGAGCGGCGACAACTCGGAGCGTGCGCTACGGCCACGGCGTGACGGCGCTGGGGGAGCAGTGTTAGAGCGCGGGGGCCACGCAGTCTCCGTCGCGGAGTGCCGGGCGGCGCCGTCTGGGATTGTAGCTGGCGGTCAGCCAGCTGGAAGCGCGAGTGAGCGGCCCGGCCGCTGTCAGCTGGCAGCGGAGCCGCGGAGTCTGGCGAGGTGAGGGACGACAGGGGCAGCAGCGCGGCAGCCGGCGCGCCGTCCAGTAGCTGGCGGCGGCTCGTTACCGATACGCGGACGTCAGGCGAGTGGTTGCCGGTGCCGCGGCTGCCGTGAAGGCCGTGTCGGTTGTACACGAGTGTCGCCGAGCCCGGCGGTGACGTCGCAGGGCGCCACGCTGCTGCTTCACTGCCAGAGGAAGCTTACTCATCGCAATGTGATACAGTTACGAAGTCTCGAAGAAGCGATACTTAAATTTTGCTGCGCAGTTTACCTGAAGGGTTGTTGCTTTAGACGGTTCTCTCTTTTTGCTGTGGAAGCCAGATTTAACTATGTTTTTTTTTTTTTTTTATCGAGTTGATGTCAGTGCAAGATGCACTCGTTGGTGTTTGTTTGTTGCCGGCCGGTGTGGCCGTGCGGTTCTAGGCGCTTCAGTCTGGAACCGCGTGACCGCTACGGTCGCAGGTTCGAGTCTTGCCTCCGGCATGGATGTGTGTGATGTCCTTATGTTAGTTAGGTTTAAGTAGTTCTAAGTTCTAGGGGACTGATGACCACAGGTGTTAAGTCCCATAGTGTTCAGAGCCATTTCTTTGTTGCAGCTGGGTGTAAGTAATATTTACTTATTTTGCTATTTCAGATGATTAGCTGGGATGTATCAAAAATAAATATATTGAAGTTGATAAGTATTTACACCCCCACAGCCTTCAGTCAGTTAACGCTCCGAGTGTGTCAAGTGCTACAGAAAAAAGTGTTGAGGAGAAGTGGAAATTAGATTAGAGATATCTTTCACCTCAAAATTTGCGACCACGTATTAGATGAAAGTAATGGCTGACGAACGAAAGAAAAATCGTATCAGGCTGGAACTTGTGAAAGGAGGGTTCCTCGTGAAAAAATCTAGCAGTATTAAGCAAACACCGTAACTTGAGGAAGGAATTTGTGAGGGTGCATATCTCGAACATAGCACAGCATGGGAGTGAATCGCGAAGCCTTGCGGAGTGGCTGAATAGGCGAAACGAACACGCGTTTGAACGTCAGGGAACAATTTATTTGGTACAAGATGTAATGGTAAGGGGTGAAAATTTCAGGTGAAGCCAGATGTTGGAATATATATAAGGAGTAACAGTGTTAGTGCCATTTAGAGATGCTCAGGAGATGCAGCGCTGATGGACCGTACGAAACGATCCAGAAGAGGGATATCTAATAAGGCATCGTTAGCAGTGGAGTAATGGCAAAGTTTAGCGGATGTGGACGTTTCAGACAGCACATACAGTCCCCTTAGCGCCTGAGGCGACGTTAGCCACGTGTCGGCAGACTTGGCGCTCCTATGTGAGTGCTGGCAAACAGCGCGTTGTGGCGTAGAAAGCGCGGCCCCGGAGATAGCACGGGTGAAAGCGGGCCGGCTCTGTCTGATACGGGGATGCAGGAAGGCGAGGCCAGGCGAGGGCAAGGCAGGGGCGGCGCCCTATCTACCTGCGCCCTACCTGCGCCCTATCTGCCTGCCTGGAGGCGCGGCCGAGTCGCGTGCCCAGCATACGAGGCAGCCCGGGGCGCCACCGCCGCGACCGCGTGGGGCCCGCACTGGCCATCTCCGTAGGGTCTCCGACTGAAGTTCTGCATCGGCACCAGTAAAAAAAAAAAAAAAAAAAAAAAAAATTAAAGTGCTTACGCAATGTAGAAACTGGTCTGGTTTCGGAAACGTCCTTCTCGGTTGGGGGACATCGCCATGTTCGTGTGTGTGCGTGCAGATGATCTAGTAGAAGTTGTTTTCAAGTGTCTGGGGCTGTTCGCAGATGACGTACATGTGTACCCGGAGGCCGTTAATGCATAAATTCTACACGTGAATGGTCAACGCAAAGTGCAGCGACTCTTAAGCCATCGGCACGCGAACCGTGCTGCCGAACGTCAACGTTCAGCGTGCCAAGTTCAACTTGCTGCTGAATGTCTGGAACGACGCGACTTGTGCGTTCGGTACGTGGGCCTCAACGTGGTATACGCGATCGCGACGCACTCCAGCGGCAGTTGTGGGATCTTAGTACTTCGTAAATCACACTGTTTACTCAACGGGCGCGCATAAAATTCCCATGTTAGCCATATTAAAAAGCACGTTTCCTCCATTTTCCATATCCTAGTCGCGTTGTTCCATATGTAATATACACAAAAACTTCGATATCGATGTACATGTTTTAAGACAAAAAAGAAAGTACCATGTACAATCAACAAGGACACAGGCTTATAAAGGTTCTATTACAAACAGTATGAAACAAATTTGCAGTAGTTCTCCACATAAGATAAACGTTATTTTATCTTTCCCACATTTTGGTAAAACCATAAGGTCATTCTTACTTGATCACTGTTCCTATCTAGTAACAGAATCTTTAAAAGACGTGAATTACGAAACTCAAAGGAAAAAGGAACAAAATATCTTTATACAAGTAGCGCAAGCTGTCCTGTAGATTAAGAAAATCGAACAAACTCACTCCTCATAAAAAGGTGAACTTATAAATACGTAACATCAAATATGTAGTATATACTTACATTAAACTAATAATAAAGCATCAGAACCTATTAAATACTTCAATGTTGCGAAAAAAATTTTGAGACTTCGCGAGACGCGAACCACAGTTTTACTGCCCAGCTGGTCGTGGATAATTGACACTACTCGCTACACATTTTTTTTGTTAAAGTTATAACAGTTCATGAATGGCCAAATCTAACCCGTTACCACATGCTAAATGCTTTAATCGTAGCTATGTTACTATCTGAAATTTAATTATAACAAATTGCACCGAGAACAATGGATTTTTGGTGGATCCTCAGTGTGTCGCTACCTTCAAGTGACATACTCTCATAATACGCAAGTTACAATAATTCTTTTGCCACGAATATGACATCTCATTATTCATTGCAATGAATCATATAGCTAACAGCTGATTTTCTAGTCATTCTTAATTTGCTGATGCTCAGAAACGCCATATATATGTATAGGCTTGAACTGAACGCCAATATGGCACCTCACAGCTCTGTGTTGGAGGGAGAAGGCGTGCGTGTGACGTAGGTGGCGTTGTACCCTCTCATTGGTCAACGCTCAGACGCACGCTGAGAATATCTGACATGCTAGATGTTGCTTTGCACGTTCAGAAAGACTCCTGAACGTGCTGTTCCACACTATGACGTCAGAAACTCGGCACGCTCAACGCACGGTCCGTGTGCCGACGGCTTTAGCCGCCTCTAAGCTTTTTGTTATTACGACTGTTATTAGTATTAATTTTTTTTTTACTGCGAATAGGGCATCTGAGGACCACATAAAAAATTTCAATTCTTCCTTCTTTGTTCTTTTATTTCCTTCAAGTATGCTTTCATCTGTTTGCTACATTTCTTCCAAAATGGTTCAAATGGCTCTGAGCACTATGGGACTTAACATCTGAGGTCATCAGTCCCTTAGAACTTAGAACAACTTAAACCTAACAACCAACCTAAGGACATCACACGCATCCATGCCCGAGGCAAGACTCGAACCTGCGACCGTAGCGGTCACGCAGTTCCAGACTGAAGCGCCTGGAACCGCTCGGCCACAGCTGACGGCTCCATTTCTTCTTTCTGTCTTCATATCATTCTCAACCAGTCTTTTTGCCTACCCTCCCTTGGAATCCTTCCATTTTCAATACTTTTTTCCGCTCTTGTTTATATCATCTATTCTTTATTGTTTCTTTCTAAATCCTTTTTTACTTCATGACCCAACTTGTTGTGGACTTCTTCCTCCACAAATATTTTCAAATATTTCAAGGTGTTATTAGCTAATCCAGTGTCGTGCATTCGAATTAGATGTCAAAAAAAAATCGAGTCTTCTTTCTCTCATTACGTTTGGAATATTTTGTACATTTTTGTATATTTCAGCATTACTTCGTAATTTCCAACCTTCTGCTGTGTATTTTGGACCTAATATTTTCCTTATATTCGCCTTTCTAGTACTTCTAATTCATCTAAATTATATTTAAATACTAGGCATTCGCTTGCATATAGGTATTCTGGCTTCACTACTGTGTTGTAATGCCTTATTTTTGTGTTTTTAGCCGACCAGGGTGGCCGAGCGGTTCTAGGCACTGCAGTCTGGCACAGCGCGACTGCTACGGTCGCAGGTTCGAATCCTGCCTCGGGCATGAATGTGTGTGATGTCCTTAGGTTAGTTAGGTTTACGTAGTTCTAAGTTCTCAGGAGTTAAGTCCCATAGTGCTCAGAGCCATTTGAACCTTTTTTTTTTGCGTTTTTGCATAGGCACTTTTAATTGTAGAGATCTTTGGTTATATCATATGCTCTTCCCATTTTACGCAACGTTTCCTCTACCGCAGATTTTTCCAAAGCATTTTCTTCGGTTATCTCCCCTACAAATTTGAATTTTCTTAACTTCTCATTTGGCCAATATCTGTTTTCGGACGTTTTGGAGCATCCTTAACGATTGTTACAAACTTTTTTTTTTTTTGCAGAAATTCTTAAGCCAGTTCTGCTGGCTAGTTCTTCCAGGAGATTTATTTGTGTTGTCGCAGATGCCACATTTTCGGGAAGTATAGCACAGCAAAATCATCTGCAAATGCAAGACAGTTGATCTCGATCTTTTTCCTCCCTCTTCCTAACATTATAGGTGAGACGTTGAGTTCAACAAGTTTTTCATTCTAAATTTTTGCTGTGTTCTCTAACACACTATTAAAAAGAATTAGGAATAGGTCGTAATCTTGTCGTGCACCTGGTTTTATTTTAAAAAGCTGTGAAATTTCTCCCATAAATTTTACTTTACAGACTCTATCTATACGTGTCCATTATAATTATCCGGACTGTTATGCCGTGGTCGGTTGATGAATTCTGTGTCGATTCCCAACGTTTCGTCTCCGACTGCGGGAGACATCTTCAAGGGGGTCCGTAGCTCGATGGAAGGTCCAACACACCCACTGGCTCGCTACTGACTGCCGCTAAATTCCGTGTCCGCGCGCTCCCACGCCGCGGCGTGACGTCACGTGTTACGAAAACGTCAGTGCAATTGGCCGCTGTACGTCGCCGTCGATCGCGTTGCCATCACCCAGTAGTGGACGGGTGGTACACATCTTCTTTAACACCGGCATCCATATACCGTTTAATTTCACGCCCTCCTCCTTTCGGTTGAAATTATTTGGGTGTTTAGCGATTTCGATTGCCTCCCTGTAGAGCCTTTTGTAATATCCGCTTGTGGCCGCTAGTACTTGCGTCTCCTCGAAACGAATATTGTGGTTCCCTGGCTGGAAAGCATGCTCCGCAACAGCTGATCGTTCCGTTTCTCCTCTTCTACAATTTCCCTTGTGCTCTTCCAAACGTTTAGAAACCGTTCTTTTAGTGGTACCCACATAAACATCACCACAGCTGCATGAGATCCTATACACTCCAGCTTTCTCCAATGGTTTGCGAGCGTCCTTGACAGGCTTAATTTATTCCTGTATCTTCCTGGTGGGCTTGTAAATTACGGTAATATTCCGCTTCGTCAAGATCCTCCCTATTCTTTCCGTTACATTTTTAGCAAACGGCAGGAAAATCTTATTTTGCAGTAGCCTGTACGTCAGTATGATTTCTGCGTGGCTGCCTCAACGCCCGTTTTATTTCGGCGGACGAATATCCGTTCTTCATTAGTGCATTGTGGAGATGTTCCATCTCAGCGTCGAGCAACTCAGGTTCACAAATGTTTCTAGTTCTGTCCGCTAACGTCTTGATAAAACCACGCTTCTGTTGTGGGTGGTGGTTCGAATCCCGGTGCAAATAACTGTCCGCGTGCGTGGGTTTGCGGTATACTGAGTGGCCCAAAGTACTATTTTCGTTTCTAAAAACAAGCACATTGAGGAAATGTAATTTGCCGTCTTCCTCCTCCTCCAGTGTAAACTGAATTCTGGTGTTTATACTGTTCAGATGTTCGTGGAACCGGCTTAGTTCCTCCCTACCATGTCTCCACAGCACAAACGTGTCATCCACGTATCGGAACCATACATTTGGTTTTTTGCTGGCAGTAGCTAAGGCCTGTTCTTCGAATTTCTCCATAAATAAGTTTGCAATTACGGGACTTAGGGGGCTTCCCATAGCCACGCCATCCGTTTGCTCATAAAGCTGTTCATTCCACTTGAAATATGTGGTCGTCAAACAACACTTAAACAGTTCTGAAATGTCGGCAGGAAAAATTCGATCCAGCTGTTCCAATACATCATTAAGTGGAACCATGGTAAACAGCGATACCACATCGAAGCTGACCAATAAGTCCTCCGGCTGGACCACTATGCCATTCAATCTGCTGATGAAATGAGTCGAATTCTTTATATACGAGTCCGAACTGCCCACATGTGGCTTTAACAGTGTAGTCAAAATCTTGGCTAACGAGTAGGTGGGCGAACCAATGGCACTTAGTATCGGTGTTAACACATTTTCTTTATGAATTTTGGGCGATCCATAAAGCCTCGGTGGTAGCGGAACCGAACTGCAGAGACCTTTCTGAACACTCTCTTCAATGGAGGACTTTTTTATTAACCGCGACACAGTTCTGAGAACGTTGTTAGTGGGGTGCTTATTCAGCTTCCTATATGCTTGCGGATCCAGTAGTTCAGTAATTTTACTCTGATAATCGGCCACATCCATAACCACCGTTGCGCTTTCTTTGTCAGCTGGGAGAACCAAAATTCTATCGTCGTCATTCAGGAGTTTTAAAGCTCTTCTCTCACCCACAGTTATATTACTTTTCGGCGGTTTTGCATTGGCTAATATTCTCACTGTTTCTATACGGATTTCTTCAGCTGTTACAGAATCCACACTCCGAATTCCTGCTTCTACACTGGCTATAATTTCTTCCGCATGGTATCATGCAGTAGTCTATCAACTTTATCCCAGTCACCGCTGCACAGTTTATTACTGATCGTAATATGGAGAGACATTGACTTACAGTTTGTGCTTGCCAAGTCCCGTCGGGTCTGCTGAATGCGCTCTCGTAGTAAGGCCTCCTCAGTCCGTTTGAAAATGCGTTGTGCCTTTCCCGAATAGAACAGCCGCTTTATCTTCAGAAACTTCGGTATAACGCCGACGGCTCTGCAACGAGACAGGAATGTGAGGGAACACAAAAGCTGCACTCTCTTCTTATGGAGTGCTTCCAGGCGTCGCACTTCTCTTGACATCTCCTCTCCGTAGAGGCGTCTGACACTAAAATGTAGACTTTCACGGCCGGAAATATCATGTCCATTATAATTATCCGGGCTGTTATGCCGTGGTCGGTTGACGAATTCTGTGTCGATTCCCAACGGTTCGTCTCCGACTGCAGGAGACATCTTCAAGGGGGTCCGTAGCTCGATGGAAGGTCCAACACACCCACTGGCTCGCTACTGACTGCCGCTAAATTCCGTGTCCGCGCGCTCCACGCCGTTTGTTAAAAATGTAACGGAAAGAATAGGGAGGATCTTGACGAAGCGGAATATTACCCTAATTTACAAGCCCACCAGCAAGATACAGGAATAAATTAAGCCTGTCAAGGACGCTCGCAAACCATTGGAGAAAGCTGGAGTGTATAGGATCTCATGCAGCTGTGGTGATGTTTACGTGGGTACCACTAAAAGAACTGTTTCTAAACGTTTGGAGGAGCACAAGGGAAATTGTAGAAGAGGAGAAACGGAACGATCAGCTGTTGCGGAGCATGCTTTCCAGCCAGGGAACCACAATATTCGTTTCGAGGAGACGCAAGTACTAGCGGCCACAAGCGGATATTACGAAAGGCTCTACAGGGAGGCAATCTAAATCGCTAAACACCCAAATAATTTCAACCGAAAGGAGGAGGGGGTGAAATTAAACGGTATATGGATGCCGGTGTTAAAGAAGATGTGTACCACCCGTCCACTACTGGGTGATGGCAACGGCGATCGACGGCGACGGACAGCGGCCAATTGCACTGACGTTTTCAAAACACGTGACGTCACGCCGCGGCGTTGGAGCGCGCGGACACGGAATTTAGCGGCAGTCAGTAGCGAGACAGTGGGTGTGTTGGACCTTCCATCGAGCTACGGACCCCCTTGAAGATGTCATCCGTAGGCGGGGACGAAACGTTGGGAATCGACACAGAATTCATCAACCGACCACGGCATAACAGCCCGGATAATTATAATGGACATTATATTTCCGGCCGTGAATGTCTACATTTTTGTATCTATGCGTGTTTCACGGATTAGCTTTCCCAGTTTAGACTTTACGCCAAATTCTTGAATTATTTGATCTATTGTTTCTCTATAAATAAAATCAAAAACCGTTTTAAAATCCAAAGGTACAATATCCTTTGAATTAAGTAATCTGTGCTGAATTACTGACTTGAGGTTAAACATTTGTCCTGAGCATAACCTTCCTTTCCTAAAACTACCTTGATATTTACCCTATGGGAACGTGATAGTAGCCAGTGATGCCTGCTTCGTTTGCTCCATACAAGCGCAGTGGATGTTAGATATAAATTTTTACTCTTTGACTGTTAGCTCAGTTAGTTTTCTTTTCCGATTTGGAAAAATAAAGTATTTTGTGCAAAGCTGTGTGCAGGTTTAATTTGTTGCCTACATAATTGGTGACCCCGGGAAAAATAATAGCAGATCTCGCAACTTAATATTGTACAGCAGTTTCGCCAAAGATGGAAGACGCTAACAAAATTCTGCAACCTACTAACGATGAGATACGACGGCTAAAGCAAGAGATTGGACTTTTGGAGCTTACAACGCCGAAGAATGATAGCAAAACGGAATCCATGAATTTGCAAACTCCAGTAGGTGCAGCCACACCACATGCCGAAGATTTTTTCAGGCACGAACCCGCCGTTATCAACCGCGCCACGGCTGCAGTTACGAGCGCCTCCATTCACGCCTACGTATACAAATGTATTGTTTGCGATAATAGTGAATATCTTCGAGTAACAACGCATAACTGCGAAAAGTTCAGTCTCGCAATCAGCAACCTGGATCAGAGGGCAACAGCGATAGTCTCTGATATGATCATACACCCGCCGCTCCAACAATCATACACCACACTTAAAACGGCGTTGATCGCTCGCTGCGTGGAATTACCTTAACAGCGACTTGATCAGGTGATGTATCAGGAGAAACGCGGGGACAGAAGTCCATAAGAATTTTGGAGGTATTTACGCACTATAGTCGACGTAAGCATGATGTCCTGAGAGCTGTTACTGCACATCTGGCGACAGCAACTTCCTCATCAAGTTCCGTTGACGATAATTGCGTACGAAAGGACAGTCTCTCGACAAGCAACTGCAAATACCTGACAGCGCTTTCGCTACTATACAGTCGACGCTCGTAGCGTCTGTAGCAACGTCATCTGCCATCTCTGCAACGGGAGCCAAGAGAATCTAAGTTAAGCTGTGCAGCCAGAGGTTACAGACAAAAACCAGACATCGCTGTAGGCGTCAGGAAACTGCAAGACGTGATGAAAAATATGACTACTCAGCTACATAACTTGGAGCTGGAGCTGCAAACGTCCACCAAGTCCACCAGTAACAAGAAGAGGTCAAACTCAAGCTCAAACCTACAATTTTTGCAGGTATCAAAGACGATTCAGGTCATAAGATACGAGATGCACAAAACGTTGTGGATACCCAAATGGCGAGAGCAGCCCGATAGTAGTGGGACAAAGAGAGAACAAACACATTTGTTACTGTAGGTTGCCTACATCAGGGGCGAGTATGCACTCACGGGCAAACCTATTGTTCTCCTTTGATTGACTTGTCATTAACCTGTTGATCTCCTTTGATAGACAGGTCCCTAACCTATTGTTCTGCTGAAAGAATCCTTTCTTTTGATTTACAGGTCCTTAACCTATTCTTCCCCAGCATCCTCCCCCTCCCCTCAACAATTAGGAAACCTCCCTCCTCGCTGCTACAGATATGTTTTCAGGTCTGAATTATTATAATAGCCTTTCTCACTCTTATAATTTTATTGACTGCTTAATTAAATTGATAAATTAATTAACCTTCCCAAATCTGGTAAACCCCCTCTCCTCCCACCCTCCCTCCTGGAAATAGGTAGGAAAAAGACTCACTTGATCGGTCGTATGGAGGGAATTCGATTGTGGTGTATGAAATATTGCTTAAAAAATTTAGACAATGCATGGAATATTGTTTATTTAAACAATTTAAGGAATTCAACGCACTGCATGGAATATAGTTTATTTATTTATTTGCAGAATTTTTCAGGAAATCGATCACCACCCCCACCACCCCATCTTCACTCCCTCGCTCCCACCCCTCTCCCCCTCCCTTCCTTTACCTGAAAATTGGCGGAAGGACCCCATGAAGGGAAATTCAAGGGCAAATTGTATTTTTATATAAAAAAAAAGGATCAGTGTGTGGGGCTTGGATTTCTATTGCACTTCATCTCTGTTGTTTGGAAAGATGCAGATCCTGTGAGAAGTAATTACATCGATTGCATTTCTTTTTTTTATTCGGATTGCACAAGGAACACTCTCATGAGACACACATCACGCAGTTAAAAACCTTTTGATCGCGAAGCACGCACCACTTGCCACCCCCTGTCCACTGGGTGGATCACACAGGACACTACTGCACATGCTCCCATTAGATAGGGTGCATCGGTGGGCCATGCTAAGTGACGACACGACCTTCAGCTGCCAAACCATGTGCAGGTGTTAGTTCAGGTCCCGCAAGGATGAGGCAGTGGCATCCCTTTGATACATGACATCTGAGAAATACCTGTCGAAAT
The DNA here is from genome assembly GCF_021461385.2 of Schistocerca piceifrons. Classification (NCBI taxonomy): domain Eukaryota; kingdom Metazoa; phylum Arthropoda; class Insecta; order Orthoptera; family Acrididae; genus Schistocerca; species Schistocerca piceifrons. The sequence goes on from NC_060142.1 coordinate 26,444,494, forward strand.
ACGTGTTCACCAAGGCACCACTGCTGGCGTGATACCTCTCTATCTGTGGATGCTGACGTCACAGGTTGTGCTATAGAAATCTGTTCCAATGCTTCCCAGAATAGCACAGGGTGCATTGTTCCTAAGGATCCTAACAGGACAGCCATTTCATTACAAATCAGTCCCTTCCCAGAAATCGTAAAGTGTCGTAGAAACAGTTAACGTTCTCTTTTGTAGGAGATTTCATGACGTCTCAGTTTGTCTGAATGAAAATTCTTGTTCTAACAGGACCTGTTTTCGAAAACACCCACAAATGAAACTGACTGCTCTCATCCTGATGCTCCTAATGGGACAGCCAGTCACTGAATTTACCCGTGAAACTGCTGCTGCTGCCGGTATGGGAGCACTGTCCGCCATTGTTTTCTGCAGACGTGACTTTTAGCTACTAAACTATTTTGTATGGATCGTCATATTGCACTGACAGTTAAACCCTGCAAAAATGGTCAACAGATCATCAGATACATCCCTCATACTCACCGTGCCGCAGTTCAGAGCCGACGGAGGAAATTGCCACCATAAATGCAGCCCATAGCCGCAGCTGAGGAAGCGTGTGTTAGCCAGAGAGAGGCCAGCCGGCTGTGGACGACCCCTCACCTCATGATGACTTGAGTAGTAAGAATTCGAACGCTATCAATATGAATCTTCTCAAATTTCTGCAGAGTATACACGTGACACACGCAGTCGCGAAGGCAACTCAATGCAAACTGGTATTAGTTCACTATTTACCTATCCAGGAGGAGCTGCGAGCCAAATTGTCATAAGTTGGTAGCTTTCTCGGACTCTCTGAACTGGTGTAACAAAGGTGTAACAAAGGTGGAACAAAGGTGTCTGCTTAGATGCTGTTTCCAGCTTCGACCTGCTTGCTTGCTGCTACGTTTTCCACGACTACCTCCAGACTCACAAGGATATTGGGAACGATGATCATATTTATCAGTGTAACTACAATTAAATAGGTTTGCTGCTGCACTCTGACACTGAGGGATTTACTGGAAATGTCTCCCCTTGCTGGCCATTGTTCTGGGACGAAAATCAATCTCTATAGTGCACGTAATTTTCTATGTAAAAAAAAAAAAAAAAAATGTTTTCCCCTTACGGCTATTGATGTGCTGAATCTACACCTCCGTCACGATAGGACACATAGTCATTTACTCTGGACATGCTGGAACATAATGCAGAGTAACTTTCCACCGCGACATATATACATTTCAGATAAACAGTGCAGTTATCACTTATATGTGTACAGCGCTACATGTCTCAATTCTCTTCAGTCCTAGGAAAGTATCTGACATTTAAGTTTTCCAGCCAGTGCTTCCGGCAGGCGCTTCATCGGGCTCTCTCTCAAATAAGTGTTACAAAGCACAGGCGTCCGCAACTATGTGATAATCAACAACGCTCCCACGGACGAAAGGGTTGGAAAGACATCACCGATACAGGTTGGTGTACTGCAATCAACGTCACTGTCGACATTACAACAAGGAAAACGCGAGGATACCCTTAGGGCTGCTGACGAGGAGCCGTACTGCGTGTCCTGTATGTACACTACAGCAGGTCCAGTTGAGCCCCTGCATTATTATATTATGGAGTTGTTTACGAAATGAATCTATCAGAACTTACGTAACCATGTCAAATCTATTATTCGCTTATGACTAGACATACGTAATTTTTTTACGTGGTCAATAGTTTGATTAGTTCTCACAACCGTCTGGTGATATGTCACAACATAAGCCAAAGTACCTTCACACTCAAGTAGCGGCATAACACTTCTGACTATCAGTTTTAGGTATATAAAAAAATTATGATACGTCCATACTCGCACCAGCTGGGTGTCGTTCTCACATAGAAAAAAAAAAGTAACATGTGCGAGAAACGGTGACTTATTGATACAGACCTGTTTGGATCTAATATTTCCACTCGCAAATACCTTTGTCATGAGTATGTAACAGATTCGAAATCATCCCTATAATGTACAAACTTAACTAAGGTGTTCCTCATGCCTAGAGAATGTGCAATTGTGTCTTTTGCCTGTCTTTCACCTGCTAGATGCACACACTACAATCGATGTTCCCTCAAATAAATAAAAGCGTGAAATGTGCAGAAGCAGTCACATGGACAATTTACATGGAAGGGAAGAATGGTCTAGGGCAAACACACGTCCATTTTAAATCTTCTCAAATTTCCGCGCTATCTTGAGAACTATCCAACACATTCGGCCGTCTAGAGAACGACACGGTGAAGTCCGCTACATTCCTGCATCCCAACTGGCCTCTCCATTTGGACAGCTCCTACAGTCAGCCAGAAACGTGAATCGATCCCACCACAGGCCACCGCCGGCGCGCCTCGGACCCCTAGACAGAAGTATCCTAGAAAACCAGTCACAAACATATTTGCTCGCTATACTTACAAGCAAATGTTACGATGGCGGTCTCAATTGGATGACATTCGACAATGAGCGAAGTATCAGAAATACACCCCACTGACGGCTGTGACTTTAGAATTAGAAATGTCTATTCCATTCTTATTACTTGACATACTTCCCCGTTTGCTATCACAGTATTCCACGTCAAATCCATACCTTCCTTACGACTGGATATAGTCATTTCCTTTGCACATGTCTGAACACACACAGATACTTTATAAGCCTGATGCTCAAGGCGAACCTATCACGCACCACCGACTACTAAGTATAATACTTTGCCAGGAACTGATTGCTGGCAATACGAAATAATACTGAGAGAAAATCAGCGATGGGTCGACATGTCTCATAAGTTTTTCCAGTGAGTGTGGTGTCTCGAAACGAGTTACCTTTTCGAACCTATTAGCTACAGTAAAATTTTAGATAGTCCCTATGCCTCCTAGAACTGCTGCCATTTCTGCAGCTTTGCGCATGTCATCGTTCCAATTTAAGTCGGAACTGAGCAGAAGTCGGAGAGAGCTATATCCACCACCTTCTGTAACCTGTGTAGAAACAGAGTGACCTGAGTTAGGGTGACAGGACCATGTTTTGTCCATTTGGTGGAAATGGGAACAAGTTGTCGTCGCTCTGCCAACATATATGATGTGTCAGGTCAGCGCGAAATGAAGGCTGCTCCTGCATCACGAGATAGTATAAAAGATAATACAGGAACTGGGGGAAGGACGAGGATTTTGCTACTACATTGTTGTGCGACCCCAAACTACATACCAGTACTGTTATCCGAAGCAGATAGGCAAGCCTCAAGGGTCATTCACGTCTGTCAGCTCAACATACTATCTTCGTTATTCCATACAATGAAACAGAGAAAAATTACGAAGCTCCACTGATTTCATCCAATAGAGAACTCGATAAGATTTTTACTGCATCTCTTTCCTCCCATGTATCGAAAACAAATACTGTCTGCATGCCAGCATTGAGCACATTTAACGATCCTATTAAATATACAGCTACTGATCCATTGCATGGTCCAGTGTAAAGTTGCATCCCCTGTACTGTAGGCCGGCCCTGTTGACCGAGCGGTTCTAGGCGCTACAGTCTGAAACCGCGCGACTGCTACGGTCGCGGGTTCGAATCCTTCCTCGGTCATGGCTGTGTGTGATGTCCTTAGGTTAGTTAGGTTTAAGTAGTTCTAAGTTCTAGGGGACTGATGACCGCAGAAGTTAAGTCCCATAGTGCTCAGAGCCATTTGAACCATTTGTTCTGTAGGAGGATAGCCGTATCCCACAAACTACACTATAAGTCAAAGAGACCTTCCCTGTGACCCTATGTTGTTTCAAACATTGTTTCTTTTCAGCTGTAACATGCTTTGTACACTGCATACATTTTCCTTTTTCCACCACGACTTCAAGGTCTGTGTCAGGTTTTATACTGACAGTAACACATTCTGACCCATTGCTTTTCATAGAAAACCAGATGCCATATGGTATAAGTCATGTTGTTACTACTGCTACCATAACACACCACATACACTAGATGATTTTAAATAAAAGACTGTTACAACGTAAGGAAACTGTAAGGGTTGGCGGTGTTGTGGAGAGTTTCCGAACTGCTGTCTGAAGGTGATTGACGACCTCTACACTTAAACTCAACTGTCATAGTGATGGAATAGCTGATGGCTCTGCATTCCTAGGACAGAAGAGAATTGAAACATGTAGCTGGTGTGTGTTGGCATACCATAATTCTTTATGGGCGCTGTACACATATAAACGATAACTGCAGTGTTTGTCTGACATGAGTATATGTCGCAGTGCAAAGTTACTGTGGCTTATGTTCCGGCATGTCCAGAGAAAATGACTGTGTGTCCTATCGTGAGGGGGGTATAGATGCAGCACATCGATTGCCGTAAGGGGAAAGAAATATTTTTTTATGTAGAAAATTATATGCGATGTAGATATTGAGATTAGTTCCAGAATCACGGCCGTCAAGATGAGACATTTCCAGTACATCGCTCGGTGTCAGACTGCAACAGCAATCCTATTTAATTGTAGTTACACTGATAAATATGACCCTGGTTCCAAATATTCTTGTGAGTCTGGAGGTAGTTGTTGAATGTGTAGCAGCAAGCAAGTAGGCCAGGGCCGGGAACAGAATCTCAGCAGACACCTTTGTTCCGAGCTGGGTTTTAAACCAATTCAGAGAGTTTGAGAAAGCTTCTAACTTATGATGATTTGGCTCGCAGCTCCTCCTGGACAGGTAAATAGTGAACTAACACCCAGTTTACGTTGAGTCGCCTTTGGGACCGCATGTGTTACGTGTATACTCTGCAGAAATGTGAGAAGATTGAGTATGACGTTTGTCTGCGTATTGATAGCATTCTGCGTTATTTGGGACTAGTTTCGTAAACATGTCCTGTTAGAACAAGAATTTCCATTCAGACAAGCTGAGACATCAGGAAAGCTACTACAAAAGCGTCCATCAACTATTTCTATGACACTGTACTATTTCCAGGAAGGGACTGGTGTATAATTGACCGGCTGTCTCGTTAGGATAGCTAGGAACAATGCACCCTGTGTTATTCTGGGAAGCACTGGAACATATTTCAACAGCCCAACCTGTGACGTCAGTATCCACAGGTAGAGAGGTATCACGCCAGCAGTGGTGCCTAGGTGAACACGTATTTCGACAGGTATTTCTCAGGTGTCATGTATCAAAGGGATGCTGCTGCCTCATCCTTGCAGGACCCAAACTGACACCTGCACGGAATTTCAGCTGACGGCTGCGTCGTTACTTCGTGCGGCCCGCTTACGCATCCTGGGAGTGTGTGCGGTAGCGTCCTGTGCGGTGCAGTGGACAGTGGACGGCGGGTGGTGCGTGCTTCGCAATCGAAAGGTTTTTAACTTTGTGATGTATTCCTTGTGCAAGCGGAATTAAAAAAGAAATGCGATCGATGTAATTACTACTCACGGGACTTGCATCTTTCCAAGCAACAGAGATGATGAGCAAGAGAAATCCAAGCTTCGCACACTGATTTTATTTATAAAAAAAACAATTTGCCCTTCAATTTCCCTTTGTGAGGTCCTTCCCTTCCACTGCAGAGCCGCCAATTTCCAGGTAGAGGAGGGGCGAGGGAGAGGGGAGGGGGCGAGGGGGGCGAGGATGGGGTGGTCGATTTCCTGAAAAACTCTTTAAATAAATAAATAACCTGTTTTCCTTGTACAGCCTTGAATCCCCTAAATCTCTTAAATAAACAATATTCCACACATTGTTTAAGCAATCTTCCCTCCAAATGAACGATGAACTGAGTCTTTTTCCCACCAATTTCTGAGAGGAAGGGTGGGAGTGGAGGGGGTTTCCCAGAAGGGGAGAGGTTAATTAATTGATCAATTTCATTAAGTAGTCAATCAAATTAATGAGAGTAAGGGGGGCTATTCTAATAACTTAGGCCTGAAAGTGTACCTGCCTGGAGCAGGAGGGGCTGGGGGTTTCTGAGGTTTGGGGCAAGGGGTAGGGGTTGGGGAGCAATAGATTAAGGACCTGTCAATCAAAAGGAAGCATCCTTTTAGCAGAAGAATAGGTTAGAGACCTGTCAATCAAAGGAGAACAATAGGTTTGCCCCTGAGTGTGTACCTACACCTGATGCAGGCAACCTGCACTAACAAAATTTGTTCACTCTCTACTTGTCCCACTACTCCTGCTCTAGGCGCCACGTGCTGCGGCACTCACGAATGGCACTGTATACGAACGAGGAACCAGGTGACAGTTGCAGGCTGCAACACACACAGTCAAGGTAAGGCACTTGAAGGCTTCTCGTATGCTGTACCTTTATTCTACTCTGCGTCACCCTATGAGTAGACTACCGCCGATTGAACATGAGAACAATCCTGAACAAGTACCCCAGACCAAACATTCAAGAGTTTACGTACGCTCTAGCGGATGCCAGAGTATTCCCAGTACTGGATTGTCATAAGGCATACAACCAGATTCCTGTGACAAAGACCCTTTGGGCTATTCGAATTTCTGTTTATGCCATTTCGACTCAAAAAAATTTAGCTCAGTCCTTGGAAAGATTCATTGATGAAGTGCTCTAGGGATTATCTTTCTGTTATGCATAACTGGACGATATTTTAGTATTTTCAGAGGATATGCACTCACATGATAGACATATTAAGGAGGTACAACAAAGGCTCGATACATATGGAGTTGCGTTCAATGAACGCAAATGCGTCATGGGCGAGAGTCAAGTAACTTTTCTCGGCTATGTAGTCTCAGCCGACGGTATGCAGCCTTTACAGGAGAAGATCGACACGAAGCGCAACCTACCCAAACCTACAGACTACAATCAGGCGTTTTCTCGGTATGGTAAAATTTTACCGGCGTCATTTGCCAATTACCGCCGAAACACAGGCACCGCTTACGAATGCACTGGCTCGCAAGAATACCGCAGGGTAGCGAAAGCTGCAATGGACACCAGAATTGTCCAAAGCTTTTGGCGACTTACAAAGAAGCTTAGAGGAGGCAGTGTTACTCGCGCACCCCATACCTGCAGCACCGTTGCATGTTGTAGTAGATGCCAGCCAGGTCGCAACTGGTGCAGCCTTGCAAAACAGGTCAATAGACCTTGGCAACTTCTTAGTTTCTTCTCAAAGAAGCTGCAACTCCGACAGACAAAATGGAGTGCATATGACAGAGAGCTGTTGGCAATATATGAACCGTCAAACATTTCCGCCCATATATTGAAGCCAGGCCAGTAACAATTTTCACTGATCATAAACCTATAGTGTCAGCTTTCAGCAACATCAGCGATAAGTGCCAAGGCAGTTCCGGCACATAGAGTTTGTCGTTCAATTCACCATGGATATAAGGCACATCAAAGGTGCGGAGAATCTGGTTGCAGATTACTTTTCTCGTGTTTGCTGTGACCAGCACAATAAACTATGAAAAACTCGCGACATCGCTGGATCTGCAGATGTTATTGGCAGACCACACAACAGCGTTACACTTACAGCCGTACTCATGCCAGGTAGAAGGCTTAAGTGATACTGCGGTATATCACGGCAGAAGCCGCGCGCATACATTCCACAACAATTTCGTATGGTGGCATTTGACAGTGTTCATGGCCTGGCACACCCAGGAGCAAAGCCACGGTCGAGTTACTGACAGCAAGTTTTGTTTGGCCATCAATTAAAAGGGACGCAAGGGAATGGAATCGTACATGCCTACAATGTCAGCGCTGCACAGTAGGACGACACGTTCACGCGGAAATTGGTAATTTCACAGGGTCACCAGCAAGATTTGCCCATTAGAGTCCTGCATGACCGAGTAAGCGAGCACAAAATACGAGATGAGGCGAGCACACCCTAACTGGATGGGCTGCCCGCACTGGTTCTAGTGACCGAGCGTAGAAGCCGTGACCGAATAAGTACCACGTAACTTCAAACACATTACACGTGTTATTATACGTGTGAGAGTCCACCCAGTACAGGCTTCTCATTTGTGGTGTTTCTCTCTCTGTAATCATGCAGCGCGAGGAAGGCAGTGCAGTAAGACATAAGATTGAAACCGATGCTTACACATTGAAGAGACGGGAAGGTCTAAAGAGCCAAGTATGGAGTACATTTCTGTTGGTTGTAGCCCAGTGCGTCTACTGGGTACGTATCGTGCATAAACTGTTCCACATTATTGTGTTTCCAGTCGGGAACCACTCATTTAAAGAAACACAGTTGCAAGAAACCTCACAAAGATACAGCTGCTTCAAGGATACCGGCAGTAATAAAAAATAGTATTACAGCAAAGTGTATGCTGAAGACATGAGATCTTTTAATGCTGTTTCCTGTGAAGGATTCAGAGAACTAGGCCAAGAAGTAATACATCTAAGAGCGGATTATGGAGGAGTTAACGTGGCAGATGTCACGCCACATCTCTCTACTATAAGCAAACATGTCAAAAAAACAAGCTGATGCAATACGAAACAGCACAATGCCTTCTGTTATTGGGGACGTTATTAATAAAACATGTGCTGCGACAGTTCAGACGCTTACAACACATCACATTAACACAGACTGGTCTCTTGTGAACAGTGTTTTATTTACAACATAATTCCCGGACGTTAAGAAGACGGGAGTAAATATTATGAAAGAAATTGAAGAGAGGATGGCTGATTGGGACACTTCGCAGGACATGTTGCGCAGTTTTGTTTTTGTCTCACGCTAGGATGCCAATGTAATAAAGGCTTTGGAAAATCACGGAAGGATTCCTTGTGCTGCTCATTGTATAAACACAGCAGTTAGCCATACTTTCGATGAAGATAACTTCTTGTTAAATCATGCCCGAACATCGCATCAACAATAAATACTGCAAAATGCATTGTAAGGTACATTAAGAAAAGTATCCTTTCAAATCGTCGTTGAAACACAAGGTCTGCACACGCTGGAACAGCTTGTATATTATGCTGGAATTCTTACACATTCAGTGTGACGGAGTTACTGCTTTGCGGACGGAAAAGAACTCCGCTTACAGATTGCAAGGATATGATAGTGAGCTTGCAGGAAAAATTGCACATTTTGTGAGACCATTTAAAGAGGCCACAGATGAATTAGAAGGCGACAAAGAACCGAAAATCCAGTTAGTTCTTCTTTAGTTTCACAAACTGCAACAAATTTGCAGTGTGAATGACAGCTACTGTCAGGTGGGTAATTACTGCAGTTAATTTTGTGGCGGCGTTCGTAGCGACAAACAATTCGCTGTAGAAACGGCTTACGAAGTCACCGCCACACTTTTAATAGCGGGCCGACCGGTCCGCTGGAACAGTGAACAGAAAGATGAAAACCCAAACACTCTGATTAAATAAAAGTCGGTACTTATCTTTATTAACGAAGATACAGAAACACAGTAGTGAACTCCGTGTCTACAGAGATCTGTCTAGTTCGAGTCGGAGCGGCTAGGTCAGCGTCGGCTGACGACAAACAACAACTCTGCAGCGATGAACACACAACTGACTAGCAAGTACACAATTCGGTGGCGAGTATACAACTGAGCGGAGAATACAGAACTGTCCTAGCGCTCGCGACTCCAGCGTTTAAGAAACCAGAAGCCAGCGGTGGCGCGCGCAGACTTGCGGCGATTTCCTGTCTCGCTGGCGCTGCTTATGCGGACGGCGTCCGGACTTTGATGCTGCCAACCTTTTGGCAGCGGGCTCGGGTGGCATTACTGGCTAGGATATAACACTCCTCCCCCCCCAAATCGCCGCACCGTCGTTGAGTAATGACGTGGCGAGCGTCGACGGCGGGGGAGGGGTCTGGCCGCAGGCGTAGCAGAAGAGACCGGGGCGGAGACTGTTGTCGGTGGCAGTCCCCGGTCCGCACCCCAGCATTGGCTGCGCGGGGCCTCGGGAAACACCGACTGAAAACCGAGGTCAGGGTGCACGCCTGTGACCACGGGCGCAGCTTCTAGTACTGGACGCGACGGGGCGTCGGGATCCACGAAGAGAGGCAGCGTCTCCTGATGCTGCGTCGACGGCTGCTGAGTGGGCGCCGGACAAGGCGCTGCGGTGTCAGACTCGTTGGGGGTGCCCAAGGAAAGCGGCTGCAGGACAGGCTGCACAGCCACCGCTTGGGAAGGCGGCCCGGCTGAGGGGTCGACGTCCATCAGCTCCGAAGGCGGTGGAGACTGAAGAGGGACCGCAGGCGCCGGAGCGACCACCTGGGGCGCTCCCGGATGAAGCTGCGCGGGAGGCATCAACGGGACGGGCTGTCGGCGTGGTAGCGGCGACGGCTCCTGCTGCTGCCCTGGGGGCGGCAGCGAAGTCGGAAGGCGCGGCTGGAACCCGCCGCGGACCAAATCTGTGGACAAAGAACGAGCGGCACAATCCGGGCGGCCAGCGCGGCGCAACTGGTTCTGATGCCTCCTGTGCACCCCAGTAGCACCTTGAACAGTATAAAAACCGCGACCCTGGACACTTATCACGGTACCACGTTCCCAACGACGGCGACCGTGGTAAACTCTGAAAAAAAACGGCGTCGTTGCGCTGAAAACGCGTGCGATGCTCAGAAGCGGCGGGTCGATCCGGGGGGTGCAACAACCGTAGTAGGGTGCGATGACGACGGCCGTGGAGAAGCTTCGCAGGCGAAGGGCCGTCGCGTGGCGTGGTCCGGTACGACGACAGGAACGTGATGAGGGCCTGATGACGAGAGTGCGTAGCACGAAGGCGGTCCATATGATCCTTGAATGTGCGTACAAAACGTTCCGCTGCACCATTCGATTGAGGGTGGAACGGCGGAGTAAGAACATGGCGAATGCCATTGGCAGAACAAAAACTTTCAAATTCAGCAGAGGTAAATTGTGGACCATTGTCAGACACTAAAACTTCTGGAAGACCCTCAATACAAAAAATTGAAGTCAACGCCTGTATAGTTTGTGCAGACGTTGTAGACTGCATGGGCACAACAAACGGAAAATTACTAAATGCATCTATCACGATGAGCCAACGAGAATGCCAATATGGACCAGCGAAATCAATATGTACTCGCTGCCAGGGACCGGCAGGGCGTGCCCACTCAAAATAGCGTTGAGGCGGAGCAGCTTGGTGTTCGGCACACGTCGAACAATCTGTAGACATCTGCGTAATCTGCTTATCAATGCCGATCCATGTACAATGACGGCGGGCAAGCTGCTTGGTGCGGACCACTCCCCAATGACGTTGATGCAACAAGTCGAGGACCTTGGATTGGAGCACTTGGGGAACCACTACACGAAGCTGGTCATTCTCGGTGCGTAACAGCAAAACTTCGTGCGAAACAGACAACAGATGACGTTGCGGATAATAGCGACGAACCACAGGATCCGATATGTCCTTTGCCTTGGACGGCCAACCACGTTGAACAAAACGTAATAGTAAACTCAGATGAGGATCCGTAGCTGTCTCACGTGCCACCTGACGATAATCAATCGGAAAATCCCGGAGGGATTGATGCTCATCGGCGTCAATCTGATGGCAAGAGTCGTCAGAGGAATCGAAGACATCATCCGCAGCAATCGGCAATCTAGAAAGCGCGTCAGCGTTTGCATGCTGAGCTGTAGGGCGATACAGTATCTCATACTGGTATTGTGATAACAAAAGAGCCCAACGTTGTAGTCTCTGAGCTGTCCGCTGAGGAACTGGTTTAGACGGATGAAACAGTGACGTCAGGGGCTTGTGATCTGTTACTAAATAGAATGGTCTACCATAGAGGTAGTGATGGAATTTTGTGACACCGAACACAATAGCCAACGCTTCCTTGTCCAATTGGCTATAATTACACTGAGCTTTGTTTAACAATTTAGATGCGAACGCAATAGGACGTTCGGTGTTACCGACTCGGTGAGACAACACAGCACCGAGGCCGAAAGAAGAGGCATCACAAGCTAACACCAGAGGCTTGTTAGGGTCGTAATGGACCAGACAACGATCATTCAATAAAGCCTCTTTAAGCTGCTGAAAGGCTGATTGGCAATCAGCTGACCACACAAACGGAACATTCTTACGGCGGAGACGATGCAACGGTGCAGCAATCTGTGATGCATTAGGTATAAAACTAATATAATATGCCAATTTGCCAAGAACTGCTTGCAATTCATGCATATTGCGAGGGGCGGGCAAATCACGAATAGCTGCTAAATGTGACTGGGAGGGATGAATGCCTTGAGCATTAATAACATGTCCCAGATACTCCATCTCCGTAAGGAAAAATGAACATTTATCGATGTTGCAACGTAGGCCTGCCTGAGACAACACTGTAAACAAACACTCCAAATTACGGAAATGTTCAGCAGGCGTCCGACCGGACACAACAATATCGTCTAAATAGTTGCAACACGATGGCACATTAGCCAGAAGTTGTGACAAAAAACGCTGAAAAACAGCTGAAGCTGACGCACAACCAAAAGGCAAACGCAGAAAACGGAACAACCCCAACGACGTGTTTATGACAAAATACTGTTGTGATTGCTCGTCGAGGGGCAATTGCAAATATGCTTCACGGAGATCAATTTTGGAAAAGAAACGAGCTTCCCCTAACTTATCCATCAGCTCGTCCGGTCTAGGCAAAGGAAAAGAATCAATCACAGTCTGAGGATTAACTGTCGACTTAAAATCAGCACACAAACGTAACTTGCCAGACGGTTTCTTTATAATAACTAAGGGAGAAGCCCACTGGCTCGCTGAAACGGGTTGAATAACACCGTTGTTTTGCCAACGACGAAGTTCATCTGCTACAGGTGCCCGGAGGGCGTGAGGCACGGGACGAGCACGAAAAAATCGAGGCTGAGCATTATCTTTTAACGTAATATGAGCGGCAAAGTTCGCAGCACAACCTAGTTCGTCTTTAAATATGTCACTGTATTATTTACACAAATCGGTTATGCTGTCTTGAGGAACAACAACAGAATTAATTTGCAACACATTGTCTTGGGTAGACAGGCCAAATAAGTCAAAACAGTCTAATCCGAAAACGTTTACACTGTCTGTAGCGCGGAGCACTGTGAATGAAAATGTTTTTGTATTGCCACGGAATGTGGCTGGCACGCTACATACACCTAACACAGGAATTTGTTCTCCACTATAAGTAGCCAAAGAATGTTTTGCCGCTGAAAATTTAGGGCGGCCGATAGCCGCATACGTAGCACTATTTATGAGAGTCACACACGCACCAGTGTCTAATTGAAAATTGAAGGTCTTATCCTGGATGCGTAGCTTCACAAATAGTTTATTACACTGTCTCTGGATCGGTGCAGTGGAGGCGGAAGACACAAAATCAGCGCGTTTAGCGCGTGTTCGCTGCTTACGACAACTCGTGGGTTGGGCGAGTGGAACAACAACTCCCGCTTCACTTGCAGTCTGTACATTACTTTTTACAGCGTTTGAATTACGCTTGGGTCGCATAGCAGAGGGCCGGGTGGGTGGCTTATTGCGAACAAGTTTATTACCCACACGAACCGTGGAAGAGTCTTTAAACGCGACCTTCTGGGCGGGCTGGCTTTGAAGAACATGAATATCCATGGGCTGGGCAGCACTAGAATTGTTCTTGCGTTTACACAAACAAACAGTCTGGATGTGTCCTTTCCTTTGACAAAAGTGACAAACCGCGTTTCTTAACGGGCAACGTTCACGAGGATGAGCAAGAACACACTTAGGGCAAGACTTAACTCTATCATTTTGCACACGCGGCTGACGAATGTGTTTAACATGACGCGGCCGGCTAGTGTTTACAGTCTGACTCTGCCGGTGAGGCCGCGGGCGTGACATAACTTGCTTAGCACAGGCAATTTGAGAAATACATGGCTGATCTAACTCACACTCAGCATAGTCAAAAGTATCTTGGGCTTCAATGATGTTCATCACAGTCTCTAATGACGGGTCAGGCAACTTTAAGATAGCAGCACGAATACAAGAATCTGCAATGTTTTGAGTAATAGCGTCTCGTAACATGACATCACTGTAGGAAGCTCCACACACACAATTAAATCGGCACTGACGGGTGAGGCCCCGTAAATCTGTTAACCACTGTTTATTAGATTGATGTGGCAGTTTCTTTAATCTGAAGAACTTGAATCTGGCTGCTGCCACATGAACTCGCGACTCGAAATACTCAGCAAGCTTGTTAACAACAACGTCATAGTCTAAAGCTTCTGGCTTGGATTCCGGGAACAACTTACAAAGTAGTCGATAGACTTCCACGCCTGCAGTGGAAATTAAATAAAGCTGCCGCTCAGTACCCGTGATTTTGTAGACTGTCATGTGCGCCTGCAACTGCGCGAAATATTCTCGCCATTCTTCTCTTGATGCATCAAAAGCACGGAAAGGTGGTGCTGCCTGTGCTTGTTCCTGTTGTGTTGGTGGATTAGCCGCTTGTTTGGCGATTGCTTCCACCAGACTTTGTATTTGCTGACTCTGTAACAAGATCAACTGTTGTAATTCGGCAGACATAGTGAACACAAATTAAACCAGCCCCCAAAATTTTATCGCTATAATTAGTATAACCAGAAACAAGTTGAACCAGCCCTGCACACGAGTTCGGAAGCCCTCGTCGCCAGTTTTGTGGCGGCGTTCGTAGCGACAAACAATTCGCTGTAGAAACGGCTTACGAAGTCACCGCCACACTTTTAATAGCGGGCCGACCGGTCCGCTGGAACAGTGAACAGAAAGATGAAAACCCAAACACTCTGATTAAATAAAAGTCGGTACTTATCTTTATTAACGAAGATACAGAAACACAGTAGTGAACTCCGTGTCTACAGAGATCTGTCTAGTTCGAGTCGGAGCGGCTAGGTCAGCGTCGGCTGACGACAAACAACAACTCTGCTGCGATGAACACACAACTGACTAGCAAGTACACAATTCGGTGGCGAGTATACAACTGAGCGGCGAATACAGAACTGTCCTAGCGCTCGCGACTCCAGCGCTTAAGAAACCAGAAGCCAGCGGTGGCGCGCGCAGACTTGCGGCGATTTCCTGGCAGCGGGCTCGGGTGGCATTACTGGCTAGGATATAACAGTTAAATGCACTGTTTGGTTAAGATACGCGATGGATTTATAATTAACTAGCGTAATTGATGTGTACCGACTAATATGTATTTTTTAACAGGATGTACAAAGAAAAATCGAGCCTTGACTTTCATTTGTGAGAAGATTATGATCACTTCCAGACATAAAATTGCTACGTTTCTTTGCCCGTCTTTCCGTGTTCTTAATATGCTTGAAGTAAATAAAAAGCAGGAAATTCTTAGCAATGTGTTACAAATGTGTGCTACTTACGCAGGTACAACATGCAACCATTAACATAATGGTTTTTCATAGTTAGTGGATTGTGTATTATAGAGAAACGGGAATGTTATAATTCGTATAATATTTCATTAACGTAAAACACCTCGTTTTTACGGGAACGTTTCGATGATTTCCAAAACAGTTCTGATGATGACATCTTAAATTGGTGGAACAGACATGAAACAAATCTTCCATGCCTGGCTTCAGTTGCAAGACGTATTTTATGTATCCCAGCAACAAGCGCTCCTAGTGAAAGATGCTTTAGTAAAGCCGGCATGTTACTAACAAATCGACGCAGCCAATTAAATCCGGAACGCGTTATTGTTGATCAGCAGTGAATAACTAACTATAATTTTGTTTCTGTTGCAAACAAGTGAAAAGTATGACAAGTTACGTCTGTAAATGTTTAATGTTCTTTGTATGATTTCTTTATGAAGATGGTTGTCTTCTAGATTACAGGGACTGCACTTATTTAATGTTTCATTTTAACAAAAGAAAAAACATATCTTCTGTTTGGAAATGAGACTCGTGTTCTATCCACGATTGTATTGAAACGTAATTTTACTTTCGAAATGCTTTATGAATTTAGCTGTGTCACGTTACTTTTGCATTAAAAGAGAGAGAGACGGCAGGGATAAATACATTATATGAGTGTGTGTGTGTGTGTGTGTGTGTGTGTGTAAGAGAGAGAGAGAGAGAGAGAGAGAGAGAGAGAGAGTGAGAGGCGTTGTATTTGTACAGTGAAGTACAGTGCAGCGATCCGGGGCGAGGCGAGGTGAGACGTCAGCGGTGACCGGTCATGCTCGGTTATCCGCGTGTCCGGAATCCGGACGACAGACATGGGGCGAGTACGTGACCGAACCGAGTCGTGTGGGGCCGGACACGAGCGGCTCGGTCCCCCCGTCAGCAGGCGAGCAGTGACCGGTCAAACATTGGGCGTTCCAGCCATCTATTGCCCATGTCCATCTCGACTTGGTAGGTCCACTCCCAGTTTCGGATGATTATAAATACTTGTTAACAGTGGTAAACAGATGCACGAGATGGGCATAGAGGCAGAAACGGTTGAAAAGGCGTTTGTCTCTCAATGGCTAGCGTGCTTTGGGTGCCCCCATCATATCACAACAGATCAAGGCCGCCAGTTCGGGTCTAATCCGTTCAAAGAGCTGGATAACTTATGTGGGTTCCAGCATCATCATACAATAAGCTACCATCCAGTGAGCAATGGTATGGTGGAGAGGTGGCACAGGACGTTGAAGGCAAAGAAGCTGGACAGAAGTATTACCATTGGTTCTCCTTGGATTACGGACCACATACAAGACCGTCATCGGTGCCTCAGTGGGGCAATTGGTGTATGGGGAACCACTGAGGATTCTGGCAGATCACCTAACCGCCGCCGCATCATCAATGCCAGCAAAAATTTCACAACTGATACGTGAAATCCGTGAGCATGTGGAAACAATAAGAAGACCTACGGTATCTAGACATGGTGAGCGACCAGTTCTCTATGCATAAGGCGTTGGCAGACTGTACACATGTCATGCTCCGCACAGAATCAGTCAGAACGTCACTACAACGCCCATATACTGGACCTTATCGCCGGCCGGGGTGGCCGAGCGGTTCTAGGCGCTGCAGTCTGGAACCGCGCGACCGCTGCGGTCGCAGGTTCGAATCCTGCCTCGTCATGGGTGTGTGTGATGTCCTTAGGTTAGTTAGGTTTAAGTAGTTCTAAGTTCTAGGGGACTGATGACCTCAGAAGTTAAGTCCCCTAGTGTTCAGAGCCATTTCAACCTTTTGAACTGGACCTTATCGAACACCCGTTCTATGGACATCTCACAGAACGACAAAACTGTTAGTGTCCATAGAGAGGGTAATACCAACAAAGGGCTTACCAGAATTGGAGTACCATGACACTCTACAGGACTGGAGCTCACTACACATGATATGGCTGAAGAACCCATGGCAAGAGGACATGGAACCACTACGCAACAGCCCACACCGGCTCCCTCGTCATCGCAACAACAGGTCGTCCATACGAGAACAGGGAGACAAGTCAAGTTTAAGCACCCAGTTATCCCTGGTGCTCCGCACTTAAAGGGGGGGGGGGGGGAGACTGTGTGGGAACGTGGGAGTGGCCAGTGATGTGTGCTTCGTTTACTCCATGGAAGTGCAGTGGACATTAGATATAAGATTTTACTCTTTGATTGTTAGTTCAGTTAGTTTTCTTTTCCGAGTTGCAAAAATAAAAAGTATTTTGTGCAAAGCTGTATGTGGGTTTAATTTGTTGCCTACAATCTAAACGACTGTCTAGTGTTGTTTCTAGTCTGCTTAATAAAATATTGGAAAATACTTTATATGCTACTAGCAGTAAAGAGATTCCTCTGTAGTTGTTTGCATCCTGTTTATTACCTTTTCTGTGGGGTGGAAGCATCTAGGCAACTTTCCGTTCCTTTGGGATTTTTTCTGTTTTATAGATTTCTTCAAAGGGTAGATATAGCTCCTTTGGTTTATTTGGCAAGAACCACTTCAAAAGTTCAGCTGTAATACAATCCTCTCCACTAGTTTTGTTGTTTTTGAGGTCTTTAGTTATTCCTTGAATTTCTTCTATTGTTAGTTCCAAATTTTCCTTAATATCTGAGAATTCCAATTTATGACATGATTCTGGACAGACCAGAAGCTAATGAAAATATCGTCTTAGAATTTCAGAATCTTCGGTATTGCTTAACCCAATTTTCCCGTTTTCACTTTTGAAACAGACATTTGGAATTTGGTACCCCTTTAATTTGCCCTTAAAAGTTAAAAGCCACAAGTATTATTTTTTGCAAAATTTTTGTCGACTTCCAAAAGTATCTCCTTTTCGAAAGCTCTTTTGGTATTTCTGATTAACTTCTGTTTCCTTTCTTCCTTGTTTAAATTTATTATTATCTTCAATTTCCTTTGAGTGTTTCCATTTTCCTCACTTTTTAGCCCTCTCTGCAATGACTTCTTCCCATATTTCATTCCACCATATGTTACTTTTATTTTTTACTGACCCAAATATTTTCTGTGCAACATTAGTAATTGCTGTGGATATTTCTTGCCAGTTGCCATGTTTACCCACTTTAATTTCGTCTTGATAGTTTTCAGTTGATTCTTTTGTTATAGTAAGCTTGTCTGTATTGTATTTTATTAACCTTTATGACTTTTTTTGTTCTTTATTAGGTAGGAGTTTGACTTTAATTTTAATGAGGTAATGATCAGAATCGAATTCACCATTCCTTACTTCGTATGCATTCTTAATTTCCATTGTACTTCTTTGTGAAATAGCCACATAATCTAACTGAAATTATCCTAACATTGGGTTGGGAGCTATCCATGTTTTAGCTTTTCTTGGAAGTCTCCTAAAGAAGACTGACGGTAGTTTGAGGTGTGAGCTTTGACACAAGCTGATTAGGCCTCGTACCGTTTGCGTTTGTTCTTCTATGATCTGGGTAGTGTCCTGCTACATTTCTAAATATCTTCTCTCTGCTTATTTGTGCACTGAATCCGCCTAATACTAATATGGTTTTCAGCATTGGAATTTTAGATATTTCAGTTTCTAAAAGATCCCAGAATTCCTCAATTTTTGTGTATTTTTCCTGTTGTCTTCTTTTATTGGTGGATGGCAATTAACAAGTGTGTGCATGTTGTTTTTGCATTTAACTGATAGGAAAGATGCTCTCTCTGAGGTGGATTTAAATTCTGTAACGTTTACTATTACACTTTTATGAACATAGAAAGCTGTACCCAATAATGGCATCTGATTCATAATTTTTATTGCTGGTTTGCCTTTGAAGATTCTACAGTTATGGGTACCTACTTCATGATCATTAAGGAACCTTGTTTCTAGAACTGCTGACATTTGAATTTTGTTTTTCTCTGAAAGCATTTCTAGTTCTTTTTGTTTACTAGTCTTGATTAGAAAATTTACATTTAAAGTGCTTAGAAAGAATTTCTTTTTTTAATTTTATTTAGGAGGATTCCAAGGTTGCTTCGATTTCAACATTCTGATTGCAGCTGTTGGGACTCACAAGAACCCTTGGTTACAATGCATTGCGTGACGCAGTGGTGGATTTCTCTCTCGAGTTACCACCTGGGTTAGTGTATTCATTTTGCGGACTTCCCATACTGCACTTGAAATTGTATTACATTCAAAGTAAGGAATTGAATTCCGAGATAAGATTGGATTGGTAGTTCGAAATTTGATTTTTTGTTCGTTGTTAACCCCCACTAGTCTCTTACGTTCTCTCCACCGTTGGGAATTAAGTCAGACTTCCTCTTGCGCCTTCGAGACCGTTGGCCGCGTTTATTACTACTATTACTATTACTTTAAATTCTTCTGACTGGTTCGGTGCGATCGCCGCCAATTCATTTCCTCTGCCAACTTCTTTATCTTAGAGTAACGCTTGCACTCTACGTTCTCAGTTACTTTTTGGATGTATTTCCACTCTGTCTTCCCACACTGTTCTACCCTCTACAACTCCCTCTAATACCACGGAAGTTCTTCCGTGACTTCTTAAAACATATAATAATATCTCTTCTTATTGTCAGTATTTTCCGTATTTTCTTTTCTTTCTACCCATAGGAAAACATCATGTGTGGACAAAAATTGTGATTCACAATATAACAATAGAAGAGGTCAAATATTTTAACTATTTAGGTTTTGACGGTACATGTGAGAATGACGAAGACATTGAGAAGAAATTACCATGACTATGCAACGTATGTGGAACAACAAACATAATGACTAAGAAAGAAGAAGAAAAGACTGAAATTTTATAAGGCAGTGGCAGTTCTAAGGCTTGTCTACGGAAGTGAATTGTTGGTTACAAGTAAAAATCAAGAAATTCGCGTACAGGCAACAGAGCAGTAAAGTTATGCACAGCAGTCATCATATGTAGAAATTCGGAAATTAGGGAAGAACTGAATACATTTAACATCCTCAATACACCACAAGAAAATAGGAGAGAAGGGAATGAACATCTCGAAAGAATGAGCGGAAGAATATTACCTCTCCAGATAAGAGATTTTAAGCTACTTGAGAGAAGAAGTCCGGAAAAGCGAGGAAGTGATGGGCACTGCAACATGCAAAGCTTTAAATGAAGACGATGATAAATTCTGCGGAGAACACCCTCATTGCTTCTGGCGTCCTTCGAAGCTTCACATTCTTTGTTCCCACTGTCCATTTTCATCACCGTACCATGCTACGTTCCAGACTTACGTTCTCGTAAATTTGTTCGGTAAATTAAGACCGTCGTTTCATATTAACAGACTTCTCTTGGACAGTAATGTCCTCTTTGCCCTCACTGATCTGCTATTCATGTCCTCCTCGCTTCCTCTCTCACGCGTTATTTTTCTTACAAATTCGCAAAGTTCCTTCACTTCGTCTACTTTGTGGTCCCGAATTTTTATGCTAAGTTTATGGCTAGTTTCATTTTTGCTACTCTTCATTACTTCAATATTCCTTCGGTTTACTCTCAATCGACATTCCGTACTCATTAGACTGTTCATTCAGATCAACACGTTCTGCAATCCTTCATTTTCACTCATCATAGCAATGTCATCAGCAAATCGTTTTGATATCCTTTATCCCTGAGATTTAATCCTGCTCTTCAACCTTTCCTTTATTTCCGTCATTGCTTCTTCCATGTATAGACTGAACAATAGGACCAAAAAATTTGATCCCTGTGTTAGACGTGTTTTAATCCTATCAGTTCGTTGTTAATCTTTCATTCTGCTTCGTGTCTCTTGCTTCTTGTAGGTATTGTATATTATCCGTCTGTTCCTAAAGATTATCCTTATTTTCCTCAGGATTTCGAAACCCTTGCCCCATTTTACATTGTCCAACGCCTTTTCTACACGGTACGGTCGCAGGTTCGAATCCTGCCTCGGGCATGGATGTGTGTGATGTCCTTAGGTTAGTTAGGTTTAAGTTGTTCTAAGTTCTAGGGGACTGACGACCTAAGATGTTAAGTCCCATAGTGCTCAGAGCCATTTGAACCATTTGAACCTTTCCTACAAATCCTGTTAACGTGTCTCGATTTTTTTTCTGCCTTGCTTCCATTATCAAATAACGCATCATAACTGTGTCTCTGGTGCTGTTACCTTAACGGAAAGCCAAACTGATCTAAAAGATCCTCAATATTCTCTTCCATTTTTCTGTCTATTTCTTCTTCTCAACAACTTGGATGCATGACCTGTAAAACTGCATGTCCGACATTTCTCGCTCTACACCTGCCCTTGCTATCTTCACGCTGATCACGTTTTTTCCGAAAGTCTGATTGCTTGTCTCCAGACTGATAGACTCTACACACCAACTTTAATAGTCTCTTCGTTGTCACCTCCAGAAATGATATCAGAAATTTTCAGGATATGTTATTTTTCCATTCTCGCTTTTTTAGTAGCAAGTCTTCCAAAGCTCTGTTAAACGTTAATTCTAACACTGTATGCTCTATGTCTTCCATATCGACGTCTACGTCTTCCGCAATCACATTCTCGACATTTCATTCTCCTCGTAGAGGTTTAAAATATACTTTTTCTGTTCGTCCCTTTGTGCTTAGTTGAGGAATTTCCACTACTCACTTAATGTTGATACTGTAGCTTTCAATTTCACCGAAAGTTATTTTAACTTTTCTATAATCTGAATCAGTCCTTGGAAAGACCATTGCTTTTGCGATGTTTTCATATTTTTGCTGCAGCTATTTCGTCTTGGGTTCCCTAAACTTCCCATTTATTTTATACGTATATTTCTTTCAACATTTTTGATGTTTCTTATTTCGTCGTTCAAATGAATTATTTACTCTGCTACCCACTGTTCTCCGCAATTACCTTCGTTGTACCTGTGATCATCTGCCCAATTTCGATGACTGCCCTTATTAGAGATGCACGTTCCTCTTCAGCTGGACTGTGCTATTCATTATTGCAGTATCTGTAGCTTCAAAGAACTTAAAATGAGTCTCATCAGAACTAAGTATCCCGCTTCTTTTCACGTAATTCCTTACCGACGAATTTCTTAAAATTCATCCTATTTCTCATTGTTACAGAATTGTGACTATATCTGCTCCTGTGTACGCTTTACAATCCAACAACTGGCTTCGGAATCTATGTCTGTGTAAGATGCCGGTTCGAGCTAACTGACCTGACTGTAGTTTTTTTGTAATCTGTTCCCTCTGGATTGACTGAGAGAGAAATCGTTGTCTCTCTGCTACTTGGTTGATATGTGGGAGGAGCCCAACCAGTGAGGTCATCGGTCCCATCGGATAATAGAAGGGTGGGGAAGGAAGTCGGCCGTGCCCTTTCGAAGGAACTATCCCAGCATATGCCTAAAGCGATTTAGGGAAATCACAGTAAACCTAAACAAGGATGGCCTGATGCGGGTTCACGTCGTCCTCCCGAATGCGAGTCCAGTGTGCTAACTACTGCATCACCTCGCTCAGTATCTCGGGCACATAACAGCACTTGTCATGCCATGGATGACATGATAAGAAAAGAGAACGCATCGTAAGTGAGTTATGGTTGTCGGTTATTACGAAATTAACAATTACACTACTGGCCATTAAAACTGCTACACCAAGAAGAAATGCAGATGATAAACGGGTATTCATTGGACAAATATATTGTACTAGAACTGACATGTGATTACATTTTCACCTAACTTGGGTGCGGAGATCCTGAGAAATCAGTACCCTGAACAACCACCTCTGGCCGTAATAACGCCCTTGATACGCCTGGGCATTGAGTCAAACAGAGCTTGGATGGCGTGCACAGGTACAGCTGCCGATGAAGCTTCAACACGATACCACAGTTCATCAAGAGTAGTGACTGGCGTATTGTGACAAGCCAGTTGCTCGTCCACCATCGACCAGACGTTTTCAGTTGGTGAGAGATCTGGAGAATGTGCTGGCCAGAGCAGTAGTCGAACATTTTCTGTCTCCAGAAAGGCCCGTACAGGACCTGCAACATGCGGTCGTGCATTATCCTGCTGAAATGTAGGGTTTCGCAGGGATCGAATGAAGGGTAGAGCCACGGGTCGTAACACATCTGAAATGTAACGTCCACTGTTCAAAGTGCCGTCAATGCGAAAAAGAGGTGATCGAGACGTGTAATCAATGGCACTCCATACCATCACGCCGGGTGATACGCCAGTATGGTCACGACGAATACACGCTTCCAATGTGCGTTGACTGCGATGTCGCCAAACAGGGATGCGACCATCATGATGCTGTAAACAGAACCTGGATTCATCCAAAAAATGGTGTTTTGCCATTCGTGCACCCAGGTTGGTCGTTGAGTACACCATCGCAGGCGCTCCTGTCTGTGATGCAGCGTCAAGAGTAACCGCAGCAATGGTCTCCGAGCTGATAGTCCATGCTGCTGCAAACGTCGTCGAACTGTTCGTGCAGACGTCCCCATTTGTTGACTCAGGGATCCAGACGTGAATGCACGATCTGTTACAGCCATGCGGATAAGATGCCTGTCATCTCGACTGCTAGTGATAGGAGGCCGTTGGGATCCAGCACGGCGTTCCGTACTACCCTCCTGAACCCACCGATTCCATATTCTGCTAACAGTCATTGGATCTCGACCAACGCGAGCAGCAATGTCGCGATACGATAAAGCGCAATCGCGATAGGCTACAATGCCACCTTTATCAAAGTCGATAACGTCATGGTACGCATTTCTCCTCCTTACACGAGGCATCACAACAATGTTTCACCAGTCAACGCCGGCCGACTGTTGTCTGTGTATGAGAAATCGGTTGGAAACTTTCCTCATGTCAACACGTTGTAGGTGTCGCCACCGGCGCCAACCTTGTGTGAATGCTCTGAAAAGCTAATCATTTGCATATCACAGCATCTTCTTCCTGTCGGTTACATTTCACGTCTGTAGCACGTCATCTTCGTGGTGTAGCAATTTTAATGGCCAGTAGTGTATTAACGACTGCCGTGGTTATCTACGTACTGAATTGATTGTCTTGGCCCAGACTAGCCCCAATTATGTTTACTCTTCGTGAGGACACCCACAAAAGAGGGAGCATACAGAAATATGATTAATCCACTACAAGTAAAGGAAAAGACAATAGAAGTGGCAGAGATCGAGATAATTTAACTGAATCTTAGACCTGGTAAGGGAAAGAGTGATGATCATCTCAACAGGTGACCCATCCTGAAATGCATAGTCACTGCTGGGTGCGATCATACCGGGAGGCAGGGCGTGTGCTCGACACGTCTGTCCGTGTGGACGGCGCCGTTCCTTCCACCCCTCCCCCTCACCCTCCACCCCTCCGCCAGGCCTCACAGAGTGACGCAGACAGCTCGCAGTTCTCAAACGCCTGGCCAGCCGACCACAATGATGCCGATGCGGTGAGGGCGCTGCCCTCTCCTGGGGTGGACCTTCCTTGAGCCTCCCTCACACGGGACGCGTCTCTCATCGCAGAGCGCGCCAGACGTGGTGATTGTCGTGGTTGCTGCACGCAGTGGAAAGACCTGCCGCACCTCACGGAACGTGATCCTCATCATGATTTGCGACCTTTGCGCTCTCCAGCGGCAGTCCCCGTATGCATTTGAGACGTAAACAGCACAGTATCTCTACGAATGTAAGGTACGCGTAAATTAGCTGCATTAACTCCGTTAGCGACTGTTGACGAATAGCGTAGAAAATAGTGAAGAATATTCTGGACCCTTCAATGGCTTGAACAGCTACAGAAACACTACATAATGCTTTACGACGAGATGAGATACGTGCTACTAGAAAATACCCATTAACGCAGTTGGCTTCTGTGGGTGAGTGCTGTAAAGTTTACAGATTTTTGCACCACCCCAAAAAAAGCTGAGTATATATAAAATTTAAGAAATTTTGAACTGTATAGTAATATAAGAATTATTTCTGTTAGGTTAAGTGGTAGTCATAAGTTTCTCGAGATAACGGAGGAGAGCAGTAGAAGCGCAACTCCTGATATGGCCTTGCAGTAAATCAGTGTGTCTGGGTATACCAGAACACACTACTAACAAGCACGGGCAATGACCGATCGGAGACATCTGCAGAAACGTTTTTGAGTATAATGATATACAGGGTGTCCCATTTATCTTGACCACCCTAAATAACTGCTTGTCCAGATGCAATTTACATAATGTTTCAAGCAAAAGTTCCTTAGCAGTCAGGGAGACATCAGTCAGCATGATTGCCTTCGTTGTAGCATTGTTTTCTACATACATATGAATAGCAGTATGACTTTTTTTAATGGCAGCCTGTATTTTTTATTCTGTAATTCATTTCCTCTCCGAAAGACCTATTCAAAAATGATCACAGTGTACCATTCACTGAAACACAGCGTTATTTATTACATAACACAACATGGACGTTGACGCTCCCCAGCGCTTAGTGCAGGTACTCGGCGTAATGGAACATGTCCACGTGCTGACGTTGACAGAGGACAAATGCAAACATAAGTAGAAGGCACACCCGTCATTCCGTCAACCATCGTCAGTTGAAGACATGTGTGAGTAGAATGTACACCAACGAAGAGAAGGCAGGAATGCTACCCATCTATGGGGACTGTAAGCAGAACAGTAATTGCAATACTGTTTTCGTATGTACGGGTACATTTAGTACAGTAGTTTAGATCTTTTAAATACTGTTGTGTAGAGTAGGCATACAGTAAAGGCTGTCCTTCCTACAAACTGCATCGACATAACGTTGCTTTTATTGTCGTTGTTGTTGAAGGTAGGCAGCGGAACTGTACAGAGAACGATATCCTGACAAGAGCCCACCTTCACGACGGATGTTTTCCTCGTCTTCCTGCGGCGCTTCAGGAAACGGGAAGTTTCAACCCACGACAACGCAATCGTCGTAGCAGTCGAACAGACGAAGCGACCAAAGTTAATGTTCTCGCTTCCGTAGCTATGAATCCACATGTGAGCACACGACAGCTCGAACACGAGATTGGCATTCCTAAAACCAGTGTACATCGTATTCTTACACGTCACCACATAAACTATGTAGCAATCCTTAAACAAAGTAAATGTTTGCATGAATAAGATATTCTGAGACAGTGTCTGGACTAATAAAGGTCTATGACAGTTCGAAGTATTTTTCCTCTGTATAAGGTTTTCCCGCACCTGCTAAATGTCCCAGTGACGATTGGTTTTTCCACAAACTGGTCGTTACAGGAACTATTTAAAGAAAACGCGATAAACAGCGGTAAACGCTCTATAGAAACCGCAATATTAATGGAGTATAATCAGTAACGTCACTGTACTAATTATTCATGAAGAATTATTTGCCCACATGTTTGAACTATAAATGACATGACGAAATTTTTTGTTCTGGATCTGGACAGAAACCCAGCAGACGTAGCCACTACTAACTAAAATACACTTTCGCACCTGCCCGGAACTTGAACAAGGGAACGATCATCAATGTGGACTAGCCGTAAAGAGACCTGAATATAAAGGTTTTCAACAGTATTACTTAACACATCTGAACTTGAAACGAAATGACCAAATTGTTTCTACTACATCAAAATCATTCTTGTCCTGTTAACTAACCACGAAAGACGTTTAATATACTGTCCTTCACAAGTAACCAAGTATGCATGTGCTGAAAATTGGAATGCTAATCTTGTGACGGGATTTTCTACCCAGCACGTTATCGGATTGTTGTTGTTGTTGTTGTGGTCTTCAGTCCTGAGACTGGTTTGATGCAGCTCTCCATGCCACTCTATCCTGTGCAAGCTTCTTCATCTCCCAGTACCTACTGCAACCTACATACTTCTGAATCTGCTTAGTGTATTGATCTCTTGGTCTCCCTCTACGATTTTTACCCTCCACGCTGCCCTCCAATGCTAAATTTGTGATCCCTTGATGCCTCAAAACATGTCCTACCAACCGATCCCTTCTTCTAGTCAAGTTGTGCCACAAACTTCTCTTCTCCCCAATCCTATTCAATACCTCCTCATTAGTTACGTGATCTACCCACCTTATCTTCAGCATTCTTCTGTAGCACCACATTTCGAAAGCTTCTATTCTCTTCTTGTCCAAACTGGTTATCGTCCATGTTTCACTTCCATACATGGCTACACTCCATACAAATACTTTGAGAAACGACTTCCTGACACTTAAATCTATACTCGATGTTAACAAATTTCTCTTCTTCAGAAACGATTTCCTTGCCATTGCCAGTCTACGTTTTATATCCTCTCTACTTCGACCATCATCAGTTATTTTACTCCCTAAATAGCAAAACTCCTTTACTACTTTAAGTGTCTCATTTCCTAATCTAATCCCCTCAGCATCACCCGATTTAATTTGACTACATTCCATTATCCTCGTTTTGCTTTTGTTGATGTTCATCTTATATCCTCCTTTCAAGACACTGTCCATTCCGTTCAACTGCTCTTCCAAGTCCTTTGCTGTCTCTGACAGAATTACAATGTCATCGGCGAACCTCAAAGTTTTTACTTCTTCTCCATGAATTTTAATACCTACTCTGATTTTACTTGGATTGTTAACTAAGTAAAATCAGATGGTAGAAATCGAATTAACAGCAGAGAGCTGTATCAATATGAGATGAGGGTACGATTTGCTTCTGGTTGCCCGGGATCCGAACCCGGCGCGTACTGTCGCTGTTTCCCATCCATAAATAGACGTTAAGTATCAACTGCTTGCTTACCAGTAGTGAAATGCTCGCATTTTTCACTAGAAATAGCGGTACCTATCGTTATTGTTGACTATTAAAGAACAGACATTAAATATGCAAATTATTTTTCGGTGGCAGGTCAGTGTGCACATGCTAGGGCGTAAAATGAAACTATAAATCTGTTTGTGCTGGACCAGGATTGCAACCCAGATACTTTCCATTCCTAGAGATCCGAATTCGAATTCCAGTCTAGGACCAAAAATTGTAACGTCTCAAGTTCAAATGAAATATGAACACTGTGAACGACATAACCATTCCTAAATTAAATGAAATAAACTTTTTAGTGCTAGTTTATTGGCGACAGAGTTTGTGCCTTCGGCGGCCGGCTGCCGCCTTTGTTATGGCGCCATTTGAACAGGCTCTGACGCTGTTGGTAGTGAAGGGATATTGTGTTTAATGCGGATTCTGAACCACTGTGCGACCTAACACTCTAGACTTGGCGTTACAATAGGTGAATTAGATCTTTTCCTGAATGTTAAAAACGGACGCCATGAATGAGAATCGAGCCTATACCCCGCAATTATCAAATTACGATCAACCCAGCAGACCACTGCAACTCACACTTGGTAATGTCCTGATTGTGTTGTTGCGGCCGACGATGCGCCTAGAAGCTGTGAAAAAATCCGGCTCTCTCGATTAACTGGTTTCTGATAGTTTCTAATGCGGGTATTATTGTAACCTCATGACTGCGTTATATAAGGACCATTCTAGTCTTCATAGCTCCGATTTGATACCAATATGAAATTATTCTATGACAACTAATGTTTTAGTTCGAGAACTACAACTGCAGCGTGTGAGGTTACCAGATAATTCGACGATTACTGTCATGATTGCTACTATTATCTTCATTACGCTCCTTCTACACATGTGATGTATATGCTCTTTGATTATTTTTAGAACCATCCGCCCAAATATAGTAAATATGTAGTTCCTTCCATGTATAGAAATACTTTTCGATTTAATGTCAGAAATCTCCAATTCTTCGTTAATAACATTAAAATTAAATTAATTGCTGAAATCTTCGTTTGAGAGCAGAAATCGTGCAGCTTTTCTTTATTTATTTGCGCTTAGCAACGATGCTTGTAAAATGCGAAATCTGGACGTAAAACACTATTCAAATTGCAGAGATGTTAATGTCTGCCGTTAAACGTCAAGTGCATGCTTTACATATGACTTGGTCAAACTATTGTGAATCATATGGGATTTACATTGCTGCTGATTAATATCTCCCTCATTTTTGTGTGTCGTGTTTAATAAACTACCGAAAAGTCCATATGCAGTATGCAGTATAGTAATAAAAATTGATTACAACTTATCTACATCTACATCTACATCCATACTCCGCAAGCCACCTGACGGTGGATGGCGGAGGGTACCTTGAGTACCTCTAACGGTTCTCCCTTCTATTCCAGTCTCGTATTGTTCGTGGAAAGAAGAATTGTCGGTATGCCTCTGTGTGGACTCTAATCTCTCTGATTTTATCCTCATGGTCTCTTCGCGAGATATACGTAGGAGGGAGCAATATACTGCTTGACTCCTCGGTGAAGGTATGTTCTCGAAACTTCAACAAAAGCTCGTACCGAGCTACGGAGCGTCTCTCCTGCAGAGTCTTCCACTGGAGTTTATCTATCATCTCCGTAACGCTTTCGCGATTACTAAATGATCCTGTAACGAAGCGTGCTGCTCTCCGTTGGATCTTCTCTATCTCCTCTATCAACCCTATCTGGTACGGATCCCACACTGCTGAGCAGTATACAAGCTGTAGGCGAACAAGCTTACTGTAACCTACTTCCTTTGTTTTCGGATTGCATTTCCTTAGGATTCTTCCAATGAATCTCAGTCTGGCATCTGCTTTGCCGACGATCAACTTTATATGATCACTCCATTTTAAATCACTCCTAATGCGTACTACAAGATAATTTATGGAATTAACTGCTTCCAGTTGCTGACCTGCTATATTGTAGCTAAATGATAAGGGATCTTTCTTTCTATGTATTCGCAGCACATTACACTTGTCTACATTGAGATTCAATTGCCATTCCCTGCACCATGCGCCAATTCGTTGCAGATCCTCCTGCATTTCAGTACAATTTTCCGTTGTTACAACCTCTCGATATACCACAGCATCATCCGCAAAAAGCCTCAGTGAACTTCCGATGTCATCCACAAGGTCATTTATGTATATTGTGAATAGCAACGGTCCTACGACACTCCCCTGCGGCACACCTGAAATCACTCTTACTTCGGAAGACTTCTCTCCATTGAGAATGACATGCTGCGTTCCGTTATCTAGGAACTCTTCAATCCAATCACACAATTGGTCTGATAGTCTATATGCTCTTACTTTGTTCATTAAACGACTGTGGGGAACTGTATCGAACACCTTGCGGAAGTCAAGAAACACGGCATCTACCTGTGAACCCGTGTCTATGGCCCTCTGAGTCTCGTGGACGAATAGCGCTAGCTGGGTTTCACACGATCGTGCTTTTCGAAACCCATGCTGATTCCTACAGAGTAGATTTCTAGTCTCCAGGAAAGTCATTATACTCGAACACAATACGTGTTCCAAAATTCTACAACTGATCGACGTTAGAAATATAGGTCTATAGTTCTGCACATCTGTCTGACGTCCCTTCTTGAAACCGGGGATGACCTGTGCCCTTTTCCAATCGTTTGGAACGCTACGCTCCTCTGGAGACCTACGGCACACCGCTGCAAGAAGGGGGGCAAGTTCCTTCGCGTACTCTGTGTAAAACTGAACTGGCATCCCATCAGGTCCAGCGGCCTTTCCTCTTTTGAGCGATTTTAATTGTTTCTCTATCCCTCTGTCGTCTATTTCGATATCTATCATTTTGTCATCTGTGCGACAATCTAGAGAAGGAACTACAGTGCAGTCTTCCTCTCCGAAACAGCTTTGGAAAAAAACATTTAGTATTTCGGCCTTTAGTCTGTCATCTTCTGTTTCAGTACCATTTTGGTCACAGAGTGTCTGGACATTTTGTTTTGATCCACCTACCGCTTTGACATAAGACCAAAATTTCTTAGGATTTTTGCCAAGTCAGTACATAGAACTTTACTTTCGAATTCATTGAACGCCTCTCGCATAGCCCTCCTCACACTAGATTTCTCTTCGCGTAATTTTTGTTTGTCTGCAAGGCTCTGTTTGACACATACTCATCTAATGCATATTGTACGATGGTTTTGAACTTTGTCCACTGATCCTCAACACTATCTGTGCTTGAGGCAAAACTTTTGTGTTGAGCCGTCAGGTACTCTGAAATCTGCTTTTTGTAACTTTTGCTAAACAGAAAAATCTTCCTACCTTTTTTAATATTTCTATTTACGGCTGAAATTATCGGTGCAGTAACCGCTTTATGATCGCTGATTCCCTGTTCTCTGTGATAGTCCGAAAGATTTGTATTCGACCATTCAGCTGGCAAATCAATGAGAGGAAATAGACGTAGAGAGAGGAAAACAGTGTTATAGTGGGTACAAAATGTTATAAGCGTGGTCATACGGGACACATGCAGAGGCAATGTACCGCTACGAATACGTATGCAGAGGTGGAATGCTCAGTGGTAGGGCCCATAGGAACTAAAAAGTGTAAGTTCTTGTTGCACACAGGGGCGCAAGCGTCAGTGGCTACTAGGAATATGATGGAACTAAGGAAGTTAGACCCACCACGTAGTAGGTTACGTGGAGTAGGAGATAAGGAGGTGACGCCTTTGGGGTCGGTGACAGTTGACTTTTGGGTATGAAAAGTCCGATTTCATGCATGCTTGGAGGTAGTACCATGGGTAGGCGAGGGTTACGACGTGACCCTAGGAGTAGATTTCTTCCATCAGCATCATGCCAAAATTGGCCTTGGACATCGAACTGTGGAACTTGGTGGAATGTTATTTCAGCTAGGGGAAACTGTTGTCAAAGCAGAGCTGTCACGAGGGGCATTCAACGTAATGAGCAAACCAATTGAACCGCGTACATTAGCAATAAGGCTTAATTCGCATGAGTGTGTGTCCAGTGGCACCGGGAAGTCGCTTTGGGTAAGTGTGGAGTCAAATCTACCTGTGGGTATAGTATGTGTTATTGAACCACTGGAGAATAATGAAGTTTTGGGTCTATTGGGTTGTTTTGTGAAACGTATTGTTCTCCGCGTAAAGGAGGGGAATGACGGGCGAGTTGTTCCCGTGAACGTGGATAATCTTAGCGCTGTGGACCCGAATTTGAGGAAAGTAGTTTTAGTAGCAAATCTGGATGTGCCAGATGATGAAGACTGGTGTTCAAGATGTAGGCTAGGCGATCAACGACTAACGGCCGATAGAACTGCATTGCGTGACAAATTTAAGCATTTGAAAGGAGGAGAAATAGAGCATATGGAAGAATTATTGTGGGAATTTAAGGATTTGTTTTTCCACAAGGGCCGTTACCAGTGACTCCATTAGTTCAACACAGGATACCAACAAGGTTTGAAGCACTTGTTTACTGTAAACCGTACAGAATACCAATATATTTACAGCAGATTGTGGAGGATTTCATTGATCAGCAGCTTGCGGACGGTATTATAGAGCATAGTAATAGTTGCTGGGGAGCGGGCTTTGTCAAATGGTTCAAATGGCACTATGGGACCATTAACTTCTAAGGTCATCAGTCTCCTAGAACTTAAAACTACTTAAACCTAACTAAGGACATCACACACATCCACGCCCGAGGCAGGATTCGAAGCTGCGACCGTAGCAGTCGCGCGGTTCCAGACTGTAGTGCCTAGAACCGCTTGGGCACCCCGGCCGGCCGGGCTTTGTCATTGTGCCCAAAAAATCTATGGATGGAACTAAGAAATGCAGGTTCTGTTGTGCCATTTTTCCAGTCTTCAAAAATGTTCAAATGTGTGTGAAATCTTATGGGATTTAACTGCTAAGGTCATCAGTCCCTAAGCTTACACACTACTTAACCTAAATTATCCTAAGGACAAACACACACACCCATGCCCGAGGGAGGACTCGAACCTCCGCCGGGACCAGCCGCACAGTCCATGACTGCAGCGCCTCAGACCGCTCGGCTAATGCCGCGTGGAATTTTTTTCAGTGCACTCAGTAAAGGCACACACGAGGTGCACTTCCCCGAGCTGTCCATCAGTAAACCTATCATTACTACTGTGTTTGTCTGTAAACGAACAACTGATTCAGACGGAATACTGAATGTAATCTTGATGTCGAAAAGTAAAGTGGCCTTTACTGTTGTTAGTAGCAAGTATAGCGGGTGAGTGGAACAACTGTTTCGAAAGAAGACACAAAGTCCACATCATCAAGATTTGCAGTGTTATGCAGATATTTGCAGTGCAATATAGATATGAAGGTAAAGGAGGACAAAACATCAAACGAAATCGAATTACTCTGTAAGATGGCAACCGAGACGGCGGCTCCCTTATAGACCGAATGCTCCAAAACGCTGCGCACAAAAGCAGGACCTTCCGGTTCTCATACCTCGGGTTTTACTGGTGACAACAAGAAGGGTTTTGCATGGCTCTAGGGCTAGCGAACATTTGTATACCCAGCAGAAGGAGCGTCTTAATGTCAGTATCCTGCAGTGCAGGGAGGCAAAGTATGAATATTACACACTTTCACCTGCTTACGCAAATGCAACCAATCTGTTGGTTCTTTCTGCATTACATATGGTCTACGATGAGCTTGATGTTACTTACAGAGACATCGTTACTTCACGGGTGGTTACTCGGAAAACCCCACAAAAAAGTTTTTTTTTAATTATATTTTCGCCCTCACCAACGGACGAAACCCCAGCCGAGGATCCCAAGACGACTTGTTTTTTTTTTTTGTCATCAGTCTACTGACTGGTTTGATGCGGCCCGCCACGAATTCCTTTCCTGTGCTAACCTCTTCATCTCAGAGTATCACTTGCAACCTACGTCCTCAATTATTTGCTTGACGTATTCCAATCTCTGTCTTCCTCTACAGTTTTTGCCCTCTACAGCTCCCTCTAGTACCATGGAAGTCATTCCCTCATGTCTTAGCAGTTGTCCTATCATCCTGTCCCTTCTCCTTATCAGTGTTTTCCACATATTTCTTTCCTCTCCGATTCTGCGTAGAACCTCCTCATTCCTTACCTTATCAGTCCACCTAATTTTCAACATTCGTCTATAGCACCACATCTCAAATGCTTCGATTCTCTTCTGTTCCGGTTTTCCCACAGTCCATGTTTCACTACCATACAATGCTGTACTCCAGACGTACATCATCAGAAAATTCTTTCTCAAATTAAGGCCGGTATTTGATATTAGTAGACTTCTCTTGGCCAGAAATGCCTTTTTTGCCATAGCGAGTCTGCTTTTCATGTCCTTGCTCCGTCCGTCATTGGTTATTTTACTGCCTAGGTAGCAGAATTCCTTAACTTCATTGACTTCGTGACCATCAATCCTGATGTTAGGTTTCTCGCTGTTCTTATTTCTACTACTTCTCATTACCTTCGTCTTTCTCCGATTTACTCTCAAACCATACTGTGTACTCATTAGACTGTTCATTCCATTCAGCAGATCATTTAATTCTTCTTCACTTTCACTCAGGATAGCAATGTCATCAGCGAATCGTATCATTGATATCCTTTCACCTTGTATTTTAATTCCACTCCTGAACCTTTCTTTTAATTCCATCATTGCTTCCTCGATGTACAGATTGAAGAGTAGGGGCGAAAGGCTACAGCCTTGTCTTACACCCTTCTTAATACGAGCACTTCGTTCTTGATCGTCCACTCTTATTATTCCCGCTTGGTTGTACATATTGTATATGACCCGTCTCTCCCTATGGCTTACCCCTACTTTTTTCAGAATCTCGAACAGCTTGCACCATTTTATATTGTCGAACGCTTTTCCCAGGTCGACAAATCCTATGAAAGTGTCTTGATTTTTCTTTAGCCTTGTTTCCATTATTAGCCGTAACGTCAGAATTGCCTCTCTCGTCCCTTTACTTTTCCTAAAGCCAAACTGATCGTCACCTAGCGCATTCTCAATTTTCTTTTCCATTCTTCTGTATATTATTCTTGTAAGCAGCTTCGGTGCATGAGCTGTTAAGCTGATTGTGCGATAATTCTCGCACTTGTCAATTCTTGCCGTCTTCGGCATTGTGTGGATGATGCTTTTCCGAAAGTCAGATGGTATGTCGCCAGACTCATATATTCTACACACCACTTCCCCCAATGATTTTAGAAATTCTGATGGAATGTTATCTATCCCTTCTGCCTTATTTGACCGTAAGTCCTCCAAAGCTCTTTTAAATTCCGATTCTAATACTGGTCCCCTATCTCTTCTAAATCGACTCCTGTTTCTTCTTCTATCACAACAGACAAATCTTCACCCTCATAGAGGCTTTCAATGTATTCTTTCCACCTATCTGCTCTCTCCTCTGCATTTAACAGTGGAATTCCCGTTGCACTCTTAATGTTACCACCGTTGCTTTTAATGTCACCAAAGATTGCTTTGACTTTCCTGTATGCTGAGTCTGTCCTTCCGACAATCATATCTTTTTCGATGTCTTCACATTTTTCCTGCAGCCATTTCGTCTTCACTTCCTATTTATTTCATTCCTCAGCGACTTGTATTTCTGTATTCCTAATTTTTCCGGAACATGTTTGTACTTCCTCCTTTCATCAATCAACTGAAGTATTTCTTCTGTTACCCATGGTTTCTTCGCAGCTACCTTCTTTGTACCTATGTTTTCCTTCCCAACTTCTGTGATGGCCCTTTTTAGAGATGTCCATTCCTCTTCAACTATACTGCCTACTGCACTATTCCTTATTGCTGTATCTATAGCGTTAGAGAACTTCAAACGTATCTCGTCATTCCTTAGTACTTCCGTATCCCACTTCTTTGGGTATTGATTCTTCCTGACTAATGTCTTGAACTTCAGCCTACTCTTCATCACTACTATATTGAGATATGAGTCTATATCTGCTCCTGGGTACGCCTTACAATCCAGTATCTGATTTCGGAATCTCTGTCTGAGCATGATGTAATCTAATTGAAATCTTCCCGTATCTCCCGGCCTTTTCCAAGTATACCTCCTCCTCTTGTGATTCTTGAACAGGGTATTCGCTATTACTAGCTGAAACCTGTTACAGAACTCAATTAGTCTTTCTCCTCTTTCATTCCTTGTCCCAAGCCCATATTCTCCTGTAACCTTTTCTTCTACTCCTTCCCCTACAACTGCATTCCAGTCGCCCATGACTATTAGATTTTCGTCCCCCTTTACATACCGCATTACCCTTTCAATACCCTAATACACTTTCTCTATCTGTTCATCTTCAGCTTGCGACGTCGGCATGTATACCTGAACTATCGTTGTCGGTGTTGGTCTGCTGTCGATTCTGATGAGAATCATCCGGTCACTGAACTGTTCACAGTAACACACCCTCTGCCCTACGAATCCTACACCTTTTATACCATTTCCTGCTGCTGCTGATATTACCCGATACTCATCTGACCAGAAATCCTTGTCTTCCTTCCACTTCACTTCACTGACCCCTACTATATCTAGATTGAGCCTTTGCATTTCCCTTTTCAGATTTTCTAGTTTCCCTACCACGTTCAAGCTTCTTACATTCCACGCCCGACTCGTAGAACGTTATCCTTTCGTTGATTATTCAATCTTTTTCTCATGGTAACCTCCCCCTTGGCAGTCCCCTCCCGGAGATCCGAATGGGGGACTATTCCGGAATCTTTTGCCAATGGAGAGATCATCATGACACTTCTTCAATTACAGGCCACATGTCCTGTGGATACACGTTACGTGTCTTTAATGCAGTGGTTTCCATTGCCTTCTGCATCATCATGTCGTTGATCATTGCTG
The DNA here is from genome assembly GCF_021461385.2 of Schistocerca piceifrons. Classification (NCBI taxonomy): domain Eukaryota; kingdom Metazoa; phylum Arthropoda; class Insecta; order Orthoptera; family Acrididae; genus Schistocerca; species Schistocerca piceifrons. The sequence goes on from NC_060142.1 coordinate 26,481,304, forward strand.
ATTCTTCCGCCTTTAGGGGCAATTTCCCACCCCTAGGACAAGAGAGTGCCCTGAACCTCTATCCGCTCCTCCGCCCTCTTTGACAAGGCCGTTGGCAGAACGAGGCTGACTTCTTATGCCGGAAGTCTTCGGCCGCCAATGCTGTTTATTTATCAAAATTTAGGCAGTGGCGGGGATCGAACCCGGGACCGAAGACGTTTTGATTATGAATCAAAGACGCTACCCCTAGACCACGGGTTCGAAGTTCCAAAACGGCTATACACTGAAAATAGCTGAAATTTTCACTAAATTCTCCTAAGATCTCTATGTCGAATAACCTTGAAAATGTTGTTGATATCGTTATCCGTTTCCAAGATATGGAGGCTTAAAGTCACTGTAATTCTATACGTAAATGCCGGTATGAGGCGATATCTATATAATAAATGACAGCAGGAAAATGCTCAAATTTTACCGGAATGGCTTGGAATTTCTCTCCCCATTTTCAGAAATATTTATCCGTTTATGAGAAACACAAAACTTGCTTTTTGGGTACCAAAACCCAGCCGCAGATTGTGAAGCGGTTGTTCGAACAAATGGTTGTAGGTTTTACGATGTATTCCTAAGACCACAATCTCAAATAACCTAAAAGATTTTCTTCTTGTATTTATCCGTTTGCGAGATACAGAGGACCAAAGTTAGCCCACTTGTAGACGTAAAATACCCACGCAAAAACCGGCGTGAGGCAAAACGGGGTTTACAAATTGACGTAGCACGGAGAAATACGGTGTAAAGTGCATCCGTTGTCTTCTATGAACTCCTTGTTGGAGTACTGAAGCAAATCCACAATTTTTTGTGTACGTAACATCCTGTGTGAAGTATAAAATTAGTTTTGCGTTATTTCAGTTTCACGTAAGTAAGTCATTTAAATTTTACTGACCAATACATTTCTTTTTACACTGAGAGAGAAGAAAACATTAGTAGTGACAGAACAGTGCTAGCGAAAGATGAAGCAGTCAGTGGCAAAGAGGGGGGGGGTTTGAATTAACAGAAAGAGAAAATGGATGTGGATGGTGGCCAGTGATAATGAGAGAGAGAGAGAGAGAGAGTATGACAAATGTGGTGTCACCGCCAGACACCACACTTGCTAGGTGGTAGTTTAAATCGGCCGCGGTCCATGTAGTACATGTCGGACCCGCGTGTCGCCACTGTGATCGCAGACCTAGCGCCACCACCAAGGCAGGTCTCGTGATACGAGAGTGGACTCGACCCCAGTTGTACGAGAACCAAGCTACCGCCCAGTTGTACGCGAACCTAGCTATCGCCCAGTGGTACGAAGCCTTTCTCTCTCATTAGCCGAGAGACAGAATAGCCATCAGAAGTTAATGGCTACGAACTAGCAAGGAGCCATTTGTATCAGTGCCTATAGCTTACGAGTAATCAAGAGAGATGTATTCCAAGGAATTATTAAAAGTTAAGTAAAAAGAATCTACATACTTTTCTTCTTATTCATTCATAAGTTTTATGTTCCAGACTTCACGCCCGTATGCTTATTGCCGTTCGTGCACTATCGGCTACAGCTTTAGTTTAGCATTCCTTTTCAGCTATCAACATCACGGTGTCGGTCCAGCTACCGACACTACAACAATGACAACCAGTAAGAGACAGACAACGAGAAGAGCAGCAGCAGTAGGAAGAAAGGAATGAGGCATCAGCAGTGAGAGACAGCAGCAGGGACAGTGAGAGGAGACTAGTGCTAGTGCAATGAGAGGAGACTGTGGCTGTGACACAGGAGACAGTGACAGGCGGACACAAAGAAATTATAACAATGCGTTGGGCTGAGCGAATAAGTCGGTGGAGTTGTCGTTCACCTTTTACGTGAATAACAAAATTATACTGACAATAAGCATTTTGGAATGAGGTAAATATCTAGAAGTTTACCAAATACTGTGTTGAATCTTTTAAATAAACTGTTTGTTTTGCTTTCAGAACGGTAATTTGTGAATGAGTAAGTGAGTGAGTGTGAGTGAAGAGAGCGGTTGAGGTGCTACGACTGAGTCTCAGCGACGCTGCCCCCTTTGCCCACTTCCTCTAGCAGCTAGAAATGCCGCCGTCACCAGCAAACGCAAGTGGATTCCGGGAAGCGGCGCGCACCGCACCGCGGCTAATGACAGCCTGCTCGCTGATAGCGGTGGCGGGCGGCGACCGGCGCCTGCCCTGCAGCCGAGTGCAGAGGGAGCACACGTGGCGGGCTGGCGCGCTGGCCGGGCCACGTGCGCGGAAGAACTGTATGAGAAATCACTGCGTCCAACAACTCTCGCCAGCACAGTGCGAACGTGGCGCAGTTGTCCGTAGCCGCAGTACGGCTCTTCTCATCGGCTCTTATCATACAGTAACGTGTTGGACTCTGACTAAAATACCTTCCTTCTGTTAACCATTTTGATGTAATGTCTATGTGCAACTTACCATTTGCATTTCGCTTCGGTTTAATAAAGAATCTACGGTGCCCACGAATACTTATACAGGGCTATTCAAAGAAAAGGAAAACATTTATTGCTTCCAAACTAAGAAAGATAGAAACTCAATTCCAAAGTTGCTGGAAAGAGACAAGTACGAATTTTTTATTGTGGTAGTAAATTCCCGTGGGACCAAACTGCGGAGGTCATCGGTCACTGGGCTTACCCACTACTCAATCTAATATAAACTGACTTACGCTAAGGAAAAACACACACACACACACACACACACACACACACACACACACACACACACGATGTATTTACACAAATATACGCTAACTTTGACCAGAGACGTCACAAAAAAATGATCCATCACGAAGGACATCTACAGGCAAAGAAATGATTACAATTTCAGAAAAATAATATGACCTATTCAAGAGAAAGAGCTTTAAAGGAACTCAGCAAGTGTTGGCCCAGCTTTGATCCTTTAGCAGTTACTCGCCTTCGCATTGACTGATAGAGTCTTTGGGTGTCCTCTTGAGGAACTTGTGTCAAATTCTGTGCAGCTGGCTTGCTAGGTCGTCAGAATCTCGGGCTGACTGGACAGCCCTCCCCATAATGCTCCAATCGTTCTCAAGTGGAAACGGATCCGGCGGTGTTGCTGTCCAACGTAGGGTTTGGCAAGGACAAAGACAAGTAGTAGAGACTGTCCTCCTGTGCCGGCTTCTATTATCTTTCTGAAACGTAAGCCCAGGACGGCTGAGCCGTGGTAAAAATTGCTGTTTTGAAGAGCGCGCCGCAGCGCGTAGTGTGAAGCAGTCGCCCTCCGTTTCTGGCGGTGGCGCCGCTGTGGCAATCGCAGCTTTGGTGTCTCCCTCTGGTGGGAAAGGGGAAAGCTTGCTGTTCACGTGCATTTAAGGGGCGCTATGAGCTCGCCAGTCGGTCAGTCTCTCGTCCCCAGCTTGCTAGTCTGTCTCTCGTCCGCATTTCTTAGGCAGTTAGTGTCTGTCTGTCGTTCGGAGTGCTAGCATGTCTGTCGTTCGGATCAACCTTTAAAGCCGGCAAAATGAGAGTCTTTCCACTCCGCCAGTAAGAGAACTCAGCGAGTGGTCGCCCGGTCGGGGCTTAGTTCCTGCATCTGAGTCTGCGCGTTAGGCCGCCAGTCTGCTCGAGTTTGCTCAGGCAATGGTCATTGGCGGTTGGATCGATCGGTTCGTCGATCGTGCACTGAGACACGAGATGACTTGTCCGTCTGGAGCGTCGGCGCATGTGAGGTCGCCACATGAGTCCAGCGGGCCGCGGTGTATAGCGAGAGATAGTGACTTCACGGCCGACACGAGAGCAACAGGAGTCAACGCACGACATCAGTCTGGGCGGTGCGAGCTGCGACGCCGTGAGACGGGAGATCGGCCCGCCTTCCTGCGTCCGTTGAAGCGGCTGGCAGCGGATGATTCGGGAAGGCGATTTGGGGGTGCTGCGCCAGGTCTTCTCGACAAATGGCAGTTTATTAGAAGTTAACTAATTGGTAATATCTTCTTTGATTTACGCTTTTTTTTAAAAAAATTATTTATTCTATCCAATTGTTTCATACATCATAACCCACCACCTTATACATTAGTGGGTCTTAAATCTACATTACATTTTATTAGTGTTAGCAGCATTTTTACTTCTGATTTTCTTCCCATACGACACTTCGCTGGTAATACCTCCTCGCCCTCCTGACAGACTGACGCTTCTGCCCTAGCTCTGCAGACCATGGTGATGGAGAAGCCGCAACGGCTCTCCTCCTGGTTGGTACAGCAGCCTGTACCGCCCTGGTAAGAGCGCCCACCAGATCGGCGTGTTTGTTGATATCATCGTCATCTTCTGGCCATGTCGGAGGGTCAAACTCTCTTGCAAGGCGCTCCCAGTTGGTCTTGTTGTAGTTTAGTTGTACTTCCCACCCTATGTCCCAGTGGCACTCCCGATCTGAGATTGTAAATGTGTCTCCGTCAGTAACAACCCAGTTTTGTACATTGGCAGCGATGTTGGCTGTCATCATCGTAATGTCAATGTTGGTTCCATCTCCTCCTCCTCCCGTGTAGGTGGGGGGATTTCCTGGTCTGTTGGCAATGAGAAGTTGTAGAGACATGATAATCTCTTCCAGCTTGCCTCGTCTTTCATCTCGAGTGCCACTGTGCCACAGGGGGGATTTGGCATTCACGTCCGCCACCACAACTGCCTTTCTGCCCCTCAGCACCGTTGCCACCTGCGTGAGTTGATCGAGGTACACTTCAATGTCTGTACCGTACTGAAAGTACATATTTATTAAGTATATGACGCCAATTGGTGACTGAAGTTCAATAACATTGCAGTGGTCGTCCGAAAGGTGTGAGAGCACTGTTACCCGCAGTGCCTTATTAGTTATTATGATGGTGGCTTTCGGGTCGTCCCCGAAGTTTACTATTTGCCAACTCATGGCAGCGAAGGCTACATTCCCCGCAAGAGGGTATGGCTCCTGCAAACAGAGCACATCAAGGCTCCTCTCCTCCACCACTCTCCGAAGCTCCTGCATGACCGACCTACTCTTATGTGCGTTTAACTGCCCTATCTGTATTTCTGTAGTCATGGGAAATATGTGTGTACGTATGATTCTGGGAAGGTTTTCGTCCAATCGTAAGCTATTCTTCCATTGGATAGGACAGACTGATTCTATATTTCGTTTAAGTTGAAGGTTTCATTTCTTCTTTCAAACACCTTTTTTACCAGGTCACGCAGGGCGCCGAAGTCGGTGGGAAGATTCATGGTCTTTAGTTGTACCCTGTCAACAGCCTCCATGGCCGAGAAGGTGACCTTACGCCCGTACCTATGTCCTACCCGGCACTAGATGTCGCAGTGCGGTGGTCAGGACAGCCGTCTCCTCCAGGCGGGATAGTTGTAGAGAATGTTCAAGATTGGGATATATTCTGACCGGATCAACCACTGTTCTCACAGCTCTTGGTTGACTCGAGTCAGTACTGACATTGGTGTTATTTGTTGTTTCTGTGTTTGAACTCGTAATTGTGTTGACCTGCACCGGCGGTTCCAGTACAGGACTCCCTTGAACAAATGCTGGTCGGCCCACCGCTACAGGACGCCTGTCTCGAGTTGCCTGATTTCCTGGCGTTCGCGATCCCCAGCAATAAGGAGAGGGGGCTGCCGCTTGTTCCTGTGGGTCCGTTTTGACACACGCATCCTTCATTCCCCTCCTTCCATGTCTTCCTTCTGCAAGTGTTGCGAGGAACTGTTTGAACTGGGCTGCTCTTGCCGCGTCCCTTCTCCTCTTGCATGGAGATTTTCTTTTAGGCATCCTGGGTGCCGTAGTAGACTCAGCTATAGTGAGTTCTCGATATTAACCTCTGTTCCAGCATCCTGTACGTTGGGCAGTTGCGACCAGAGGCATTGCTTTTTGCCCCTCCTTGTGCAGGGGATACATATTGCAGATCTTGTACAGTTCTTTCTGATATGATTTTCTTCTCCACACCTGCAGCAAGCCGACTTCCTTTCACAGTATTTATGCACGTGATCAAGATCGCCACAATTGTGGCAGCGAGGTACCACAAAAAAGTCCCGCACATTGATGGCGTGGAAGCCAATGTAGATCTTACCCATTGAGGTTAGTTTCTTCCACATCTGACCAGAGACTTCCGCCACATGATGCACAACGTCTTTGTCTCTTGGTCCCGTTTTGAATTTCAGTTTGCATTCATTCTTGAAATCATCTGTACTTATATCGTCAAAGTTCTGATTTCGGATAGTTTCATGAAGCTCATTATTGTCGAACGTGACTGGTATATCACACATAATCACAAGCGGATTTCTCTTTTTCGGGGGTTCACATTTTACGGCTTTGCACAGTTTCTGATTATTTAGTATTTCATTTATGTCATCTTCTGTTGCTACATCGACAATTACTACGTTCTTTGTAGCTCTGACTTTGTTACTTTGATTTTGTCCTTTGCAGGATTGATCATCGTCGTGAAAATTTCTTGCACTTTCTTAGTGTCTTGACCGGGCAATGGTCTCAGAAAGACAGCAGTGTCCGGTCTTTGTGATACTTTAACTATGGTATCCCTTGTAGTTTGGCTCTTAGGTGTAGTTTGAGCGACTACAACAGCCCATGATTTTGTTGGCTGCTTGCGCAGCCTTTCATTCTCCTTTTGTAGTTCTTCGACCCGCCCCTCGAGCTTCGCATGAGAAATGGCCCAGGAGGGGAGTTGATTTACTCTTGTTAAATTCTACTTGTTTTCTTGGTGAGGTCACCAGCCGTTTTGCTTTCGGGTCGTCCCACCGCTCTTCTCCGTTTGGCCACCCGCGGGAAGGTGGTTGTTTATAAACTGGGTGGTCCGTTTTTCCCTTGTGGAGTAGGGGCGGGTTAGAGCAACCTGCGGTTCGGGTTGTTCGGTAATCTCCCTATCAATCTACCGTACGCTAGTAGCTGCCTCTGTCATGTTTGTTGGATTTGGTGTGTTAACGAATTTATTGATTGGAGTGTAACGGCCTAGTACCTGAAATATGTTTTGATCTTTGGAAACTTTGATATTATTGCCTATGATCTCGAGAGGTGGTATCTGTGTACTGTAGAGCATCTTAACTATTGTTTGGCCAACCTTGTAGAATTTTATATAAGACTGCATTTCATGGGCTTTTATTTAAATGATCATTTTAGTATATAAAGTTGCCACCCTTTCACCATAAGACTTTTCTCAGAAGTTAAAATCAAGTTGCACCTTCGGTGGCAAGTTAAATATTTTAATTGTTTGTGTTTTGTAACATTTTCATCCCTCCTACGGGGGGGGGGGGGGGGGGGGAGAGTGCATAGTTTGTGTGCTTGTGTAAATTGTTAAAACTCTTTGTTTAAAGCTATCTGGTGTGTTGCAGATTTGCACCAGTGTGTAGTCTTCCAGAGTCTGTTGTGAGAGGTCATAACTACGGTCGTGTCAAAAGAGAGCAGGAAGGTTCTCTGCCCGAGAGCTCATACAGTCAAAACTTGTTTGTTTCTGCCTCTGAATAAATTGTAACTTTCATATTTAGAGGGTGCTTTCTGATCATAATTTTAAACCTGTTTCTTTTAAAAAATGCTTTTAGGCACTATTAAAGTGAAGGAATTTGGTTATGATTTCACCAATTACTCCCTGGCAACTACGTCCATGCTTACATAGTGTGATTAAATGTGTTAACGTTCTTGATGAATCGCTAGTAAATAAAATAAATTCTTAAGAATATTCATCGAAAATAAATCACTGTTCAACGGCTTGTCGTGAAGGTCAACAGGATAGGGCATAGAATATCGACGACGTAGTACTGTGCTGTAAGGGTGCCACGGATGTCAACCAAAGGGATGCTGCTATGAAAACAAATGACACCCCAGACCCTCACTGCTGGTTGTCGGGTCGTATGGCGGGCGACAGTTACGTTTTATCCCAGCACTGTTAGCGACGTCTCTAGACAAGTCTGCAAACTGGAGGCTCATTAAATGGAGTAGAATTATCTTCATTTACGACCCCGCTTAGTAAGACCTTTTTTATCTTAGAGAGTATTTTATGGTTGGCAAATCTATAGAAAATTAAACATAAGAGCGTGGTGGAAAAGTGCGTGCATAGCTTGTGTGCTGCAAGTCAAAACATGTGTATATTTCAGTCCATAGAAAATATTTCCAAAAAATGAGACAAACTACGTAGGGAAGAGCACAAGTTGCTTTTATTCAGTTGTATACAGACGTAACAACAAAAATCACAAACATAATATTACTTGCAACTGAGGACTGACATATAATGAACTTTAAAAATACTTCTCTCCCGTATAATTATGTAAATTGTTCGGCAATTCTAAACTATGTACTTTGACATAGGAAAATAAAGCGAATATTTAGTTAGTTATTGACGTATATACTGAAGAGCCAAAGAAACTAGTACACCTGCCTAACATCATGTAGGGATCCCGGGAGCAGACAGAAGTGTAGCTACACATCGTAGCATGGACTCGACTAAGAGCTGAAGTAGTGCTGAAGGGAACTAACACCTTGAGTCCTGTAGCGCTATCCATAGATCCGTTAGAGTACGACGGGGTGCAGATCTCTTCTGAATAGCACGTTGCAAGGCATCCCAAATGTGCTCAATAATGATCATATCTGTGTAGTCTGGTGGATGACGGAAGTGTTTAAACTCAGAAGAGTGTTCCTGGAGCCACTCTTTAGCAATTATGGACGTGTAGGGTGTCGCACTGTCCTGCTGGAATTGCCCAAGTCCGTCGGAATTCACAATGACCATGAATGGATGCAGGTGATCAGACAGGATGCTTACGTTCGTGTCACCTGTCAGAGTCGTATCTAGACGTATCAGGCACGGGTTCCGTATCAGTGAAAACTACACATGCTACACGCCATTACGGAGCCTCTTCCTGCTCACAAGCAAGGTCCATGGATTCATGAAGTTGTGTCCATATCCGTACACGACCACCCGCTCGATACAATTTGAAACGAGACTCTTCCGATCATGCAACATGTTTCCAGTCATCAACAGTCCAATCTCGGTGTTGAAGGTCCCAGGCGAGACGTAAAGCTTTGTGTCGTGCAGTCATCAAGGGTGTGCACGTGCTCGTTCGGCTCCGAAAGCCCAAGTCGATGATGTTTTGTTGAACGGTTTGCACCTTGGCACTTGCTGATGGCCCAGCATTGAAATCTGAAGCAATTTGCCGAAGGGTTGCACTTGTATGACGTTGAATTATTCTCTTCAGTTGTCGTTAGTCCCGCTCTTGCAGGATCTTTTTCCGGCCGCAGCGCCGTCGGAGATTTTTTTTTTTTTTACCCGATTCCTGATACGATACACTCGTGAAATGGTCGTATGTGTATGTGAAAGTCCCCTCTTCGTCGCTACCTCGGAGATGCTGTGTCGCCGGCCGCTGTGGCCGAGCGGTTCTAGGCGCTTCAGGCCGGAAACACGCGCCTGCTACAGTCACAGGTTCGAATTCTGCCTCGGGCATGGATGTGTATGATGTTCTTCGTTTAGTTAGGTTTACGTAATTCTAAGTCTAGTGGACTGATGACCTCAGATGTTAAGTCCCATAGTGCTTAGAGCCATTTGAACCATTTGATGCTGTTTCCTATCGATCGTGCGCCGACTGCACACCACGTTCAAACTCCCTTAACTCCTGATGACCTTGAAGGATCTCTACATGAGCCTTTTCATGATTCTGTCATACAACACAGCTTAATTTGTTTACCTCTGGCCCTTCATCTTTTGGTGCAAATGGTCTATTACCATGGATGTGGATAAAAAAAGGGAAAAGACAGAGCAACTGAGTGTGTCTGTGGTGGCCACAGTGTATTATCCACATTTAGTTTTAACATTTCATTAGGTTATTGGTACTTGTCGGAGCCCCACACGTATGTGTATATTATCCACATTTAGTTTTAACATTTCATTAGGTTATTGGTACTTGTCGGAGCCCCACACGTATGGTTGGAACATTTAAGTGCCATGTCTCAATGCATCTATTCTTTCCTCTTATTGTACAATCAGTTGACTGTATGAATGAGAGCGTGCAATGGTTTCAGTGTGTAGATCTGTGCGAGTGTAGTAGCTTGCCGCTGTATCAAAAAGCCAACTGTAGGAAACACGTACCAGAAGCAAGGAGGTTTCTGTTTCCCTTGGACGAACCTTTTGTGTAGGTTGTCACCACAATACGGGTTCCTCTGGCCACTTCTGCAGGTACGGGGAGCGGTTTTCGGTGGAAAGTGAATGCTCGAGAAGTGTTCCGTGGAGCGCGAGACGGCAGACACCTGCTGGCGGTAAGTGTGCCTTTTCGATGAGAAGTTAATGTTGTGTTTTTTGTAAGATTTTCAAAGGTAGTCAAAGTAAATGATTCCTTTCATCGTTCATAGTTTATTATCGTGTGACAAATTTCACTTTCTAATGAGCGAGTGTTAAAAGCGTTAAAACCCAGGGACTGTGTTGAACTGTTGATCAAACACTTGGAGTTGTGTTGAGTTTACTGTGATTGAGTTCATTTTGTTTAGTATGCCTTGCACGAGAGCATGTATATTGCGTACGATTTCCGTGATTTTATGACTCAATTTTGTGCTGTTCGTCTCACCTGATAATAACTTTTTTTGTGCACCCTTTTGTTTGTGAGGAGCACGTGGGCGTGATCTAATGAGAAAGTTTACAGTGTCAAGGCTAAAGTGATCTTCCGCTGTCGAGCATCTGAATTAACTATGATTCTTTATTGTACTTTATTGTTATAGCAATTCACTTCAAATAGAAATTTTATTCACTTATCCCGCATGTTAAAATCAAGGGAACAGACCCTCTTGCTACCTACGTGCGCTGTGGTGAAGGTTTTTAGTTCTTTTCCTTCTTCTTGGTCTCTCATGTGCGTTTGAATGTACGTGTCCGTGAGTAAACCATCCTTATCATTCCTCTTCCATAGATCATAAACCTTGCAGGGGACTCCTTAGTAAAGTCCTAGGGTTAATTAATATGCGTCGAAATAGATTGCTGGCAACAGCAACCATCATATTACGCACTATATACTATCATTAAATTTACTAATCTAATAAATGTTCTTTTGCCAGAATTTTTGTTTACGCTCTCACTGCTAAAGTTCCAGCCCATGCTTCATGCAGCTTTGATGTACGGCACATCCTACAGTATTCCGTTTGGGCGACAGTTGTATTGAGGCCACAATTACCCCCCATATTGAGATTAGTTGTATAGATACCCATAAATAGTACAGATACCTTTCATATAGCGACCCTGATCTCTGAGTACGCTCTTCCAAGGAATTTTTTTGCGATAAAGTCAGGCTTCGTAGGATGTATCTATCAATGGAGTAACTATTCAAAATGTTTTCCATTTAGCACTTGAAAAATTTCTGCGTTGTTTCAAGTATCAGCGTGGAAAAAGCATTGTGATCTATACGGCGTTGTTTTTTTCTTTTTATTTCTGATTTAATGTGTGTATGTGGTGTGTTAATTCATAGTGCGATAGTAGGATGCTGTGAAAATATCAATTTCTGGTGACGTACTTTACGGACGTACAGGTAATTTGTCACTGTTTTGCGTGCGAAAGATATTATTTATGTTAGGCTGTTTCAACCTCGTTCTCGTCTACACGTAACGCTCGGTAATTTTGGTGCTAAGAGCGTACGAAATTTTCCCATACCAAGCAGTATTCTTGTAGTAACTGACTGGCGCGCGAAAGTAGTCAGCTATAAATAATGGACACGCGTAGCCACTCTAAGAGCAATTCGAGGCGCAACGGAACAGAGAATTCCGTGCCTTCCGGAGAAATTTCGCCTAGGGAACCGGAAAACATCGCGCACGAACTAAGCAATATTCCCGCTTCTGAAAGTGTTAGCGAATCAAACGATTCGTTCTGTGCACCTGACTTGAGTAGCGCTACTGGAATATTATCCTGACAAAGTGCACAATAATGTGTAACACAGAGTTCCCAGAGTGCAGACAACATATTTCCTGGATCCGTCAACAGCATAGCCACGAAGCAGGCGGTGTATTTACCTGAATGGGCGCAGTTCATGGCGCGATCGGAGGCGCTAATGAATTTAGGGCCGCAGGTGATTGCGAGTAATAAACAATTAGAGGCGCAGATCTCCACTATAGGAGCGCAGATGACGGTGAATTCCGACGAACTGGCTAATGTACAAGGCAACTTACGAGACGTATCAACGACTGTTAAAGAAGCTATGGCTGCTGAACTTGGGCCGAGATTTGAATGCATCAAAGAGAGTCTCTGCACAATAGAGGCGACGCAGGTACGCGTGACAAAGGCGTGCGAAGAACGTAGCAACCGAACAGAGCGGGATTTCCGGGCTCTTAAGGAACAGTGTCAACACGAACGCGAAGTAGTGTCAGCGTTGCTGGAAAGCTCGAGGGCGTAAGACAATAGGGCCGCCGATGCTAGGACAGATAACAACAGCGCAGCTATCTCTTCGCTCGAAGAGCGTTTCCTACAACTCAAACTAAATTTTGCAAAAACAGACATAATGTCTTATGGGATAACAGCAATCAGTGATTTTATAATGTTGCTTAAAATTCGTCTTGATTGCAAATATTTTTTATTTTTTATTCGTATGACCGGTTTCTGTTCATTCAGAACCATCTTCAGATCTGTAAAAATAATGATACTAATTTACTATTTCACGGAAGCAAATCTTTTTCATCCTATCTAATCAACATCAAATGTACCAGAACGTACCTGATATTTCAGTTACAGGAGTAACCCGTCCAAATCCAGCAACTTTCACATGCTACGTCACATAAAATTGGTTGGCAGAGTGCACGTCATTTATATTAATTATAACACTACTACCGACAGGTGGCGTCTGGTACATTTGTTACATTCCATTTGCACATACTGTATTCAGTAGATCTTTTTTTATATTAAAAATACTTAATTAAAATATGTAGATGTCAAGGTTAAAATCTCTACTTGTCAGAATTAAGAAACAGTATAATTATCATTTTTATACGTTCTAAAAAGCATAGGGCGATTTATATATCTATGGTGCTGGTGTGAACTTGTTTTCCTCTACGGTCTGCTTCCGTGGTTTCCGCCATTTCGGTGTTGTGCCGCGGTCCGCTCAGTCGTCTGCTGTCCATCACCGCGGGCAAGAGGGCCGCTGGACGCGTCTTCCAGCTTCTCCACCGCGCACCATCTCCCATCCCCGGCCTGGATCTCCACACGCAACAGTTGTCATCTTAGTAGGTTGTCATATATGCTAAAATAGGCGTTATGATTGAATTCGCTTTGCTCGTTGAGGATTAAACCCGGATCTTTATTTTTGTGGGTGTATATTTCAATTTCTTCCAAAATGTTAAGAAACCGTCCCTTATGAGCTCTATGCAGGATGTCTAAATTGTGTTCAATGTTCGTGACTGAACAGTGTAGCTGGGACGCTGGCTGACATTTTTGTAAATCACTTAGAAAACAAATTCTTTGATGAAAATCCTAATATCGCTGAGAAAATTGTACATTACAGGAGATATGTTGACGACTCCATTTTATTATACAAAGGAGATAAAAATGATATCGAAAACTTAGCACAAAAAATGAGCTCTCAACACCCGAAAATTAGATTCACCATGGAATTTGAAGAAAACAACCGTATAGATTACTTAGATTTAACACTAATAAAGAAAGAAGGGAAGCATGAATTTAGCATATTCAGAAAACCTACGTGTACAGATCTAGTTACCAATGAGCACTCTTGTCACCCACCGCGATACAAATGGCCATATTTTACTTCGATGGTATACAGGATACTAAGATTGCCACTAAGCCAACAGGAAGTAGAAAAGGAGTTAAGTATTTCAAAACAAGTGGCCGTAGCGAACGGATATACGTGTAAGCAGGTGATGAATATTTATAGGAAGATAAAGAAGAGGCAAATGGAACAAATAGAAGTAAGTCAAGTAGCAGTTAAGAGGAACAACAAGAAAAAATACGTAGCTCTCACTTACAATGGAAGAATTACAGACAAAATCGAAAGATGCCTTCGTAAATCCGACGTTAAAATAGGGTTCCGAACAAATAACACGTTAAAATTGAAGCTCCGGCATAGAATATGTAATAGTAGGAGTAAATTTCAGGATTCAGGTGTATATAAGATCAGATGTAATGACTGCTGTAAACAATATATAGGGCAGACTGGTAGGAACTTTGAAACCAGATTCAGAGAGCACACCTACTCTCAAAACAAAACAGCTTTTGGGGCGCATATGGCTGCGACAAAGCACTCAGTCACGAAGATTGAACATAATTTAGACATCCTGCATAGAGCTCATAAGGGACGGTTTCTTAACATTTTGGAAGAAATTGAAATATACACCCACAAAAATAAAGATCCGGATTTAATCCTCAACGAGCAAAGCGAATTCAATCATAACGCCTATTTTAGCATTTATGACGACCTACTAAGATGACAACCGTTGCGTGTGGAGATCCAGGCCGGGGGATGGGAGATGGTGCGCGGTGGAGAAGCCGGAAGACGCGTGCAGCGCCTGGCGTCGTTGACGGGGCCCCCCTGCGCGGCCCTCTTGCCCGCGGCGATGGACAGTAGACGACTGAGCGGACCGCGGCACAACACAGCTCGTGGTCTCGCGGTAGCGTTCTCGCTTCCCGAGCATGGGGTCCCGGGTTCGGCTGGCTGAACGCCTGTGAACACGTGTACCGCTCGCTATTGTGCAAGAGGATTTCCCGGGCGCCCCGCCGTCGCCGGCCGGCCACGAGACCGACCCCGCACAGCGCCCGGCGCCTGAGGTGGGCGCCAAGCTGCAGCTACTTCGGCTTGACGAGTATGAAACTTTGTACCTTTAACGTTTAAAAATCGGAAAATCATGGCGACGCTCAATCGTGAAGACACGATCCAGTGCACGTTTGATAGGAATTTGGAGAAGCTGACTGCTTTCGACATCCACAATTGGATAATTGATGACGTAAAAGTGCCGATAGAGGACATTCTTGGAATTCAGTTGGACTTTATTCTGTACGCTCTGTTTATAAAAATAGGAAATCCCGCAGAAATTTACAGACTGGTGAAACAAATGGGGGAACTTGGAAATTTAAACACAGAGATGGGTCACTAAGCAACGTTCAGATGCAGCCTTCTGGCTACGGGATCCGTAACGTCAAAATCTACAATTTACCGTTTGAAGTACCGGACGAGGAAATCATTAAGAGCTGTAGGCTTTATGGGAATGTTTTTGGACTAACAAGAGAAAAATGGGGGAGCGCCTACCGAATACAGGTGGACTCGGACGTCCGAACGGTAAAAATGGACCTCAGAAAACATATCCCGTCTTTCATTAACGTTTGCGGGCACAGGGGTTTCGTTTCGTATACCGGACAGCCGCAGACCTGCTCCATCTGTCACGCTACAGGACATGTGAGAAATGAATGCCCGCGAAAAAGACCACTACAGCTGCCCCGAGAAGATACGTACGCTGGGAGAGCACAGAATCTCGCTGCCGAATTTCCCCCGATTAGGGACACGGACGCGCCACAGCAGAGACAGCCGCAGGAGAACGCGGGCAGCGGCAGCCCAGCCGGGGCGGAGACAACGGCGGCGGCCGCGCAGCCCTCCCCCTCGGGCGAAGGTGAACCGGTCCCTGTCCCCGCTACGGGCCAACCGGCAGGAAACGCAGATAAAAGATTAGCGGCGCCAGCTCGGACGAGGCGGAGCAGCAAGGTCAGCCAATGACCGAGCGCGCCCCACAACAACAGGTGCAGGAGGAACTACGAGAGGGGCAGTCCACCGAAAATATGCAAATCGACGCGCCGTCCCGACCGTGGAGCAGACGCGCGAGCAGTGGATAAAGGAGAAGAGTAACCACCTGAGAAAAGTTTTAAAGCTCAACCAAAACTACGATGTCACCGCAAAGTCCTCCACCAGAGGAAGCAGTGACAAACCGAAAAAACAACAAAATACAGACGACGAACAGACACAAACGACGAAAATGGTAAACAAACACGCAAAGAAAAACAAGAAAAGACGCAGCTCCAACTCGTCACAGGACCGAAGAGAAAATAGCCAGAGAGATGTCCGCATGGACACAGACTACAGCACCGACCGATAAACTAAATGAGCAGGCAGGCAAATACAATCTATAAAGTTGTCACAGTTAACATAAATAAAATGAGCACATCTTTAAAAATTCGAGCCCTCGCGGACTTCCTACGCCATAGAAGAACAGACGTTGTACTATTGCAAGAAGTGGTTACGACTAAAATAAACCAGATACCAGGATATGCGGCAATCACAAATATAGACCCAGAATCCCAATGCGGTACGGCAATAATGGTACGGAACGGGATCGACTTTGGCGGGAGTAAAATGTTGTCAAGCGGCCGAGGGACAGCGCTAAGCATAGGAAAGACGCTCTTTATCAACATATACGCACCTTCTGGCACAGACAACAAGCGAGCAAGAAGCACCTTCTATAATGAAGAAGTAGCCGAACTGCTGATGCAGAACAATAACAACATCATCATTGGAGGAGATTTTAACTGTGTCGCCGCAGCTGAAGACCAAATACCTGTAGCAAACACGTGCCCAGAACTGCAAGAACTGATCCGACGACTGAAAATAGAAGATTTCTGGCGCCTTCTCCATCCAACACACACTGAATTTACATACCACCACAAAAATGGTAAAAGCAGACTGGACCGTATATATATCAGCAGAGCAGCAACTAAAAATGTTGCGCACGTCGAAGTCTATCCTGTCATCTTTTCGGACCACTGCAGCTACGAATGCAGCCTGCATCTCCAAAAAGGAAAGAACGTCAGCACAAGAAGCACGTGGAAGCTAAATACGGAACACCTGCAGGACGCCGAACTGCGCAAGCAAATAGTGGAAACGTGGCAAGAATGCCTGGCACAGCGCGCACGCTACAGCAGCACGACCGAGTGGTGGCTGGCACGAGCGAAGCAGACAATGCGCAGCCTGTTGATAAGATACAGCGCGGAAAAGTCATTCTGGAGGCGAACCACGGCCGAGTTCTACCAGCAGTGCCTGAAAGACGCACTCGACGCACCAGCAGACGACCAGCAGTACCTGCCGCGAGTGAGGAGAATCGAGGCAAAACTCCTTCGAATAAAGAAACAGCAAATAAGAGGCGTCCTCACCATAAGTAAAACATATGGCGAGGTGGATGAAGAGCCACTCACCATGCACCACCTAAATAGGGAAAGGGAGAGAGGCGCAGGAAAGTGCGTAAGTGAGCTTCAGGACAAGCAGGGAAAGACGCTCACGACGAAAACGGAGTTAACAAAACACATCGAGGACTATTTCCGAGACATGTTCCGTCGAGAAGCGACAGACGACGCGGCAACTGCTGAAATCCTCCAGCAGACGAGGAGCGTGCTCACAGACGCAGACAGGGCGTTGCTGACAGAAAATGTCGACGTGGATGACACCAAAGAAACGATGAGGACCAGCGCAAGAGGAAGAACACCCGCCGCCGACGGCATCCCGCTCGAGTTCTACCTCGCATACTGGGACGTGCTAGGAGGGCAATTCACGGAAATGGTGAACGAGATACTCGATGGGGCGGAAATTCCACCTGGGCTGACCGAAGGGACCATAACACTCATCCCTAAGAAGAGAGCCGCCCGCCGCGTTGAAGAGTTCCGTCCGATTACGCTCCTCAACGCCGACTATAAAATAATAGCGAAATGCATTGCAAACAACCTGAAATCGGCGATGAGGAAAGTCATCAGTCCGTGGCAAACATGTGCGGTACCAGGGAAAAATATATTTGACGCCACATGCATCTACAGGGACATAATAGCACAGGCAGCCACCACCAGAAGCGCAGGTGCAATAATTTCGGTGGACTTCAACAAAGCCTTTGACAGGATCGACCAAAAATATCTCGTAGAGACACTAAACAGACTCGGGTTTGGGCAAGAATTCATCGCAATCATCCAGAAGATACTAAGTACTGCGAGATCGACAGTAATAATCAATAGTTGGGAAACAAAACTGATGAAACTGGACAGATCCGTGAGGCAAGGCTGTCCACTGTCAATGGCTCTATTCGCTATAGCACTGGACCCGCTGCTGCGGTAACTCACAAACGACATCAGAGGCTTCTCCGTAGGAGGCAAAGCAGTAGCATGTATAGCCTACGCTGACGACCTAGGCTTCTTTATTGAAGACCAGGAAGATATTGGGAGAGTAGAAACCATCCTGAATACATTCCAAAAAGCGTCAGGCGCCCAAACCAACCCCAGAAAAACAGTGCTACTGTCGATAGGAAATCAACGACTCAAACCAGACAGCCAGTGGTATAAAATAGCAGAAAGCCATAAAGTTCTTGGAATATATATACAGTCTTGTCCACTTAGAATGGCCGCATACAACTGGAGGGACGTGCTACACACCATAAGAGGTCTCTCCAGACAGCACGCGAACCGGAAGCTAACAATCCACCAGAAAACAGAACTGATAAACACGACGATCCTGTCGAAAGCTTGGTACCTGGCGCAAATCTTAAGCATCCCGACAGAAATTGCGCGAGCACTAACGAGCGCAGTGTACTACCTGTTGTGGCGCCGAAATATATTCAAAGTGGCGCAAGCAACGTGCTCGCTGCCAACGAAAGAAGGGGGACTAGGTCTAGTTGATATAAAGACCAAATGTGCAGCCCCTCTACTGAAACGAACGCTCGCCATCCGGGACAAAAACCCTGACAGCGTCACAGCCAAGATAATTGGAAGATACAAGCCCGCATCACAAGAAGCGCCGGTCGACACGAGACACATTCCCTTCAGAATGCGACACGTCAGGCTGCACTACGCCAACAAAAGTTACGTTCTGGACACCGTGGCGAACCCCAGCCACAGAACAGCCAAGAGAATATACTGGGCCCTCAGGGGGAAGCCGGCAAAAAACAAAATTGAACAAAAACTCCCGCAATACAATTGGAAACAAATATGGGGGAACGTCTCGGAAAACGTGTTGCCTAAACATGCGAAGGAGACATGGTACAAAATAATTAACAGAACGGTACCAACCAACCAAAGACTGGCGGAGATAAAACTCGTCGCAAGTGACAGGTGTGACGTATGTGGCATGACCGACACCCTCGAGCACCGATTCACGTGCGGGAATGCCATCAACATCGGGGGAGGCGTGCCAGCAGATGGTGGCCCACATCAACAGAACGGCGCCGGGAAGCATCACAGTGGAAGCAACCACCGCCCCAGACTGCAACCCATTTCCACGGCCCAAGCGACTGGCGACTCTCTGGATCCTCGCCATGACGGCACACGCCATCGTAGCGCGGAGGCAGACCGACCGGCTGGCCTTCCTGAAGGACCTCTGGGAGGAGAACAAGACAGCCCAGTAGCACAGGCGATGCCACGAGAACTTCAGAAACTTCCTGCAGATTCCACTGCAGACAGCAATCGCCAGAGTCCTCCCCAGCCTGTGACCCTCAGCACCGCCACCAGCCACCTCACCACACTCACCACAAGAATAACGTGTGCAGTGATGGTGAACAAGTGCAACACAAAAGATAAAGTGCTTTCTCTTCTCGCATCAAATAGTGAAGTATAGTAGTATAAAGTGTTTCTTCTTAGTGAAATCAGTGACACAAAGTGCTCCTTAGTGGAAAGTGCCAACTACTCATTATTATTATTAGATATATTTTTTAAATGATTTCCTTTACTTTGTGCCTATAAAATTCTATCGATTACTCACACTATCCTTTCTACTTCTCTTATGTAATATGACAAAAATTTTTTCTCTTCTTCAATTTAGGTATATTCTGTAGTACATGTAAAAAAAAAGTTTCTTCCACTTCTGCTCCACCTATCATGGTGACGTTTCCTTCATACTGTCCCACTTAACAGTGTAACTAGAGGAAGAGATCAAACCAGAATACACAATGTGCCTGTGGCATCACAAGTGCATCACATACAGAAACATAAACTCAAAATCAATGCATCGATGCCAAATATAAACTGTTATGCCTGTCCTGCAGTGTTTACCCCCCTCAAAAAAAAGACGACAAATGGCCATGTAAAAGGGTTTAAGGAACAAACAATAAGAGAAAAACGAAAAAGGAAAATATAAAAACGAAAACATATAAAATGACAGTAATATTAACCATCACTAGGAATATAATAGATTAATAGAATAAAATGTCTTTTTTTAAATGTATCGCTGTTAATATATTTAAATAAATATATATGGTTACAAAAAAAAAAAAAAAAAGGTTCGATTCACGGCGGGGTCAGGGATTTTTCCTGCCTCCAGATGACTGGGTGTTGTTGTGTCGTCTTCATCATCATAATTCATCCCCATTACGGTCGGAGGAAGGCAATGGCAAACCACCTCCAGTAGGACCTTGCCTAATACGGCGGCGCGGGTCTCCCGCATCGCTCCCCTACGCTTTGTAAAGGAGTATGGGACTCATCATCATCAATTCTGACAAGTACAGATTTTAACCTTGACATCTACATATTTTAATTAAGTATTTTTAATATATAGAAAAGATCTACTGAATACAGTATGTGCAAATGGAATGTAACAAATGTACCAGACGCCACCTGTCGGTGGTAGTGTTATAATTAATATAAATGACGTGCACTCTGCCAACCAATTTTATGTGACGTAGCATGTAAAAGTTGCTGGATTTGGACGGGTTACTCCTGTAACTGAAATATCAGGTACGTTATGGTACATTTGATGATTAGATAGGATGAAAAAGATTTGCTTCCGTGAAATAATAAATTAGTATCATTATTTTTACAGATCTGAAGATGGTTCTGAATGAACCGAAACCGGTCATATGAATAAAAAATAAAAAAAATAATAAAAAATTTGCAATCAAGACGGATTTTAAGTAACATTATCAAACTAAATTGCGAGGAGGAAATCTCGAAGGCGAAGCGCAATGTAGGAAAACTTGCGGTGAGCGCGAGTCACAAAGTTCATCTGCGGGTAATGAACAAACTGTGCCGACACCAGCAAACGAAACAGAGGTGGTGCGGTCCATGTTAAGATTTCAACTAAGGCAATGTGAAGTCAAAAGTTGACAAAGAGCACTTAAATGAGCTCGTATCTTTTCTAGAGAACTGGCTCAAAGGTAATGAAGCAGTAAAAAAATAAATAAAAAATAAAACACAGGCGATACAATAAGGACAGAGACCCGGGCCATGAGGACGACTTTAATCTCAGGGGCGAAACTGAAGTGGCGCTTGGACGAACGAAAGACGGTAATTTTCGCGGGCTTACCTTACAATACTCCCACCTAACGAACTATTTTGTAGTAGGATGGGGTAACTCTTATATAGTATTATCTCATCCAGTACAAAATCATATGACCATCAATTGTCTGTACAAGCGAACTAATAAGAATACGAGGGCAGAGGAACACGTGAATCGTGATTTGTTCCTCTACAATCATTCTACATTCATTCGTGTGTTTACTGCCATAAATTTACTTATTAAATGTTTATTATAATCTGTATTCCCTTTATGTTTGGGATATTTTTCCGAGACGTGACAATTGGAATATACAATAGGAAAGAAGTTATCTAAATTTACAAAATTTTTATGCTCTTTAAAAAATGGCAGTTCCTATCTTTTTTTAGACTTAAGGCCCACGCTCTCCGTCATTCTGCCATCGCTAAGACATAGGTTGAGGCAAGAAATATTAAAGTAAAATATCCTAATCTTTGCAAAGTCGTCGTCCAACAAATTACATGTGCTGCATTTAGCCATTGATATGCAAAAACAAACAGTTACGTGGCTTACATTACAAAAGAAAACATCATTTGGTAAACTGCATTTACATTTACTGTGACAATTAATATTTGTAATAAGAGTTCGACTCGACTACCAATTTTAACTAATATGTTAGTGCACAGTGTGTTAAATGTAATACATAAAAACATTAACAACCCATAGCATCATTAACAAAGAAATGATAAACACTAAATTTACATAAATACATACACAAATAAAAGTCTGGACATACAAAAATATATAAAAACCGTGAAGGACATCGCATCATTATCAAAGAGAAAGTCAAACAATATTTTATATGAATACATACACAAATATTTTCTTAAGACTACCCTGAAAAATAAGTAAAAAATGTTTACACAGATGATAGACATCGGAAACTGTTAGTTTGTGGGTGTAACTGTTCAGTGTTCGCTACATTATGCACCTTTTTTATCAAGAGTCACACACTGATTCGGATTTCACAACACACTTTCGTCTTCATTTGTGTATGGAGATGGAAGCTACAGAATTTTGTGAAGTTTAGTACACGAAGATTGTTAGAGATCGGACATGTTGCCTTTGCAAGTCAGTCTTTGCACCCTCAGGTCATTGTTGATTCCATCAGGCTAAAAGCCTCTCGTAGAGTTGAGGATGTGGAAGGGTCCTCTGAATATACTGCCAGGTAAATGGGTGTTTGTTTTGAAACAGTCAAGATTTTTGTCGAATTTGCTCACAGTATGGGGAAGGTGTGGTCAGGTAGGATCTTTAGGTCACCCATAATTCTTCTGTGCCAGCTAAGAGAAGTGTAATTGTATCTGGTCCTCAGTTCTTCGTATTGCTTCTTCTACTATGTTTGTGGTCCTGCTCTTCTGTTCTTCATGTCGCTTCTTTCTCCTGATATATCTATTGTATTTTGGATCGGGGTACTGGTAATTGTGGACAGGTAGGTTATCTGTTTGGTGACACTATACATGGAACTTGAGTCGTTGTGTGTGACTCAAATTCCTCAGAAGTCAATGCCAGGTGACTGACTGCTACAGTTTATGCCTCTGTCTGGCGGAGGACCGCAGAAGAAAAGCAAATATAGTTCACAGTTCGGTGCAGCTCTTAGTAGTTCCACTGTAGGCTTAACTGACTGTATTATGTGTGAAATTGGTTTATCCCGTCTCCATCATGTAGTACAACAGTGGAGACGAGTCATCAGTGGCCGTTTGAACACCTACCTTGTCCTGATCAAAAGGGCTGCTGTCGATGGTCGCTTGTTACGTGCTCTGTTATCGCCAGCCGAGGTCTTCAGGCAGCAGATAAATAGCCTATGTCCGCGAGCGGGCTTTGGTTTACAGATGGCGTCCCGTTTCCCTCCGATTCTGTCTGCACTCCATGTTGTTGCTTGCAGTGTATCTGGCAAAGTTTTTTTTTTTTTCATCCTGTGCTCACTAATGCCTACAATTAGTTTCCAATTTACAACAAACACTATACAATACACAACACAACATTATTGATATTTATGAAATATAAAATTTGAAGATGCACTCACTAGTGAGGTCACTTACCTTTACATTTATTATTGTTCTATTTGTGTTATTAGCCAAAACATTCATATATTTACTATTATTATTTCGATAATTTTTTGTATGTACATAGTTAATGTTACTTATAAAGGAATACGCCTCTAACTATGTGAATGAATTATTAAATAACTGTCGGCACCTGTAGACCTATAAAAATACATGTTCCTTAGTTGTTCATACAATAATAGAATTAATCTTCACCAGGTCCCAATGTTAATAGTTGCAAATACTACTTGTCAAACTATTTGTTAAACTATTTGTGAAACTACTGTTGACAACTGGCCAGTATGATGTTTATATAAGTCTATCTACTACACTGTCATGGGTATCACAAGATAGTCCGATCTCATGGCACTTGGTTTACATTTTGGATGTCATCATGAACATCTGTGAACAATAAAATGCGCGTCTGCACACACAAACATACACAAATGATTGATTATGTGGGCCTCTTCTTCAGTTCATGCTTCTGGTGTGGTTCCTGTGGACAATCATACTACATAGCAAATTTAGTGCAATTACTGATATCTTTTATTTTAATCACACTTTCATGTACCTTTTCTCATGGTTTTACTCAGTAATACTTTCTCTTCTCTCTCCCCCTATTCGGATCTGCAGCTGTTACGTTTCTCTGGTGGTCTCTTCTTTTCATCTTAATAAAGTTACATTTTATTTTATTATTGGTACCTGGAAATATAAAGATTTAGTACATTATATAAAATCACTGCTCATCAACACGACTGCCATGTCCTTATGTATTACCCTCTGTGTCCCGTGCTTTGAACGTACAGCTTCGTACTTTTCCTTTGTTACATTTTACATGTTTATATCCCCTTATTACACATCCATTTCATGTTCCTCTAACACTCAAATAATATTTCGGTGCGCTCATACGGAATTCCGCAGAACTGGCCACCATGTACAAAACTATTCCGTCTCTTTGGACAGCATAAATACAAGTTTCCCATACAAATAACAGTGCGCTCTCTCGCAGACACGTGGAGCTGGCCACCTATTGAACTCCTATTTCACTGAATGGAGACAAATCATCTTGTTACCGCAAATCCTATTAGCAAGTCATTCATTTATGATTCCACTAGTAAATATGTAAAATATACACTCATTTCTAAAATTTTAACTACTGACGTTGTCTCCTAATACATTCCACATCAACTGGTTAACAATTATTGTTTTTCCACATCTTTACAACATTTTTATAATACCACACGTTTCTCAAGTTCACTTTATTCCTTCATGGACAGACAGCACATCTTAAACTCTAAACATCTTCTAAAATTGTACACTCAGCTTGCTGTGCACATAGTTATAGCCTTCACAAAGAAACATACCCTAATTTTCTTACCCACGACATCCTTCCCATTTATGTACTGTAATACCTATTTTAACATGATAATATTATAGAAAATTTGGTAAATCTACAGATCTCTTCAGTGTAATACTTAACTTAATTGCTAACTATATGCAATACAATACTTTTGCTCCCTTCAGTTCTCCCTACTTGTTCTATAAATGGCTTGAGATGGCTCACATGATGGAGTCCCAAAAATTTTCCTGTTTTCAGAGACTCAATTTCAACCGCAATTGCATGTACTATTCTTATACGTACAGGTCCGCTGCATCTCTTGAAGAACTTTTGACACAGCTTCATTTGTTTGTTGGACAATCTATAAGACTTAACTAAGACTTTTTGTCCAACTACAGATTGCCTTATGTGCACCTTTTGGTCTACGCGCACCTTGCGCTTCTCTCCAGCTACCCGAATATTGGGCAAAGCTCCTCTACTATGACTATGTTGTCGGCGCGTCCTTTGTAGAAAATCGATCAGTCCTCCAGTTTTATCTGGAGGCGCCCTGTTCTTCAGAACCATCATAGATGGCATCAATGAAGTACTGTGGGAAAGCACGTTTATAACATCCTGAAAATCTGTAAGAAATCCTTCCCAGCTATCATGATTTGTTCCACAGTATAATCTACATAAATTACCCAAATCTTTCATCCTTCTCTCTGCGGGGTTCGAACTCGGGTGAAACCTACTAATAAATATGGGCATTATCTTATACCTCCTTAGTGTACGTTTCCATACCTCAGAATTATATTGAGGTCCATTGCCTGAGATAATACAGTCAATTGGTTCAAATGGCTCTGAGCACTACGGGACTCAACATCCGAGGTCATCAGTTCCCTAGAACTTAGAACTACTTAAACGTAACTAACCTAAGGACATCATACACATCCATGCCCGAGGCGCATTCGAACCTGAGACCGTAGCGGTCGCGCGGTTACACACTAAAGCGCCTAGAACCGCTCGGCCACTACGGCCGGCGATAATACAGTCGACAGTTCCGACTTGTTTTACGAAGTCTCTACACAAGGCTCTACTTACAGTTGCGCCAGTCACCCTTTTTAATGGTGTCAACGTCACAAATTTGGATGTCAGCTCCAATGCTACCAACATATATTCATGGCCCCTCGGTGTCTTGGGTAATAGTCTCATTAAATCCGTCGCTGCCATAAGTCTTAGCTTCTCAGGAATAATTAGGTATAAAGGAGCCTGGGTTCCTACGGTTATGTATTTCGCCTTTGGCAGTTTTTACAGATGGGTAGTACTTTCCGTATGCGTTCTCCATGTTTTTCTCCTCATTTTCATATAACATTTTTGTGGACCGAAATGTGCGTAACTTAGGTGTGTATACCGTATAAGTTTATTTATTAACTCATTTGGTATGCACACTACCCACAGCGAATCATTAAAGTTTGCCCTATAAAACAGAATCCCTTTTCTCAAGAAGTAGTGCAGTCTTAAGCAGGCCTGCGTTCGATCCTTCCATTACTTTTTATTTTGACTAAACCTGGGTCCTGGTCCAGCTCATTCTGGATATCTCAAATCGTACTAGTAACGAAGTTTTTAAATGCCACGACTTTGCGGCAGAACAACGAAAAGTGCTCTTGCTCTAATGCTTCAGCCGTCTCTTCTGTTATACCAGTACGTGAGCGGGACAGGGCGTCAGCTATGACGTTTGTGAGAGAAAGTACATGTTGTTGTTGCTGTGGTCTTTAGTCCGGAGACTGGTTTGATGCAGCTCTCCATGATACTCTATCCTGTGCAAGCTTCTTCATCTCCCAGTACTTACTGCAACCTACATCCCTCTGAATCTGCTTAGTGTATTCATCTCTTGGTCTCCCTCTACGATTCTTACCCTCCACGCTGCCCTCCAATACTAAATTGGTGATCCCTTGATGCCTCAGAACATGTCCTGCCAACCGCTCCCTTCTTCTTGTCAAGTTGTGCCACAAGCTCCTCTTCTCCCCAATTCTATTCAATACCTCCTCATTAGTTATGTGATCAACCCATCTAATCTTCAGCATTCTTCTGTAGCACCACATTTCGAAAGCTTCTATTCTCTTCTTGTCCAAACTATTTATCTTCCATGTTTCACTTCCATACATGGCTACACTCCATACAAATACTTTCAGAAGCAAGTTCCTGACACTTAAATCTATACTCGATGTTAACAAATTTCTCTTCTTCAGAAACGCTTTCCTTGCCATTGCCAGTCTACATTTATATATCTCCTCTACTTCGACCATCATCACTTATTTTGCTCCCCAAATAGCAAAACTCCTTTACTACTTTAAGTGCCTCATTTCCTAATCTAATTCCCTCAGCATCACCCGACTTAATTCGACTACATTCCATTATCCTCGTTTTGCTTTTGTTGATGTTCATCTTCTATCCTCCTTTCAAGACGACACTGTCCATTCCGTTCAACTGCTCTTCCATGTCCTTTGCTGTCTCTGACAGAATTACGATGTCATCGGCGAACCTCAAAGTTTTCATTTCTTCTCCATGGATTTTAATACCTACTCCGCATTTTTCTTTTGTTTCCTTTACTGCTCGCTCAATATACAGATTGAATAACACCGGGGACAGGCAACCCAGTCTCACTCCCTTCCCAACCACTGTTTCCCTTTCGTATACCTCGGCTCTTGTAACTGCCATCTGGTTTCTGAACAAATCGTAAATAGCATTTCGCTCCCTGTATTTTACCCCTGCCACCTTCAGAATTTGAAAGGGGGTATTCCAGTCAACATTGTCAAAAGCTTTCTCTAAGTCTACAAATGCTAAAAACGTAGGTTTGTCTTTCCTTAATCTTTCTTCTAAGATAAGTCGTATGGTCAGTATTGCCTCACGTGTTGCAATATTTCTACGGAATCCAAACTGATCTTCCCCGAGGTCGGCTTCTACAAGTTTCTCCATTCGTCTGTAAGGAATTCGTGTTATTATTTTGCAGCTGTGATTTATTAAACTGATAGTTCGGTAATTTTCACATCTGTCAACACCTTCTTTCTTTGGGATTGGAATTGTTATATTCTTCTTGAAGTCTGAGGGTATTTCGCCTGTTTCATATATCTTGCTCGCCAGATGGTAGAGTTTTGTCAGGACTGGCTCTCCCACGGCGGTCAGTAGTTCTAATGGAATGTTGTCTACTCCCGGGGCCTTGTTTCGACTCAGGTCTTTCAGTGCTCTGTCAAACTGTTCACGCAGTATCGTATCTCCCATTTAATCTTCATCTTCATCCTCTTCATTTCCATAATATTGTCCTCAAGTACATTGCCCTTATATAGACCCTCTATATACTCCTTCCACCTTTCTGCTTTCGCTTCTTTGCTTAGGACTGGGTTTCCACCTGAGCTCTTGATATTCGTACAAGTGGCTCTCTTTTCTCCAAAGGTCTCTTTAATTTTCCTGTAGGCAGTATCTATCTTACCCCTAGTGAAATAAGCCTCTACATCCTTACATTTGTCCTCTAGCCATCAGGAGGTACATAGACCGCTGAAAACTGGTGTTCCTGTAGCACAGCTACTCATCTCGCTAGTCTTCCATGCGTAAGGTTGGTGGTTAGGAGAAACTCTAGGGCCCTATGATCCGTACAGACTTTTGTCTTTGTACGGAACAGAAAGTATCAGAACTTAATAAATGCCCATACTACTGCAAGGGCTTCAAGTTCGGTAACAGAGTAATTTCTTTTACTTTTGCATAGTACCCTATTACCAAAGGCGATTGTTCTGTATACTAATTTGCCATGTTGTTCAAACTCCTGAAACACCATGACTCCCAGACCGGTATTCGCTCTGTCAGTGGCCACACAAAAATCTTATGATAAATCAGGATGTGATAAAATAGGGCATTGACGAGTGCCGCCTTCAAATTATTAAATTCTCGGTATGCTCACTCATCCCACACCCAGGGTGTTGATTTTCCTGTTAATTGGCAGAGTCGGGGACTTGCTAATGTTTCCACATAGACTTCATATAGAAATGTATTATTCCTAGAAACCCTCTCAGTTGTTTTTTGGTTGTAGGAGTGGTAAACTCTGCAACTGCTGGCATCTTCTCTGGGTCGGGACTAATCCCTTCTCCTGTTATCACGTGTCCCAGAAACTGACTCTACTGCTCCAAAAACAAGACTTCTCAATGTTTACGGTCATCCGATATCTTTTCAAAGTGCTTAACACTTCCTCTAAGAGTTTGTTATATCTCTCTCAGGTCATTTCTGCTATAAGTATATCGTCTACATAACAAGTGGGCTTCTCTTTTAACTGTTCACTCAATATTTTGCTAAAACCCCTGATAAATATAGCACTCCGTCGTTAGGCCACAAGTGGCCCATCGGGACCATCCGACTGCCGTGTCATCATCAGGATGCGGAAAGGAGGGGCGTGGGGTCAGCACACCGCTCTCCCGGTCGTTATGATGGTTTTCTTTGACCGAAGCCGCTACTATTCGGTCCTCGATTGGCATCACGAGGCGGAGTGCACCCCGAAAAATGGCAACAGCGCGTGGCGGCCCGGATGGTCACCCATCCAAGTGCCGGCCACGCCCGACAGCGCTTAACTTCGATGATCGGACGAGAACCGGTGTATCCACTGCGGCAAGGCCGTTGCCTCCTGATAAAGGCAGATGAAGATATATTCAATCCAAAAGGGAGTCTTTTAAATTGAATCCACCTTCCGGAGGCAATAACTGCCGTGTATTTTCGGCAGTCCGGATCGAGCTCTGTCTGCCAAAAGCTCGAGGAGCGCAGATCAAGTGAGGAAAACACCGAAACCCCTGGAAATCTTTGAAGCAGCTCCTCAAGCCTTTCAGGGCGATCCGTCTCTGGCACAATAATGGTATTTATTTGCCGTGAGTCTAACACGTAGAATTCCACCGTCCTTTTTGTCTACTATGCATAGTGGACTATTGTACTCAGGTCTCGCGGCCTCAATTACACCTTCGTCCTCCATTCTTCGTAGTTCACTTAGAACCCTTTCCCGGTATGACCATGGCATGGCATAAGGGGATACCCGAAAGGATCTATGTTTCTTTACCTCAAATTAAATTTGATACCCACTAATGCATCCGGTTTTGGGTACGAAGATCTCTGCGTTATTTTTGAGTGCAAGCTCCAACTCTTTTCTATTCTTATTATACATTATAATAAACATTTTTGGAGCAGCGATCAAAAAATTAAAAAAAAATTCCTTTTAAAATTCAGTCTTGATCGCATCACATATGTTACAAGAACATAGGTGACCGGTTTCAGTCATGTCATATGACCATCATGAGACCAGTAATTTAATTTAGAAAGTAATAGAAACCTTACTAGATTGACAATAAAATATGACAAATATGCAGTCATGCAAAATATGCAGTCATATGGTATCCTTGGCAACCAATGTCTGGAAGTGTTGCGATATTTCCATACCCTTTCCAACCAACGCACCTCGTACCTTTGTTTCTTGTACTGTGAGCACCGGAGAATTAACTAAATCTTTGCATTTAGCAAACAGCCTATCTGAAATAGCTGAGAGTTCACTTCCACTATCTATTACAGCAGTACCCATAATTCCTCCAGTTTGTACTTTTACCACGGGATAGATCTCCAGTTTGGTTAACGTTTCCTTTTCATCAAGTAATATCTCCCTCATGTCCTCAAATTCTATAATATTTATATTATTACTTACGAGACGGTTTACGGGCGCATTTTCTCCGGTGCTCGTTGTCTGGCCTAGTCACAGTTCATTTTCTATGTTATTCTGTGTTATTCTATTTTATTCTGGCGTTAGGTGGCCTAATTTCAATTGATTGTTCCCGATTCCTGTTGCTGTTCATTCCACCCCATCCTTGATCAGACTATTGATGAGTGAGAAACTCGTCAACGGTCTGATCAAGGATGGGGTGGAATGAACAGCAACAGGAATCGGGAACAATCAATTGAAATTAGACCACCTAATCCTGGGAGAGTCGCCCCATGCTGCGCTGTTATTTTGTGGCTCCCATCTCCGGTCATTTTGTTGCCTATATTCTTTGCCATAGTTCCTCCATTGTCCATTGTTCCCGCTACGATCTATCTGGTCCATGTTTTGGTGACGCGGACGACTTGCATTTTTCTTGCCAAGTATTGCCTCTATTATTCCCTCCGTTGTTCTCCCTTCTTTCACTTTGCACGTCTCTCTGCCTACGTTTCTCTCGCGCCTGGTGCTCGTTGAAAGCCAACTCTAACTCTCTCAGGATCCTGACTCCTTCTACATCACTTCCACATCGGCCGACGAGAGTTTGCTGGTAGGAAATTGGCAACTTCTTGTAACACGATCCTATGATCTCAGCCGGTGTGCATGGGTCGTCCGAATACTGATTCTTCTTGGTCAAGTTTTCGAAAAACTTCACCGGACTACGGAACGCTGAACTCTCCAAGTCTCTCCTCATCATTATATTCTGTTTGATCCTGTCCTGTGTCTCCTTGGACCATTATTTGTTTAAAAATGCGTTACGAAGCTCTTCGTATGACGTGCACGCTTTGGCAATGTTCCGCATGTATTCGGCCGTTGTTCTCTCTATATACGAACATACGAAGTCCAGTTTGTACAACAGAGGCCAGTGTGGAGGTTCTGAGAGCCGGGGTGATGCAAAACATTTTTTGATGAGTGTGTATTTTCTCTCTTCCGTAGGTGCTAAATGTAACTGAATAAAGTGAGAAAAATGCTTTTCACTCGCGTCAGTGTTGTGCAGGATTTTAACGTGCATGCGATTGCTGACGGGCGGTTTTTGAGATGAGATTTTTTGTGCACTGAAGAGATTCAAACGAAAACATTATATTTGCGGAGACCTTAACGACAGAAGTGTAAAAATAATTTGGAGAGGTCACCGCGCAGTACATATTTTCGCCATATCTGCTCGAGCGCTGTTAGTATCGCCCGCGAGACACAGCAGTGGGCAGGCCGGCTGTGGCCCGAACACTTCCTCCTGCTGTCGTATCGCGCGAGTGCTAATTTACGGTCGCAAACTGTCAGTTCCTTACAGTGTTTGCTCGTCGGGTATTGCAGGTGTTAGCAAGGTGTACTGATAGCCTCACTGTATTTTTCCTCTAAAAAGAAGAAAATCCCCGACGATGAAATTTTCTTGTCTTTGCGCACAAAATTTGTTGTTATGCACTGTCATCCCGTAGATGTCGATATTTCGCTGTGAGCAGTGGCAAACGAGAGCCGCAACTTTCGAAAAAGTGAAAGCTTTTCTTTAGAAAGAATGGCCTACCATTGGTGATATTAGTGCCATACAGATTGTGTCCGAGTTGAGTGTTTTGAAAATTATTTGTGTGCAACAATTCGCTATTACTGGCTTCTATTTCCTTCAAAGAGCGTGCTAGAATATTTAATTTCACTTGCGATAATCTCAAATAGGTTTCAAATCTAGTATACAATGCAAAAAAAGAAAATAAATAGTTAAAATGTCGTGCCACGAAGGAATTATCCGAGTGCGACTGCAATCGGTAGATGTGACGTACATGTAGAGGCAAACAAACGATTACAATTTAAGAAAAATAGGATGATTTATTCAAGAGAAAGAGCTTCAGAAATTGAGCAACTCATTAACACGTAGGTCCACCTCTGGTCGTTATGCCTGGCACTGGCTGACAGAGTGGTTGGATGTCCCTCAGAGGGATACCGAGCTGGTTGGAGGGCCCAGCCCGTAATGCTCCAAATGTTCTCAATTGGGATCGGATCCGGCGACCTCGCTTTCCAACGTACGGTTTGGCAAGCACGAAGACAAGCAGTAGAAACTCTCGCTCTGTGCCAGCTGGCTTTGTCTTGCAGAAATGTAAGCCCAGAATGGCTTGCCATAAAGGGCGATAGAGCTGGGCATCGAATATCGTCGACGATGCGCTGTGCCGTGAGGGTACCAAGGATAACTATCAAATGCGTCATCGTACGCAAAGAAATGTCATCTGAGACCATCACTATTGGTTGTCGGGCCGTATGGTGAGCCACAGCCAGGTCGATATTCCGCCGCTGTCCTGGGAGTCTCCAGACACGGTTCAGTTCGAACTGGGATTGATCACAGAAGACAATTCTACTGCATTTATTGAAATTCCAGGCCGAATACGTGTCTGAAGAAGCCCCTGCTAGCGGTAGCAAACCAACCTTACTGTCGCTGAACACACGGGCTGACAACCAGTAGGCTTTGCATAGTACGACCCCTTTGACTTTCATCCGTGGCGCCCTCACAGTGCAGCAATATTCTTATGCCCCGTCTTGTTTCCCTCCACGGCAGGCCGTCCTGGGATTATATTTCAGCAAGATAATGCCCGCTCGAACACGGCGAGAGTTTCCATTGCTCGTTTCAGTGCCTGCCAAACCAAACTTTGGCGAGCAAGCTCGCCAGATCTCCCCCAGCTGAGAATGTTTGGCACGGCCCTCGAACCGGCTCAGGAGTTTGACGGTCTAACGCCCCAGCTACACAGATACCTCTTAGGAGGACATCCAAAAACTCTGTCAATCAGTGCCAAGCCGAATAACTGCTCGTAGAAGGGTCAAAGTTGGACCAACGCGTTATTGACTTGCTCAATTTGTGAAGATTTTTGTCTTGAATAAATCATCGTATTTTATGGATATTGTAATCATTTGTTTGTCTCTCGTGTCAATAACTGTCACCACGTGATATTTTACGTAACATGCCAAAAGAAATCACTAAAATGGTGGTAAAACATGTAACAGTACTCCAAGAAGCTACTTCAGGCGGGTATAAAATGAATGTGCACAACGGAAATAACTGAACGCGAAAATGAAGATTTGGCCCTGTCTGACTACCCTCTAAAGCAGATCTAAGGATCTCTTGATGCTGATACCTCCTCCTTCTTGCTCTTTAACAAATAAATTACAACATAAACATAAATGAATGATTAAAGGATCTAGTAACTGTAAAATGATAAATGCTGTTTCTCCTTGTCCATTTATGGTATATTAAAAGTTCGTTATCTATTACAAATATTGATATATCAATTTCCAATGGACATAAAGAGACACAAATGAATTTTCTAACTAATATTATTGATTAGTTGCCCAAATCTGCCCCATTTTATGGCTACGCGGTGTAATATAAATAACGCGAGATGACTGACATCATCTACGTACCAAACACTAGAAGACACAACTTTCAAAGATGACCTACAGTGGTCTGCAACCTTAGTTGACATAAAACGTACGTGATCACAGCTGTTTAGCCTTGGAAAAAAAAATGGAAATGAAGTCCCATGCTTCTTTACAGAGCGTAGGGGAACGATGCGGGAGACCCGCACCGCCTTACTAGGCAAGGTCCTAATAGAGGTGGTTTGCCGTTGCCTTTCTCCGACCGTAATGGGAATGAATGATGATGATGAAGACGACACGACAACACCCAGTCATCTCGAGGCAGGAAAAATTCCTGACCCCGCCGGGAATCGAACCCGGGACCCCGTGCTCAGGAAGCGAGAACGCTACCGCGAGACCACGAGGGGTGGACCTGTTTAGCCTTATAGTCCTAATAAGCTGAAGCAGCAATATCACCGTATGTACTGCGTTCGATGAGTCAGAGTGATGGTAATCCTACATGTCTGCGACGATGGAAGAACTCCAGCCACAAAATAAACTCTTTCAAACACTAGGAACGCAGATTGGTATAGTCTAATATTATCTTCTCCTCTCTCTTTTCTACAGACAAGAAACGCGAATTCCCAGCTACAAGGACGGAATTCAGATAACGTCTCTTCGTGAGTATAGACAGAAGAAATGCTCTCAGTCACTGAACACTGTGGACTCAACGATGAATCCCTAGCCAGAGGCGTAGTCCAGAACGTATAAATTCGCAACAGTACAGTGCCTAATCGTTATAACTATAAAAATATCCTGAGAGCGAAGATGTCGATCTGTACCAACAAAAGCTGATACTGAGCGACCATCAAACCTTGGAGCTCAAAACGGAAGACCTCTTCTCTCCACCGCTGGCTTTAGAGCAGGAAGGCGAATCATGTTCTCTAAACCACAGAATATTCTCCCTGTCTACAGATTCCTCAGAATGCCGACCAACCATAATTTAGTCTTCTGTCGTCCAGCGCGGAAAGTCTGCGAGGAAATACCTATATTCATACAATGGTACGCTTCTAAGAGTAAAAATCCTCGGAAATAACGCAGCCTGCGATTTCTTACGTAACGCTTCCTCGTTCCTCTCTGCTGCATCTAAGATTTTTAGAGTTTCCGAAGTATTATAAGGTTATGCTTTCGGCCCCACTACAAAACCGGCCGGCCGCTGCTGTATTGTGCTTCCGCGCTCAGGTGCGCCGACCGTCTGTCTTGGCACTTACTGTGTGAAGCAGGACCAACACACCTGTGCAGGCTTTTCCACCCAGTGCTTGAGTTATGGCGTTCCAACCTCTACTAGTATAGGCAATCATTCATTACACCGTTTTTATAATAAAGACACTCCATCACCTTTCATGAAATAAGCGTTAACGATTATTATTTACAAGCCGGCCATTGTGACCGGACCGTTCTAGGACATTCAGTCCGGAACCGTGCCGGCCGGTGTGGCCGTGCGGTTCTAGGCGCTTCAGTCTGGAACCGCGTGACCGCTACGGTATCTGGTTCGAATCCTGCCTCGGGCATGGATGATTGTGATGTCCTTAGGTTAGTTAGGTTTAAGTAGTTCTAAGTCTAGGGGACTGATGACTTCAGATGTTAAGTCCCATAGTACTTAGAGCCATTTTTTGATTATTTACAAGGTGCAAGTGACAATGTCAGTCTACTTTAAATATTCAGCACATACTGGATTCTCAGACGGGATCCCACATCGGCGCTCAGCAGGAAGACAAGGGAGCTACTAAAAAAAAAAACTCTGGCCCCTCCGACGAACTGGTGAAGAACTTACGGCCGAGAGCACCTAGGCCACCAAGACTGTACGGTTTGCCAAAGGTTCATAAGGAGAACGTCCCGTTGAGACCGATTGTTGGCGCTATTGGCTCTCCTATGTACAGGCTTGCAAAACACTTAACTAAATTGTTGGCGCCTATAGTTGATCATTGCCCACATCATATTACGAATTAATAAATGTTTGTTGATATCATAAAACAAATGAAGAGAGGCCCAAATGATATCATGGTCAGCCTCAACGTGATTTCTCTGTTCACCAAAGTACCTGTGGATGACACATTACAACTGTTGGCGGCTCATTTTTCCTCAGAAATTTTGGAGTTGTCCCAGCATACCTTGACGATCACTTACTTTTTATACAGTGGAAATTATTATGAAATGACGGATGGGACAGCCATGGGTTCGCCACTGTCACCAGCAATAGCTAATTTTTTCATGGAGGATTTTGAAGAACGAGCGTTGAGCAGTGCTCACCTCCGCCCATCATGCTTCTACAGATACGTCGACGATACTTTTTTAATCTGGCCACGCGGGAGTGACACGGTGCAACAGTTCGTCGAACATTTAAATGCTGTACATCCAAACACAAAATTTACATTGGAGGTAGAGAAGGAAGGGAAGTTACCTTTTTTAGATGTGTTGGTGGAGCGAAAGCCGGATGGACGACTGGGCCATTCTGTGTACAGGAAGCCAACCCATAAGGACTTACATCTGCATAGCCACAGCTTCCATCATCCGTCTCAGAAGAGAGGTATGCTGAACACTTTAGTACACAGATCCAGGATTATTTACGACCAGGACCACCTCGCTCCCGAGATTAACCATTTGACGACTGTTTTCAAGAGGAATGGTTATTCTGCCAGTGAAATTAAATCAGTATTGTCCAAGAAAGTGAGACACGATGCCGGCCATATACAAGAAGAGGACCAACACATAGGGCGGCTTCCTTTTTGCTGTGCTACAACGAGCAAGATAGGCAGAGTCCTAAAGAGGCAAGGAATAAAACCAGATTTCCGACCACCTAGGAAAATTAAGGAACTGTTGAGACCAGTCAAAGATAGTCTCGGCTTAAGAGTGCCGGGAATTTATACTATTCCTTGCGAATGCGTTAAGAATTACGTGGGCCAGTCTGTAAGAACCGTTGCCGACCGCTGCATCGAGCACCAGCGCCACCTGAAATACAGGAATTTGGAAAAATCAGCGGTGGCTGAACATAGCCTGCTAAACAAGCATAAGATTTTATTTGAAGAAACAAGAGTAATAGCCTACTCTGTGATCCGGGAAGAGATCGAAATTAGACTTAGCGATAATAACTTTAACAGAGACAACGGCTACGCACTTAGCAACACTTGGAAGAGTGCACTGGATCAAGAAAAATCGCAGAGAAAAACTTCCCGCACTTTACCTCCTGATTCAAGGGATGGCGCTGCAAGCAACGCGGGATAGAAACTACATCTATGGAAGTAGAGGGCACCACTTCACTACGCGCCATAACGCTTTTGCTATGAGGTATTCCAGCCAATCAGAAGCCGTCCCTTGCATATAAAAGTGGGAGCCTCGGTAGTTCACGACCCCCCATCCCTCTTCTGGATTCTCCTCTTCCAGTGGCTCCTTTCCCCCCTCCCACTTCACTTTTCCTCTCCTTCCTCCCCTTTTTTCCCGTCATCTGACCAGTTTTCCCCCACCTGCTCTCGGGTGTGGTATGTCATATTTGTGCCAACTTTTTAGTGCAGTGTTTAAGTGAGTGTTCAGTGTTGTGCGTCTTTCCACAGTGTTGCGAACGGAAATCACTCTGTCGCTGGGTGTGCCTTTTATATCTCTTGCGAACAGGACCC
Source organism: Schistocerca piceifrons (assembly GCF_021461385.2). Classification (NCBI taxonomy): domain Eukaryota; kingdom Metazoa; phylum Arthropoda; class Insecta; order Orthoptera; family Acrididae; genus Schistocerca; species Schistocerca piceifrons. The sequence goes on from NC_060142.1 coordinate 26,518,668, forward strand.
AGACTGTCGCCGTGTTGTTTAATTGTCTGTCTATTATTTTTATGCTTCCTGTGTATTTTATTAGCATCATCAACCCTGTGTTTTATGTTTTAAGGTCCAGCATTTTCTGCCATTTTACCTGTAAGTCACCGATTTTATCGCCAACTGTTATTCTTTTTTCTTATCTTCATCTTTTTAAAACAAATTCTGTAGGCTGAAGAGCGGCGTAATAAGCTGCTGCCAGCCCGCCCCCTTCAGGGGGAATCGAAACTCAATAAAGGAAAAAAAAAATAGTTCACGACAGTCGGTTTTAGCCCTGACGACGACCATGGTGGCAGTGGTCGAAAGCTTGGAATTTTATCCTGAATTGACGCGGCATGTACACGGAGAGATTTTTATTCAAGAAATACGTCGCGAAAGACTTCGTATGTATATGAGTGCTTACAGTACAATAGCAAGCGAAAATTTTGGTGGCTGATGAATAGTTTCGAATTCATTACTAGTCTTTGTATGTGTTAGTGCACTTTGCAGATGATACAAGAGCTATAATTCATCGTGTTAGAGAGACAGTAACAGAATAAATGTGAAAAAAAGTGGCATACCCGTCGTCATGGAGAGAATAAAGAGACTGACTAGTTCTGTCGTAATGTTTGAGTGCTGGCACAGCTGCAAGACTTGAGAGGTGGTCATCAAACTTTAATCGTCATCTCAAACAGAGCTGAGTTACAGCCACGAAACCTGGTCACACTGTCAGCGCTTTCCTGCTTGGCATTTACTCCCATTGACGAATGACTTGGTGGTCACTGCGGTTGCTGCTGCCTGCATGGTTGTTATTTGGGAAAGGGCCTACCTTGGCATTCTTCTCGCCTTAATTCTGCAATTGCCAATTCGCTCATTCCAGGAGAGAGGTAAAGTTGTTTGGTGTCATGTCAGAAGAATACAGGGTGTGATATAAAAATTGAGAGTGTGGTGTGTACATAATGACTTATGGCTCTGTCGTGTTTAGGGACAGGAAACGTCCCCTCTGGCAGCTTCCCGCGATGATTCATCTCGATGGCCTCCCGTAACCCTTCTGGGAGACTTTGGTAGGGGAGAGCATTGTACCTGGAGGACAGCGAACCTAGAGGCCTTGGCGTTCTAGACAGTAGGCGCCGACGACGCCACACTAACACGTACACTGACCAGCAGCCAGAACATTATGGCCACCTATCTAATAGCCAGTAGGTCCATCTTTGTCACGGGTAACAGTGGCGACGCATCGTGGTATGGACGCAACGAGGTCTCGGTAGGTAGCTGGAGGAAGTTGGCTCCACATCTGCATATATTTTTTTTTTTCTTCGTCATCAGTCTACTGACTGGTTTGATGCGGCCCGCCACGAATTCCTTTCCTGTGCTAACCTCTTCGTCTCAGAGTAGCACTTACAACCTACGTCCTCAATTATTTGCTTGACGTATTTCAATCTCTGTCTTCCTCTACAGTTTTTGCCCTCTACAGCTCCCTCTAGTACCATGGAAGTCATTCCCTCATGTCTTAGCAGATGTCCTATCATCCTGTCCCTTCTCCTTATCAGTGTTTTCCACATATTCCTTTCCTCTCCGATTCTGCGTAGAACCTCCTCATTCCATACCTTATCAGTCCACCTAATTTTCAACATTCGTCTATAGCACCACATCTCAAATGCTTCGATTCTCTTCTGTTCCGGTTTTCCACAGTCCATGTTTCACTACCATACAATGCTGTACTCCAGACGTACATCCTCAGAAATTTCTTCCTCAAATTAAGGCCGGTATTTGATATTAGTAGACTTCTCTTGGCCAGAAATGCCTTTTTTGCCATAGCGAGTCTGCTTTTCATGTCCTTGCTCCGTCCGTCATTGGTTATTTTACTGCCTAGGTAGCAGAATTTCTTAACTTCATTGACTTCGTGACGATCAATCCTGATGTTAAGTTTCTCGCTGTTCTCATTTCTACTACTTCTCATTACCTTCGTCGTTCTCCGATTTACTCTCAAACCATACTGTGTACTCATTAGACTGTTCATTCCATTCAGCAGATCATTTAATTCTTCTTCACTTTCACTCAGGATAGCAATGTCATCAGCGAATCGAATCATTGATATCCTTTCACCTTGTATTTTGATTCCTTCCTGAACCTTTCTTTTATTTCCATCATTGCTTCCTCGATGTACAGATTGAAGAGTAGGGGCGAAAAGCTACAGCCTTGCCTTACACCCTTCTTAATACGAGAACTTCATTCTTGATCGTCCACTCTTATTATTCCCTCTTGGTTGTTGTACATATTGTATATAACCCGTCTCTCCCTATAGCTTACCCCTACTTTTTTCAGAATCTCGAACAGCTTGCACCATTTTATATTGTCGAACGCTTTTTCCAGGTCGACAAATCCTATGAAAGTGTCTTGATTTTTCTTTAGCCTTGCTTCCATTATTAGCCGTAGCGTCAGAATTGCCTTTCTCGTCCCTTTACTTTTCCTAAAGCCAAACTGATCTTCACCTAGCGCATTCTCAATTTTCTTTTCCATTCTTCTGTATGTTATTCTTGTAAGCAGCTTCAATGCATGAGCTGTTAAGCTGATTGTGCGATAATTCTCGCACTTGTCAGCTCTTGCCGTCTTCGGAATTGTGTGGATGATGCTTTTCCGAAAGTCAGATGGTATATCACCAGACTCATATATTCTACACACCAACGTGAATAGTCGTTTCGTTGCCACTTCGCCCAGTGATTTTAGAAATTCTGATGGAATGTTATCTGTCCCTTCTGCCTTATTTGACCGTAAGTCCTCCAAAGTTCTTTTAAATTCCGATTATAATACTGGATCCCCTATCTCTTCTAAATCGACTCTTGTTTCTTCTTCTATCACATCAGACAAATCTACACCCTCATAGAGGCTTTCAATGTATTCTTTCCACCTATCTTCTCTCTCCTCTGCATTTAACAGTGGAATTCCCGTTGCACTCTTAATGTTACCACCGTTGCTTTTAATGTCACCAAAGGTTGTTTTGACTTTCCTATTTGCTGAGTCTGTCCTTCCGACAATCATATCTGCATATATGTCACCTAATTCCCATAAGTTATGGGACTGGGCAATGAACTCCGACATTACGTTCAATTGCGTACCAGATGTGTTCGATCGGTTTCGGAATCAGCATACTGTTCCTTGAACCACTCCATCAACCTCCTGGACTTGTGATATGGCATATTATCCTTTTCACAAACGCCACTGCCACTGGGAAACATGACCGTCACGAAGTGGTGTACGTGGTCTGCGACCAGTACACAATACTCCTTGGCCATCATAGTGCCTAGCACGATCTCCATTGGATTCCCACGTGAATGTTCCCCAAAGCATAACGAAGCCACCACCAGCATGCCTGTGTCTCGCAGTACAGGGGTCAATGAGCGGTTCCTCTGAAAGACGACGGTTTCGCGTCATCCCATTGATGTGATGAAGAAGGTATCGGGCTCCATCAGACCATGTAACACCCTGCCACTGCGCGAACGTCCAGTACCGATGGTCACATTCCCATTTCAGTCGTATTTGCTCATGTCATGGTTTTAACATTGGCACATGCATGGGTCGTCTCGCGGAGGCCCATCATTAGGGGTGTTGGGGGCACTATGTGCTCTGAAACCCTTGTACTCTGCCCAGCATTAAAGTCAGTCTGATGTTAGTCCCCCCCCCCCCCCCCAGTTCGCTGCCCATCCTGTTTTACCAGTCTGCTCAGCCTACGACGTATGACATCGGTAGTGAGGGGTGGCTTCCCAGCCCCACGATGTCTGGACATGATTTCACCATGTGTTCGAGACTCTCACCACAGCAATCCTCCAACACCACATAAATCGTGCAGCTTCAAAACGCTCATGCCGAGCCTCCAGGCCATCATAATCTCTTCTCGGTCGGACAGATCGCGTGCCTTCCCCATTCTACAAGTGGTCAGCACGTTCTCTGATACTGCATGAACTGTACATGTGTCGGACTAGCTGCTATCGCTGGGACGGTTTTATATCTATGGCAGGTCGGATGTCATAATGTTCTGACTGATCAGCGTACATTGTGCGCGTTGCAGCAATCTCATCTCACAGAGTTCAGATGACGCGAGACTTCGCAACCCTGGAACTCAGTGGGCAGCCAGCAGAGGGTGTCAACAGCAACTGGCCAGGACACCAGGTGGCGTACACAGTGATCATAGAGGTCATTGACATACTACACTTCTTCATGCATCCATCGTGTCAGGTGCCAAAAATAGTTCCACAAACATCCTTCAGCGAGGTGGCTTTATAGGCTGGCAAATGAGCACCAGACAGCAGTTCTGCCACTACCGACAACTGGACGACCTTCACCTATGCTGCACCGAGGACTGAGCCGCCGCCCTGGACAGCACACTGCCTCTGTAGCCCTGGCACTCTGAGAGTTCGGCGGGACTCGCAACGATATGAAAGTGTCAGACTAAGTTTTCTGTCCTTGTCGAACCTGTAAGCTCTCTTTACTCTTGGACTCTTGAGACTTCAGCAAGTGAAGTACTTACGTAACATTTCGTCAAGTGCTTGTTCTTCTCTAAAGAGGCCTGCAGAATTGCGCACTAAAACCGAGCCAAGGGAAGTTTATGCCTGTTACAATTCTGAAAATTATGTGAATTTGTAGGTTTAAACTAATTTCATTCGTGAAGAATATTTATTTTGTTTTTGGAGACTCTTTTTCAGACTCTCAGGAACTTGAGAAGTGTTGGACCTGTGTGTATCAATAAATTTGTGCAATTGTGATGTATCATTTTCTGAATGTTTTCCCAGAATGGAACACATCATCTGCCGCGAGTGTATCTCTCGTCTTCCGTTTCGTGTCGACTAGAGATTAATTTGAAAGATTCGTTGCTTCGATCTGTATTGCATAGGGTAAGCTGGCAATGCCCTTTTGCACAGGGAGTCCTGGTGGCAAGACGGAGGCGGAAGGCTGTTGGCAAGTGTGCCTCAGTGGGATGGGCTGTGGGCTACCTCGAATTCTTGTACTGGATTTTCGTTTCTTGAAGGGAATTCTTTGACGATTGTCTTGAGTAGCTTTAGACTTGTGTTCAAATGTTAATGCTGTTTCAAATGTTTGCAAGGATCAACTGGGGAGTTATTGAATTCGTTTGGGTTGATGCAGTTGTGATTAACCTTTCATGTGCTTTTAAGTGCTGTACAGAGCAGTTGGGTAGCCACTGTGTTCATTAGCTTTGTACAAGTTTGTTGTTTAAATTTACCAGTGGCTTTAGGTGTTGCTCAGATCATCTGGGCAGCTGTTGAATTCATTTGAGTTCTGCAGTTGTTGATTGCTGCACAGTTCAACAGGCATTTGATGGCGTGGTTTATGTTACTACAGATTTTGCTTTATATATATTAATGTGCATTTAATTACTGGACATCTCAACATAGCATCTTTTGAGTTGATTAGCGAAGTTGCAGGCTGATGTTGGTGCTCCTCATAGCAGTTGTGAATTGCCGATATTTATCATTTCTGTTAAGGCCACAGTAGTAGGCATTGGACCCCATGGAGATTATCCGTTATCAATTAAGAAGTTGTATGTTATTTATTAGTAGATTGAAATCCATTTGCATCGGAAGGTGTGGATGACGATAGTTTTAGAATGCTATGAAACAGCTTCGCGTATCTGTAATTAGTGCATGCACTAGTAGCCCAAGTGTGATTTCGTTCTGGTCACTCATTTGGTTGTTGAAATAATGGGTACTAAGATATTGTAATTGGGATAATTCCGCAGGCCTCCACTCAACAACTGCTCGTGGGGTCGAGCTCGCATTACAAATAGTAGCGCAACGTACTTACTGGGTTACATGGTAATGCCTACCGCTACGGTCAAAGTCAGCAGGGTTACTGGTGTAGCTGATTTGATTTCATAGCTATTTAAACTCGCAAGATAGAATCAAGCAATTATCTCCATAAGGAGAAACTGACATATGAAATTACAATCAGAGTGGTTTCACCCCAGAATACTGTCTCAAGAGATGTTGGAGCAAGTGGAAGTCCAGTCGAAACCACCTGATAGTGTTGCCCAAGGAGGAACAACAGATAGAATCTGCGGTTCCAGTCATCAAGAAGGCATTGGAAGAGCTTGATATTCAGCGTGATCTATTGATTAATAGTGTTCCATCCATAGCTCCAGTTCGGAAGCTGGGCACATGCTGGAACATTGCAGGAACAGAATTAAGAATTTGTTGTTGATGACCAAAATCACTTCTAATAGATCACTGTTGGTGGACCTGCAGGATAGGTGTTTTGAGCTAGTTTTGGATTGGGCTTGAGAGAAGAGGAGGTATGGTAGATAAAACAATATGGAATGCTGCCTGTACTCATTTCAGTAAGTTGTTGAATCTGCTTCAAGGCTTTTTGCAGGAGGTGGGTGCATTTTCAGTAAGTTCCTTTCTGTAGGCAGTTAAGCTTTCGTATTTTTCATATAGATTGTAAGAGAAGGGTTGAGCCTTATATGTTAGACAGGATGAGCTGTTACAAATACTAACCATGAAGGTTGATGGGGCTTGTTGGAGAAGGTGCAAAATGCATGGGAGGGTGATATTAGCGCATAAGGTGATGCGAGAGGTCATTCTTTTGTATGTTAGATGTGAGTGAGGTCTTAATGGGGCTGTTCACCTCCTATATAGATAGATGTTAGGAGAGAAGTAGAGTTTTGTGCCTAGGACTTAGTCAGTTGGAAGTTGTATGACATATTTTTGAAGGTATGTGGCTGGAGGACAAATACTCTTTTCGATTGCATTAACCTGATCATTCAGGGTATTGCTCAGTCTCAGAAGGACACGACAACATGATCCTAGTTCCTTGTGTATGCCTCCAACTATACGTTCGCGTCCAAGTACAAGCGAATGTTTTGTCTATGCACACCCATCCTATCAGACTGATGTCTTGTGGAAACCATAGTAGTGGGATGATGATGGCACTGGAGCACATTTGATATCAAATTGGTATGCAAATTAATTAAATTAATCAATTAATTATCCCCCAAACCCACATATGACATAATGGGTTTTACCGAATCAGCACATGGCTCCCTGCCCCCTCTCCTTCCCCGCACCTCCTGCCCATATGAATTTTCGCAGTAAAATCGAGTTTAGCTGTAAAATTCAACTGTAAGCTCAGAGGTTGTGATATTACCGGAAACTGTCGGAGGAGATTGTTTATAAAACGGAAATTTTTGACAGAAATTGTTTATAAACTGCGGATAGTTGGTAGAAATAGGAAAATATGGAGGACGGGAAATCAGGGAATTGTGCACTGCAGAGTACATAATTTTCATTTCATAGGACATGGATACTCTTGTTTATCTTCAGTTTGCATTTATATTGTGGTGACACCGCCATTAAGACCCTCCACATTGTGGCAATGGGCGCTACACATGGCGCTTATAATCCTGTATTTAACGTGCTGCACACCGCACGACAAGGTCATGGTTGTCCAGTGAGGGGTGACACTCACACAGTGGTCTGTGGTTGAATAAACAATCATGCAAGCCACTCCACATGCACCAGTTGGCATGCCATCTGGCGGTTCGTAGTGGAACCAAGTGACCCATGCCCCCTGCCCCACACAGGCCAGACCGCACCTGTCTTGCACAATGTTTAGGAATTGGCCCACATACACTGGGCCTGCCTCCCCCCACCCCGCACCCCATGACCCTCGATGACATCATGTGTTTTTCTACCTGGCTCATAGGTCCCTACTCCCTCTCCCTCCCTTCCCCTCTCTCACCATCACTATTGGTCGGAATTTCGAATTTTGGCAGGAAATTCAAGAAATGGTAGAATTTCGAAAATGGCAGGAATTTCCTTGCTCCAAGGCTGTGCTGGTGTCCCACTCCCAGCCCCACCTCCAGAAATTTGCGGGCAATTCAAATTTTGATATGATTGTTTGTTTCTGGTCACCAGACCAGAACCTGAGCTTGATATTTTTTCTCTGGTCACATGACCAGAGCTCAGCTGTCGTTGTGGAATGTGATGTGTTTGATCAATGAGATGAATGTAAATGATAGAGTGGCTTTCAATATTTGGATTACATGTACACATTTGATGGGCGACAGTAGCCACAGTTCACTACATGGGGAATGGAAGACTATCATTACGGAAGAGTGCAGGAGAAAGAATCAGAGAAGAATTTGGTTCAGCCAATTGTGGCAATGCCGAGGTATGGAGCCAAGATGCATGTTGCAACTGATACATGCCATGCACACACACCAACTGCTGAGATATTCCACATGAAGCATTTACTCTTCCAAAATGAAAGAGGCGGGTAGATGATGCTAATTTGCTTCAGTGTAAGCCGGCCAGTGTTGCCAAGCGGTTCTAGGCGCTACAGTCTGGAACAGCGCGATCACTAAGGTCGCAGGTTCGAATCCTGCCTCGGGCATGGATGTGTGCGATGTCCTTAGGTTAGTTAGGTTTAAGTAGTTCTAAGTTCTAGGGGACTGATGTCCTCAGATGTTAAGTCCCATAGTGCTCAGAGCCATTTGAACCATATTCCATCAGTGTAAACATATTCGTGTATGTAATTCACACCACTGAAGGGCTGCTCATCCCCATCCACTTCCCCCTCAACCAACCCATCCTCTCATCACTAGCTTGCCATCCTTGGTGCTGTGCAGAATGTGTTCTATCAAGGAGCTGCCAGTCTCTGACCAGAAGGAGATTAACACTGATGCTGCCTGTAAACGTACAGCCGTGGACTGCGCCCATAGTCTCCTATGTGTGGAATTGAAAGGATTTATATAGGTAGAGTGCTTGAAGAAGAAGAAGAAGAAGAAGAAGAAGAAGTAGTGTCTAGCGGATAATGGCTACGCAGCGGAGTGGTATCAAGATGCATTCTGCAAGTTGTGCAAACCGGTACTGTTGTTATAACTACTCGCCATTTGAGAAATTCACAGCCAGTTTTTCACCTCACAAGAGACGTCAGCCTCCAATCCAGAGGATCAAACGACTAGTCCACAATTATGCCACCAGAGGAGACGGCAGTAGCCAACAGGTAGGCAGCATCTGATCACACTGGCAATATAAGGCAGGCACAATGCTCTGCAGCCTCAGTTGCAGTCAGTCAGGCTGCACGAAGTGTGAGCCGAGATCGTCCAGCACTAGCCAGCCACAGCAGTAGCAGGAGAATAGGAAGAAGACGCAGAAGAGTAAGTACCCCTTGCTTAATTTCTGCATTTACTGTCGTTGTGAGAAAGATGAAGCCGCTGTTATCGCTTGTATCGGTTTTACTTCTTCACTCATCACCTGACATGGCGTCCTCCAGCCTCTTGGGGCCTGCAGCAGCGGCACCATCCAGTGAGTCGGGACCCACGGCAGTGGCAGCGTCCTGGGATCCTGTCACACACCTGATAAGTTTGTTGGAACAGGACAAAGAGCTGTTATTGTCCGCTGAAGACTCCCAGACTCGCAGACGTGCACTGGGGCTCCTAAACAGCATGACGCAAGTTGGTGCTGGACCCCATCATTCGCGCCATCGCAGAATATTCCATAGCCATGGAAAGAGGTGAGTACATCAGTACACGCATCACCACGGATAAATTAATAAGCATGCTGGGCGCTCAGTCTGATAGGATGGGTGTGCATAGACAAAACATTCGCTTGTACTTGGACGCGAACGTATAGCTGGAGGCATACACAAGGAACTAGAGTCATATTGTCGTGTCCTTCTGAGTCTGAGCAATACCCTGAATGATCGGATTAATTCAATCGAAAAGAAGTCGGCGACTTAACTGAAGGGAAAATAGCTCTTACCGGGAAGGGGGATCAGCATAATAAGAAGAGGGGATATATAAAGCCTCATGCTGCGCAGAAGTCCAATTAATATACAACGAGATATCACTGCACAGAAGGCCATTCGAGAGAAGCTATGGTTTATGAAATTAAGACATTTGGGCCAAGAACAGACACTGTTTGAAACCTTCAAACCAGTTACCAAATCTCTGTATGAAATCCCAATGAAATCACACAACGACGACTACGATAACGCTATTGCCGGTTTCATTGACACAGGACGCTAAAATAGACAAAACATTCGGCATCGGTGGTGGAAAACCAGGCATGTTTAAATGAAAAAGCAATGCACATAGAGGATAGGGAATTTCGAAGAACATCTTGTCTACTGAACTTTATTTTTCCCATTCCCATGAAAACTGTAAATTATTCAACTAAAGATCTTGAAATGTATCCTGAATTATTGCATTTCACTGATCTGCATAAGAATGTGAAAAGCCAAAGGAATGTGAAATACGAATCCATTATAAAACCTGTATTGGATCTGGCAAAAATAGCAGCAGCGATGATATTGACATTCAGCATAAAGGAGTGAGCAATCGACTACCACAGCATATACAGGGTGGTCCATTGATCGTGACCGAGCCAAATATCTCACGAAATAAGCGTCAAGCGAAAGGAACTACAAAGAACCAAACTTGTCTAGCTTTAAGGGAGAAACCAGATGGCGCTATGGTTAGGTTTTTTTAAATAGGAACCCCCATTTTTTATTACATATTCATGTAGTACGTAAATAAATACGAATGTTTTAAAAAAGCACTCCATCTTCAGGCCAAAAGTGGCCCATCGGGACCATCCGACCGCCGTGTCATTCTCTGTAGAGGATGCAGATAGGAGGGGCGTGTGGTCAGCACACCGCTCTCCCGGTCGTTATGACGGTTTTCTTTGATCGGAGCCGCTACTATTCGGTCGAGTAGCTCCTCAATTGGCAGCACGAGACTGAGTGCACCCCGAGAAATGGTAACAGCGTATGGCAGCTGGATGGTCACCCATCCAAGTGCCGGCCACGCCCGACAGCGCTTAACTTCGGTCATCTCACGGGAACCGGTGTATCCACTGCGGCAAGGCCGTTGCCATAATGTTTTAATTGGACTTTTTTCGCTTTATGATAGATGGCGCTGTAATAGTCAAAAACATATAGCTCACAATTTTAGACGAACAGTTGGTAATAGGTTTTTTAAATTAAAAGTACAGAACGTAGGTACCTCTGAAAATTTTATTTCGGTTGTTCCAATGTAATACATGTACGTTTCTTAACTTATCATTTCTCAGAACGCATGCTGTTACAGCGTGATTACCTGTAAATACCACATTAATGCAATAAATGCTCAAAATGATATCCGTCAACCTCATTGCATTTGGCAATACGCGTAACGACATTACTCTCAACAGCGAGTAGTTCTCCTTCCGTAATGTTCACACCTGCATTGACAATGCGCTGACGCATGATGTCAGGCGTTGTCGGTGGATCACGATAGCAAATATCCTTCAACTTTCCGCACAGAAAGACATCCGGGGACGTCAGATCCGGTGAACGTGCGGGCCATGGTATGGTGCTTCGACGACCAATCCACCTGTCATGAAATATGCTATTCAATACCGCTTCAACTGCACTCGAGCTATGTGCCGGACATCCATCATGTTGGAAGTACATCGCCATTCTGTCATGCAGTGAAACATCTTGTAGTAACACCATTTAGATTGCCATCGATAAAATAGGGGCCAATTGTCGTTCCTCTCATAATGCCGCACCATACATTAACCCCCCAAGGTCGCTGATGTTCCACTTGTCGCAGCCATCGTGGATTTTCCGTTGCCCAATAGTGCATATTATTCCGGTTTACGTTACCACTGTTGGTGAATGGCGCTTCGTCATTCAATAGAATACGTGCAAAAAATCTGTCATCGTCCCGTAATTTCTCTTGTGCCCAGTGGCAGAACTGTACACGACGTTCAAAGTCGTCGCCATGCAATTCCTGGTGCATAGAAATATGGTACGGGTGCAATCGACGTTGATGTAGCATTCTCAACACCAACGTTTTTGAGATTCCCGATTCGCGCACAATTTGTCTGCTACTGATGAACGGATTAGCCGCGACAGCAGCTAAAACACCTACTTGGGCATCATAATTTGTTGCAGGTCGTGGCTGACGTTTCACATGTGGCTGAACACTTCCTGTTTCCTAAAATAACGTAAGTATCCGGCGAACTGTCCGGACACTTGGACAATGTCGTCCAGGATACCGAGCAGCACACATAGCACACGGCAGTTGGACATTTTGATCACAATAGCCATACATCAACACGATATCGACCTTTTCCTTTGGTAAACGGTCCATTTTAACACGGGTAATGTATCACGAAGCAAATACCGTACTTATACGTTTGTGACTATTACAGCGCCATCTACCACAAAGCGAAAAAGTGGTCCAACTAAAACATTCATATTTCTTTACGTACTACACGAATATGTAATAAAAAATGTGGGTTTCTATTTAAAAAACGCTGTTGGTATCCGTTTGACCTATGGCAGCGCCATCTAGCGAGCCAACCATAGCACCATCTGGCTTCCCCCTTCAAGCTAGAAGAGTTTCGTTCTTTGTAGGTTTTTCTTTGATGCTTATTTCGTGAGATATTTGGCCCGGTCACTATCAATGGACCACCCTGTATATTACAACGATCCTGGTGAGCTAATATATTGACTACGACTGCTCGTGGCATCAACCGCTGCTTATAATACAGCTCATTCAAATGAAGGTGTTTCAGAAATTCCTGAGAGAGAGAGGTATCATCGAATAAGTATGGAGACTGTAGTCTGAGACTGCACAAACTAGCATGAAAAACATACCCTTATAAGTATATTATGACTAAAGGTTTCGACGACTTGTGGCAGGAGGATCTTGTCGACATCAGGGAATATTCACGTGTGAATAATGGCATCATATCTATTTTAATGGTCATTGACACTTAGTATAAATTTTTCTGGGCATTACTTGTGAAAGCGAAAACAGGGAAGGACGTCGCACGTGTGTATGAGCAATTTCTGCACATGGGAAAGAATGGAAGCCCAGACAACCTTCAAGCAGATCATGGCAGCGAGTTTTACAATAGATATTTCAAGATTGTGGTGGAGGGGTACGGAATACATCACTATCTCAGGGCGAGTACGGTGGAACGTCTGAATACAACAGTAAAAACCCTAATGTGGATGCATTTTAGTCTCCATGACTCACGAAAATTCACCGATGTTCTCCCACAAATAATTGCGCAATACAATCGAAGCAAACATCGCAGAATAAAAATGCGACGAATCGATGTCTGTGATAATAGACTTCTAGATACAGTATACAATAGTATTGAAATGGTAGATCCACACAAACAGCAATTTGATGTAGGTGATTTGACATACACTCCTGGAAATGGAAAAAAGAACACATTGACACCGGTGTGGCAGACCCACCATACTTGCTCCGGACACTGCGAGAGGGCTGTACAAGCAATGATCACACGCACGGCACAGCAGACACACAAGGAACCGCGGTGTTGGCCGTCGAATGGCGCTAGCTGCGCAGCATTTGTGCACCGCCGCCGTCAGTGTCAGCCAGTTTGCCGTGGCATACGGAGCTCCATCGCAGTCTTTAACACTGGTAGCATGCCGCGACAGCGTGGACGTGAACCGTATGTGCAGTTGACGGACTTTGAGCGAGGGCGTATAGTGGGCATGCAGGAGGCCGGCTGGACGTACCGCCGAATTGCTCAACACGTGGAGCGTGAGGTCTCCACAGTACATCGATGTTGTCGCCAGTGGTCGGCGGAAGGTGCACGTGCCCGTCGACCTGGGACCGGACCGCAGCGACGCACGGATGCACGCCAAGACCGTAGGATCCTACGCAGTGCCGTAGGGGACCGCACCGCCACTTCCCAGCAAATTAGGGACACTGTTGCTCCTGGGGTATCGGCGAGGACCATTCGCAACCGTCTCTATGAAGCTGGGCTACGGTCCCGCACACCGTTAGGCCGTCTTCCGCTCACGCCCAAACATCGTGCAGCCCGCCTCCAGTGGTGTCGCGACAGGCGTGAATGGAGGGACGAATGGAGACGTGTCGTCTTCAGCGATGAGAGTCGCTTCTGCCTTGGTGCCAATGATGGTCGTATGCGTGTTTGGCGCCGTGCAGGTCAGTGCCACAATCAGGACTGCATACGACCGAGGCACACAGGGCCAACACCCGGCATCATGGTGTGGGGAGCGATCTCCTACACTGGCCGTACACCACTCGTGATCGTCGAGGGGACACTGAATAGTGCACGGTACATCCAAACCGTCATCGAACCCATCGTTCTACCATTCCTAGACCGGCAAGGGAACTTGCTGTTCCAACAGGACAATGCACGTCCGCATGTATCCCGTGCCACCCAACGTGCTCTAGAAGGTGTAAGTCAACTACCCTGGCCAGCAAGATCTCCGGATCTGTCCCCCATTGAGCATGTTTGGGACTGGATGAAGCGTCGTCTCACGCGGTCTGCACGTCCAGCACGAACGCTGGTCCAACTGAGGCGCCAGGTGGAAATGGCATGGTAAGCCGTTCCACAGGACTACATCCAGCATCTCTACGATCGTCTCCATGGGAGAATAGCAGCCTGCATTGCTGCGAAAGGTGGATATACACTGTACTAGTGCCGACATTGTGCATGCTCTGTTGCCTGTGTCTATGTGCCTGTGGTTCTGTCAGTGTGATCATGTGATGTATCTGACCCCAGGAATGTGTCAATAAAGTTTCCCCTTCCTGGGACAATGAATTCACGGTGTTCTTATTTCAATTTCCAGGAGTGTATATTTCACAACACAAGACAGGATTTGAGAAGTCATACATGCCAAACTTATCACTTAAGATATTCTCCAAAGTGCAAAGAACGAATCCTAGAACTTACCTTTTAAACGCCAGTAGTGGTACTGAAATTGCAGGATGCTTTGACACAGATGAGATACAGAAGTGCTCAGAAATAGATGTATTTCTCGTAAAGAGGGTCATACGGCGTCGAAGGAATAGAGCGTTCGTCAGATGGCTTGGTTTACCTGCATCACAAACCAGCTGAATCGACGCAGCTACTGTGGACCTGAAACAAAACTTCAAAAACGATCGGCACGCAGTGATACATCTGCTCAACGAAGCGTGTATGGAACACGACACTGCATAAGCAGCAAATAAAGATCGGCACACCACCGATCGAATTTTAGATGGTAAAGCTAATGCAATATACGCGAGAAGAGATATTGGTACATGTCAATGTATTGCAGCAATTGCAGTTGAAAAAAAACCATGTGTCGTAAAGTTAAGAAGGGCTAAAGTGTGAATAAGTTCAGCCAAGTTATAAGCGCCAAGGAAGAAGAAAGACAACCATGCAGCTAAAAGGGCCTTGAAGCAGAAAGGAGCGAGAAAAAGAAGATCGATTGAACAGGCAGAGACATGTGTTCTGCAATTTTCGTCGTTGGGCGGTCATCTATGCATCATGCCCCTCCTGACGTTCCCGAATGACATATCGGAGGGGCATTAAGCATCAGTTCACAAGCTGATGTTTAGATGCAACGTCGTACATTGTGACTTTAAAAGAACATTCGTCTGTATTACGTGCAAAATACTTCCCACCAATTGATTAAAGCATTGGAGATTGGAATAGCACGCTAATGGGACCGGAGACATACAACACCATCCTAAATATCACAGAGGCTAACAATAAACTTCATCTGGAAATTAATGGTAAAAACGGAACTGTAGAAACTGAACCTGGTGCATACGGCATTGACGATTTAAAGGAAGTTTTAAAACAGTCTGGAAAAGGTATTGAGCCACGTGCAAACATCAGTACACCCAAACCTGTAATTATGACGGTAAATTCATAGGGTCACTCTAAGCAGAAGGGTTCCATAGGCCCACTACTGGTTTCACAACGAGACAGGTTTTGAAGACAGGTCCCAGTAAATTTCACGCATCTCATCGGACAGTGGTTATTTTCCATTTCAGTACAATCCGTTTTCAGTGTAATATTGCAACCATAGATTGTTTCTTTCAATTTACAGATTCGTGCCATCAGTTGGAAAAGGGTTGAGCCGTAGTAAAAATTGCTGTTTTGAAAAGCGGACAACAGCGCGTAGTGTAACGCAGTCGCCTTCCGTTTCCGGCGGTGGCGCCGCTGTGGCAATCGCAGCTTTGGTGTCTCCCTCTGGTGGGAAAGGGGAAAGGTTGCCTGTTCACGTGCATTTAAGGGGCGCTGTCAGCTCGGCAGGAGTCGGTCAGTGGCAGGCAGTTGGAGCCAGTCAGTCTGTCAGTTACTCGGAGGCAGTTGGTCAGCCAGGGCAGTCTGTCAGTCTGGGCGAGTCTGGTCAGTTGGTCATCCAGGTAAGTCTGGGTGTGTCTCTCGTCCGCATTGGTGAGGCGGTTAGTGTCTGTCGGTCGTTCGGAGTGCCAGTATGTGTTAGGCCGCCAGTCTGCTCGAGTTTGCTCAGGCAATGGGCATTGGCGGTTGGATGGATTGATCGCTAGGTCGGTGTCTTCCCGGGGCAGGGATGTTTGGTAGCCTGAGGGCATGTTTCCTCTGCAGGGGTGGGTCCACCGAGTGATCGCTTACTCAATGTCGGTCTGCCGTCTGGAGTGCCAGGATGTCTGTCGTTTGGATCGACCTTAAGGCCGGTTGGATCGATCGGTTGGTCGGTCGTGCACTGAGACACCAGATGACTTGTCCGTCTTGAGCGTCGGCGCATGTGAGGTCGCCACGTGAGTCCAGTGGGCCGCGCCGTATAGCGAGGCGTAGTGGCTTCGCGGCCGACACGAGAGCAACAGGAGCCAACCCACATCGGTCTGGCCGGTGCGAGCTGCGACGCCGTGAAACGGGAGATCGGTGCGCCTTCCTGCGTCCGTTGAAGCGGCTGGCAGCGGACGATTCGGGAGAGCGTTTTAGGGATGTTGCGCCAGGTCTTCGCCAGAAATCGCAGTTATCAGAAGCTGTGATTAGTGATATGTTGTTTCAGTTACTTGTTGTATTCTACTTGTGTCGTTGGTCAGTCTCTCGTCCCCAGCTTGCTCGTTTGTCTCTCGTCCGCATTTGTTAGGCCGTTAGTGTCGGTCTGTCTGTCTGTCGGTATGCCATACGTTAATAGCTGCCTCTGTCATGCTTGTCGGATTCGGTGTTAACCAATTTATAGAATTAAGGAGAAGTCTGAATTCCTGAAATATGTTTTTATCTTGGCTATCATCTTGCGAGGCGGTATATGTGTAATGTAGAGCATGTTGTACACTTTATGTAAGTCTGAATTTCATGGGTTTTATTTAAATAGTCATTTTTATAAAGTTGCCACCCTTCCAGTGTAAGAGTCCTTTTAAAAACAAATTGCACTTTTGGTGGAAAATAGTTTCTTAGTGGGGGTTGTCGTACCATTTCCATCCCTCTTACGGGGTGCATAGTTAATGTGTTGTGTGAGTTGTTAAAATTTTTAGTTTAAAGTAATCTGGTGTGTTGCAGATTTGCACCAGTGTAGTTGTTCAGAGTTCGTTGTGAGCGGTCGTCACTACGGCCGTGTTGAAAGATAGCGGCAAGCTTCTCAGCCCGAAGGCTCCTACTGTAACAAAAAAATTTTTTATTCTGCCTCTGAATAATTGTAACTTGATATTTCGAGTGTGCTAATCTGCTTATAATTTTAAATATGTTTTGAAAAAGCTTTTAGGAATAAAATTAACATTGCTTAAATTGTAACTTGATATTTCGAGGGTGCTTTTCTACTTATAAATTTTAAATCTGTTTTTGAAAAGGCTGTTCTGAATAAATTTCCATTGGTTGAAATTTAATTTGTTTCCATCAGTTATTCCTTGGCAACTACTTCCACGCTCACATAGTGTGTTAATGTTCTTGATGAATCGCTAGTAAATAAAGTAAGTTCTTTAAGAAAATATTTTGAAAGTTTAAATTCGCGGTTCAAGGTTATAACGTTGTTGAGACTCCACCAACGCTGTGTACCTTCCAGTGACAGTCCAGACGTTGCACTACTTGGAGCTGCCCACTGTAGACCAGAGTAAGCAACCAACATATCGACTTTCGTAGCGAGGAAATCACTGTACGACTACATCTAAGACAGGAGGGGCGTACAGTATAAAACCAGAGCACACGGTAATGTTTAATAACGATATTTAACAAGACGATCAAACTAGGATTGTCATCCATCACCAAGGCGCTTTTACTCTTCCATGCAAGAGTTTCGTATGTTTGGATGAATGGTTTAAGGAAAAGAGTGGTAGTCACGCAGTGGAATCAAAGCTTACACGTAATGCTCTGGCCTTGTGTTCCAGGAAATATGATATGAACTTAATGGGGTAGAGAGTGATCGTACACATAATGTAGGCGTAGCATCAACCTGTAAAACATACATCTAACAAAGCATATGTTTAATCATGGTTAATAGACGAGCCTGTGTGGAGAACAGCAAAAGAGTTCTGCAAACATACCTCTAAAAATGCTTATGGGGTATTTTAAGAACATTAGAAGAATTATTACGAATTCTAAATAGGAACTTATTCTGGAACAGAAAGAGACCAAGAGGAGGATTAAGTCATCATCAATAAAATTATATGGAAAATGCCACACTTCACTGTGGCAGACGAGGAGCGTTTGAAGCTTTTAAAGGTTCTGAATACCACTACATATCTGCCACTAACTTTTTACTACTGCAGTGGGACCAGGATGTATACAGTCTAGCGTTTGGCTTGTATTCTAGTTTCCTTGCTTCTTACAATGGTGGTCTGAAGAGGACGGATGCTTACTCAGTCCACAGAAATTCAAGGAGCTGGTATTAACCATCGTAATAGACTGCTCTAAGCAGGATGAGATAATTAAATCAGGACGAATAGATGTACAAAGCGAATTTGAATCCTCATCAAACTTCCCAAATCACAATGCAGCGTATGCTATAGTTCTGCATGACCATATGATTAACTTTTGACCACTTGATTGATTAATTTTAACAGGGAAGCTAAAACAGCTTAGGTCTGACTCGCGACTGACGGCACAGAAACTAGGTTTATTGTGCGGTATCGCTCCCTGTATATCTAGTAACGCCAACCAGTGCCCTTAAATAGTGCAAGGAGTCCCTCTACCAGTTTTGTGCTAAACACAATTTCTTCAGGTCTAGTTGTCCCGAAGATTCTTTATCTTTTACTCTCCAATGCCATGCATTCGAAGATTAGGTGTGCTCCAGTTTCTTTACCCTCATCACAGATCCTACATTTAGGGTCCTCTTCCGTTATACCCATTGTGTGTAGGTGTTTTTTGACATTCCCATGGTTCAAATGGCTCTGAGCACTATGGGACTTAACTTCTAAGGTCATCAGTCCCCTGGAACTTAGAACTACTTAAACCTAACTAACCTAAGGACATCACACACATCCATGCCCGAGGCAGGATTTGAACCTGCGACCGTAGCGGTCGCGCGGTTCCAGACTGTAGCGCCTAAAGCCGCTCGGCCACCCCGGCCGGCGAAATTCCCATGGTTGGGCATCATTAACTTACCATGTTTTTGTTTATGGACTTTGGTCCAATATCCTACGTGCTGTTTCCTAAGCCAGTTCCGTAGTTCTAATTTGATCATAGCCTTGGTGTTTGTCAGGACTGGTTCCGGTCCAATAAATGGAGTTGTTGTCCCCATCCTACCCAATCTTGTTCATTGCCACAGATCCCTGAGTGGTCTGGGACCCACACTAGGTACACTCTATTGTTTCCCCCTAGCTGCACCAGACCCCTGTGGCAATCTGCAACAATCTTAGATCTTGTTTCAGGAACTGCCAATGATTTCAGGGCTTCCTGGCTGTCTGAAAAGATGTAGATGCTACGGCTATTGTAGCACCTACGCATATTCTCCTCCACACGTCCTGATGGCAGAAATTTCGGTTTGGAATACCGTGGCCAGTTTCCCTAGAGATATGATGCTCTGCAGTCTTAGCTGAACCCCGTACACCCCTTCCCCAACGCCTTGATCTGTTTTCGAACCAAACGATGTCCCCCGTACGGTGCCGAACTGTTTTTCCCACTGCTCCCTACTTCCGATTATTATGTTGTAAGGCTTGTCGAAGCAGTTGGGAGTTATTATATAGTCGGTAGGCATTTCCCCAGCCATTCCTATATTTACCTCACACACTATGTTAGTGTGCGATTCTGGATAGCCGAATGAGATCCAGTTTTTGCCAGCTTTAAGTCTGTGTGTCCCTGCTGCTGCCTCCACCTTGACCCAAAGGTGAAGTGGAGGCGTGTCCACCATGGCTTGCATTCCAGCCGTTGGTGTGCTACTAATTCCGCCCATTATGGCTAATCAGGCCAATCTCTGCACCTTAGCAATCTCCTTAGCAGCAACCAGCTGTTCTACCTTCTTCCACCACACTATGGCCCTGTAGGAAATCCTAGGTCTAACCACTGTGGTGTATATCCAGTGCATTCCCCTGGGGCTTAGGCCCCCGTTTTTGCCACAAGCCCTCCTAGTACTCACTAGAGTACTTTTTGCCTTGGAGCAGGTGCTCTTAATGTGAGAGGTCCATGTTAGCTTCTCATCCAAAGTTACCCCTAGATATTTCACTATCCCCTTCATAGGTAGAGTTTCATCAAAGAGCTTTAGATCCCAATTTGTGTGTTGAATATGTCTCTTCGTAAATGGCACCACAACAGTCTTTTTAGGATTAACTCTCAGATCCTGTTTAATGCATCATTTTTGCAATATGTCCAATCCACCTTGTGCCATATTCCTGCCTGTGTCAGTGAATTTGCCAAGTATTACTATGACAAGGTCATCTGTTTATCCTTGGCAGAAGCATTGTCAAAAACTTAGGTCATCAATGAGTTCGATCACTACTAGATTCCACAATAGAGGAGACAAGACCCCTCCTTGTGGGCGGCCTCTATTGGTCTTAATTACCATCTTTTCATTCATCATGGTAGCCTCTAGCTTCCTTCCACTAAACATGGCCCTGGTCCATCTACATATAGTGGTCCCCAGGTCACGCACCTCTGCTGCCCTTACCATGGAATCGAAGGTCGTGTTACTGAAAGCCCCCTCGATATTCAGGAAGATGCATAAGGCTATTTCTTGGAAGCGAAGTGCTTTTTCCACCTTCCCAACGAGTTGGTGAAGAGCTGTCTCACATGATTTACCTGGTTGGTATGCATGTTGGTTCTAGTGTAGAGGTACCCTACTTAGCCTCCTCTCCCTGACATACACATTAACGAGTTTTTCTAATGAAGGAGGAAAGACTGACTGGTCTCATATCCTTGGCCTTGGTATGATCAGTTCTCCCTGGCTTTGGAATGAAGACAACCTTCACTGCCCTCCAAGCATTGGGAATGATTCCTACAGCTAGGCTAACCCCGAATGGCCTGCCTGTTGCAGAAGAGCTGGAAAAATTCCATCTGGGTCAGGTGACTTGAACGGTTGGAATGTTCCCACCGCCCACTGGATTTTGTTGAAGTTCACACACTCCTTGGCTGATTCCCAATCCTCTCTTCGAGTGCCTGAGAACCGTTGTCTCTCTCTGGGGTCACATACTGGTCTATGTTGTCCAGCAGAGCATATTGAGGAAAGTGAGTTTTGAGGAGGAATTCCAGCGTCTCACGTGCTGTCTTTGTATATTCCCCATCCTCCTTCCTCAATGTACCTCCTGGATTGGATGGTACTCCAGTGAGAATCTTGTGAAGTCTGGCTTGTGCAGCCGTGCCCTCCACTTCCTCACAGAATGCCTTCCAGGATTGCCTCCTTTGCTTGTCTTATTGCAATATTGTAATTGACAAGGGCCTCACGATATTTAGACCATTGTCTTTTATGTCTCACAATATTAAACAGTCTCTGTACCTGTTTCTTTGCGTTTCCTGTTTGTTATTCCACCAAGGATCACTCCTATGTGTGCACTTCCTGGTGATTGTGCAGTTGTTCTGATATGTGGTCACTATGGCAGAGGTAACATCCTCTGCTTCTTCCTCAAATTCTACTGGATTCCTTATCGAGGTTTTAATTTCCAGTAAGCCTAAGTCATGGTCCCTCCTATATGCCTCCCAGCCTGTTTACCTGGGATTCCTATAGGTCATGGTCTGTCTCATTCCCATTTCAACCTTGAATTTGATGTACATGTGGTCCGATGAGGGTGGCTCCAACACAACATGTCATTGTTTGACACAGCTACCCATTGTCCTTGAACCAAAGGTTATGTCAATTACTTCTTCCCTTCTGCTATTCGTGAATGTAGGTTCATTGCCACTATTCAGGACCTCAAAGTTGTTAGCTAAAGGAAATTCAAGAAGGTACTCACGTCTACTGTTGGTGTCCTTGCTGCCCCACACTAGGTTGTGGGCATTGGCGTCCCATTCCACCAGCAGTTGATCACCTTGCCGATGGCATGTCTCTACCAGTCTCCTCACCTCCATGGGAGGAGGAGAGATAGAGATGTCTTCGTAAGGAAGGTATGCTGATGCCAAAATAATTTCCCTCGTGATGCCTTCCTCACATTACTGCATTGTAATGGTCACTAAGTCCCTAGAGCAGAAATCTATCACTAGCATGAAAGAAATGCCATTTCTTCCATAAATGCATGTTCTGGAGTGTCTTAGATTCCTAGTGTAGATCAGCTTACCTCTAGTACCACTGAGGCCAGATTAATCTGATACACCTCCAGGCTCTGTCTTGCTGCCATTTTTGGTCCTTGAGAACCCTGACAGTGACATGCGAGAACCCTAAAAACAGTTTCAGGTCTTGCTCCTGCATCACCTTCATGGACTTCTCACCAACCTCCACCACCAGGATTCGTCCTTCTGGAGCAACCTTTTGGTTGATCACCTTCCAGTCTTCTGTCGAGACTTTTGGGTTCTGGACCCTTATTTTCCCAAACAGATCTTGGGAGAGAGTTCCTTAAGGATCTTAGGTACCCATAATGATATCTTCACGGTCTTACGAATCTCCGCTGCTGTCTTAACCAGCAGCTTCACATCTTCCCATGGGGATATCATGGGCACCTTGTCCTTGAGCCATTCTACCGTGTGTGCACCCCCTCACAGACAAAAATGGGCGCACCACGATCTAGATAGACACTCTTGAAGCTGGGACCTGGGCCAGAGCCACTCAAATCTTTTCAAAGAGGGCCATCTGTACCAGTTTCTCCTGCTATGAGGTGATGGTCACCAGTGGATAACCTTCCTGGATAACTGCCATCCCTATTTCTTGCATCTGTTTTTTTTCTGAATTCACTTATCCAGAGAGGAGGGAGTCTTTGATTCCTACCTTATCCATTTACTACCTGTTTTTTGACGTTGTGGGAGTCTTCATGTCCCCTTCAACCTGAGAGAGTTTCCTGGAGGTCTTAGGTTCTAGTCCCTTTAATTCCCTCCACTTGTCTTTAGGAAGCCACTCTTTCCCTTTATTTTTCCTCTGTTCCCTGAATAACTTCCTCCTCTGGGCCCCAGACAAGCCTTTGATCTTAATCTGGTCTAGTTTCTCGGTTACAGTTCCCACTTCTGGCTCAGGTCTAGACCCAGATTCAGTAGTGGGAATGCCTTCCATCGTTTCTGTCCGCGATGTTTGGGTATCTGAGGTCTCAATTTTCCCCTCAGTTTGTTTTTCTTTATTTTCTATAAACGTGTGCGTATTGGTCCACAGCACGAATACCCCTGCAGTGTAAGGCTAATTACTCAGGGAGGTCGCCCAGTATCCCTGAGGCTCCACATGCAACACATCTTCCCGTGTGCCACGCACCCCTCGGCATGGATCGCATCACACCTTGGGTTGGGTCAGGGAATAGGGTAGGACTAGGAGTGAATAGGGAAGATGGGACGTTGTGGGACGCTCCTAGTCTGATCCATTGGCTGAGGCCATTCTGGCAGTAGGTCCCCTACCTTCGACAGAGCCCTCAGCTTCCCACGGACGGAGACAAGCCTTTCCACCTTCACGAACAGTGCTTCGTCAAGGTTGTGTCACCAAGAGAGGTTGACCACTCACTGGTGCTGTGCAGCATGTTGTATAAGTAACCAAGTGCTGTGTCACACACAGAGCATTTCACAATGGCAACCTGAGTGTAAACATGTTGCTGACGTTCAAGGTTACTATGATGATGGGGGCAGACAATTCATATTTAAATATGTTGCATTCATAGCACACATAGAAGATGCTGGTATAATAGAAACATTATCAGCAAACATTTCACTGTCGAGGCTTTTAAAGGATGTGAACTGTGTTAAACACAGAGGACAGTGAAGTGGCTAACACATTTTTCCCATAGACATCACTGGGACAATCCTGGTATACCTAGCAAAGATATGATGGCGTCGCCTGGAATATTCAGTCATCCTGATACCATCATCTATGTCAAAATGGTTCAAATGGCTCTGAGCACTATGGGACTTAACATCTATGGTCATCAGTCCCCTAGAACTTAGAACTACTTAAACCTAACTAACCTAAGGACATCACACAACACCCAGTCATCACGAGGCAGAGAAAATCCCTGACCCCGCCGGGAATCGAACCCGGGAACCCGGGTCATCTATGTCAAAGGCGAGGAGGAGGTCACATGGATGCATCGATTTTTCCAGTTGCATCTACTCAAGACCTGGAATTCTGTGGGTGCCCTGTTTGCCCATCAGCTCAAGGAAGAGATGATGTGTCGAAATAGTGTTGTCTGGTTATGAAAATGTGAAATTGGTTTTAAATGAATACTTTACCTCACATTCTGCGTTTTTCTTCCCTTCTACATAGCTTCCACTTGGATACTATGTAGTTTTGCTCAGATCCTACGTCTGTGGCTTTGTTGAAGCACAGGTGACATAATATCAGCCAGGTTTGCTACATGTCTCTGGAAGCGGACACTGTCACGCGCTGCCTATTCCTACAAGCCTAAATGTGTAGCACGATAAGTGAAATCCCATGCAGTCATTAGATATATTTTGTTTTCCTCCATCTTAAACACCACTTCCCTCATGCTTCAAACTAATACCTTGTGCATCTTGCACAGCCTTTATATCAATCTGTGAGGATAAGGATTTCTGAAATAACAACAAAGACGTATGGTAATCAATAACAATTTTTTCAATTTTTTTATTCAGGCATAAATATTCGCATTAGTAATATTGCTTTACATTCACAAATCTTTTTTGTTGTTGTAATACAGAAAGTAATACTGCTTTGAAATTCACAATTCTTGTTACTGTTTCATTTTTTTTTACACACATTCACAGTTCTTGGTTTTAAAAATAATGGTACTGGTTGGATTTTTTTTTACTTTGGATTGCAGTACCGATTGAATATTCCTATGTCGTTAACAGTACTGGGTGAAAATTTCTACATTACAATGCAGTAATGACTACAACTATTGCAGCGATACAATTTTCTTACACTATTACTTGTGAAATTCCACCCAAGCAGAAGACATAATTTTGTACCTTAAATTTAGGTTTGTCCGGTATCTTTACAGAGCACCCGACATCATCAAATTTATAACATCCAAAAGTATTAAGGCAATTCCGTAACGGAATGTGTGCTCTGTATTCTGTTTAATGTTTCTCTTGCAAGCCAGGATTAACCACGCAAAACAAGCATTATCCTTTTCATTTTGGACATTAATACATGCCTTCTTATGGCATGGAAGCTTGATGTATCTGGATCCTCCTTTTATCAGATCATAGACATGCATCTGGATTCCGAGGTGTCGTATTTGGCTGAGTGCTTCAGCTGACCCTCTTACTTCCATCTGTGAAAACCGGGCCAGTATTGCACCCAAGGTAGATTCACGACACCACTTGGCGATTGGTTTTCTCTAAGGTATAACGTCACCTCACACGCACGCTTTTCTCCTCAGCAGCATTCTGTAGTTTGGGAGGGTGGGACATCTCACAGCAGAGTACTGCATTACATTTAATGTCATTAAATCTCGGATCATCTGGGGCTTTGAGGAGGCCTGTCAGCAGCACCAGGAGGCACACTTCTAGAAACCTGACTGGATCACAATAACCCCCGGCCGGGTTCTCAATTCTAGTGAAAGAGATACACCCCTGAAAGGCTCTCGCTACAGTTGAGTATTCTAGAGAGGTCATGACACCACCAATGTGATGTTCTTGACCGAGGACAGGAGAGAGCACTACCGCTGGCCACAGGTTCATTATCACTATCAATAAAACTACGTTTAGGGGAAGCCAACAACTGTGTCCACCTATAGGATGATTGCGTTGCAGAGGAGGCGCCTTCCGGGATGAGGGGAACTCGCCAAGACACACATCTTTCGTTGCCAGCAAGGGCGAACAGTCGCAGGCGGAGTAGGAGGATGTGGCGGCTGTGAGGTCTTGTGGGAAACATTCAGGCAGTGGAGAGGGTGCTCCTGGATGCTGCTGCAACCTGAAGCTGGGGAGGTGAGAGGTCATTGCTGTTCTTCTGAACCACCCACAGGACACCAGAGGGGCAGCAACGTAGCGGCTGCAGCTGGTTCTGTTTCCCTCTAGCACGGCCACGAGCAGTGCTTTGCACTGAGTTGCACACCGCTCAGGTGAGGCGAGATTTACTCCATTACGCAGAAGTTATTTACTACCTCATAGTGTGACGTTCTTAGAGTGATCATAGGAGGCCAAGTTACTCCACATTGGAAATTATAACATGCAGTCTGGTAAATCTAAATGTCATAAATAAAAGAGTAACCGAAACTTGCATCATTGTTTATTGAGAAATAAATCTAACCTATGTAGAAAATATCCTAGCACTGATAGTATGCCCCACCAGTCAAAGTAGATTTCCAAATACTTGATGGTATTTAATTCAGTAGAATCAATAAATCGAAAGTAAGTAAGCTCAGAATGAAAATAATTCAAATTTTAAAGGCAAGCAGTACGGCAAATGCATATCTCTACCCTCCATCTAAGTTGATTATACTGGCTGTTGACTGATTCACGGAGCATTATCCCTTGTGCAGTATTTCAATAACCTGAGTGATAAAAATCAGTTATTAATGTTCAGTAACTATCGCGGCCATACTTACAAATTTTGCCCTGTCGTCAATAGCAACAACTACCAGTAAGAGGTGACTATCAGCTACAGTCATCAAGATTGTTATACAGTGGAACAAGAAATAATGCCCATAATAAGAAGAAACGAATTTATATTTGACAATAGCAGGTATTAGGATTTAACACAGCCGAGTGTGAGTTTGCAATATGCTGGTATGTTAATAATGAGCCAGTCTGTGTTGGTGGATTCAAGCAGTTCCGTGACATCGTTGGACCTGGAGTGGGCCAGTAGAAACAGCATTTGTTGCGAATGGGTAAAAACTGAATAGGAAATCATATAAGTAGTCGCAGCTACCAACACCCAAATGGATGAAACTTCCTGGCAGATTAAAACTGTGTGCGGACCGAGACTCGAACTCGGGAACTTTGCCTTTCGTGGGCAAGTGCTCTAGCAACTGAGCTACCCAAGCACGACTCACGCGCCGTCTCAACAGCTTTAATTCCGCCAGTACCTCGTCTCCTACCTTTCAAACTTCACAGAAGCTCTCCTGCGAACGTTTCAGAACTAGCACTGCTGAAAGAAAGGATATTGCGGAGACATGGCTTAGCCACAGCCTGGGGGATGTTTCTAGAATGAAATTTTCACTCTACAGTGGAGCGGGCAGCACCGATCCCTTATGATCGCAACAGTCTCGTGTTCACCTTTAACAAAGCGAGGCATAAAAGCCACAAGGCAACTCCTGTCCAACTGGCATTTACCTTTACTGTCACTTCGCTCCTCAGAAACATATGGGCCATAGTGGATTTGTTTCCAAATAAGATTGGTGCTGATGATATTTTACAGCAGTAGAAGACAGATAAGGTTAACCCCGGTAGAGCGCATCAACAGCAACCTAAGAAGTACAATGTGGGGTGGCAGGTAACTGCATATCTCATGACAGATGTTGTGTTCATTAAGAAAGAAATGGTTCAAATGGCTCTGAGCACTATGGGACTTAACATCTGAGGTCATCAGTCCCCTAGAACTTAGAACTACTTAAACCTAACTAAACTAAGGACATCACACACATCCATGCCCGAGGCAGGATTCGAACCTGCGACCGTAACGGTAGCGCGGCTCCGGGCTGAAGCGCCTAGAACCGCTCGGCCACACCGGCCGGCGTTCATTAAGAACTAAGAATTAAAAACCGCAATGAAGCTGCTAATACGGTTTCAGGGAACCTTTTCACATAATCAGTTTCTTGACACCTGTTACAGATCATCTAGTTGGAATGAAGCGCAGTAATGTACTCAGAAACATATATCTCGGCTGAAGATGGGTCTGGTAGGTTTGGGTACCTAAGTTAGCCAGGCCGGGAACCTTGTGTGCCCAGAGGGAACACAAACAAGGAGTGGGAGTTTGTGCTAATGGCACTTTCCGTGAGTTCATCCCTCGTCTTTTGCGTCGTGTCGGGTAGACATTTAGTTTGACAGATTCGCTGGTTCGATCTATCGCGCGCAGGGTCAACTGGAATGGGAATGCTCCCTTGTGCAGGGCGAGGGGGAGGGGGGGTCGAGCTCTGGCTGCGGACAGTTGTGTTGAGCGACTTTGGACTTGTGTTCAAATGTTAATGAGCTTTAAATGTTGCAAAGATCAGCTGGGCAGTATTGAATTCGTTCGGGTTGTTGCAGTTGTGATTGAATTTTCATGGGGGTGGTAAGTTCCTAAGGGACAAAACTGCTGAGTTCATCGGTGCCTAGGCTTACACACTGCTTCGTCCGAACAGGCCTTGGAAGGGCCAACGGAACCGACCGGTCGCCGTGTAATCCTCAGCCCACAGGCGTCACTGGATGCAGATACGGAAGGTCATGTGGTCAGCACACCGCTCTCCCAGCCGTGCGTCAGTTTACTAGACCGGAACTGCTACTTTTCAATCAAGCAGCTCCTCTGCCACACAATGGATGAGTGCACCCCACTTGTCAACAGCGCTGGGCAGACAGGATGGTCACCCATTCAAGTGCTAGCCCAGTCCGGCAGCGCTTAACTTTGGTGATCCGACGGGAACCGGTGTTACCACTGCAGCAAGGCTGTTGGCCTGACACACTACTTAATCTACCTTAAACGAACTTGCGCTAAGGACAAACACACACCCTTGCCCGAGGAAGGACTCGAAGCTCCGACGGGGAGAGCCACGCGAACCGTGGCAAGGCGCCTTAGACCGTTGTGCGTATCAGTTGGCCAGCCATTGTGTTCATTTAGCTTGGTTGCAACTTTTTGTTTAAATTTACCTGGGATTTTAGGTGCTGCTGAGATGAGCTAGGCTGCTGTTGAGTTTATTTGAGTTATTGCAGCTGCTTATTGAATTTTCATGAGTTATAAGTGCTGCTCAGTTAGGCAGGCTGTTATCGTCATGGTTGATGTTTCTATAGATTTTGCTTGTTATATTTTAATTATTTATTTGCTGTGCACCTCAAGCCACCATCTTTTGAGTTGATTATCGAGGCTGCAGATTGACGTTGGCGGTCCTCATAGCAGTTGTGAATTGGAGGGAGCTATTGCTGATATCTACCATTTGTGTTAAGGCCACAGTAGTAGAACTCCGCAGAGATTGTACTTTACCGAAAACGAAATTATCAGTTATTAGTGAACTGAAACCCGTTTGCGTTGGAGGTCGTGGATGATACTAGTTTTAGGATGCTGTACCCTTCAGCCTTGCATATCTGCACTTGATGCGAGCCCTAGTGGTGCAAAAGGGTTGTCCATCCTGCCTGGCCGCTCATTTTGTTGTCGCAGTAAGTGATCGTTAAGGTATTGTAATTGGGATAATTCCTCAGCCCTCCACACAAGAACAGCTCAGTGAGGTCGACCTCGGACTACACTACATGATGTTTCAATCTAGTGACTGATTTTAGAACAACATGAAGGTACATGCAGAGAGACCGCCATAAGGAAATTCCGGCGTTTTCTACTGTCTCTGTTGTGGGACGTGAGGCTGTGCTTTGTACAGAATTTGTAAATATTATGGGTTTTACAGATTTAAGTACCGTGCAACACAAGCTGTTGCAGGAATTGCTAATTCTTCAGTTTGAAAACATACAACAACATGTTTCTATTTTGTGCTATAGATGCTATGTGACATATGTAATCTACTGATTTTTCGTGGCCAGAGGAGGCAGACTTAGTGTATATCACCGATGGCGATGGAAATGAACGAAGCTCTGTGTCTGAATTTTTGTAAGTTGTTCATCTTGTTTTACACACTCTCACGCTTGTTCTTTCGAGACAGACACTTCTCTCTCCCTCTCTCTCTCACTTTCTCCCTCTCTCTCTCTTGCCTTGGCCATTGCACGCCGGCCGTGGCGGCCGAGCGGTTCTAGGCGCTTCAGTCCGCAACCGTGCGACTGCTACGATCGCAGGTTCGAATCCTGCCTCGGGCGTGGATGTGTGTGATGTCCTTAGGTTATTTAGGTTTAAGTAGTTCTAAGTTCTAGGGGACTGATGGCCTCAGAAGTTAAGTCCCATAGTGCTCAGAGTCGTTTGAACCATTTGACCATTGCGTGTTTAAGCATTTGTAATTTTCGTTATTAATAAATATGTTATAGGAAATTGTGTAAGTATATCTATCAAAAAATGATAATGACCATTTTCTCAGGTGTTGAATTTTTGTAAGTATTTTTAACGCTTTCCGCAATAATGGCTTGCCGACGAACAACTAGCACCTATCTTTTGCATCTTATGCAGGTCACTACTAAAGGTATCAAACTATTTCAGAGCCTGCAGTTATTGATTCTGTACGAAGTCCGATGTCTTAGGGCGATCAAATTGACGACAATCTCAATCTCAAAATTACAATAATTAACAATATTTCCTCTGTTGCTGATATAATTCTTTTCTCGGTCTGCAAGGAGTGTTACACTGGTGACATGTTAAGGAGGACTTGACTTTTATGCTGTATACGCTGCAATAATTTTGTTGTTTCCTGTTACATGCAATGTACAGTCCGGAAAGTCTCTCCGCAGTGGCGCGCCGCTCTTGTCTCGCCTTGCGAGGCGCCTGAGGTTGGTAACGTACACTGTGTGATCAAAAGTATCCGGACACCTGGCTGAAAATGACTTGCAAGTTCGCAGCGACCTCCATCGGTAATGCTAGAATTCAATGTGGTGTTGGCTCACCCTTAACCTTGATGACAGTTTCCACTCTCGCAGCCATACGTTCAGTCAGGTGCTGGAAGGTTTCTTGGGGAATGCCAGCCCATTCTTCACGGCGTGCTGCACTGAGGAGAGGTATCGACGTCGGTCGATGAGGCCTGGCACGAAGTCGGTGTTCCAAAACATCCCAGAGCTGTTCTATTCAGGTCAGGGCTCTGTACAGGCCAGTCCATTACAGGGATGTTATTGTCGTGTAATCACTCCGCCACAGGCCGTGCATTATGAACAGGTGCTCGATTGTGTTGAAAGATGCAGTCGCCATCCCCGAATTGCTCTTCAACAGTGCGAAGCAAGAAGGTGCTGAAAGCGTCAATGCAGGGCTGTGCTGTGATAGTGTCACGCAAAACAACAAGGGGTGCTAGCTCCATCTATGAAAAACATGACCACACCATAACACCATCGCCTCGGAATTTTACTGTTGGCTCTACACACGCTGGCAGATGACGTTCACCGGGCATTCGCCACACTCACACCCTGCCATCGGATTGCCGTGTTTCGTTACTCCACACAACGTATTTTCACTGTTCATTCGTCCAATGTTTACGCTCCTTACGCCAAGGGGGGCGTCGTTTGGCATTTACCGGCGTGGTGTGTGGCTTATGAGCAGCCGCTCGACCGTAAAATCCAAGTTTTCTCTCCTCCCGCCGTACTGTCATAGTACTTCCAGTGGATCCTGATGCAGTTTGGAATGCCTGTGTGATGGTCTGGATAGATGTCTGCCTATTACACAGTACGAAACTGTCGGCGCTGTCTGTCAGTCAACAGACGAGGTTGGCCTGTACGCCTTTGTGCTGTACGTGTCCCTTCACGTTTCCACTCCACTATCACATCGTAAACAGTATACCTAGGAATGTTTAGGAGTGTGGAAATGAGGTATGACACAAGTGACACAGTATCACCTGCCCACGTTCAAAGTCCGTGAGTTCCGCGGAGCGCCCCATTCTGCTCTCTCACGATGTCTAATGACTACTGATGTCGCTGATATGGAGTACCTAGCAGTAGGTGGCAGCACAGTTTACCAGTGTATTCATGTCGCCGCATAAGCTGGTGGCCGGGATCCAGTCCTAGTGGCTGCAGTTATGTTGGGAGATGGGATTCTACATTATTACAATTAAAACAACGAAATTAATTAATTACATTAATTACAATAAAATAAACTGTACTCATCTGTATCACTGTAGGTGTTGGAAGTGTTTTCCTCTTTGTATTTATTTGCGAATACCTTTACCAATGTTTCACATGTAATCGAATGCAGATGATGAATTATAACTGTCTTCAGTTCGTCTGTTGTGTTTGGGTTGTTTTGATACACATACATTTTAGCCGCTCCCAAAAGAAAACAGTCGAGCGGGTGTTAGATACCTTTCGTAATTTTTCTGCCTCCAAAGATTTCTCTAAACGTCATAGCATGCATGTCATTCTCAATGGAGAGAAGTCTTCCGAAGTAAGAGTGATGTCAGGTGTGCCGCAGGGGAGTGTCGTAGGACCGTTGCTATTCACAATATACATAAATGACGTTGTGGATGACATCGGAAGTTCACTGAGGCGTTTTGCGGATGATGCTGTGGTATATCGAGAGGTTGTAACAATGGAAAAATGTACTAAAATGCAGGAGGATCTGCAGCGAATGGACGCATGGTGCAGGGAATGGCAATTGAATCTCATTGTAGACAAGTGTAATGTGCTGCGAATACATAGAAAGAAAGATCCCTTATCATTTAGCTACAATATAGCAGGTCAGCAACTGGAAGCAGTTAATTCCATAAATTATCTGGGAGTAGGCATTAGGAGTGATTTAAAATGGAATGATCATATAAAGTTGATCGTCGGTAAAGCAAATGTCAGACTGAGATTCATTGGAAGAATCCTAAGGAAATGCAATGCGAAAACAAAGGAAGTAGGTTACAGTACGCTTTTTCGCCCACTTCTTGAATACCGTTCAGCAGTGTGGAATCCGTATGAGATAGGGTTGACAGAAGAGATAGAGAAGATCCAACGCAGGAGCGCTCTTCGTTACAGGATCATTTAGTATTCGCGAAAGCGCTACGGAGATGGTAGATAAACTCCAGTGGAAGACTCTGCAGGAGAGACGCTCAGTAGCTCGGTACGAGCTTTTGTTGAACTTTCGAGAACATACCTTCGCCGAGGAGTCAAGCAGTATATTGCTCTCTCCTACGTATATCTCGCGAAGAGACCATGAGGATAAAATCAGAGAGATTAGAGTCCACACAGAGGCATACCGACAATCCTTCTTTCTACGAACAATACGAGACTGGAATAGAAGGGAGAACCTTTAGAGGTACTCAAGGTACCCTCCGCCATCCACCGTCAGGTGGTTTGCTGAGTATGGATGTAGATGTAGACTGGTGTGTCGTATGAGCAGTAGCGCTGTCTTGTGGGATAAACGAGTGACTGATCCCATTTTCATTCAGCAGGGCCGTAGATTGAAAAATTGTCCGGGAACAATAGACATCGGAAGTGACGGCAGTACCGAAAAAATCAGCCCTATAATTCGTGCTAGCATCATGGCAATCCACACTCCGAGGGCACGTGGATTTTCTGATGAACAAATTTGTGAATTTCGGGAATTAATGCAGCCAAGTGGGTGAAACCAAACCTCACCAGCGCAAATGGTTCGATGTAGAACATCAGCTCCGTGTCGGTTAACAAATCGCTGAAACCATTCACAATACGTTTCTCATGGTCCAAACAAAGAAGTTGTTGCACAGCAGTACTTTTATACGGATACATCCCCAATTCTTTGGTTACGGCGTTATGTGCTGTCGTACGACGGACTTTTGGCCTGTTGTTATAATGTCCTCACTGATTTTGTTGAACTCCACAACACGATGTCCAGAATCACGCCAAGCTTCTGCTTTGTTAAAGTTGTGGGCCTACCAGTTCGTAATTCACAACGAATTGAACCTGTTGTCTGGACTTTGCGAACTAAATTATGTACAGCGTCACGACGTGGACACATTGAAGCAGGAGACCGCAGTCTAAACTGCCGTCCCACATGCTCCATAAAGTTTCCTCCTGCACGGAAAACGCTCTCCACTGAAAACTCTCTGAAATAGCACGCGTTTGCACTGCACTCAGATTCCACAAGAAGCAACAACTGCAAAGGCACACGCAACGTTGCTACCGCGAACTCACCCGCCTGCAGGTCCACGGGACACGTGCAGGCGGGATTCTGGATGCGCTGCCGGCTCTGCGCGGCCCACGAGGCACGGGAGGAACAAGGGGCTCGCCGCTGCGGAAGGACTTTGCGCATGCGCGGTACTACGGCTATAAATCGACGAGCCATCGCTTGAATATACTGAGACCCAAACCTCCAGGAGTCAGTCAGATCAGTACAAACACATGTCGTCACAGTATCAACCAAAGACTGATTTAATTAGGACTATGTTCTGTAGTCCAGTAGCACTTGCGTAATCGGCAACTGAAAGCAATACCAGAACTATGAAGCTCACGAAAAGCTTACCTGTGAGAAACTATTTGTAAATTTCGCGTGGGTTAGTTGGTAGAGCGTGCGGTCATCGTAATACAGGTCCCGCGTTCAAACACTACTGATGATTACCGTTTACGCATGCTCTACTGGAAGACAGCACATCGGTGTTTTGGCTGATACTCTATCGACATACAACGTTCGGTGCCGTTCTCAGTGTCTGACATCTGAGAGACCTAACGAGAAAAAGAGGATAAAATGTCCAAACTATGTAATAAGGAAGAATCTGATATTAAGGAATTATGAATTTATTATCGTAACGCTCGTTGACATTTATTGCACCAGGTAACGAAAAATAGGCACTCAATGCTTTCAAATTTAGCAGCCCGAATGGCCTTCCTGTCAGAGACACCATGTCCCGGATTGCCCTGCCACTCCCTCGGAGGTTCGAGACCTCTCCCCCCTCCCCCCCCCCCCCCCCCCGGGCATGGGTGTGTGTGTGTTGTTCTTAGCATAAGTTAGTTCAAGTTAATAAGAGTAGTGCGTAAGTTTCGGGACCGATGACCTCAGCAGTTTGGTCCCTTAGGAACTCACACATATTTCAACATTTTTCAGCAGCCCCGCTTCAGCAGAAATAAGTCCCCTGTGCTTTGACACTTGTTCTTCTGCATTTAGTGAGATTTCTACAATTTTTTGTAATTAAAATTACAATCTGTAGAAATTTCGCAAGATAGCTTATCTGCGTAGCTAAACATGAGAAACGACCGGTCTGATCGGCATATGTTACCAATGATACGTTTTGCCAGGTGTACTAACGAGCTGTGTTAGGTAGAAGTGATAACTTCTTAGAAAGCTACAGTCCCTTTTTATGGTGTTACGTCGCCAGCAACGGAAATATTCAGATGGTTAACGACCAGCCAGCCGATGTAAACAGAATTGCCGATGCAGTTGCCACGAGTAGTATGTCGCCAGCTGAAAACACGCATATTCAGCAAGCAATATCACGACGACTGCTCCTATTGTTGAAGTTAATACTATGAACACTAACTTAGCAATTGATCCAAATGTTATTATTTCTAGCCCCATTTTCGAGGTAAGTAGCGTAACATTCGCAGCTCACAACTGAATCTGTTACTACGGCGCAAGAGCCTCTTGCAGTGATCTAGCAAACATTGGAAAGCACGGATCAAAAACAAGAAACCGAGAACAGCAACCGATCTTTTACGAATAATAAGCAAGACCCTGTGTCACACGATATTTATGCTTTGAAAGAATAAGTGGAGCAAGTTAGTCAACAACTTAAGAATCAAACCGCACAGTTGACCGTGGATGTGCCTAATCGCGTAACAAATGTGTTAAGATCCGATATGGATGATATAAACATCAGGTTTGCAGGATAAAATTGCTGAAAAGGTAAAGGATTTTTCCGAAAATTTTGACACTTTGTAACTAGAACAAAATTGTGAGAAGCTCATAGCGGAACAAGAAGTGTGGTGTAGATCGGGAAAGCAAAATGGAGGAATTTCTAAAAGAAAAGGGTAATCAGATCAGTGAAAAATTGGAAGTAGAGCTGATGGAAGCGATGGAGAAGAAGGCGAAGATTAGTCTTTTACGTCCCGTCGACAACGAGCTCGTCAGAGGCGGAAGGCAAGAGAGCAGACTGTAGTGAAGAAAGTGCTGAACATGGCGCCACAGTGCAAGCTGTCAGCAGCGAGCTTAGCTTCGCGAGAAAAACGTTGAGTCGAGATCTGACGAACTAGCAACAAGAGGTTCAATTTAAACTATCTGGTCGAATTAATGAAGTGGGAAAGCAATGAAATACTGCAAAAGGGCAAATTGCTGATAACACATCACATGTGGCTCAAGCAGACGGAGCCAGTGGCCGCTGTCACAGGCCGTTGTCGTAAAACAATGCACGCATTGGATGACATATGGTCAGGTAGACCGTAGCCACAAAGCTATACCAGTAGGAATTTAGTAGAAGGACCCACCCCTACTTGTTGGAGGAAATTCTCCTCAAACATAGAGAGTGTGAGATGTTCTTACCAGAAAAGAAAACTGTACATCCCGTCATTTTCGTTAAATCTTTAAGAAATATATTGCCTGAAACGTGGTCTGGCCGACAAAAGATTTAATTCAGTATAGGCTTTGTCCAAGGGAAAGTTGCCCCTGTAAGCAAATGCGATTGCAGAACGTTGTCATTCGCATGAACAATTCTAAAATGCCTTTTCGGAGAAACATCGGTCAAAACGCGTCCAATTAAGAAGGGAACTCTTTAATCCAAAATTATACAGTCCTAGACAAAGAACGTAAGAAAGAATTTTGAGAAATATTTGAACAAGACTCGGTTCTGGGGTAAACCTAAATCCGATTAAAGATGTGTTAGGTGTTTTGAAAGACAAGTCACCGGTTCACATCGGAGAAAAGCTAGTGCAGGTGCCTCAATCCTGTTTGGGATACTTTTTATCGCTACTAGACCCCACTGACTTCATAAACGAGGGAATGGAAATAGTCACAGGACCGGGAGTGGAATGAACCAGGCTCTGTCCCCCCGCCGCCAGCGCAGTTAGGTATCCAAGTGTTGACTCTCCAGATATATAAGAGGAGGAGGAGAAACGATGATATACACCGTCTGGGTTATCAAAATAATGGAGTACGCCCCTGGAATAATCACAATAACCATTGTTGTTGTTGTTGTTGTTGTGGTCTTCAGTCCTGAGACTGGTTTGATGCAGCTCTCCATGCTACTCTATCCTGTGCAAGCTTCTTCATCTCCCAGTACCTACTGCAACCTACATCCTTCTGAATCTGCTTAGTGTATTCATCTCTTGGTCTCCCTCTACGATTTTTACCCTCCACGCTGCCCTCCAATGCTAAATTTGTGATCCCTTGATGCCTAAAAACATGTCCTACCAACCGGTCCCTTCTTTTTGTCAAGTTGTGCCACAAACTCCTCTTCTCCCCAATTCTGTTCAATAACTCCTCATTAGTTATGTGATGTACCCATCTAATCTTCAGCATTCTTCTGTAGCACCACATTTCGAAAGCTTCTATTCTCTTCTTGTCCAAACTATTTATCGTCCATGTTTCACTTCCATACATGGCTACACTCCATACAAATACTATCAGAAACGACTTCCTGATGTTAACAAATTTCTCTTCTTCAGAAACGCTTTCCTTGCCATTGGCAGTCTACATTATATATCCTCTACTTCGACCATCATCAGTTATTTTACTCCCTAAATAGCAAAACTCCTTTACTACTTTAAGTGTCTCATTTCCTAATCTAATTCCCTCAGCATCACCCGATTTAATTTGACTACATTCCATTATCCTCGTTTTGCTTTTGTTGATGTTCATCTTATATCTTCCTTTCAAGACACTGTCCGTTCCGTTCAACTGCTCTTCCAAGTCCTTTGCTGTCTCTGACAGAATTACAATGTCATCGGCGAACCTCAAAGTTTTTATTTCTTCTCCCTGAATTTTAATACCTACTCCGAATTTTTCTTTTCTCTCCTTTACTGCTTGCTCAATATACAGATTGAATAACATCGGGGAGAGGCTACAACCCTGTCTCACTCCCTTCCCAACCACTGCTTCCCTTTCATGCCCCTCCACTCTTATAACTGCCGTCTGGTTTCTGTACAAATTGTAAATAGCCTTTCGCTCCCTGTATTTTACCCTTGCCACCTTCAGAATTTGAAAGAGAGTATTCCAGTCAACATTGTCAAAAGCTTTCTCTATGTCTACAAATGCTAGAAACATAGGTTTGCCTTTTCTTAATCTTTATTCTAAGATAAACCGTAGGGTCAGTATTGCCTCACGTGTTCCGACATTTCTACGGAATCTAAACTGATCTTCCCCGAGGTCGGCTTCTACCAGCTTTTCCATTCGTCCGTAAAGAATTCGCGTTAGTATTTTGGGGCTGTGACTTATTAAACTGATAGATCGGTAATTTTCACATCTGTCAGCACCTGCTTTTTTGGGATTGGAATTATTATTTTCTTCCTGAAGTCTGAGGGAATTTCGCCTGCCTCATACATCTTGCTCACCAGATGGTAGAGTTTTGTCATGACTGGCTCTCCCAAGGCTGTCAGTAGTTCTAATGGAATGTTGTCTACTCCCGGGGCCTTGTTTCGACTCAGGTCTGTCAGTGCTCTGTTAAACTCTTCACGCAGTATCTTATGTCCCATTTCGTCTTCATCTGCATCCTCTTCCATTTCCATAATATTGTCCTCAAGTACATCGCCCTTGTATAAACCCTTCCACCTTTCTGCCTTCCCTTCTTTGCTTTGAACTGGATTTCCATCTGAGCTCTTGATATTCATACAAGTGGTTCTCTTCTCTCCAAAGGTCTCTTTAATTTTCCTGTAGGCAGTATCTATCTTACCCCTCGTGAGATAAGCCTCTACATCCTTACATTTGTCTTCTAGCCATCCCTGCTTAGCCATTTTGCACTTCCTATCGATCTCATTTTTGAGACGTTTGTATTCCTTTTTGCCTGCTTCATTTACTGCATTTTTATATTTTCTCCTTTCATCAATTAAATTCAATATTTCTTCTGTTACCCAAGGATTTCTATTAGCCCTCGTCTTTTTACCTACTTGATCGTCTGTTGCCTTCACTACTTCATCCCTCAGAGCTACCCATTCTTCTTCTACTGTACTTCTTTCGCCCATTCCTGTCAATTGTTCCCTTATGCTCTCCCTGAAACTCTGTACAATTTCTGGTTTAGTCAGTTTATCCAGGTCCCATCTCCTTAAATTAGCACCTTTTTGTAGTTTCTTCAGTTTTAATCTATAGTTCATAACCAATAGATTGTGGCCAGAGTCCACATCTGCCGCTGGAAATGTCTTACAATTTAAGACCTGGTTCCTAAATCTCTGTCTTACCATTATATAATCTATATGATACCTTTTAGTATCTCCAGGATTCTTCCATGTATACAACCTTCTTTTATGATTCTTGAACCAAGTGTTAGCTACAATTAAGTTATCCTCTGTGCAAAATTCTACCAGACGGCTTCCTCTTTCATTTCTCCCCCCCCCCCCCCCCCCAATCCATATTCACCTACTATGTTTTCTTCTCTCCCTTTTCCTACTGACGAATTACAGTCACCCAAGACTATGAAATTTTCGTCTCCCTTCACTACCTGAATAATTTCTTTTATCTCATCATACATTTCATCTATTTCTTCATCATCTGCAGAGCTAGTTGGCATATAAACTTGTACTACTGTAGTAGGCGTGGGCTTTGTGTCTATCTTGGCCACAATAATGCGTTCACTATGGTGTTTGTAGTAGCTTACACGCACTCCTATTTTTTATTCATTATTAAACCTACTCCTGCATTACCCCTATTTGATTTTGTATTTATAAACCTGTATTCACCTGACCAAAAGTCTTGTTCCTCCTGCCACCGAACTTTACTAATTCCCACTATATCTAACTTTAACCTATCCATTTCCCTTTTTAAATTTTCTAACCTACCTGCCCGATTAAGGGATCTGACATTCCACGCTCCGATCCGTAGAACGCCAGTTTTCTTTCTCCTGATAACGACGTCCTCTTGAGTAGTCCCCGCCCGGAGATCCGAATGGGGGACTATTTTACCTCCGGAATATTTTACCCAAGAGGACGTCACCATCATTTAATCATACAGTAAAGCTGCATGCCCTCGGGAAAAATTACGGCTGTAGTTTCCCTTTGCTTTCAGCCGTTCGCAGTACCAGCACATCAAGGCCGTTTTGGTTCTTGTTACAAGGCCAGATCAGTCAATCATCCAGACTGATGCCCCTGCAACTACTGAAAAGGCTGCTGCCCCTATTCAGGAACCTCACGTTTGTCTGGACTCTCAACAGATACCCCTCCGTTGTGGTTGCACCTACGGTACGGCCATCTGTATCGCTGAGGCACGCAAACCTTCCCACCAACGGCAAGGTCCATGGTTCATGGGGTAATTATCAGTGGTATTCCAATGCTCAAAACACTTCAGAGCTCAGCACTACACAAACTAATTCAAACAACCAGTGGAACTGCAATCTAAAGAATGAGATAAATTTCAACGGAAACAGCAACACTTATATGCAAAAAAAATCCTGATGTTCACACTAGTTGGCGGAATGCTGTAGAAGTCACAAATGAGACTCTTCCTGTAGTGCCTATTTCAAAAGACTAGAGTCGGCCACATTTGATCTTCCGATGCTGGCCATGGGATGGAGTGCGGTGAAACTGATTTCCGTAGTCACCCGTTAAGCTATATGGAAGATGCAATCCGAGAGAGGAATCAACAGACAGTCTCCACATCTGTAATAAAGGTTCAAGGGAAACTACTGTAGAAATGTTCTTGCGCGAAACTGGGGCAATAATCATGTTATGTCCAAAACATTGTTTGGTGAAATAAGTAAATACGATAGCCAACAACTTAGCCAGTTCATAATATCGGGATCGTTGGTGCAGTGGCTAGCAAGTCGAAACTAGTAAATATCCAAACCCATGATAACGTGATCGTGGGACGCATCACTTTAATAGTGGAAGACTTGATAGAAGGGAGCATTTTTGGTACTGAGTTCTTTGGTACTGTGTTCTTAAGGGATAAGTGAAAAATGATTTCAGGATAAAGTCTTAAGAGTGAACAGATATTACCCTCCAACAACAAGAGCAATTGAAAGATTTACTGTCAAAGTATATTCAGGTGTTTGACAAGAAGCCAGGCATAATTATAATTAGAACCTATGAATACCACGTGAAGGTGAATCCACATGAAACTTTTTCTACAAACATCTATTCCGTAGTCTAAGAGAGAGGCTCTGATTCAAGAAATACAATGTATGTCAGAGTGAGGGAGAATGGGGGGGGGGGGGGTGGGGGTGGGGGGTGGGGGGTGAGGTGGTCATTAATCCTTCCCAAGCCCAATGGTAAAGGACGCCTCGTACTCTATGCAAGGGATTATGGTGGTACGAATGTGACCTGAAAACTTGAAGGAACAGCTATGGTAGTTTTAAGGTGTTAGATATTTATCTAGCATCTACATGTGATCTTCATATTGGCAGACGTCGCTCTCGGAAGATTCGGGGAAATATACTGCATTTATGTGTGCTGGAAGAATTTATCGGTACCACAATAGTAGAGCAAAGAGGATGTCATCCCAATCTACAATGCTGCCAAATTTATTCAAGACGGCGGCGATAGACATGGCAATGTTGCAATGACGTCATAGCGTGAAGTTCAAATTTTGGTGAGAAGATAGGACACTTGGGCTACCTTCACTAACCTAACCCCCTCTTCTCCCCTTCCTTCCCATCCCCTCCACCAGAAAATGGCAGGAAGTCCAAATTCCATCATGACAATGCATCACACCATGTCTACGTCTATGAACCTAAGAAAATGGCAGGAAAAAAGGGTACATGGTCAACCTCTATTAACCTAAGTCATCTGAGCGCCACCTCTTCCTATTAATTCGTGGGAAAAGACTCAGCCTGCGTTGGATAGGATGGATGTAAGCCTTTATTTAAACTGTCTTTATATGAGGCAGTACCCTCATCCACTGTGTCCACCATGAGATCCAGAGTCCAACTGACCTAGTATCCAGTACTGCCAGCAGAGGACACCGTCG
Organism: Schistocerca piceifrons; assembly: GCF_021461385.2. Classification (NCBI taxonomy): domain Eukaryota; kingdom Metazoa; phylum Arthropoda; class Insecta; order Orthoptera; family Acrididae; genus Schistocerca; species Schistocerca piceifrons. The sequence goes on from NC_060142.1 coordinate 26,560,731, forward strand.
TCCCTCCCATGACGTTATCCAAGATGGTGGTCTGGAGGGAGAAAAATTGTGAGAACCAATAGGAACCCTTAATCTAGTCACGTGTTAGACTTCAGCCAGTAGGACATCATTGGAGGGACCTCAGTCTTGCTCAGTCAGCCAGCAGCAGCAGAAGAATAAGAACCATGAAGTGTGAACAGCAGTCACAATCCAACAAAGCCCTGCAGAACAGGAAGAAATGGAAAAGTAAGTACCCCCTATCACATTATAGGTTGTTCTTGCGTCTTGGTCCTTGCCTTTGTTGAGCAGTAGCCCTTGACACAACCAAGCATCCAAGCCTGCAGGGTCGAGTGCCAACTCGCCGACCTCTGCCGGGTCTGGACCCGTAGCAAACCTGACTGGCATCTTGTCAAGACATGCAGCAACCTCTGGACCTGCGGCAGCAACAACCTCCAGCATGTCTGATCCTGTAGTGACCACGTGGCATCCTGTAGCGCACATAGCCCACTTGCTGGAGCAGGAAAAGGAGCTGTTGTTGTCTGTCCCACTCATCGATTTATGTGATGAGGACACACAATCTGCTCCCAACTCATCGATCGCTGCTGGTGGTACTAAATAACAGCAGTACTGGTCACCAGCAAATGACCCATCCCAGTAGAAGATCCCTGGGCTAGCGCAACCACAGAGTGCAGATGCTGTGGATAAGAATGCATCGAGTGTATCCATGCTTCACAGCTCCACATACAATTTAACTCCCAGTGGAATGAAACGTATAAATGTTGGTATAGAAGCAAATCATGTCTGGGGCTTGCATGTGAGAATAGAAATTGAAAATGCATCGAAGGGTATTAAAGTGCCAATTTCCGAGTTCGACTGGGATGAAATATGTAGTGCAGAGCGCTACATCTATCAGAAGATGACTATGGAGTATTATCTAACTCGTTCTCCTCCAGACATTTGTCTTACTGGTGAGACACCATCTATTACAACATTTTATGATGACTGTGCTCTATGTGTGAAATCGGGTGACAACTGTGTTTATCCAAGGCACGCCTCAGTTATGAACTTATACGATCTGGATACTGCACTACGTCTTGCATTGAAGAGATGAAAACGTTGATTGGCGAGCATATACTCTGTATACAATGATGTTGTAAGCTTCCTATGCGTGCATAGTGCATATGTTGATGATTTGAAACATTATCTTTGTTTGCACATGAACACTGAACCGAAAGAGAAACAGGTTAAAGGTGTGTGTCAAAAACCTGAGTTCTGTGAGGCATCCATTGGTTTGAGGGAGATACAAGAGGAATTTATTGCATGTCAAATACATTGGTTTGAGAAATACGGTGCAGGTGCGAAGGAGGAGATAAAGAAGAGATTTTCCTGAAATACTGCATCCGATGTATGATATTTAAATAAATAAATAATGTATCTATATATGATCCCAAACCATGTGGGTGTTTTATTATTCACAAAATGAATAAACAAGTTACTCTTAATGGGGAATATATATGTATGTGTATACACACACACACAGATATATATATATATATATATATATATATATATATATATATATGTCTGATCTTTCTGTGTAGCCAATGTAGCTCAGTCAGTTAAGTGATGGAGCTATAGTGGCTACACATACTATTACCGTCCTTTCAAGTGTATCTTTCGATATATGTCAACTACCTGGCGTAGTTAGTATATTGGCAGGGTGGGTGAAACATCCTCATCACAGGCACATTGTTGTCAGTGAATGGTCCTGTGAAGATCCAAAAGAAGACTTGAGGAATAAGAAGAATGGAATTCTCCTTACTGATAATATACGAGCAATTATTGTATGTCCATCCAACTGTGGAAAGACTAATGTCCTCGTGACGCAGCTGACACATGTAGATGGAGTTCGATTTGAACATGTTTGTGTATTCTCAAAAACACTGTTTCAACCCAAGTATCAACTATTAGAGGAGATATTGCGCAGTGTAGGTGGTGTTACATACGCGACATTCGGTGATATCCGTCCACCTGAATAAGCAAAGCCAAACACTATCTAAATATTTGACGATGTTTCTGTGCAAAACGAAGACCAAATTCGAAAATATTTCTGTTTCGGTCGTCATATGGGTGCTGATGTATTTTATCTAAGCCAAACATATTCCAGAAGCCCGAAACAGTTGGTTGGGGATAATGCAAACCTCATTATAGCCTTCAAACAAGACAATTTGAATTTAAAACACATTTACAAGGGACATGTTGGAACTGACATGTTGTTCAATGATTTTGTAAAGATATGTCTTGATTGCTGGAATCATTTACGGTATGGGTTTCTCGTTATCGATAACACCAGAAAACTGAGTGATGGTAGGTACGGGCAAAACTTTCAAGAGTTTCTACATATACAGCACGGTAAGAGAGGTTGGTACATCAGTATACGCTGCACCATGGACAAATTAGCGCGCATGTCTAGCTCTCAACCCGAGAGAATGGGTGTACACAGAAAGAAAATTCGCCTGTGCATGGAAGAGAAAATTCAGGCTATTGTGTATAAGGTTGGAGGAATGCGCAGAGAACTAGAGACGTATTACCACACTCTTCTGAGAATGGTTAAAGCGTTAAATAATTTAGTTAATGAAGTCGGTAAGAAAGTAACCGACTTAACTGAAAAGGTCGAGGCTATTGAGGGGAAAACAGATGTAGAGTTCCTTCTTGTTGAGAAGGGGGAGCAAGTACATAGTAAGAGGAAGAAGAGGACCGGATATATAAAGCCTCACGCTGCGGAGATTAGTATACACCGAGATGTCGACGAAGTAGAAAGTGATTCAAACGCGGAAAGCATTTCGTGAGAAATTACAGCTGCTGAGGTTAGGGCATATGGATCGACAGCAAACACTAAGAGAGCCTATTGAGCCGGTTACTGAATCTCTCCGACAGCTCTCAGCAAAAACAAAAACACACGATAACGAGGGTGGTGCCATTGACGATTTCGTTATTCGTCACACCCCCGGTCAGACAGATAGAACATTCGGCGTTAGCAGGAAAGATCGTAGACGTTGTGTACGCATCCTATAACTGTAACTCATGATACAATACAGATTGGTAATAGACGGTTTGAGAGAACACCTGGCTCAATGAATCTTATTTTCCTAAGACATAGGGAAACGTACCGTGAAATACTGCACATGACTGACGCACACAAGATCATGAAAAGCCTGAGCAACAAGAAACATAAAATCATCATAAAACCAATACTTGATGGTGGAAACAACAACAACAACATCAGCAGCAGCACCAGTGATGTATTGACATTGAGCGTAAAGCAGTGAGCAATTGAATCTTGCAGGATACACAGGGTGCAAATTTGAAGTTGACAAACCAGATTAACTCAAAAAATATGCTTCACAAGAAAAAATATGTAGAATCCAAAGTTGATTATTTTCGAGAGGGACATCTGCTGGTGCTAAAATTAGCCCTTAAACCCAGCCCCTTGGGGGTGGGGCGGGGGTAACTTTAAAATTTTTATTGCAGAACCAGATTCTACATAAAAAAACTACGTATATTTTGTCTGAAACATTTGTTTTGATTCTCGGTAGTTGGCGCTGTAATTCAAGAAAATCCATGTTCTCATTTTTGTGTGGAAAATGGTTACAGATAAATAAAATATACTTATTTACTTCGTAAATTTTGATTCGCTAAAACTGAAACCCTCCCCATAGGGTGGGGTTTGACAGAGAGGAATTAGAGTTTTATAAATGTTGACCACGAAACAAACAAAACTTATCCGAATCTGCGGAAAAAATTAATATTTGGGTCTAAATATAACCTCGTAGGCATGTTATGTTTGAAGGTTTGGATGACTTATGGCAAGCTGATCTTATAGATATGAGGAAATATTCACATGACAATAATGAATTCAAATATATTTTAATGGTTATTGATACATACTCCATATATGCCTGGGAACTACCTGTTAAAACAAAACGGGTAGAAATGTCGCTGATGTTTTTGAGCGTTTGTTACAGACAGGGACGAATCGAAGCACAGATAACCTCCAAGCCGATCACGGTGCAGAGTTTTCCAATCGGTATTTCAAGACCGTGAAGCAGCGGTACGGAATACATCACTACACAACATTCACTCACGTGAAGGCAAGTATCGTGGAGCGTCTGAACAGAACAATTAAAGGTCGAATGTAGATGCGTTTTAATCTTCGCGGTTCACACAAATGGACAGATATCTTCCCAGAAATAATTGGTCAATATAATCGAACCAGACATACCACAATAAAAATGAGACCAATCGATGTTCGTGATAATGGACTCATGGATACGGTGTACTATCGCATTAAAATGCTGGGTCGACGCAGACAGAAATTTAATATAGGTGATTTGGTACGTATCTCAAAACACAAGATAGTATTTTAGTAATCATACCTGCCGAATTGGTCAACAGAGATATTTACAGTTTCAAAGGTACAAAGAACGAATTCTAAAACTTATATATTGAAGGATACTAAAGGTGAAGAAATTTCAGGCTGCTTCTACACCGAGGAGTTGCAGAAAAGCTCAGAATCGGACGTGTTTCTCGTGGAGAGAGTATAAGACGTCGGGGAAATGAAGCACAAGTCAAATGGCTTGGTTTTCCTGATACACAAATCAGTTGGTTTAATGCCGACGATTTGCTATATAATGGGGGTGCACAGTCCACAAACACTGCAGTAAGATAACATATGTACCGGGAAAAGCGTTAGAGGAGGTGGTGGTATTGTAGACAAACTACCAGTGGAATTACACATTCCTGGGTGTAACTATTGTGGACCTGGGACGAAGCTTCAGAAACGCTTGGCACCAGGTGATAAGGGGGTTAATCTGCTTGATGAAGCTTGTATGGAACATGACATTGTATACGCTGCAAAGAAAGTTCTCTCAAGTCGTCACATTACAGATAGGATTTTAGCTGATAAGGCTAAGGCGATGCAGAGAAGAAAGGATATTGGTATAGGTCAGCATTAGGGGTTCATAAAACGATGAGAGGAAAAATTAGGTTGGGTTTAGGAGTGGTGAAATTCAACCTAGTTTCGAATGGTGCACGTTGTGCACTAAACAAGAAGAAGGAAAAGGGCGGGAAGCAGAGCTGTTTGAAGAACTGTGTCCTGACAGCGATGTATGCAGCTAAAAACGCACTGAAACAGAAAGGTGTGGGAAGAATAAGAGGATCGGTTAAAGCACCTAAAGTTCTACCAATACCCAAGACATCTGGCGCTTTTCTTCCATTCCTCATCCCGGACATCTCCACGCTCTCGGCGGTAGGGTCCCTCGCTGGTGGAGCTCCAGCTATTGCTCGAATGGTCAAGAACGCGCAATACCCCCAGGCGCAGTTACAAGAGGCAATAGGACATAATCGCATGACGGAAGGAACAGCCATCGGAAAAGGACTATACTTTGAAACCGTACAGGAAAGGGCTTGTTCTGTGCAGAAATAAAAAAAAAGCCCATTAGCGGTCCTGCCAGATAGATCACGAACGAATACTGATCTTCTTAAGTTTGTTAGAAAGAAATTCAACATTCCAAGATTCCGTTGTGTTTTTGCGGGATACATTACCGAAGACTATGTGGGAAACTGGTGAATGTGGCATTGTGAATTTAGATGTTGCTGGAGGCCCCGGCACCCACTGGGTATCATATGTTACGAAAAATACGGTATAAAACAAGTGCACGCAATCCACAGCACGTCACTTCGCCACCGAACCGCAAAGTGATAAAGTGATAACACGTGCGAGCTACGAGCTTCTTAAACCAGTTGGCTTGAAACCTAGCAATGACGTCCTCACTCTATACAACCAGTCCAGCAGAGTATGAAGACAGGAAGACTTCTCACTTAAACCTTATGCTTCAACCACATTTAACAGGAATGATGAAATTAGGACTGTCATCCAGCGCCAAGACACACTGACGCTTGCATGCAAGAGTTTCATATATCTAAAGGGGCCATTCAAGAAAACTTTCGAAGTGTACTGTGCTATGGGTAGCCACTTGCTGCGTACTGTTCCCACCAAGGAGCCGTCCAGTTCGACCGCCAAAACTATCTTTTACATCGCACCATGCCACTTCCGTTGCGGAGGGACTTCACTACATCTTTTACAATTTACAATACAAGTACCCTAAGTATGAACTACCTTCCAGTAAACATTGTCTCTCTTATAAACATACACATATTATAAAAGTTCATTATTTTAACAAATCATTTTGCTTTTTTCATACGTACGTTACAAAACTCTAATTTCCTGTCACAAATCAAGGATTTTATCAAAAAATAGACACTCCATAATTGCAGATACACAGTTACATAATATAAACCTACTTCTGATCGATATAAGTTTTACAGTTTTGAGATTGATGTTAGGGTTTTTACTTTTCCGATTGAAACACATTTATTGGCAATCTCGAACTCAACGTGGACTCGATAAAGATTCGTTCTGTACTTCTTATTTTCCTCTCTGAATAACATTTGGCAATACTGTTTGACTTCCGCGAACTTAATCGTTCTCCTAAATGTTGTGTTAAATTTATCGTATTCACCTCAATCTCATCGTCCAACTAAGGTGTTGTTATTTTGATTCGGTGGTACCTTGTACCTATATTTAATTAATGTAACAAGTTCAGTCTTTGTATACTTGTGTCTAACTTGAAGTCCACAGCAAACTGTAATAATTAGGTTTCTACAGTGACTATTGTTTAATTCAGAACCTTGATGAAACTCGCTATTTTATCGCCTTGTGGATTACAGCAACCAGGTTTCTTGCACGTAGGACCACACTGTCTAATACAATAATTTCATTAAGTTATCCACTGCGGGACACGTTCAGTTACATTGACGTGATTCCAAGGGGAGTGAGCTGACTGTCAGTAACGTCAGCCACTACGAGTCGTTCTGACATCCACATGGCTCAACACGAACCTCACACTACCATCGATTCGGCTCACTACATAACCCGCACTGTTCACGTGCATTTCATTTCCATAGATTCAGTTTTCATTCCACTCTGTCACCTGCTACATTTGTTCGATCCGTCTTGTGTCTCCAGGATACTCTCAGAAAGCACTTCCCTATCAGTCTACAATTAACGCTAAGTCTTCGAAAACTTTTCATATCTAATGTCAGCGCCGTATTACCATAACTCAAAAACTTTTCACAGAGTTTCGAAAATCGTGTTTAGTGTACTTCAGGTGAGACACTCCAGCTTTCGCTCTACCGCTTATTTCTTTTCCTGGCCACTTAGTCATCGCCTTCAAATTCCATGGCGGTGGTTGTAAGAAAGCCCGTGGTTTCTCGAAGTGATTTCCGACGTCGCCTGGACTTTGCGGGAGTCAGAAGGCTCCCTATTTATTCAAGTACGTAGTGTCAAGTTCGCGCAGGGAGCCTTTGAACATAGATAATGGGTGCTCGTCTTGCAAAATTACGAAGTCACGAAGGAAGGTATAGAACTGGTAGAAAAGGTCTGGTTATTGTTTTTTTTTATACTAAAAAAACACGCGCATGTGCAACTTCACCAGAACGAAATGCACATTCTAAGCCTTTAACATACTTGAAAACTGTGGAATACAAGTATAGATCGTAGCTTAGGTATTTAGACTTTGGCCGTTAGATATTGGGGAAACGAGACAGACATTACCTCCAGGGATTGTGCGCGAACCTACTTTCACCGATGCTGCTGAAACTACTGCATTGTCCATGCTGCGAGAGGAAGTGTTAATCAGGCAGACGGAGAAGTTGGCACTGTAGTGAGCAATTTCGTGGAAGCATGTGCACAAATATTCGGTAAGATATTACCCACTCGCGATTCACGGAAATTAAGAAAATCTTTAATACGTGAGTAAACAAAAGTCAAATGTCACTGTGAAGACCTGAAATCAATCGACACATCATCGAACTGCATCATCTGCACCTTCTGCTCAGGTCAACTACAAGAGCGAAGCTATACCTACTGATCTTTTTCGAGCCACGACCAGGAAACGAGTAACGAAAAACTTTTCTCTTGTCTCCTATTGCCGTTCCCGTGAGAAAAAAATTGCGTCTACGAGTTGCATCGGCTTTTCGAGACGTCGTAGTTTATTGTCAGCCAATGACACGACAGCAAATCGCCTGCGCAGTTCCCTTTCTCAAAGGAAATTCAGACCAACCGACCATGCGAGGCGCCAGCAACAAAAACAGCACGTCTCGTAAATACGAGCTGCAATACTCTCGCCGTCTAAACTGCGTGCGTGAGGACTGCCCTTCTAAATTCGCCCTGTACGGAAATTTTCTCGCGCTTCCGACAACCGCGCACGCCGCACTGTACTGGCGACACGGAGGAGAGCCGCCGCCACTGGCCTCCAGCCACAGCGTGGACGCATGCGCGGAGGCTGCCCTCTACGAGACGCTCTGCCCGCCGCTTCGCAAACGCAGCGGACGGCAGAGAGGGCCACAGCGCTCCGTCACTGTGGGAACCCTTTCCCCAAAATACTCCGAAAGCAGCAGACGAAAATAAACGCGAAAGCCTATCCTCGCTACATGATGGAACTTCAGAGAAAACCAAATTGCTCCTACATTGCCATACTAAGAGGTACATCATACTAAACAGAAACAGCGGGATAAAGGCACTGCTACTTGTTAGACAGCAATTATTTTTGCTATGACTGATATATTCTTGTTCTTATGTCGAGTCAGCTGGCGGAATTAACGGTGACACAGCACGATGTACTTGAAACAAGTGGAAATTGGCGTCCGCGTTTCGAGCTGACCACCTACATAAAGTCCTGATTGTTTGTCGTTCCTTCGTTGACAGCTCGAACTATTTTCTGTTCGGTGTGTCATTACACATTTATAGCTAGGCCTTTCTTTCGTTCGGGATTATCTAGACAGTCTCGTTTTTTAGTGGTGTCCGGGATAATATCCGGCGTTGCAACTATGTCTGCGGACGAAAATTTTATGGCTCGCAAGAATTTCTAAGTTTAGACCTATAGGCTCGATATCGTATTTTGAACTTTGTGTCATGGCCACGCCTCTGTCTTGTCGCTCGACATCGGAGCAAGCACTTACGTCGATGGGGAGGCGTGGCTATCGGCTGTGCCACAATTTTCCCTTAATTATTTGGCAACACAACAGGAGCAATGAGATAATGCTGCTTTTGTGTGTGAAGTAACTCGTCTACTCGGTTTTGGTCATTTTATTACTATTCGTTTTTGTCTCATCGTTTAGCGAAGGGAAAAGGATTGTGTATGTTTCATGTTAACCTGCAACAGGAATAGAAACTTTTGAAATTGTTTAACTTCAGAGAAAGAAAGTTTTTATTGCACGCTCTGCACCGGGGAATTATTTGCTCCACATAAAGGAATGTGTGATGATAAAGACTACGCGAAAATCGCTAACTAAACATAGGAGTGCTATTAATGCACTGTTGGTTGCGATTGAAATTCTGAAAAAGTATCAGGTATTATTGAAAGAAGAAGAAAGTAATTTTTAAGATGTTTCAGAAGGCTGATTTTTCAGGCTGTACTATTTCTGAAATGGATGAGGTTACGATGTCTTTGCCTGGGACATCTGCTCCAGCTGACAGAGGTTTTTTTCAGTTATGGGGAACCTTTGGTCTGCAGAAAGGGGCAGGCTTTCTGTATCTACTCTGGAACATCTGCTAAGTGTTGAAAATAGTTCAGAACTTATCTTGAATTTTATGCTATAATTAACAGGAACAATTTCTCAAATAGCTCTGATCACTATGGGACTTAACTGCTGAGGTATTCAGTCTCCTAGAACTTAGAACTACTTAAACCTAACTAACCTAAGTACATCACACACATCCATTCCCGAGGCAGGATTCGAACCTGCGACCGTAGCGGACCCGCCGTTCCAGACTGTAGCACCTAGAACCGCTCGGCCACACCGGCCAGCAACAATTTCTCAGAAAACGTCGTTACTAGTAAAAAAACACAACAGAATAGATAAAGTTCATTGTTTAAGTAAACTTTTAAGACTTAACCAATTTCAAAAATATGTCATCGGTTGGACCCAAAATAATAAGGTAAGCCTATTTATATTGTTGCTGATATTGATTTTAAAGTCTGCTTTCAAGTTTGCACCTTCAGTTTCCTCATTCCACACTTCACGCATCTGAAAACCTGTTCTGGAGTTGCTGCGAACATCGTTGTGGATGTGGAACTGAGTCACTTCCCTCCTCCTTCTGATCTGCCTATCTCGCTCACCCTGACCGAGTCTGATCAACACAGTGACGTACGTATTCACTGACGTGTATATCCTGCACTATACTGATCAGCTGAATCAGTGTCTTGTTTTCAAAAGCTGTGAAAATACGTTGTGTTGAAACTGTCTCAACATCTGTGAAACCCAGACAAAGGGCTAATCGTAGCACTTGTTTCGATCTGTCATTTAGTTCGTGACTAGTAAATGCTCCATAGAGCTGGAGGCAGATATAAAGCCAGCTCTTCCCTAATACGAGTAAAATCAAAAATGTCCTTTTTTCTTCTATATGGTCGGTGACAATTTTGTGTACAGCTCACATATACAGAAGCAAATACTACTTTCATGGTTGTAGTGGCCACAGGTAGGAACTGAAAGGGTACAGTACCACCCGACATTGAAAATAGGTACAACATACTTCATTATTTTTGTCAGAACAACACATTTTTTTTTGTAAAATAACTCAGTTTCAATTAATACAGCGAAGCCGGATACCAGTGTGGGAAAGAATGACAATTTATTAATTTAATTGATCACATGTGCACTCCCACAAAGTAAATCCCTACATCCAGTTTGGTGAGATCTGTGAAATGAATAAATGTATGGTCGTCTGCTAACCGCAGATAGTGAATGTGAATATATGATCATCTTTGAGACGATCCTTTGGCCACCTTTGGTGGGACCAAAGAGATGAAATTTACCAGAGCTTTGAGCGCCTGAAATGTGGCTGACCAATACGATAGCAAGATGCTTCCCCCACCTCGACAGAGATGGGAGAGGACCTAGAGAACGGCCATGTTTCAGGACTCTGCCGCTGGATCTTGTGCTGTTAAGACCTGTTTTAGTTGTGCTCCATAATGACGAAAGAGTGGAGACATGGTATGCATGTGGAATATTTAAGAGTAGTTTGAAATAATAATTTCTCTGGGGAGAATTAAATGTCAGGCAGGTAATATTAATGGGATTGTACCAATCTTCGGAAGTGACCAACGGTCACAATGAAACCACGTGTAGCAATAAGTTGAAATACTTCCGTGTGCTTAAGTTAAGCCGAATTACTAGCGTGTGTACAATAAGTTGAAATATTTAAGAAATAGCGTGTGTACCATAAGTTGAAATATTTAAGAAATGGCGTGTGCAGGACTTCAAATTAGAGACGAGTACTTCCACGTGGTGAGTACTGTGTGAGTCTCAAACTGTGTATGAGACAAAAGATAATGAGAAGTACTCGTCCATGGTATCAGTTGAGGACTCGCGTGTGTGATGAATATGTTCTTAATGTTACTTTGCGTGATATGATTCCGTGTGACGCTAGATTTAAACTCTGAGAGACAATCAAGGTGAGTCGGCCGTCTATCCAGCAACGCCACTTGGCTTGCATTGCACAGGAAGACGTGCAAATATCTCCATAGTAGGAAAGTAGAATTACAAAGTGGAACAGTGTCGTGTGAAACTGGGATAAGTATTAATTGAAGTGGGAAAGCTGAAAGTGATAATGTTGTGCCATTCTCTGTGTAGTATTTCCTATTGTAGTGTGGTGTATGTCTTGTAATTAGGGTATGTGTGGTTTGCATGGGAGAGTAGCGAGGTAGTTTCAAAAGATTAGTGGGTTATGCATGTTCCTTCGGTACCGCTCGGTCTGGAGGAAAGTTTAGTGATGATTATTGTGAGAGTCGAAATGTGAGGTATAATAAAAGATCGACCATCCTATCCAGAAAGTGCACTGTAGCGTTAAAAATAATTACGAGACCATAATATAGACATTCACTATTGTAAAGCCATGCCCACTGGGCGGAATTTCTCGTGTGTTATTGTTGTAGGTTGTAGAATTTGTGTGTTTAGGTTAGAGAATTTATCGGAATAAATAAGATAGTGAAAAGAAAAAGATTGGTGGACTTCTCCTTCGAATTGTATGTTGCCATAATGTCCCGAATTTATAATGTGTGCGCCATTCATATTCAGTGCGGTGGCCACGTGGTGACAAAAGCCGTTAAATAAAAGACAAAAAGAAAATGTGGTATTGCCAGTGCGTAGTGTACAGTCAGAGCTCTGTAAATTACTGATAGTCAGATGCGTGTTTCCGTTGCGTATTAATCATATAGGAGGATAACTTGTAACTTAAGTGTGAGTACTAGAGTTCATGTTACTCGATAAATAAGAATGAATCCACTCGCTTGGCAGACCACTCATCTTGCAGGCCTGACTGCTTGATGCCACAGTATGAGCAAGGCATGTGGGTGCCTCTCAAAACAACTGCATCAACTCTGAATTCAGAGTAACGAAACTGTATTGTCCATATAAGCACTATTTCATACAAACTGAGAGAAATTAGCTGTAATTAAAACGAAACATTGGTAATAATGATGTCGTACAAAGTTTCAGTTGGTCAGTAAAATTTACCAAATGATCGCTACCAGACGTGAAGCAACCATTTAACTTTCAGTTAGTGCCTAAACCATCACTTCTGTGTCGATTAACGAATTTTACTGTGCAATGGAGAATTTGTATTTCGTACTATACTGTACACTGACCGCTTTTTGCTGCTCTCTACTAAAATGCCAATTATTGCCAGTTTTTTATGGGAACACAACTTCCTCCTAAAGTATATTTTAGCCCCGATACTGGGTGGATGCATCTTTAAACATAAATCACATTGTGATTGTTGTTGTTGTGGTCTTCAGTCCTGAGACTGGTCTGATGCAGCTCTCCATGCTACTCTATCCTGTGCAAGATTCTTCACCTCTCAGAACATCCTGCAACCTAAATCCTCCTGAATCTGCTTAGTGTATTCATTTCTTGGTCTCCTTCTACGATTTTTAACCTCCACGCTGCCCTCCAATACTAAATTGGTGATCCTTTGATGCCTCAGAACATGTCCTACCAACCGATCCCTTCTTCTAATTAAATTTGCCACAAATGTCTTTTCTCCCCAATTCTATTCAATACCTCCTCATTAGTTATATGATCTACCCATCTAATCTTCAGCACTCTTCTGTAGCACCACATTACGAAAGCTTCTATTCTCTTCTTGTCCAAACTATTTATCGTCCATGTTTCACTTCCGTACATGGCTACACTCCATAGGAATACTTTCAGGAACGTCTTTCTGACACTTAAATCTATACTCAATGTCAACAAATTTCTCTTCTTCAGAATCGCTTTCCTTGCCACAGCCAGTCTACATTTTATATCCTCTCTACTTCGAACATCATCAGTTATTTTGCTCATCAAATAGCAAAACTACTTTACTACTTTAAGTGTCTCTTTTCCTAATCTAATTTCCCCAGCATCACCCGACTTAATGCAACTAGATTCCATTATCCTCGTTTTGCTTTTGTTGATGTTCATCTTATATCCTCCTTTCAAGACACTGTCCATTCCGTTCAACTGCTCTTCCACGTCCTTTGCTGTCTCTGAGAGAATTACAATGTCATCGGCGAACCTCAAAGTTTTTATTTCTTCTCCATGGATTTTAATTCCTAATCCAAATTTTTCTTTTGTTTCCTTTACTGCGTGCTCAGTATACAGATTGAATAACATCGGGGATAGGCTACAACCCTGTCTCACTCCTTTCCCAACCACTGCTTCCCTTTCATGCCCCTCGATTTTTATAACTGCCATCTGATTTCTGTACAAATTGTAAATAGCCTTTCGCTCAGTGTATTTGACCCCTACCACCCTCAGAATTTGAAAGAGAGTATTCCAGTCAACATTGTCAAAAGTTTTCTCCAAGTCTATAAGTGCTAGAAACAGGTTTGTCTTTTCTTAATCTATCTTCTAAGGTAAGTCGTAGGGTCAGTACTGTATCACGTGTTTCAACATTTCTACGGAATCGAAACTGATCTTCCCCGAGGTCGGATTCTATCAGTTTTTCCATTCGTCTGTAAAGAATTAGTGTTAGTATTTTGCAGCCGTAACTTATTAAACTCATAGTTCGGCAATTTTCACATCTGTCAACACCTGCTTTCTTTGGGGTTGGAATTATTATATTCTTCTTGAAGTCTGACGGTACATCGCCTGTCTCATACATCTTGCTCACCAGATGGTAGAGTCTAGTCAGGGCTGGCTCTCCCAAGGCTATCAGTAGTTCTAATGGAATGTAGTCTATTCCCGGGGCCTTGTTTCGACTTAGTGCTCTGTCAATCTCTTTACGCAGTATCATATCTCTCATTTCATTTTCATCTATGTGTCGTTCTATTTCCTTAATATTGTCCTCAAGTACATCGCCCTTGTACAGTCTGTATATTGAGCAAGAAGTGAAGAAAAACAAAAGAAAAGAAAAATTCGGAATAGGCATTAAAATCCATGGAGAAGAAATAAAAACTTTGGGTTTCGCCGCTGACATTGTAATTCTCTCAGAGACAGCAAAGGACTTGGAAGAGCAGTTGAACGGAATGGACAGTGTCATGAAAGGAGGGTATAAGGTGAACATCAACAAAAGCAAAACGAGGATAATGGAATGTAGTCGAATTCAGTCGGGTGATGCTGCGGGAATTAGATTAGGAAATGAGACACTTAAACTAGTAAAGGGGTTTTGCTATTTGGGTAGGAAAATAACTGATGATGGTCGAAGTAGGGAGGAAATCAAATGTAGACTGGCAATGGCAAGGAAAGCGTTTCTGAAGAAGAGAAATTTGTTAACAACCATTATTGATTTAAGTGTCAGGAAGTCGTTTCTGAAAGTATTTGTAGCCATGTATGAAAGTGAAACATGGACGATAACTAGTTTGGACAAGAAGAGAATAGAAGCTTTTGAAATGTGGTGCTACAGATGAATGCTGAAGATTAAATGGGTAGATCACATAACTAATGAGGAAGTATTGAACTGGATTGGGGAGAAGAGAAGTTTGTGGCACTACTCAACTAGAGGAAGGGATCGGTTGGTAGGACTTGTTCTGAGGCATAAGGGGATCACCAATTTAGTATTGGAGGGCAGCGTGGAGGGTAAAAATCGTAGAGGGAGACCAAGAGATGAATACACTAAACAGATTCAGAAGGATGTAGGTTGCAGTAGGTAGAACCTTGCACAAGATAGAGTAGCATGGAGAGCTGCATCAAACCAGTCTCAGGACTGAAGACCGCAACAAAAGAACATCGTTTGTTTAAGCAGAGGAGGCAACGACAACAGGTTTTGTGCATAAAAATTACACAGATGAGACACTGAATGATCCTATCTGTGAACGATAACTACTGAAACTAAAGTAATGGTAATAATAATGAAAGTAATTGTCAGTCAATTTCAGCCACCGATGGGTTGAGGTGTATGAGAAATTATAGGAAGGTGCACTTCCGATCCAAAAATTATGAACAAAACTATTGCGCCATCTGTATATAGGGTGTAAAGTGTAAAGGTGCAACTATTTCTACTGGTGACTGAGGGTGGTGTACTGTGCAAACTTTACGTCTGCATTTATTTCATTTGCATACTAATAACCGTAGCTATTAGAGGTAGTATGCTTTTAGGTTGGTTAGTACGCCCAAGTACATGCGGCAAGAGCAAGCTCTCAGTGCTTATTTTTCCCTGAGCGATAGGTCAGGTGTTGAAGGGTGAATGTGTGGACACAAACGGTTAATCTATACCGACAGGTGTAGTCCACTTAGCGGTGCAGTTACGACTATGCAGAAAACATTAGGTCATAATGTTTGTAACATGTTTGAGGAAAGACTGTTCTACATAGGGAAGAAACAACCGTCACACTGATACGTGTACATATAAGATAATATATACAAACGCCGCGTAAAAGTGAGCATCTGTGGATTTTGATTCATTGGAAGCAGGATGTAAAAGAATAAGCTTTATCAAACAAACAATAAATTTTCTGTGGAATAAATACAAAAGAATTAAGAAAATAAAGGCAGTATATTCAAAGTGCATATATGTCCCCCATCTGTTAATTAGAATCTGCTGCAGGGTGCATGTTTATGTGTTTACTGTGCAACCAACGGTAACTGATCAGGCCCCGTCCACACTTTTTGTTGCTTTCCCTAAGTACCACGTTTCAGTGGTAGCAGAGCATGGTTAAGATTGTAATATTGCCACTACCGTTATCGTTGGTTCGAATTGTAACTCTGTCAGTATTACACGATATCTGTCTTTGCTATTTGGTTGTTTTAGGTGACCAATTCTATTGGCGGTCAGGCAGTGCCCGGGATCGGCCTGTTGAGGAAGGACCACCTAATTTATGAGCTGGAGATAAGGCGCCAGCCTATTGAAGGAAGTGTCCCACACATAGTCGCCCATTTGCGTGGTACTGTTCTTCAGCTGTTTGATGTCACACCGGCTGTTGTGGGTGAGGCAGAAGCAGCCATTGAGTTTTTGAGTAAGGTTGTTAGGGGCCTTGAGGACACCTTTGGCTTTTTGGAAGGCACTCGACCTAGTGGCAGTCAGTTAGACAGGTTGATTTCACAGTTAGTACATTTAACCAACCGGATAGCGAATTTAACGACAATAAAGTTAGAGGCTGGTCATAAGGAATCAACCGCTGAATTGAAGTCCTTGACTAATGAATTGCAGTTTAAGATTACATTTTTAAAGCTTGATGGTTAGAGAACTGGGGAGTATGATTTACTCCAGCCCGGGAATGATGCACTTATGCCTCCCGAGAGGTTAGACGCAGCGTTTGCTAAATTGCCTAATCCTCTGGTGAATCTCTTTCGGGACGTCACAGAAGTAGTGATAGACCGACTCGAGCAAATTGAAAGGTTATTATGGTTGTTGGTTCGCCTTGAGCAACACGCTGATGCCTTTGGCGTTTCGCATCAAGTAGTTTTGTCGCTACTGTATCTATTATCTAGAGGGGAATTAAGGACCCTCGTATCCAGAGCCACGGCAGAGGGGTTTTCCTTGCGGCGGTTGAGGGAACTTGTAATTAACGAAACATTGACCATGGGAGTCCGAAAACAGCTCGAGTGTCGCTATATTTGGCAGATGCAGCAAGATAAAGATGAATTACATCAATATGTGGACAGAGCCAAGATGGCCTGCTTGGCCTTGTTAGTCGACTTGCCAGAACAGGAGTTAGTTTCTATTGTCCTGAGAGGAATGCGAGTGGCGGATGAGCCGCCCTTTGTTTTCCGTCGTCGTCCCTCCACCTGGGAAAAACTTCTGCCGTTGCAGCGATATCTACGTTACCGCTTGCGGACGATCCATGCCGTGAAGTTAAGGTTCAGCCCGCAGGCGTTATCAATGACACCTCCGGATTTTCTAAATCAGCTGAGTCTGCTAAAAGGGAACCGCAGCGTTGTTTCAGGTGCGGTCGGACAGGTCATTTAGTTCGTTCTTGCGTTCAATCGCGCCCACCCGGAGGCAATAAATGACACCGGGCTGGGCAGCGACCTCGGGATCGAGCCTTCAGACCTTGGTGTGCCCATGTCGTTGCTCAATCATCACCTTCCCTGCCTTATATTTGTTATCGAGTAGGTGGCAAACCTATTAGTGCCCTTTTGGATTCTGGTAGCTCCTTTTCGTTGTTGAGCTTGTGATGGTTTCTTGAATTTGGCCATCTCATGAGGCTTAAGTCGGTCCCTTCTTCAGTGCAGAGATGTTGGGTTGCCAATTGGCAGGTGTTGCCTCTGCATGGTTAAGTCCAAGAGAGTATCTCGGTTGGGGATTTCTCGTGACCCTTGTCTTTGACCTTGGTTAAGAAGCTGCCGGTCGATTTGATTTGGGATGTGATTTTATCAGTAAAACTGGTCGTCTTGGATTATGCCGGATACATCGTCTTTTTTAAGTTCTCTCCTGCTCAGAAGTTTGGGTTCTGTGAATGTGCTAAGCGTAAGGTGCATCGAAATGCCGGCATGCTGGCTGTTGAATATAAGGTCAATGAGTTTGATCTTACTGATCTGTCTTCACAGCAGCCTTTGAACTAGGGGATTTGTTGCAGAGGTTCCCCGAGATTCTCTGTGATAGACTGGTAGCTACTAGTGTTCTTGACTACCATATTCGTCTATCTGACCACATTCTCGTCAGGCAGTCCCCATATCATCTCTCACCGCCTGAGATGAAGATAGTAAGATTTCTAAAATGCTTGAGTAAGGAGTTATTAGGCCTTCTACATCTGCTTATTCTTCCCCAATATTCCTTGTTCTTAAGGATCAGGGGTGGGGTTTTCGGCCTGTTGTTGAATGTAGGCGCCTGAACACCAAAATTGTCCTCGACTCAGTTCCTTTTCTGACCTTCATAACTCTTTTACTCGGTTTGCCGGCGCTAATTGGTTCATCGTGCTCGATCTGAATCAAGCCTATTATCAGATTCCCTTAGCCGAAGAATGTAGACACCATACAGCATTTTGTACTGATTGGAATCTGTGAGTTAACAGAGTTCCCTTTGGTTTGGCTATTGGCGCAGCCGTTCTTACTCGTTTGATCGATAATATTCTTGGAGACTTGAAATTAGTCTGTGTTTATAATTACATGGGCCAGTTGATGATTTATAGCCGTTCATTTCAGGACCATTTGGAGCATATCCAGCAAGTCTTTGCTAGGTTGCAAGGAGCCGGTTTGACTGTTAAACGCAGTACGGTGACGTTAGCCAGGCTGCAGGTATCCTAAGAAGGCGAGAGCGTACGCATTGACCAGGAGCGGACCAAGGCACTGAGAGCTCTCCCGCCGCCTACTGATAAACGCGGGATTGCTAGGTTCATAGGCATGGCTAATTATTTTAGACGTTTTGTCCCTAATTTTGCTCAGTTGTCGGCTCCTTCAAATGAAGTACGTCGAAAAGGGGTGCGTTTTGAATGGGGGTCTGCCCAAGAGGCCGCGTTTGACCACATTAAGGCACCTATAGCCAACCCTCCCGTTCTCGGAGTGCCTGATCGTAATAAAAAATTTATTGTACAAACCGACGCATCTAATGCGGGAATTTGGGCCGTCCTCCTACAGGAGTCCGAGGGTCAAAGGCAGCCATTAGCGTACGCGTCTCGTCGGTTAACCAGTGCCGAAATTAAATATTTCGGTTGCGAATGTGAGGCATTGGCCGTCTTATTCGCGCTGGTGAAGTATCGCTTTTATCTCGCGCATAAAGTATTTAAGCTAGAAACCGACAATCAGGCATTGAGCTGGGTAAAAAATTGTTAATGCTTTCGTGGCCAGTTGTTGACATACTGCCTATTGGCTTCTGTCTCGGGTTCTTCGGCCGACGTTCATTTGTTGATTTTACTGACGTTTCGCCACCACGAGTGGCTGGCATTGTCAAAGCTTCACCTTCCATTGCAGGAGGTGAACTGGAGACGAGCTCGCGGCCGCAGACTACATGTACCTGGCGCGCCAACGTGCGAGGGCTTCTCCGCGGTCATTTCCGGTGCGGTTCTCCTCTTGCTACCTGCGACGGTCGTTCGCTGCAGTACGGGAAGCCAGGATCCGTTTACCTTAAGGTTTTACTATTTCTTGTTGGAGCTACCTGCCTTTTTTTTTTTCTTTTGTAGCTGCAGAAATAGAAAAACATACGAATAGCTTCAAGAGTTGAGGCTGTTCGCATGTTTTTGTAGCTGATGGCGCCCATCAGGATCAGGACCCCACTTGTGGGGCCGTCAAGGAACGGCTTTTGGTGGGAGAGCGTTTGGATGAATACATTATCAGGAAGGGTATTTTGTGTAAAAGGGTGGTTAAGATCCGTCTGCCAAGCACCCTAATACGCCCGGTTTTCCATTATTTTCACAACTCGTTTATTGGCGGGCATTTAGGAACCTGTAAGACTTTGCAGAAGATCAGACTTGGCCGTTAGAGAATTGGTGTCTCGGTTTCAGTTGTGTCGTGTGGCCAAACCGAATAACACTCTTCAGCAGGGGTTCCTTAGTTCTAAGAGTGAGTCTTGCCCCATGGACAAACTCTACATTGATTATGTGGGGCCCTTACTTCGCACCAAAAGAGGCCATTGGTACGTATTAGTTGTTATTGACGCGGTTCGAGGTTTACCTAGCTTCTTACGACTCGTAACGTGACTGCTGCTACTACCATCGCGCATTTAACTAACGTATTTAGTGTTTTTGGACTCCCTAAGCAAATCGTTAGTGACAATGCACCGGCCTTTCTTTTTGCTCCCTTCAAGGCCTTCTGTTTTCAAAGAAATGTAAAGCACGTGACGACCACCCCATATTACCCGTACGGCTCTTTCTCGGAGAGGGTCAATCGTAATCTCAAATCAGCACTCATTATATTCCATCAGAAGACTCCCAGTAAGTGGGATTCTAGTCTTCCTTGGCTTAGTTTTGCGTTCAGTACTACCAGCCATAACGATTTGAAGGCTACTCCGGTTTCCTCGAACTTTCCTTATCCTGTTAATTCTCTACTTGCAAACTTATGGGGAGTTCAAGATCTATCCCCTGCGGATATTACCCCTGAGATCGTCAAAGAAAACTTGAATAGTGCCAGGCGCAATATTTTCAGGGCCCACAACAAACAAGCTGACCGTTACGACCGTTATCGGCGAGTCTTTAGGGGTAAACCAGGAGACCAGGTGTATGTCCGTAATTTTCCCGAGAGGGAGGTGCGTGTTGGAAACCTTGGTAAGTTCACTCCCCGTTTCCTGGGTCACTGTACTATTATGCGTATTTTAGGCTCAGTAATCTTCTTCTAGGCGCGCAGTCCGGAACCGCGCGACTGCTACGGTCGCAGGTTCGAATCCTGCCTCGGGCATGGATGTGTGTGATGTCCTTAGGTTAGTTAGGTTTAAGTAGTTCTCAGTTCTAGGGGACTGATGACCACAGAAGTTAAGTCCCATAGTGCTCAGAGCCATTTGAACCATTTTCAGTAATCTTCTGGTTAAGGACAACCGCACCGGCAGGCAATACCGGGTCCATCTTAATCAAATAAAGTTTGGTTAGGCCACTTTTCTGCGTTACCCCGAGGTTGGTGGTTGAGGGGGGAAGTTGAGCCTTATGCGGCTCGTGTTGGTGCCGTTAGTAGGTTGGCATCCCGTGATAGGGATAGTGGCGTCTCGTTTTCTTCTTCTGTTTACTGGCGCCACAACTTTTGCTAGCGCCGGCCGCGGTGGTCTAGCGGTTCTAGGCGCGCAGTCCGGAACCGCGCGACTGCTACGGTCGCAGGTTCGAATCCTGCCTCGGGCATGGATGTGTGTGATGTCATTAGGTTAGTTAGGCTTAAGTAGTTCTAAGTTCTAGGGGACCGATGACCACAGATGTTAAGTCCCATAGTGCTCAGAGCCATTTGAACCATTTGAACTTTTGCTAGCGTTGTCTGTCTGCGAATGGCAGCAGCAGCGATTATCGATATCTAGTACCCGTATCTTTGGAAGGACGTGTGGTGTTTTTCCAGGTGTGGTGCGTGAGTAGTTCGTTTGGGAGGGAGCAGCAGAGAGGTCTGGCAGCACGCGGACATGCCAGGACCGCTGGCGGCAGGCAGGCATTGCCGGATCGAGGGTCTGCAGTAGCACAGGACCCAGGACGTTGAGTTGAGTGAACAGCAATCCAGTAGTGAAACCTCCACTACTTTGTGATCACGCCGTTTGTTCGTGCGTTGGTGCTCGAAGGTCGCCGTGAGATAAACAGATACGAGTGGAGCGTGTCGAGTTGGCGGAATCTGTTAGCCGTCTTATATTGCCTGTTATTGGTTTTGAATTTTGTGTTATTACTGGTGAGATGCAACCAGCGGTATTTTACTGCCTAGTGGCCACTAACGCCCCGGTTACCTGCCCTGGAGGTTAGCGTACTTTTGCGGCAGTGTACTTATCCTCGTCTTTCCGATGCTGTCCAGCATGACGTGTAGTTCGACAGCCTTCTTGGTTGCGTTGTGGACTGTGGTTTCTTTTGTCTACCTTGAGTGTAGTGGTTCCTTCTGCCTTTCGATGTTTTAAATACTGGATTCTGAAGACGCAGTGCTGTCACTTCGCCCTCGTGTGAATTAATCCATCATTGTACTGGTTATCACACGTTAGGTGAATTTGGTAAGAGCATTCATCGGCGTCTAAACTCTCCCTAGTTTGAGTCGCCATCAGGTTACGTGAGCATAACTCTTGGCTGCCTGTCCCACCGCTTACGCAGCTGCAGGGACTTTTCTCAGGTTGAGCACTCTGTGGACCACTCCCTTCTTACTTGGTCCGATAGTGCCAATTGTTTAAAAATAATATTTTGTTAAAGTATTGCTATTGCTTGTGGCCTTCAGCTGACAAATAATTTTAAATCCTTTCTTAATAAGGCCTTCAGTCGTCAGTGTAGCTTGTGTTTTTTTTGTTGAATGATGACGGATGTGCATTCTGCTTATGTTTACATTTGTCGTCTGTCAACGTCAGCACGTGGATGCGTTCCATTATCCCGAGTACCTGCACTAAGCGCTGGGAGCGCCAACGTCAGTGTTTTGTTATGTAATTAATTACGTTTTTTTTCAGTGAATGGTACTGTGCGATACATTTTTCAGTAGGACTTTAGGAGAGGAAATGAGTTACCGAATAGAAAGGTACTGGGTCCATTTAAAAAGTCATACCGCTCTTCATATCCTTGTATAAAACAAAGCTACAACGAAGGCAATCATTCTGATTGATGTCCCACTGAAGCCTAAAGAACATTTTCTCGAAACATTTTCTAGTTTGCATCTGGACAAACAGTTACTTACGGTGGTCAAGATAAATGGGACATCCCGTATATTGTTTATTCCCCGTCTTTCCATACGGCTTACCCCTCTCTTCCTCATAATTTCGAACATCTTGCCCCACTGTGTATTGTCAAATATTCAGATGTGTGTGAAATCTTATGGGACTTAACTGCTAAGGTCATCAGTCTCTAGGCTTACACACTACGTAACCTAAATTATTCTAAGGACAGACACACACACCGATGCCCGAGGGAGGACTCGAACCTCCGACGGGACCAGCCGCAGAGTCCATGACTGCGGCGCCTCAGACCGCTCGGCTAATCCGGCGCGGCTATGCATTGTCGAACGCTTTTTTCGGGTAGACAAATCCTATGAACGTGTCTCGATTTATCTTTAGTCTCGCTTCCATTATCAGCTGCAACGTCATAATTGCCTCTCCGGTGCCTTCACCTTTCCTGAAGCGAAACTGCTCCGTAACGTAATTAATGACCCACTATTCAGATTACAAGTGGCATATAGCTGAAACAAACATCACTGAGTGTGAATTTAAGAAGTATTTCCTCATTTCATTTCTGTGCGGTGAAAAAAATGTTGAGTAATGTTTTTGTGAACTGTGTCCATTGGTTGAGAACGCTAGAGCGGAAGAGAAGAGCAGCGGGCAGGCCACGAATCCTCTGCTAGGAGGCAGTGCCGGGCAGGAGGAAGCTCGCGGCGGAGCTCGGCGGCCACAGCAGGGGACGTGTGGGCGAACTCGGCTGGCCGTCAACTCACAGTGTGCGAAGCGGCGGAAAAGGCATGGAGAGGGGAGGGGGGGGGCTGCAAGTGAGACTGTCTCAGGGGGGAGCAGTTGTCCGGGCTCGAAGGGGGCCAGCAGTAACTGAAGAGGAAATTTTTGTATGAAAGCCCAGGAGAGGCTCATCACAATTAATTTTTGAGTGGAGATGAAAGCTACTGAGTCTCTTCCTGCAGCGGCTGTCATTCGCTGAAAAATGAAACTGACCTCTTCCACTCTAAAACAGAAATGTGCGTTATGAGAATCGTAACAGGTTGTTTAAGAGGAAGTAGATCGCTAATATTTTTTATGAATTTTTCATTGGATGGTACACAGATGTACCGTAGCAACTGGATAGTGAGAATCTGGTGCTGCACAACCAGCAAGATTTTAAGAGCTCCAGAGAGCTCCATTTACACTTCCAGCAGAGAATGCTTTAGCTGATTGCTATTTTGAGACTCTGTCTCAGAGCCGATCACAGATGCTGGGGCCTGACTCGTAGCTGTCAGCTACCGCTGCAGCCAGCATTTGTATCGGCAACGACGGTAAGCACTGTGTATTGTATGACGAGCTGGATGCGAAGACATTTGGTTCATCTTGCTTTTCTTAATTTCCAGGTCTTTCCTTTAATCTTTTAACTAGACATAGTTAACTGTATTTCATTATTGTTGTTTCCATTCCAATTCCACCGCCTTGTGCAAAGGTATTACCATGTATGTTTAATAATTCATTTGAGCCACTGTGCACTTTACAGCTACTTGTATTATCCATTCAATTTTTAGAGTCAGGTACATGCGTTTTAGCGTAAAGAGGAGTTTACTCCATAAATAGATGAAACACTGTTCGTATGACTGTGAGCTTTGTAGCCCTGTTTGAAATGAGATGTACCAAGCATTTATCCGTTGTGCAACTATAGTTTACTTATTTACATGATTTTATGGGGAGCCATCTCTTCACTGTATAGGTTACTGGGTCCATGTCTCGACAGCATCACAGAGGAATGTTTAAAGCTCAATAATAACCTCAAATAATGTTTGCTGTACACCAGTCTTCCGGTAAGCTGGAACACCGGCGATCCTCCTCGCCCTAAGCTGGCGGCTCACACACGGCCTAAGGTCCAAATTGCCCTTACAGGGTCGTTCATCAGCTCTAGACCTCCGCGTCCCATTGCGTGTCGGATCCACTGCGAGCTGTACCCAACTGCACGGACAATGCTCGATTACTTTTATGTCCATTAGCCATCTGGTTATACGTAGTGATAGCCAAAAGTCTGAATAGTACTGACGAAAAAAATAGAAACGGTGCAAACCATAAGTGCAGTATAATTTTGTTTACTAGTTCATGACAAATTATGGGAAAGGAACATTTGCGAAAATTTCCCCACGCAGTAAGAGTAGAGCGAAATCTCCTACAGTAATAAATGGATAACGTTCCTGCATGGGTTCCTGAATGGGTTCCACGTGTACGCAGTGTCACCCTTATTTGTGTGACTGGGTGGGCGGTGGCAGCCAAAGCAAGTGACGAACGACGAAGTAAAGTGTAAGTAAGTGCCAGCGTTGATCATTTACGTCAAAGGATACATCCTACAAATGAGATGGAATGGGCTGGAATAATAAGTGAATCCGTGCAACCAGTGAAGAGTGGTTTGTATACAAAAAACAAGTAGGAAAACAAAAAGATAAATGGAACATCGAAACAAGTCAATGAATATGTCAAAGAGGTTCGAATTTTTGAGTTAACATATTTATGAGAACTAGTGAAGTTCGAAAGACGTTATCGAGTTTATCAGATATGCAAGTTCGCAGAACATTGATTTCCGTGACATTACTAGTCTCGGAAAAAATATTTCAACCTACTTGCCATATTTCCATTCACTAGAAGAAAGAAGCAAGATTAGGGTTTAACTTTGAAAACCCAGAGATGTAGAATTTCCCTTAACCTGCGAAACTAATTGTGTGCCGACCACCTCTTTAAGATCTAATCTCTAAACGTTTGTGCGCAAAGTTGAATGGGGAGCGCGAAAATTACTGCCCTAGCCATAGCTCTTACACTGGGCGAAATTGCAAAGCAGATATATCAGTCTGGAATCTGAATGCAGAAAGATTTTTGTTATAATTTTGACCTGATACTTTAAAAGCCTACAGCTTAACGTGTGTGAACGGTTGGGACAGGAACTACAATTAAATTCAATACTCAAATTAATTAATAAACACATTTACGGGATCAACATAGAAAATATCTATCCACATTAGCATGAAGACTGAATAGAAAGCAGTGTCACACTCCTATCATTAAATTACTTCTTGTCCTCTCAAGAATTTCCTCTCTGTCGGTGTTCACGATAACTAATGACTATTAATCCTATAACTCCCGATCGGAAGAGTGACTGGAATCAGGTGACTAAAACCCAGAAAACCACACATTCATTACCAATGCAGAAGGAGGTGTGACAGCCGTTCCTCCTGCATTCCACAAGTGTGAAATCAAATCCAAGTGTTCTGCTTGTTGCTGCAAATCACACACGGTGAGCACGAGTGCACTGCGTCGCGAGCTGTGCGCTGCGGGTGTGCCGGCCCCTTTGGGAAGACGGAGTACTCAGCCGCTGTACTACCGGAATGTCCCACCAGGCACTTTGCCGGGTTGTGCTGTGCGTATTCCTCGCCGCCAAAAGGTCTCAGCAGCCACTCGCAAAATTACGAACAACTGAGGCCCAATCCAACAGACAACCGCGCGATTTTTCCAGCCCCCCCCCCCCCCCCCCTCCCTACTACCAAAAGCAATCATTCCAGCGCTGCTATCTGGCGTCACACAGCTTTGCGCCGACCACACGTTTTCCCGCCAATGTTGATAGCCTCTCAACTGTGTAACTGTGTTCGAGGAATTCAGAGAGGACCGCTAAGAGGTTGGAGTTTGTTTCCCGTGGCCTGCATTTTCTACGAGCAGCAGGTGCTAATCTCAAAAGAAATCTGAAAACATGGAAAGGCGCCCCCGACTCCGGCACGTGGTTCCGGACCGCCACAGCTGCAACAAGCCGTGTGCGAGGACAATGCTTGGTGCACCCTGCATTCTCCGAGGTGGCCTTACCTGCGAGAATCTTACGCCACCCAGGTCGAGGTCCCATCCACCGGTCACTGACCTCCATATCTAAAATGTTTCCTTTTGCTCTGTGACAAGTCCACTGCTGTGCACTTTTGCGCGCCCTCCCGAAGCATTCATAACCCAATACAAAGCATGCCGGGTTAATAACGAGAGACAGGCAAATTATACAGGGCACCCTACTGTCACTCACTGTGTTTCACAATATCATTAACATTTCTGTACCGATTGTTCCAGTAGTCAGGCTCAGAATGATAAATATGCTCAAATTATTGATGAAATCGATATGCAAAATGCTTTCCGCCTTTTTGCATGACCATAGCAGGTGGCTGAGTGTGCCGTCCACCTACTTGCCATGTCATTTGCTGATCGGAAAAAGAATGACTGGAACTGATGTAGGATAAGCTGCGGCTCGTCAAGTGAACAAGGCTTCCAGCCGCAAAGACATGTCGAAGCCGTCATATGACGTGAGACTTTTCACTCCAGCGAGAGCAGCTACCAGTGGATGATGCTTGTGGCATACAGATCGTGGGATCGCGATGCTCCACGTGTTGGCTTACTGACAAGCAGACACTGGCAAGACACTTGCCCCCCTTTCAGCTGACATAAATAAGCACGTGACACAAGTTTTAAGAGCACTGAAATCGTCCCATTGTCTGCCAAAAGCATTAGAAAGGCGTTTTGAATGTGTTATGCAGGTTTTACGAAAATGGTCAGTCAGCCAGCTACACTGTCAGAAAGAAAGTAGTTCTCCACTTCACAGGTTTCTATTTCCTTCAAGACTTCTTATTGCAACAATTCGTATGGACTGCATGAAATGATTACATTTACAAATCAATAGCACAAGCGTTTCTAAGGCGCCAGATACCGACCATGCTGAAAGATCCATACCAGTACGTTGTGTAGCCTTCACAGGCGGCAATACAGGCGTTGACTGTGGCATTCAGTCGATCGTAGAGATGGTGAACACTGTCCTGGGATACGTTAAGCCACGCCTACTCGACCAGTTTACGTAGTTCTGTAATTGACGAGTCACCGGAGTCACCTCTCGTCCCACAGAATACCAATTGTGAAAGAGAGTCGTAGCTTATCGCACCCAAGACCATAAAGCATGTGACGGATGCGCTCTACGAGACAGCACTCACCAAGTCTACATTGCACATGCGAACGAACATCATTTGCGTACAGACAGAATCTGCTTTCATCACCAAAGACCACGGCCGGCATTCCATCTTTCAAGTGATGTCCGACAGCACCAGTCGGACCGCGCACGGAGGTACTGAGGCGCGAGTGGAAGGTGGGCTGGAGGCGTGCGTGCCACTGCTAGTAACCGGTTCACCAAAGTTCGCGCTGACACGTCTGGTCTCACAAGCACTATTACCTGTGCCGTGGTAACTGTACGACCTGCCACTGCTGCCGGTACAATACGGCGAGACTGGCGGCCGTCTGTGCTGCGTGGACGTCCAGAACCTCGTCTGCCGGTGTGAGAATTTTCACGTGACCACTGACGCGAGCGTCGTTGCACAACTAACGTGACACGTTCAACTTTTATGGTAATTCTCGGAAAGGGTGATCTCGTCACAATTTGACCCCTTTGAAACTCGCTCAGTAAGCTGTTGAAAGCAGTAGTGCTGTGAACATTCCCTATTAAAAGATAGACATAAATCCCACTACACTGCATATTGGCAGACGAAGTTGATACGATTGTGAATAAATCTACTATCCCCGGGCGGCATATGCCGTAATCGGATCTAAATCGACGTCGTCTTTCCTGGGGCACAATTTTTTTTTCCGGCGGTGTATATTTGCGTCATTTTAGTCTTTTTCTTGTATTACTCATGTTTTTCTTTCAAATGTTTGCAAAATACGAGTAGGTTTACAGTGTTCGACAAGCTGAGCGATTGAGTTAATATTATGGTGGTGTGAGTGAGAGTGGGAGGAAGAAGAGGATGTATTCGGTCAACCTATCATTTCTTTTAATGAAATTGTGCGTAAAATTAAGTGTTTCCTCAATTTGATTCAGTACCCATATAACCTTCACTATTGTTCTATAGCACCACATTTCAAATGCTTCTGTTGTATTCTAGTTTGAACTGCTTATCGTCCACCCTTTTCTTCTGGAGAGGGCTATACACTGGACAAATATCTTCAGAAAATACTTACTGTCTCTTAAATTTATATTTATCGTTTGCAAATTAGTCTTACGTTTCTCGCTATTGACAGTTTTCATTTTTGTATCGCCTCTACTATGCTCATTGCCAGCAGTTTGTCTTCTGTTTTGAAAAACTAGTAGTTTTAGTGGCTCGTTAACTAATTTAATTTTCTAGTCACTTGCTGGTCTGTTCAGCTACACTCAGTTTCCCTTGTTTCACTTTTTTTAATGTACACCTTGTAACGTCTTCTCAGCACGCTGTCCATTCCGTTTCACCCGTGATGCAACTCTTCTGGCGTCTACAGTAAAATTACGTCGTCCTCGATAGACCTCAAATTTGCTCTCGTTGAACTTTAATTCCCTTTTGAAGTCGGGTGCTCGGTTTCCTCTGTTGCCTCGCAGGTACAGAGAGTAAATGACTCGGGGGATACGTTATGACGTCAGCCCTTTGTCGACCAACAGGTCCCTTTTAGGCCCTTCCAATGTTATAACAACAAACAGAGTTCTCCACGAATCGCAGATAATCTTTCACACCCTGTTTACTCTTGTTAGCTCAGAATGTCAAATAGGGTAGACTGGCGAACGATTGCAAAAGGTTTCTGTAAATGTATAAAGTTTGCACGACTTTCTCACTGTTCCGTGATTAATTCGTGTCAGTATTTTCCAGCCGTGGCTTATTAAACTGATGGTTCTGTAACAGTCAAACAGCGAGCACTTACCGTCCTTACCCTCTTCGGAACTGGAATTATTACGTTCTTCTCGAAGCGTGGTGGTATTTTCGCGTGTCCCATATATTTTTCATACCAGGTGGAATAGATTTGTCGCGGTAGTATTATTGAGAACAAAAATTTGTAAGGCAAAATCGATCTTATCAGAACCGAAGGGAACCAAAACAGTAATTGCCACCTTCAAATCCTTAACACACGGGTATAGCACACTGTTGATCTATGTGCCTGAAGGTTCTACTTAGTAAAATGCTCGGTGTCAGCAGCTGTCGGTTTCGTCCACATTACGTAGTCCGGACCGGCGGCGGCGGCGGCGGCGGCGGGGGCGGTGCCGAGGTACGAGCGCCGTCCAGCCTTATCGGCGCTTTCGCCCGCGGCGACAAGGACGCCGGCCGATAGCCGGCGGCCGCTCTGCGTACGTGCATATATAGAGGGGGCGGCGGGCGGCGGCCCACGACGCCATGGCCGCGCGACGCCGCCCCTGCGCCGGACCGCTGCTGCCGCTGCCGCTGCTGCTGCTGCTCCTGCTGGGCGCCGCCGCCGGCCAGGAGGTGCCGCCCTCGTGCGACAGGTAGGGAGGGCCGCGCACACCTGGCGTGCAGCCAGTTTCTTAGTACACTACAGACCAGTTATCGAGAAAACTTGACAAAAAAAACGACGACTCCGAAGAATTGCGACATCAGTTGTGTACAAAGAAATCGAGAATATCGAGAGATAACCCAGCAGCAGAGTGCCCAAGGCGTAACTCACAAGTGCCGAGTCTTCTCACGTAGCAATATTTTTAAAAACTTTTATTTGAGTCCAGTAATTAATAGGAATTCGGGAGGGAAGATCTGGGATCAGGTTAGCCTAATGGAAGGCCTGCGATCTCCATATAACTGCTTCAGCTTTCATCAGCTTTAATTCATAACTTGCCTTTATTAAGTCAAACAAGTTTTAAAAACGATCGACAGCAAAATTGGCGAAACAGCCTTTACAAAAATGACTTTTAAACACCTGCCACGAATTACGAGCCACCAGCCATTAAGTATACAGCAAAAGTACAGTGTTTCAAAAACAACTAACAACGATTAGCAAGTTCCACTGAGCAACTTTTCTTTAATACTAAAGGATATTAAAACAACTTAACAGTCACAGAATAGGCAGCTACATTTAACCAAAGTTCATTGATCAGATTTTAAGGAAACTATTTTTAAATAGCTGCTATTAATTATCAGCACATATCCCATCTGGTTGCGGGGGCAGAGGGGGACAGAAGGGAAGGGCGACAGGTAAGGACATACACGAGAGTTACTAAAGTGGGGCCGGATGGCCGACGGTCTCCTCTCCTTGAGCCTGCAAGAAGCCGGACGCCTTCCCTAGCAGCGAACCCGTCAAGTCGCTGGTGCGTTTTACAAAATATCACACCCACTCGCGGAAGCCGTTTCAAGGAACGGGCGATAACCGACAATCAGAACCAAGCTTGGAGCCTTCAGAGGAGGTGATTCGATCTCTCGCGCACGATGCAGAACTCCAAACCTGTAGCGCCGAGAACCGACTCGCTGCAGACAGCGCACGCTCACTCGCTCCCCTTCCGGACTTTTGTCCCTACCGATGGCGCTACCGGCGCACCTCCCGAGTTATCCAGAGAAATACCGTCAACGAAGGCCGAGCCCACGGGGCTCAGTCCCTCCCACTGAAACTCGAACACACCGCACCGGAGTCCGGCACCGGGGGCAGAAGCTAAAGATGGGGCTAGCTACCCTCCTTAACCTAACAACCATGTACGCTGGAGATCTTCCTGTTCAATTCATTACGGACCAAGAGATTAACTGGAATCAGGAATCTTAATATTTTACAAGAGCCTATAATACGGCGAATCACTTCACTAGCGGACTCGGCAGGTGATGGTTGAAGTAATCAATGTAGCAAATATGTGCTAATGCCAATATTGCTGGCCCCTGTTTTGAACACAGCCGAAGTAGATTTTTCCTGCACGTCGGTCAGGGGCCTGAAGATGACGAAGTAAAACGCTGAAACTGGTTGCCAAATAAAATAAGTTTGAAAATTGACGGTTGAGGGTTATTTAATTTGACATTCTCTATCGAACAGCCGAGTAGAGCAACCATTTCTAAAATGATCGACATACAGAGACAGGATAGAAAAGTTCCAGCGTTTATGGAACTTAGCTTGAAATACTATCAACGCACGCCTCAAATTTCTATTCGTGCACTCAGGAAAGAACGGCTAGGGGCAGTAAGGAGTAGTGGTAACATCCCTAATAACATGGTCGAAACAAAATCTCCAGAATTCCCGAGATATAAATGCCAGAGCATTATCTCTTACGAGGGCGCACAGTGCTCCAAAGACGGCAAGGATTTTATAAGATGCAGTGTGGATTGGCCACTAGTTATACCGCAGCTGGGAATTAACCAGCTAGAACGGGAAAACCCGTCCACCACTACCAACTTCTAACGAACCTCCGCCATCATATGAGGAAAAGAGATTCTACATAGTCTACAAAGAGATGGTCCACGGGTCTGTTCTCAAGGGTAGGCTCGACAAGACCTTTGCATGAGTTAAAATTGGGTTTCCCTTGTTTGCACAACTGACACACCCCACTAACCGATGTATATCCTCTCACACGCAGAGGGTCAAACCACATGTTACCTAATTTTGGCCAAGGTCTTTGGAAACCTGGATGACAGCCCACCGCGAAGCTATGAAAATACCTAAATGCAGTTGGAATCAATACCTGAGGGAAGCAAATTTTGCATGTGCGGTCGCCCTCCCCTTTAGACACGCAATTTAAAAGGCTTTTTTTGTTTGTTTGGAAAATACGGGAATCTCATTCCTCTCTTCCGCTGAGATCACAAAAGAGTTCAGAAACTACAGTCAGCACAGCACTTCCCAAGGCAAGTTGGCCACTGTCTTCTGCACATTGCGGGGAGTCGTAGTCTTCATACGTGCGACTTAACGAATCGGCCACACTGTTGTCTAGACCCCTGGTACGACGAACTAAAACGAAATGAGGAGATGAGGAGTGCCCAACGAGCAACCCTACCAGTTTTTCTGGGGTGGGCCAGTATATAACTCAAATCCTGATTATCATTTTCGAGCATGTTTCCCTTGGCTCTGGGTAGAACTTAAACTTATGCAAGGCGAAGAGAGCTGCCAACACATCCCACTCACACAATGAATATTTTAATTCAGTAGCAGATAATCAGCATGATGCGCAGGCGACGGAACGCCTCTCTTCCTGATGTTCTTGGAGAAATATTGCCGCTGTCCCAAAACTGAATGCGTCGGCCTGGACAGTGAAGGGCTTACCGAAATCTGGCAAATGACGCAGGACGGTTGCTAAGGGCGGCTTTATTTGCCTCAAACGGAGCTTGATGACTCTCCCCCTCCAAAGGAAGGGCTCACCTTTTTCGTACAAGTCATTCAAGGGCGCCGTCAATTGGGTGAAATTAGGAACAAACTTCCAAAATAAATTCGCCATTCCAATAAATCTGACCACTCCCTTTTTTATATCGGGTCGGGGAGGGGGGGCGGCAGTCACGCAAGGAACATGTCCACTCCTGGTCAATGCTGACCCCATGAATCCAATGTCATTCAGCAGACGGCAAAATACAGAGCTTAAAAAGACAATTAAGAATCAGTGAATAGAGCTACAGTTAACCAAAATTCACCGATCACATTTTAAGCAAATGATTTATAAACACACGCTATTAATTATGAGTGTTGGTATCGTAAACCCCACCAGGAGAGGAGGGAGGGGTGGGGGGAAGCGAAGGCTATACAAGGAAGTTACTTAACTTGGATAGGGTGGCCGCCGTCCTTTCACTTCTTAAGCCTGCAAGAGACTGGTCTTCGCTGACGTCGAACCTCTCAAATAATCTCCAAGTTGCTGGTCTGTTTCCCAGAATGACGTGCCCACTGATGGAAACGGCTTCGCAGGACAGGCAGTAACCGACACTCAAAACCAGGCTTGGAACCTTGACAGGAGCCGATTCGTTCTGTCGTGTACCGTCCAGAGCTCCAAACCTCTCGTGCCCCCAGCCGATTCGCTCTGCACGCTGCATAGTCGCTCCCCAAAACCTTCCTGCTTCACGGCTTTTGTTCCCACTGATGGCACTATTGACATACCTCCAAAGTTGTCCAAACAAAGACTGTCAGTTAGGGGCGACACAAATTTGAAGGCTAAGCCTGCACAGCTCAGTTATTTTCTAATTGACAAGTATTTTAACCGACAATAGCTGCAAATAAGCATTCATCAAAAAAGTGTAAGATAGTGCGAGAACGTGTAAGGCTAATATACTGACGAGAAGTTTTGAAAGTAATGGGCAAAAGGTTATACCACAAAAGGACAGACAGTTCTGTATGTGGTACCTTAAGATGTACCTGCATCACTGTGTTGATTGTTTTTCCTCTGCCTTGAACAGTCCACCTACAAACAAATCACAAACCTTATGACCTAATGTTTTCCACAGTGTCGTAACTGTACCATTGAATGGACTACACTTGTCAGAATTGAGCAACGCTTAGGCATCCAAACATCCACACTATAACCCATCTATGGGAAAATGAGTATTGATGGCTTGTACTTGGAGGGATAAACCGACTTAAGGATGCAGGGTACTTCTCCGGCTCAATATTAAGTAAAAATCAACAGCTATTCCTTTCAGGCACTCTTTATAATGTATATGTTTTACAGATTTCTTTTATATCAGCACACTTTCTGGAGAAATTAGAAGTATTATGAATATTTTTGAACGTGCTTAGGGCTGTTAAGAAAAATTACAGAGAAATTGATGCATTTTTTTCCCAAAATGGTTCCTCAAATTGAGGTACCATTTAATCCAAAGTTATACATTTGAAGGAGACCAGATTTTTACCAGATATGCATGACATGATGGATGAGGTACCAGACCTATTTAATTCCACCTATTATGTGTATTACAAGGATAAAAAAATATCACATCTTACATTTTAATTTTTATAATTTTTTTCCTAATAAAAATGTTATTTTTTGTATAGTTCAGTTGATTATGTAATAAAGTTTAGGTCTACTACATAAGCATGGACTATTGCAAGTTACAGAAAAAAATTAGAGCAATGCTTTACAAACTTTAGGAAATATTTGTACCTGAATTCTGGAAAATACAACTTGCAGAAAATTGCGAATGAAGATATGAGTCCAATGAAACACATTCCTGAAGCTTAGTCTTCGTCCTCCAGCATTTCTTCATCTTCAAGCTTTCTCTTGGCATTATTTTTAGCACTTCTTGCTTCTTGGTAACTTGAAGAGCGAATCTTTCAGCTTCACGCTCCCATTCTTCCATATGAGAGCCAGATTTTACGCCTAAATTTCTCAGGACTTCCAGCCTTCCTATCACTCAATCGCTGAAACATTATCACTACATCTAGTACACCAACTTTTAATGTATTTAGTTCAAATGGTTCAAATGGCTCTGAGCACTATGGGACTTAACTGCTGAGGTCATCAGTCCCTTAGAACTTAGAACTACTTGAACCTAACTAACCTAAGGACATCACACACATCCATGCCCCAGCCAGGATTCGAACCTGCCACCGTAGCGGTCGTGCGGTTCCAGACTGTATTTAGTCCAACAAAAACATTCTTGGGTGATCTTTCGCATGTGCAATGGTTGAAACTTTCATTTGTATTCTGAGTGCCCCCATGAAGACATTTACTAAGCAAAACAGGGTCACTCAGATCTCTAAAAATAGGTTTTATTTCATTCATAACAGGCTTAGGAGGAGAATGCTTATGATGGTATATTTGACCACATTATTTTGCTTTTTTGTAACCACACCAAGAATCTGCTCCTTTAGGGCAAAGTCCATGAACAGGGTGGTCATCTGTGGACAACTTATAAAAGTACGTGGCCCATACAGCTCTTCTCATTGCTGTAACATCATTCAGAGGCGCAGTTCGTCCACTGGCCAGTCCATAATAACTCTGAAGAAGGTCTATTTCAGTTTCTGTCAATCAGCCTTGGACAGACTGAGATTTTCGTTCACATAGCAACTTTCCTTTCCACCACAAACATTGAACTCATTTATTTTATTGCAAGCTTTAGAGTCCCCATAGCCTAGGTACTTCGTATATCTAATGTTATAAACGGGAACCAACCCCTGAAACATTTTTAGAGCTCCATCACACTCCATACCTCCACTTTAACCATTATAATTCTTAGAACAGTAATATACAATACGTCCTTAGGTAAGCACTCAACATCAATAACTTTTCTATTCTCCAGAGAAGTAGCACCTACAACATCATTCAAGGAATGATGTCCTCGATGTTGCCATATCCCATCAAGTGCATCAGCAATGTCCCTGGTTCCACTAATATTTAAGGTTTCTTTTACTGTACGTTTCATAGATGCTTTAGACACAACCATCAAGGCACCTGAAAGTATTTTTATGTACTTGTTGAACCTACTGGGAGGAGGAGGAAGGTCCATGAAACCACAGAACGTTTGAGCAGCCTTTTTTCCTTTTCCTATTGCACGTATTGCAAACACTATCTTCAAATTCACATGATATGAATTATGCACGATTTTCGAAATCTTCAAGGTAGATTTTTTGCAGGATCTGCACAGAACAACTAATTTTGACGCCAAATCCTTCCTGCTACCATTCATAAGTACCCTGTATCCTTAACAGTAGTGGGGAAAAGCCTGTTGTAGCACATCTTTTTAGTGCGGGTTACATACATCAGGTGAAGCACACATTCAGGGGCAAACTTGATTGATTAACAACCTTAACCTATTTCTCTGTTACTTGATTTATGAGCCACAGAGTGTTGATTTATGACCCCCTGAGGCTAATGTCCTTCTGAGAAGCCTCCCATGGCTCCAGCTCCCCCTCTTCCTCCCCTCCTCCTCCACCCGTCTGGGAAACCCACAACCTCTTCTCCTACCCCCTAGCTGATCCAAACAGACTTTTGATATCAAATTAATTGACTAATTAATGAAATCGATCAATTTTTAATCCCTCAGCCTCTGGGACATGCCCTGGCCTTCCCCTCCACCCCATGCCCTTCTGTCCACAAATGTAAATTCGTGGGAAAAGGACTCAGTCTGTACTGGAAGGATCTCATGATACGAAATTGATGTCAATTACACAGTGAGCCATGGTGGGGTTGCTGGCATCGCATTTCGAATTCCTGGTGCCACTAGCTCGATCTGTCATGTGATGTCCTTCTGGTTTGAGGCCACTAAGATCTTTGCTCTAGATTGTCGTTGGAGATGGGGGGGGGGGGGCATTGCGGTGTGGTGAGTTGGCGATTTGTAATGGAGTGAGGAGGATGGTGTGAGAAGCTCACCCGGCGACTGAGGTGAGCACTTCTGCAAGTGTTTTGGGCACAGAGTCAGGTGAATGGTTGCTGGGCATATTTGTGGGTCGATTTGAATCCGTGGCTGAATTCTAGTGCCGTCTTTGTGTGTAGCCTGGCCAGTGAGGTGTTAATGGCTGGTGTCTGTGACCATATCGTTACTCTGCAGCTTTTGCACTGTGGATCCCGTACAATTTGCATAATTGTTGGTTCGATTGGAGGATATTAAAATAGTGTGCGTGGTCGTTGGTGCATAAATCAGTGAAGTCTGCCGGTGAATTTATACTTGCATTTCATATATGCAACATAGACTAACAAACTTAGATACACCTGAATTTGCTCTGCTACTGCTAAAAATATCCTACTCGTAATAGCTGTAATTATTAGTTCACAAATGACCTAAATACAGTTGTAAAGTTGTTCATGTGTGTCTTGAGCCACCAATAGAAATATCTGGTCTTATGCTTACTACATCCTGTATAAATAAAATAAACAACACAAGCTCCTTGTTAAAGTAACCAATCAATGAACTGCAGAGAATATGCATGGCACTACTGCAGTTGTGCTACGTACATTCCCTTAAACAGTATCCAGGAGCTGACCAGAGATGACATCCTATACATCAACTCCGAGCAGAATACTGTCCGTATAACAGCGCAGAACAGAATGCCCAGAATCCAAGTTTGCGGGCCTGGACTTTCAACCGAAAATAAAATCTACCCAGGGATGATGCTTTTGCTAAGTTCTTCCAAAACCAGGGTGAAGTGCACGTAACTTCCCTCCTTTTGCATAGGAGATGCACATTTTTGAACACAATGTTGACACTTGGCAGAAGGAGTGTCTCTGTAACTGGTTAACCTTACACACTCTATCCACAGTGATGCAGTAAAATTAGCTACAACAAATTTTTAGAGTGAACACAACAGACTCTCTGACGCTAGCGAGATGGTGCCATGGCAGGTGAACTTTTAAAGTTGCACAGAATAAACAGACCATTACACACAGTTACTGTCTGTGGGCTGTGGTGTTTCCTTAGCATACACTGACCGCAGGGGTGCACGAGCCAGTCTGGCTTTCGATACCCACAAGTGGGATCACTTACCAAGTTCTGTGAGCTGTCCCTTCCCCCAGAAGTGGGCCAGCTCGACCCAACAAGACACAGTGACTGTCTTCGTCCTGACTAAGGATGCAGTGCAGCACCCACTATGGTGGCTGTAGGGCTGGCTGCGTTTGCTGACACACTACTCCAGTGTACTCACTAGAAAATGTCAAAATAGCAGCAGAAAATGAAATATGTAAGAATAATGTGGAATTGTGAAAGCAGCATCACAGTCATTTTATACTGAAGAGACAAAGAAACTACTACACCTAATATCACATAGGGCCCCCAGAGGCATGCAGATTACATGACGTGGCATGGACTAGAGTAATGCTTGAAGTGTTGCTGGATGGAATTGACACCATTAACCCTGCAGGGCTGTCCATAAATCTGTAAGAGTACGAGGGGGCGGAGGTTTCTTCTTAACAGCACATTGCAAGGCATCCGAGATATGCTCAGTAATGTTCCTGTTTGGGGGTTTGGTGGCCAGCGGAAGCATTTAAACTCAGTATTCCTGGAGCCACTCTGTAGCAATTACAGATGTGTGGGGTGTCGCACTGTCCTTCTGGAATTGTCCAAGTCTGTCGGAATGTACAGGATGCTTATATACGTGACACATGTCAGAATCTTATTTAGATGCATCAGGGATCCCATATCACTCCAACCGCACATGCCCCACAGCATTAAAGAGCCTTCACCAGCTTGAACAGTTCCCTGCTGACGTGCAGGCTCGATGGATTCATGAGGTTGTCTCCATACCTACACACGTCCATCCGCTGGATACAATTTTAAACACTCTTCCGACCAGGCAACATGTTTCCAGTCAGCAACAGTCCAATTTCGCTGCTGACAGGGCTAGACCAGAGTATTGGGGCAAGGCCATTTCTGGCATACTCTGCATTGTTGCCAGATGTATCCAAGATGGCGGCGACGACGTCATCCAAAATGGAGGCCATGATGTCAGCTGATGATGCAAGTACCATTATCCAAGGTGGCGGCTTTTGACAGGAAAGTGCCATAATCTCTCCCCTCCAAAAGAAAAATGACACGAAGTTAAAATTCCAAGAGGATAATATATCACACCTAAGAAAATGGCAAGAAAGAGAGGGCAATTGGGCTACCTCCACTAACCTAAGTCATCCGACTGCCACCTCTTCCCAGGAACCGGGCCCAAGTTAGAATTTTGATCGTAAATGAAGGTCATTTTGGGTTTCTCTACTAAGCTAAGAAAATGGTGTGAAAGAAAGGACAATTGGACTAACCTCAGTCACTTGACTGCCACCTTCTCCTAGGGATTCATGGGAGGATTCAGCCTGCACTGGGCTGGTGGAGAGAGGAAGGAGTGTAATTTATTTTGGAACAATTTATTTAGGGATGGAGTATATTTAATTATTCAAAATGACAGTCACAATTGCATCATCTATTTTGCCACCATCCGGTTTAAACCCACGATGAGGTCATCTTCAGGGCAATTTACACCATTTGGTCGCTCACTGGAGACATCACCCTCCCTGTGCATGGTGAGTCTAGTATGTATGTATCTGATGATCAGTAGACAAGTTTTGTGGGTTTAACTGTGAGTGCATTTTAGCGATCTATGGGAAATAATTTATCACTGAAAGTCTCCTCTGCAGAAAACAATGGTGAACAGTGCTCCCAATAGACCTGTACTGCAGCTACAGCGTGATCACACCAGCAACATTAAAAAAGACACGAGCATGCGGTCTGGACCCGGAATGAGCACAATCAGAACAAATAGGTCTGCACGCTCGTCCGGTTGGGTCAGCAACTGTGTCCAGGCGAATACATATTTTGAGAGGAATTTCTGAGGCATAGAGTATGAATGGGATGTTGCTGCCTCATGATTGCAGCAGCTGTGTATGACTTGGCAGCTGACAGTTGCATCACTTCACTGGTAGCCTCCAGTGCGGTGCAGTGGACAGGGGGCTGCAGGCAGTGCTTGCACATGTCTGTTGGATGATTTTGCGAGCAGGTCTGTAGGCAATGCTATGCATTATTGGGACAGTTTATGAGTTGATTTCGTGTCCGCACATGAGTGTACTGAATTATTTAGGAGCAATGGAACAGTTTTTGTATAGCATGAGCTGTAACGTCAGTATGGGCGTCACACACACACATATCCCAAGCGGTAGAACAGCATGATCTGTGATGTTGGTATCCAAAATGCCTCAGAGGTGTCCCATTAGAATGGCAATAGAGAGAAAGTGGTCAAACAGATGTGAGGGATGATAGCGCACTCTGGTGGTGGTGCTGTGCACTAGGTCAGTTGGGCTCTGGGTCTTGTGGTGAACATGCTGAATGGCGGTAGCGGCTGAAATTGTTTAAATAAAGATTGGTGCATGATTTCGACAGTTGATGAATAGCAATCATGTTTGCAGAGTCTTTTAGTGGTTTGCATATCTGTAGGCTCTGTGATGTGACCCCAAACATGTCACAGCATATGTTTTGTATCAGCATATTAAATATAC
The DNA here is from genome assembly GCF_021461385.2 of Schistocerca piceifrons. Classification (NCBI taxonomy): domain Eukaryota; kingdom Metazoa; phylum Arthropoda; class Insecta; order Orthoptera; family Acrididae; genus Schistocerca; species Schistocerca piceifrons. Next base: position 26,601,167 of record NC_060142.1, read on the forward strand.
TCCATCCCTAAATAAATTATACCAAAATAAATTACACTCTTTCCTCTCCCCACCAGCCCAGTGCAGGCTGAGTCCTTCTGCCACGAATCTCTAAGAGGAGGTGGCAGTCGAGTGACTGATGTTACTCCAAGTGCCCTTTCTTCCACGCCATTTTCTTAGCTTAGCAGAGGTAGCCCAATTGACCTATCTTTCCACCAAAATTCAAACTTGGTGCCAGTTCCTAGGATAAGGTGGCAATCGGATGACTTAGGTTAATGGAGGTAGTCCAGGTGTCCTTTCTTTCACGCCAAAATTGAAACTTCCCACCAGGAGGGTGTGGCACTAGTGTCATCAACTGACGTCACGGCCGCCATCTCTGATGACGTCATGTGCTGTGCACATTAGTGGATGTTAGTACACATTAGTACATGTTAGCCCACCAATATGGGTTGTTATGGGGGCGTGGTGGTCAGTTGAGGATCGTGGTGAAGAGTAACTATTTCCTTGCAAGTCCACGTGGGCGTTGCACTCGCGAAAGTCTGACAAAATTTGAATTTCCCACCTGGGAGGGGGTGTGGCATTTTTTGAATTTCCCACTGCCGCCATCTTGGATTTGGGGTGGGAACCCTATCAGTGTGTCTATGACATCACAGGTCTAGCAGTACTTGCATCATTGCCTGACGTCATGGCCGCTATCTTGGACGACAGCGCCCTCTGGTGGTGGCACTGCATAGTATGTCAGTTTGAGTCCGGACCTCGTGACGAACACAGTTTACCAACATCTTGGATTATGTCACAGATGAGAGCACCCTCTGGCTGCAGTACTGTGTACTAAGTCAGTTGGAGTCCGGACTTCATGGTGAACACACTGGATGGTCCTACTGCATGAAATTGTTTAAATAAAGACTTATATCCAGAACTGGTCGAGTCCTTTTCGCACGAATCCTTAGAAAGAGGTGGCAGTCGGGTGACTTAGGTTAGTGGAGTTAGTCCAACTGCCCTTTCTTTCACACCATTTTCTATGGGTGTTGCATTATCCTGTTGGAATTTGAAGTTCACGTCATTTTTCTGGGGGATGGGAGCAGAGGGGGGCATGGCACTTTCCCACCAAATGCCGCCATCTTGGATATGGTACTTGCGTCATCAGCTGATGTCATTGTCACCATCTTGGATGACATCATGCGCTGTTGCTAAGTCTGCACGCCGCCGTCTTGGATGCATCTTTCAACAATGCAGAGTGTGCCAGAACTAGCCTCACCCCAATACTTTCATTGCTACCCCGGAGATACTATGTCCCATTGCTCGTGTGCCAGCTATAACACCATGTTCAAACTCACCTGATAACCTAACATTATAACAGCAGTAACCGATCTAACAACTACCCCAGACACTTGTCCTACATAGGCGTTCCCAACTGCAGTCCCATATAGGCTTTGCTGACTGCAGTGGCATTCTGCCTGTTTGCATTTCTCTGTGTTTGAATACCAGTTTCTTCGGCGCTTCAGTGTAGCTTCTCTTTCTTCTTATCAAGTCACCATCTCTCCCTGGATGTTGGCTGGCATTACAAGTACATTTGTTTTTTGTGGATCTAAAAAGTTGTAGGGAAGTGCGTCCAAACCACTCTCTCAGATTCGCTAGCCACGTTGTTCATCTTCTCGCTGCTGATTTTTCCCTAAAACTTTTCATTCCATTATCAGGCTTAGAATACTGCTTTTTCTTCTTTCACGATCTGTCGAAATATTCTAGCTTTCTGGTTTTGACTGTATTTTCACATTCGTTATCGCTATTGATTCCCCATAGGATACCTTCACTGCCAATTCCTTGTGTCCAAGATAGTTTTAACACTCGTCGATACTGCCAGATTTTGAATGCTCCAGTTCAGCAACAGAGTGAGTTCACCCCTTTGAGAGTCGCAGCTAGCTATACTCTAGCAGTCAGTACAGTGGGCCGAGCAGCACGCTCGGCAGTGGTCAGCACGACCACTGCCTCCTCGTGCAGCGCGCAGACCGGAGAACACCCGGCGCCGGGAGGGGGACGCAGCACGCTGCAGGGCCACGGCGCCCAACTTTCCACAATAGCTACAAAAACTTCAGCGAAGTACGAGGCCGGCATTTCCGACAAGCTGACAACAGTGGCCAGTTTATCTGGAAGGCGAGCGTCCTGTAGGCGGCTTGTGGACACTGTGCCAAGTACGTAGTCTGCCCTTTGACACGCCACTATCAGTGTCTAACCATTGTATCTGCAATAGTTCTGAAACCATTATGTGTTGTAGTGAACAATTTGCTTGTTGATAGGACAAGAACCAATAGTAATACCAGATTTCTACTACCAAATAGTCGTCATAAAATTGTGTTAGTACCTCAGCTGTAATTATCGTTTAAGTTATACACTTACTGCATAGCGCACCACGTATCACCCGTATTTGATACCATAGGTTCTGGAACATGTCTTCGGGGCTAACTGGTTTACTGCCTGAATACCATTCTGGTGGGTTCAAAACTCAGCCAGTCTCTGTATTATTTTCAGTTAGTGTTTCGTTCCCCTCTGGCAGTTACTTCTTAATATTATTTGATTTGCGTCAACGTCTGCATTATACTCCGCTTGTCACCTAACGGTGAATGGCGGAGGATACCTCTCGCAACACTAACTTATTCGTCCCTTCCCTATGTCTAGGTAGCGTAAAACGTAAATCGTTGTTCGCTCTTATATACATTTGGCCAGTTTAGCCTGAGAACATCGACTGGAGAGAAACCCCTTATGCAGCGTTCGTAATACGCCATAATAACAAAGCAAGTAACAACGATTAATAAGGCGCTACATCGACTAGAAAAGTATTAGCAGCCGTGTCTACGGGCGACAGGGTCAGTGCGAATGTTTCCTCGCGACAAATTTTGACAATGGCGTTCCGTTCAGTTCCGTTGACGGCCCGCGAGAATGCCACCATTTGCAGCGTCCTGTCGAACGTTGTGCCGTTTCGCTGCGACCGTTCCGTGGCGCACTGTCAGTGGACCTCCCGTCAGTGATTTGCGTTGGTACGTCAGGGTCCGAGTCCGGGCCGTTGCTTGTTCCTTTTGGATATTTCCAGTCGTTAATACAAGGGGAAGCGAAAAGGACACTTCGAATGCTACACTAACACCTTGCCTACATGCCGGTGCTGATATACCCGCATCTGAATCGTGCTGGGTTGCACATACGTTGCAGCAACGCTCTCGTTCCTTATATGTACGTCCCCCTAACAGACAACCGAAGTCTAGCCAAGTAAGTCATTTAATGGGGCTGCAATCTAATGGTTAATGACGAGACGAACACTGTTTTCTACGACTGTTCCCTTAGCATTTCATCAAGTCTCGTCCGTCACAAGGCGATCGTTTCCTACTTACTGTTGCCTCTTGCCTCTTCCGTGGACCGTGTATGCCAAAGGTTTTCCTCTCCACCGAGACAAATGAAACACGTAGACTAGGTATGACGTGGGAAAGGACGACTCGGAAGTCCCGAGGAGAGACGTTACGAATGCATCTTATATGTGAACACGTGTACTCCGGGAAACTCAAAAAGAAGAAGAAGAAGAAGATGATGATGATGATGATGATGATGATGATGAAGATGCTGATGGTGATGATGACACTGCAGTCGATATAACCGTAATGCAGGTAACGGTAGCCCAATTTGTATTTCACTAGGTTTTGTTTTCTATTGATGTGAATTTAATCGAGACGAGCAAACTGTCGTGAGCAGTAGTAGAGACAGAGGTCTGTTGGGACGCCTTGGATTTCCACTGAGAGGCGTGTTCGTAACAGTAACAGACGTCGACCGAATTATTTCCAAGACCGGACAAACAGGCATATTTGTATGTCAAGTAATGGTTTACTTCGTTTGCAAAACAGAACTGTCACTTCCACATCGGATGTCGGTGACTAGCACTAATTAATAATATTGCGCTGCGCTGAACAAACTTAAAGTGGCGAAATCTAACCAATCAAGTTTCTTTATTCGAAATTACCCAATGATCCAAAACAGCATGTTGTTCTGCAGTTCCAGCCGTAACCTTATTTGCTTAGCATTCACGGCACGTTGCTAAGCGGAAATGCGATAAATGGGCGTGAGCCGCTCTGCCACTTGATCGTCCGCTGCCCGACAGTTGTGAACTGTAGTTGCTGACTGTGCAAGTTGCAGGAGCTGCGACCGCCCACTGTAACACGTCGTATGCAACTTACGCAGTTGGATTATGCCTGTCAAACACTCACACACACATGACGAGTTTCGATCCCCACATCGTAGGTGGCACTTGTTTCAGCAGAGCGGGGAGCCACGTGTCGGGCGGACGCTGAGAGCTGGCACGTTCCAGTGCGCGAGTGCAGCGCCCGAACGAGTCATTCGTTTCACAAGTTGACGCAGGACCCAGACAATCTCGACAGAGTAGAACGGCCATTCCACCGAAGCCGTCAAGCGTGGAATGAGGGTCATGTCTAAACACCTGTCGCAAACTTATTTGAACATTTCTTGAACAAAATATAATTGTGGTACAATTGTTGTAAGTATCTCTCATAAATGAACGGGAATCTCATTCACGAAACCGATGAACGGTGTCACGAGAAACAGCAAACGTCATTTGAGCACTGTTTTGTGCCCTCTGGCTAACACACGGGAGCTACTTGACACTGCCCTGTTCGCCATCACGTATACACAGCGGGCGGCGTGCACCGCCGAAACGCAGCAAGCCACTGCAGCCGCAAAGCACAGTCCGCCCATGTTACGAGGAATGGATCACGAATGTAGACGTCAAAATACTGGGACTGTGTCAGCAACTGAGGAATGAAATGGAAGGATGGTATAGGATTATTGGTAGGGAGACCCCGTCTGCTGTTGTTTGGCTTCGTGATGCAAGTATTTCTAGTTAACACTGCATGGGTGATATGTCTGTCGACGAAGATCGAGATGAAATGAGGAGGACAACACCCACACGTAGCCCCCGAGCGAACAATATATCCGATCCGGTAGGGAATCGAACCTGGGAGCTCAGTCTCTTGAGGCAGCAACACTGACCACTAGATCACGAACTACGGTCTCGTGTCAGAAAAGAAGCCAACGAGATAGGAGTAAGTAAGCAGCTGTGGGCGAAACCTTAGTGGCTCGTGGGGACGACCACTGTGCTTGGCTAAGAGGGAGCAGGGGGCGCCCTGTAAGCGCAACAGATCAGGCGGGGCGCGCGATGAACCCAGGACAGGGCAGCGGGGCGTAACGGTGACGGCAGGAGGCGTGTAGGCCGCTGGCGACGACGGCCTTCTCACCCGGCGAAACGACGTGTCAAGATCCGGCCACACAGCCGGCACCTATTTTTCACGAGTTACACTGGCAGAAATGGCGACTGACAAGATTTAAGTTGTCACTAAGTGCAGCGCACATGGTGGCACTGGAAGATGCCCATCACGAAGGTTAGCAGCCCCAATTGGAATCCTTAACGTAGACGCAATTTTAACTTGGCAAATCGTCCGATAGATCATCTGAAGAATGGCTAACTCGGCATGACATATTTACTATGGCTATCAAGTACGATTTACTGCGGGCTGCAGAAGTGTAGTTCGGTTGTCCTTTGCAAACTTTCCCTGTAAGAAGTAAAGCTCTATGGCGTCCCATACTCCACAGATCTAGAGCTTATTTGTACCACCGCCATCTCAAAGTCTACCTGAAATTAAAAATCGTTGTAAGAACCTGTAATTCTCCCACAGTTACATAATACACTATTGGCCATTAAAATTGCTACACCAAGAAGAAATGCAGATAATAAAGGGGTATTCATTTGACTAATATATTACACTAGAACTGACATGTGATTGCATTTTCACGCAATTTGGGTGCATAGATCCTGAGAAATCAGTACCCAAAACAACCGTAATAACGGCCTTGCTACCCCTGGGCATTGAGTCAAACAGAGCTTGGATGGCGTGTACAGGTACAGCTGCCCATGCAGCTTCAACACGATACCGCACTTCAAGAGCAGTGACTGGCGTATTGTGACGAGCCAGTTGCCCGGCTACCATTGACCAGACGTTTTCAGTTGGTGAGAGATCTGGAGAATGTGCTGGCCAGGGCAGCAGTCGAACATTTTCTGTATCCAGAAAGGCGCCTACAGGACCTGCAACATGCGGTCGTGCATTATTCTACTGGAATGTAGGGTTTCGCAGGGATCGAATGAAGGGTACAGCCACGGGTCGTAACACTTCTGAAATGTAACGTCCACTGTTCAAGGTGCCGTCAGTGCAAACACGAGGTCACCGAAACGTGTAACCAATGACACCCCATACCATCACGTCGGGTGATACGCCAGTATGGCGATGACGAATACACGCATCCAATGTGCGTTCACCGCGATGTCGCCAAACACGGATGCGACGAACATGAACCTGTAAACAGAACCTGGATTCATCCGAAAAAATGACGTTTTGCCATTCGTGAACCCAGGTTCGTCGTTGAGTACACCATCGCAGGCGCTCCTATCTGTGATGCAGCGTCAAGGGCAACCGCAGCCACGGTCTCTGAGCTGATAGTCCATGCAGCTGCAAACGTCGTCGAACTGTTCGTGCAGATGGTTGTTCTCTTGCAAACGTCCCCATCTGTTGACTCAGGGATCGAGACGTGGCTGCACGATCCGTTACAGCCATGCGGATAAGATGCCTCTCATCTCGACTGCTAGTGATACGAGGCCGTTGGGATCCAGCACGGCGTTCCGTATTACCCTCCTGAGCCCACCGATTCCACATTCTGCTGACAGTCATTGGATCTCGACCAACGCGAGCAGCAATGTCGCGATACGATAAACCGCAATCGCAGTAGACTACAATCCGACCTTTATTAAAGTCGGGAACGTGACGGTACTTCTCCTCCTTACACGAGGCATCACAACAACGTTTCACCGGGCAACGCCGGTCAACTGCTGTTTGTGTATGAGAAATCGGTTGGAAACTTTCCTCATGTCAGCACGTTGTAGGTGTCGCCACCGGCGTAAACCTTGTGTGAATGCTCTGAAAAGCTAATCACTTGCATATCACAGCATCTTCTTCATGTCGGTTAAATTTCGCGTCTGTAGCGCGTCATCATCGTGGTGTAGCAATTTTAATGGCCAGTAGTGTAGTATATCCAGCTCTCACACGGTAACAAGTTGTGGGGCTGGGTAACGACCCTCGCGATCGAGCGACACCGAGATGTCTCAACACGGGCCGCAACTCGGTTTCGAGCGCCGCGTCAGCAGTCCGTGACGTATGAGTGCCCCCTGGTCTGACGCGATACGCGCCTCTCCCGGCCAGCCGCGACCCCCAGCAGCCAGCCTGCTGTACTGCACGCCGGCGCACAGCCGCCGCGGCTGCTTTCGCCTTCCTCTTTTAACGTCCAACTAGCCCTTCCCGTGCCTCTGAGGACTACTCTTCACGGTGGAATTTCTGGAACACTGTGTCTGAGTGACTGAATGAATGGTCGTACACAAGAACGTGTCCACAAGTTACCAGCTGCTAATGTATGAAAACGACATACGCACAATCAGATAAAACGAAAAAGATTATGTATCAGGAATTAAACACCTAACAAACGAAATAAAGTATATTATGTGAGCTGGTACCAACATACTTCATTAGTTCGCAGGAGCGCTCAAAGATCTAGCTGAGCGCGAGATATCTTGGTCTGTGGCGTAAAATATTCCATTTAGTCCGACGTACTCATTCACAGATGTGAAAATTACCGAACAATTGTTCAATAAGTCAGTGATGCAAAATACTAACGCGAATTCTTTACAGACGAATGGAAAAACTGGTAGAAGCCGATCTCGGGGAAGATCAGTTTGGATTCCGTAGTAATATTGGAACACGTGAGGCAATACTGACCCTACGACTTATCTTAGAAGCTCGATTAAGGAAAGGCAAACCTACGTTTCTAGCATTTGTAGACTTAGAGAAAGCTTTTGACTAGAATACTGTCTTTCGAATTCTGAAGGTGGCAGGGGTCAAATACAGTGAGCGAAAGGCTATTTACAATTTGTACAGAAACCAGATGGCAGTTATAAGATTCGAGGGACATGAAAAGGAAGCAGTGGTTGGGAAGGGAGTGAGACAGGGTTGTAGCCTCTCCCCGATGTTATTCATCCAGTATACTGAGCAAGAAGTAATGGAAACAAAAGAAAAATTCGGAGTAGGTATTAAAATGCATGGAGAAATAAAAACTTTGAGGTTCGCCGATGACATTGTAATTCTGTCAGAGGCAGCAAAGAAAGGACTTGGAAGAGCAGTTGAACGGAGTGGACAGGGTCTTGAAAGGAGGATATAAGATGAACATCGACAAAAGCAAAACGAGGATAATGGAATGTAGTCGAATTAAATCGGGTGATGCTGAGGGAATTAAATTACGAAATGAGGCACTTAAAATAGTAAAGGTGTTTTGCTATTTGGGGAGCAAAATAACTGATGATGGTCGAAGTAGAGAAGATATAAAATGTAGACTGGCAATGGCAAGGAAAGCTTTTCTGAAGAAGAGAAATTTGTTAACATCGAGTATAGATTTGAGTGTCAGGAAATCGTTTCTGAAAGTATTTGTATGGAGTGTAGCCATGCATGGAAGTGAAATATGGACGATATATAGTTTGGACAAGAAGAGAATAGAAGCTTTCGAAATGTGGTGCTACAGAAGAATGCTGAAGATTAGATGGGTAGATCACATAAGTAATGAGGAGGTATTGAATAGAATTGGGGAGAAGAGGAGTTTGTGGCACAACTTGACTAGAAGGAGGGATCGGTTGGTAGGACATGTTCTGAAGCATCAAGGGATCATCAATTTAGTTTTGGAGGGCAGCGTGGAGGGTAAGAATCGTAGAGGGGGCCGAGAGATGAATACACTAAGTAGACTCAGAAGGATGTAGGCTGCAGTAGGTACTGGGATATGAAGAGGCTTGCACAGGATAGAGTAGCGTGGAGAGCTGCATCAAACCAGTCTTAGGACTGAAGACCACAACAACAACAACTCATTCACAGGACTACTAAATTCATTTCCCAGTTGCAACTGAACTGCGCGATAGACAGGGTCTCTTCAGCCCCTCCTGTGCCGCCTTCTCGTACATTCGTTTGTGATTACCTGGCAGCATCGAGATAACAACATTACATCGTAATCAGTAGTGTAAATGTCTACCACGTGCAGCGCAACGTCTCTTATGGAGGTAATGGGTACATCTCCTGACCGTAAGGACCGCAGCCGCCACCACCACCAGCAACCGTTCGCCCTTCACTTCATGCAAGGGGACCTGCAGCATTGCCTGTCAGCAAAATGCGCCTGTGACTGGCCCCTGAGGGCGCCCGCGACGGAGCACACGGCACTCCAGAGGTTCTGTTGCTAACCCGCACCAACTTCCAACAGAGAGCACGTTGTGCCACGAGCCAGGGGGTTGTCTTGTCCACTTCCTCACCAGTGTCATATGCGACGTCCCTGACCAGTTCCGCCGCGCGGGGTCGCAGGCGCCTTGCCACGGTTCGAGCGGTTCCCCTCGTCCTCCTTCGGGCAAGGGTGTGTGTGTTGTCCTTACCATAAGTTAGTTCAAGTTAGACTAAGTAGTTTCTTTACCAGCGCACCCAACAGCCGGACAAATGCCGTAAAGCGCATGAAGGTGACGCCTGTATCACAACGCAGTTGACATTTTTCCTCCAGAAGACAAACGGGTCTTTAGACGTTCACTCTTGCGAATGAGTCAGATCGTTTAAATGGCCCTAAGCACTATGAGACTTAACATCTGAGATCTTCAGTCCCCTAGACTTAGAACTACATCTACATCTACATTTATACTGCGCAAGCCACCCAACGGTGTGTGGCGGAGGGCACTTTACGTGCCACTGTCATTACCTCCCTTTCCTGTTCCAGTCGCGTATGGTTCGCGGGAAGAACGACTGTCTGAAAGCCTCCGTGCGCGCTCGAATCTCTCTAATTTTACATTCGTGATCTCCTCGGGAGGCATAAGTAGGGGGAAGCAATATATTCGATGCCTCATCTAGAAACGCACCCTCTCGAAACCTGGCGAGCAAGCTACACCGTGATGCAGAGCGCCTCTCTTGCAGAGTCTGCCACTTGAGTTTGCTAAACATCTCCGTAACGCTATCACGGCTACCAAATAACCCTGTGACGAAACGCGCCGCTCTTCTTCGGATCTTCTCTATCTCCTCCGTCAACCCGATCTGGTACGGATCCCACACTGATGAGCAATACTCAAGTATAGGTCGAACGAGTGTTTTGTAAGCCACCTCCTTTGTTGATGGACTACATTTTCTAAGGACTCTCCCAATGAATCTCAACCTGGTACCCGCCTTACCAACAATTAATTTTATATGATCATTCCACTTCAAATCGTTCCGCACGCATACTCCCAGATATTTTACAGAAGTAACGGCTACCAGTGTTTGTTCCGCTATCATATAATCATACAATAAAGGATCCTTCTTTCTACGTATTCGCAATACATTACATTTGTCTATGTTAAGGGTCAGTTGCCACTCCCTGCACCAAGTGCCTATCCGCTGCAGATCTTCCTGCATTTCGCTACAATTTTCTAATGCTGCAACTTCTCTGTATACTACAGCATCATCCGTGAAAAGCCGCATGGAACTTCCGACACTATCTACTAGGTCATTTATATATATTGTGAAAAGCAATGGTCCCATAACACTCCCCTGTGGCACGCCAGAGGTTACTTTAACGTCTGTAGACGTCTCTCCATTGATAACAACATGCTGTGCTCTGTTTCATAAAAACTCTTCAATCCAGCCACACAGCTGGTCTGATATTCCGTAGGCTCTTACTTTGTTTATCAGGCGACAGTGCGGAACTGTATCAAACGCCTTCCGGAAGTCAAGGAAAATAGCATCTACCTGGGAGCCTGTATCTAATATTTTGCTGGGTCTCGTGGACAAATAAAGCGAGTTGGGTCTCACACGATCGCTGTTTCCGGAATCCATATCGATTCCTACAGAGTAGATTCTGGATTTTCAAAAACGACGTGATACTCGAGCAAAAAACATGTTCTAAAATTCTACAACAGATCGACGTCAGAGATATAGGTCTATAGTTTTGCGCATCTGCTCGACGACCCTTCTTGAAGACTGGCACTACCTGTGCTCTTTTCCAATCATTTGGAACCTTCCGTTCCTCTAGAGACTTGCGGTACACGGCTGTTAGATGGGGGCAAGTTCTTTCGCGTACTCTGTGTAGAATCGAATTGGTATCCCGTCAGGTCCAGTGGACTTTCCTCGGTTGAGTGATTCCAGTTGCTTTTCTATTCCTTGGACATTTATTTCGATGTCAGCCATTTTTTCGTTTGTGCGAGGATTTAGAGAAGGAACTGCAGTGCGGTCTTCCTCTGTGAAACAACTTTGGAAAAAGGTGTTTAGTATTTCAGCTTTACGCGTGTCATCCTCTGTTTCAATGCCATCATCATCCCGGAGTGTCTGGACATGCTGTTTCGAGCCACTTACTGATTTAACGTAAGACCGGAACTTCCTAGGATTTTCTGTCAAGTCGGTACATAGAATTTTACTTTCGAATTCACTGAACGCTTCACGCATAGTCCTCCTTACGCTAACTTTGACATCGTTTAGCTTCTGTTTGTCTGAGAGGTTTTGGCTGCGTTTAAACTTGGAGTGAAGCTCTCTTAGCTTTCGCAGTAGTTTGCTAACTTTGTTGTTGAATCACGGTGGGTTTTTCCCGTCCCGGCACGTACCTGTCTAAAACGCATTTTACGATTGACTTGAACTTTTTCCATAAACACTCAACATTGTCAGTGTCGGAACAGAAATTTTCATTTTGATCTGTTAGGTAGTCTGAAATCTGCCTTCTATTACTCTTGCTAAACGGATAAACCTTCCTCCCTTTTTTTTAATATTCCTATTAACTACTCAAACCTAACTAACCTAAGGACATCACACATATCCATGCCCGAGGCAGGATTCGAACCTACGACCGTAGCAGCAGCGCGGTTTGAGACTGAACCGCCTAGAACCGCTCGGCCACCGCGGCCGGTCAGTCAAATCGTATAACGAGCGAGCCATGCACTGTGACATAGTTTACTTTTTTAGGCAACCATTTCATTTGATCCAAGGCATATTAATACATATAATACATTTACATGTGATTGTAGTTTACTGACGACTGTAAGTACAGTTCTTGATGAGTTATATACAAGGTGTAGAAAATTAAAAACACCAACAACGCTTCGTACATTGTGTGGAACGATAAACTTGGCATTTTTCAACGAGGAACCTTTGGTAGGAAATAGTTTGAGCGCTGTGTATCGTCAACGTTTGAGAACGGCTACGTCAGTCTGTCATCAAAATCAGCTGTGTAAGCCACCAACGACGAGTGTGACGTGGATTCAAGCACTTTGCCTAATGAAGTCTCTGGGAATCCACAGCATCTTTCAATAATGTGCTCAACATAACTAGGTAGCTGTGTTGTATACAAGCACAGTAGCGTTGTTGACAGCATTACGGAATGTGCTACTGCACAAATACACCAGTTCACGATACGTATCAGCACACCAGCTCACACGTAACAGTACACAAGTACATCGGGTCACGGCATATACCACCCAAGTACACTAAGTCACCGATGTGCCAGTACAGAAGTATTCCAGTTCACGCATAAATGCTCTTTGTCATTAGACTCAGGGGAATTGTATACGGAATTTCCTACGTGTAATACGGAGTTACTGAAAAACGAGTGTTGAGATAAGTAAAAGTGACGACAAAGACGCTGGTAAGCGTCTGAATTGAGAATTACTAGTGAAATCGAACACACGAAGGCATCAAGATTCTTACAACGTATAAGCCTTCTGTGGTGTGATGTCTCGATCCCATACGATCGACACTGAGACTCATTTTCCGATATTGATCCCTTTCAGAACCATTGATTAGAGACATCGTATACATAGTTTTGAAATTCCCTACATTTAATTTGGAATCTGTCGCTGGCTTGGAAGCGACTGGTTTAAACACACATCTTAAGCTGGACATACGACTTCTTATTAAGAACTCCTGTTGTATAGGACTTAAAAGGTGCGAAATAAGTCAAAATTGGTCAAATTGTAGTCTCTGAAGTCAAGTAATGGGAAGTATAGGTACATGAAAGATGTAGGTCACGAAAGTTAAATTGCATAGAAATATGAAATAAGGGGAAAAGGTTGTACAACCTTGTAAGTATAAGCGGTGCGTAAACTAAAGACCGAGCAGTACTTTCTAACTGTGAAAATAGAGGAAATTTGTTTATAAAGCCTCAAAGTACACTACACCACGAAGATGACGTGTTACAGACGCGAAATTTAACCGACAGGAAGAAGATGCTGTGATATGCAAATGATTAGCTTTTCAGAGCATTCACACAAGGCTGGCGCCGGTGGCAACACCAACAACGTGCTGACATGAGGAAAATTTCCAACCGACTTCTCATACACAAACAGCAATTGACCGGTGTTGCCTGGTGAAACGTTGCGATGGCTCGTATAAGGAGGAGAAATGCGTACCATCACGTTTCCGACTTTTTTCGGATGAATCCAGGTTCTGTTTACAGCATCATGATGGTCGCATCCGTGTTTGGCGGCATCACGGTGAACGCCCATTGGAAGCGTGTATTCGTCATCGCCAAACTGGCGTATCAGCCGGCGTGATGGTATGGGGTGCCACTGGTTACACGTCTCGGTCACCTCTTGTTCGCATTGACGGCACTTTGAACAGTGGACGTTACATTTCAGATGTGTTACGACCCGTGGCTGTACCCCCTGCGAGACCCTACATTTCAGCAGGATAATGCACGACCGCATGTTGCAGGTCCTGTTCGGGACTTTCTGGATACAGAAAATGTTGGACTGCTGCCCTGGCCAGCACATTCTACGGATCTCTCAGCAATTGAAAACGTCTGGTCAATGGTGGCCGAGCAACTGGCTCGTCACTACTCTTCATGAACTGTGGTATCGTGACGAAGCTGCATGGGCAGCTGTACCTGTACACGCCATCCAAGCTCTGTTTGACTCAATGCCCAGGCGTATCAAGGCCGTTATTACGGCCAGAGGTGGAAGTTCTGGGTACTGATTTCTCAGGATGTATGCATCGAAATTGGGTGCAAATGTAATCACATGTCAGTTCTAGCAAAATATATTTGTCCAATGAATACCCGTTTTTCATCTGAATTTCTCCTTGGTGTAGCAATTTTAATGGCCAGTAGTGTAAAATTTTTTTGCCATGCCGCCCTTGGAGCTCGGACAGTGGATTTGGAGACATAATCATATGTCTCTCATGAAAAATACCGCCACTGCAGTTTATAGTTGTGCAGGGGAAGTAATTTTGTGGTGTGAAATTCCTGTCGTTTGTTACAAATTTCTTGCAAAGAATTAAAAATGGACACGTATATGGGAGTAAAATATTTTCACGTAGTTGTTTTCTGTCTTTGCAACAACTTTTTAATTTTTAATGAAAAGGAACCACTGCCAACACTCGAACTCAAGATTACACAAACAGACCCCCGTGTGGAATGAGGCGTGAACGAGTGGGTGTACGGCGGAGGAGGCGGCCGATGAAGGCGTTTGGCGCATTTTCTTGCCACAGCAAAGAGCACTCATAATTTAACAAAGCGTTAAAATTAGCGAAAGTTTATGAACTACATTTGTTTGGTTGTCTTCCACAGCAACTGTTGTAGCAATACACATTTTGTTTTCATTGCCCTAAGCGTACCGAGCGAGGTGGCGCAGTGGTTAGACACTGGACTCGCATTCGGGAGGACGACGGTTCAATCCCGCGTCCGGCCATCCCGATTTAGGTTTTCCGTGATTTCCCTAAATCGCTCCAGGCAAATGCCGGGATGGTTCCTTTCAAAGGGCACGGCCGACTTCCTTCCCCATTCTTCCCTAATCTGATGAGACCGATTAACTCGCTGTCTGGTCTCCTTCCCCCAACTAAACAACACCAACAACCCTAAGCGTACATCGGCCCGCTCCCCCGTCCCTCGGACCAGACCGTCTCCCTGTGCCCTGTGTCGTTGCTACAGATAGCGCCACAGTTTCCACCGCGGCAGGGCAGAGCCAGTCAGCGACGCCCTGCCGGCCCGCTGGTCAGCGTTCGGTTTACCAGCCACTGAGGGGCCCCAAGTATCAGGGAAGAAATCCAACAGTACGTACAGGAAATACTCGTATCTTTTCCATGAAGTCGGCCATAATAACTAAACATGACTATTTCTGAGGAGACCAAAGTCACAGCATTGCAACACTTCAGCACGCTAATAGCCTTAGTGGTTATCGTAGTTCTCGTTACTTCACCACAGTCTTGCCTCAGCCTTCCACGAAGCGTTCACTTACATACTCAGAGACATCCTTTACTATCTTCCTCAGAGCTTCCAAGAAAGTTCGCAACATATAAGAGGGGCTTCTTTGAAACGTAATGTTTCTCTCGATGTCCAACACTTTGCTGTACATTTCCCAACATAAATATAGTGCTTTTCGCCTGTCTCCATCTGTCGTTTTCCTTTTTCCCACGACACTGTCATTATGAAAAATCTGATTGATTTTACAAACACCGGTACGAGAGTGGACTTTGAGGCAAAATGCTGTCCAGTCCTGGAAAGCGGGGGCAGGAATATTTACTGAGTTTAGTTCTACGAAACCAGTGACGGGGATGTAGTTAATGAAGGTGACAAGTGCTGAAACACGGGCTGCACTGAATATGCGGTCGTCAACGAAAACCTGTGCCGCTCCGACACTAGTAGCCGATCTACATCTACATCAATTCTCTGCAATTCACATTTAACTGCTTGGCAGAGGGTTCATCGAACCACAATCATACTATGTCTCTACTATTCCACTCCCGAACAGCGCGCGGGAAAAACGAACACCTAAACCTTTCTGTTCGAGCTCTGATTTTTCTTGTTTTATTTTGATGATCATTCCTACCTATGTAGGTTGGGCTCAACAAAATATTTTCGCATTCGGAAGAGAAAGTTGGTGACTGAAATTTCGTAAATAGATCTCGTCGCGACGAAAAACGTCTTTCCTTTAATGACTCCCATCCCAATTCGCATATCATATCTGTCACACTCTCTCCCCTATTATGTGATAATACAAAACGAGCTGCCCTTTTTTGCACCCTTTCGATGTCCTCCGTCAATCCTACCTGGTAAGGATCCCACACCGCGCAGCAATATTCCAACAGAGGACGAACGAGTGTAGTGTAAGCTGTCTCTTTAGTGAACTTGTCACATCTTCTAAGTGTCCTGCCAATGAAACGCAACCTTTGGCTCGCCTTCCCCACAGTATTATCTATGTGGTCTTTCTAACTGAAGTTGTTCGTAATTTTAACACCCAGGTACTTAGTTGAATTGACAGCGTTGAGAATTGTACTATTTATCGAGTAATCGAATTCCAACGGATTTCTTTTGGAACTCATGTGGATCACCTCACACTTTACGTTATTTACCGCCAACTGCCACCTGCCACACCATACAGCAATCTTTTCTAAATCGCTTCTCAACTGATAAACTGATACTGGTCTTCGGATGACCTTACTAGACGGTAAACTACAGCATCATCTGCGAACAACCTAAGAGAACTGCTCAGATTGTCACCCAGGTCATTTATATAAATCAGGAACAGCAAAGGTCCCAGGACGCTTCCCTGGGGAACACCTGATATCACTTCAGTTTTACTCGATGATTTGCCGTCTATTACTACGAACTGCGACCTTCCTGACAGGAAATCACGAATCCGGTCGCACAACTGAGACGATACCTCATAGGCTCGCAGCTTGATTAGATGTCGCTTGTGAGGAACGGTGTCAAAAGCTTTCCGGAAATCTAGAAATACGGAATCAACTTGAGATCCCCTGTCGATAGCGGCCATTACTTCGTGCGAATAAAGAGCTAGCTGCGTTGCACAAGAACGATGTTTTCTGAAACCTTGCTGATTACGTACCAATAGCTCGTTCCCTTCGAGGTGATTCATAATGTTTGAATACAGTATATGCTCGAAAACCCTACAGCAAACCGACGTCAATGATACAGGTCTGTAGTTCCATGGATTACTCCTACTACCCTTCTTAAACACTGGTGCGACCTGCGCAATTTTCCAATCTGTAGGTACAGATCTATCGGTGAGCGAGCGGTTGTATATGATTGCTAAGTAGGGAGCTATTGTATCAGCGTAATGTGAAAGGAACCTAATCGGTATACAATCTGGACCTGAAGACTTGCCCGTATCAAGCGATCACGTGTGTTCTCGCCAGCGGTATCTCAGCGATTCCAATTCTCGTTGTCTCCTACGATTTCGAAACACTACCGTCAGATGTTGTCGCACTGGGTGCACAGGAATAGAACACGACTGTGGGAACGGACACGGTGGAGGATGCCACGATGTGTGGGAGTTACTGCAGATTCACCGAAACGCAAAGAGCGGCCAGCAGTGGGCTTAGCTGCTCCGTTGCCACACTCCCACTCGGAGGAGCTCTATCAGTGGTGTTGGGAGACCGCAGGTGGAAGGGTCAGTGGCAATGAGAGTTTCAGTCCCTACTGGACGTTTGCTCGGGCAGCCTAGTGGTTCGTGGAAAACCGGGAAATTTGGTCTCGAATCGAGGTCTCGCACAAATTTTCATTACTGACGATAGGTCTGACTGCTCTAGCAATATTGTGGCGAATATACGTACGTAGAGCCTGAGAGGTACAACAACGTGCAGTCGAGTATTGTGTACTGAATCACCAGAGACCGCGAGGCAGCTCTGCGAAGCAACAGAGACCAGCCGGCGACGACCGCGACCTGCCTCAGACGGCTCCTGTTGTGCGAGCCGGTATGCTAAACGCCAGTTGCATAAGCACAGCAGCCGCCACTGGCTAAGCTTTGTCCTTGTGCCCAAGGCTGCTTACATGAAACGACATTTTTCGCGACGTTTACTCGACAGAGCTCGATACGGGCACCGCTCTGCGGAACTGCAACGCCCCCTGCCTCTACTGTGAGGAGAGAAATGCTCCACGACTGCACTACTACACCTGAAAAAAAATTCAAAATAGTTCTCACCACTGATTCGGTGAGGTAAACCGAAAACTTCAGTCAAGTCCCCAGAATGAGAAGACCAAGTTCCTCAACCCTAATGGGTGACAAACTGTGGCCAAAGTAGAAGACAATGCACTGACGTTTAGATCGGTATGTGGGGGAGACATCTTGAGACACAAATGAGGACTCTGCCACCTGTCACGTGCTCGATTGCCTCTGACTAGTGACATCCACATTTTTTAATTTAATTCCCCGTATTCTGGAAAATCAATTCTTCCAAGTACTTGTTCTTTACAATAATTACTAAAACGATAAAAGGCCATAACCAGCAATCTCCTTTTGCGACAATCAATTTTCGATCTGATTCACAAGTCTTCCTATAACCTCGATCCGGCTGGAGAAGTCATAAGTATCTTCATTGTAAATACCGAGCCACCAGACTTAGAAAAGAAAGTCTCAGCAGAAAATGGTAGAAATCATCAGCGACAGAATTATTTTTTTTGTTTATTTATCACTTAGGAAGTAAGCAAGAAGAGAAATTTAATAAAAAAAACAGACAGACTTGTATATTTTCTCTGTGGTGCATACAGTGGCATAAAAAAAGCGTTCAAAGTGTACAATGACGTTTATTTCTACATTTTACTCCATTATCGCATTTCTGCAGCTACCTGCATATGAGACAAAATCGCAAATATATGCATTCTATTTTGAGTTGAAAAGCGTTCACTGTCTTGCTAATACGTAAAGTTTTGAGCAGTTTCATCCTGCAGTTTTTTGACTGAAGGTGCTAACAGTACACGCTCAGTTAATTACATCTTACAGATCAGTTTTCATCTTCACCGCGCATTACTCATTTTGTAAATTTCTCACATCACATCTCGCACGACTAATTGTCACATCACTAACTTTTGTTTCATGTGTGCCGGCCGGAGGGGCCTTGCGGTTCTAGGCGCTTCAGTTTGGAACCCCGTGACCGCTACGGTCGCAGGTTCGAATCCCGCCTCGGGCATGGATGTGTGTGATGTCCTTAGGTTAGTTAGGTTTGAGTAGTTCTAAGTTCAAGGGGACGGATCACCTCAGATGTTAAGTCCCATAGTGCTCAGAGCCATTTTTGTTACATGTGCATCAAAAATTACTGGCCTGGCTTTGACAGTCGACACGTGATCGCACCCTTCCAACCCAAAAAGTTTCCTGAATGGCCATTAGTGAGAAGAAAAGTAATTGCAAGCCACGGATTAATGTCTGGATGAGCCCATTCGTGCATCTGAAACAAGACGAAGTGTTTGAGTGTCTTTTGACTGAGCATTCACTCTGTTTTCGGTGGAAAATTTCTCAGCAGCAGAGCATTTTACACTCGTCGATGCAGCGAGAAGAAGCACTGACGGGTGGACCAGCAGAGGCAGACGAGGGGGGAGGCACTACCCACACATGATTACACGTGTCACCTAGCACGTGGTCTCTCGGTGGGTGCGGCAGCCAATAGTTCAAACGCACGCCGACCCGACTCACTCGCCAGACTGTCGCTGAAACCTACAATTATGGATAGAGGAATGTAAGGAGAAAGGTTAGGGCCGATTTACCCTCATGGGTCATTTCCTGTTACTGCCTTGTTGACATAAATACCTCTGAAGCAGGTAGGTCTTGGGCAATTACAATTTCAGACTGAGTAAGATATCAGATATCAATAACAGGTCAATAAAAACAGGAACTCCTTGATCAATAAGAGTTTCATCTAACCTAAATTATGAAACAGTTCTTAATTTAAGTAAAAGGGAAGAGGTAAGTCTTCAACAATAACAGCTTAGGTAGGCCTTCTTTAATAACGGCTCAAGTTAAGTAAAATTACCAAAGAGAAAACAGCAGGTCTTCTTTAATAACTCTAATCTAAATTTGAAATTAATAAGTTTAAATTACTGAAAATTTTGAATAAACTTCAGCTACAAAACACTTAGGCAAGTAACTTCACGTAAACCAGTAATAAATAGAATACACAGACTCCAGCGTTGACAAAGGATCAGAGAGCAATCACGAGATAGTTAACCGAGCGGAGCAACAACATGTTACGCTCAAAAGGCGGTAATAGTGAGACCCAAAAAGCTCCCTTTAAACAGTAATAATTAATCGTGCAAAATTTTGCACAGAGCATAACTTAATCATAGCTAACACTTGGTTCAAGAATCATAAAAGAAGGTTGTATACCTGGAAGAATCCTGGAGATACTAAAAGGTATCAGATAGATTATATAATGGTAAGACAGAGATTTAGGAACCAGGTTTAAAATTGTAAGACATTTCCTGGGGCAGATGTGGATTATGACCACAAACTATTGGTTATGAACTGCAGATTGAAACTGAAGAAACTGCAAAAAGGTGGGAATTTAAGCAGATGGGACCTGGATAAACTGAAAGTACCAGAGGTTGTAGAGAGTTTGAGGGAGAGCATAAGGGAACAATTGACAGGAATGGGGGAAAGAAATACAGTACAAGAAGAATGGGCAGCTCTGAGGGATGAAGTAGTGAGGGCAGCAGAGGACCAAGTAGGTAAAAAGACAAGGGCTAATAGAAATCCTTGGTAACAGAAGAAATATTGAATTTAATTGATGAAAGGAGAAAATATAAAAATGCAGTAAATGAAGCAGGCGAAAAGGAATACAATCGTCTCAAAAATGAGATCGACAGGAAGTGCAAAATGGCTAAGCAGGGATGGCTAGAGGACAAATGTAAGGATGTAGAGGCTTGTCTCACTACGGGTAAGATAGATACTGCCTACAGGAAAATTAAAGAGACCTTTGGAGAGAAGAGAACCACTTGTATGAATATCAAGAGCTCAGATGGCAACCCAGTTCTAACCAAAGAAGGGAAGGCAGAAAGGTGGAAGGAGTATACAGAGGGTTTATACAAGGGCGATGTACTTGAGGACAATATTATGGAAATGGAAGAGGATGTAGATGAAGACGAAATGGGAGATAAGATACTGCGTGAAGAGTTTAACAGAGCACTGACAGACCTGAGTCGAAACAAGGCCCCGGGAGTAGACAACATTCCATTAGAACTACTGATGGCCTCGGAAGAGCTAGTCCTGACAAAACTCTACCATCTGGTGAGCACGATGTATGAGACTGGCGAAATACCCTCAGACTTCAAGAAGAATATAACAATTCCAATCCCAAAAAAGCAGGTGTTGGCAGATGTGAAAATTACCGAACTATCAGTTTTATAAGTCACAGCTGCAAAATACTAACGCGAATTCTTTATAGACGAATGGAAAAACTGGTAGAAGCCGACCTCGGGGAAGATCAGTTTGGATTCCGTAGAAATGTTGGAACACGTGAGGCAATACTGACCTTACGACTTATCTTAGAAGAAAGATTAAGAAAAGGCAAACCTACGTTTCTAGCATTTGTAGACTTAGAGAAAGCTTTTGACAATGTTAACTGGAATACTCTCTTTCAAATTCTAAAGGTGGCAGGGGTAAAATACAGGGAGCGAAAGGCTATTGATAATTTGTACAGAAACCAGATGGCAGTTACAAGAGTTAAGGGGCATGAAAGGATAGCAGTGGTTGGGAAAGGAGTGAGACAGGGTTTTAGCCTCTCCCCGGTGTTATTCAATCTGTATATTGAGCAAGCAGTAAAGGAAACAAAAGAAAAATTCGGAGTAGGTATTAAAATTCATGAAGAAGAAGTAAAAACTTTGAGGTTCGCCGATGACATTGTAATTCTGTCAGAGACAGCAAAGGACTTGGAAGAGCAGTTGAACGGAATGGACAGTGTCTTGAAAGGAGGATATAAGATGAACATCAACAAAAGCAAAACGAGAAAAATGGAATGTAGTCAAATTATGTTGGGTGATGCTGAGGGAATTAGATTAGGAAATGAGACACTTAAAGTAGTAAAGGAGGTTTGCTATTTAGGGAGTAAAATAACCGATGATGGTCGAAGTAGAGAGGATATAAAATGCAGACTGGCAATGGCAAAGAAAGCGTTTCTCAAGAAGAGAAATTTGTTAACATCAAGTATAGATTTAAGTGTCAGGAAGTTGTTTCTGAAAGTATTTGTATGAAGTGTAGCCATGTATGGAAGTGAAACATGGACGATAACTAGTTTGGACAAGAAGAGAATAGAAGCTTTCGAAATGTGGTGCTACAGAAGAATGCTGAAGATAAGGTGGGTAGATCACGTAACTAATGAGGAGGTATTGAATAGGATTGGGGAGAAGAGAAGTTTGTGGCACAACTTGACTAGAAGAAGGGATCGGTTGGTAGGACATGTTTTGAGGCATCAAGGGATCATAAATTTAGCATTGGAGGGCAGCGTGGAGGGTAAAAATCGTAGAGGGAGACCAAGAGATGAATACACTAAGCAGATTCAGAAGGATGTAGGTTGCAGTAGGTACTGGGAGATGAAGAAGCTTGCACGGGATAGAGTAGCATGGAGAGCGGCATCAAACCAGTCTCAGGACTGAAGACCACAACAACAACAACAAATTAATCGTAGAAAATTTTGGGCATTCGACCAACGAGAATTTGAAACCTATTAAAATAACCAGGCAATGTGCAGACAACCAGTCGCGAGGCGCTGCCGAAAGCTTTGACCGCACGACCACTCGCCGTCCCTACGCCAGTGTTAGAAAGGCCAGACAGGTGCAGAGTGCCCCTACAACACACTAAGGTCGCGCATTGGCTCTGAGCACTATGGGACTTAACATCTGAGGTCATCAGTCCCCTAGAATTTAGAACTTCTCAAACCTAACTGACCTAAGGACACCACACACATCCATGCCCGAGGCAGGATTCGAATCTGCGACCGTAGTGGTAACGCGGTTCCAGACTGTAGCGCCTCGAAACGCTAGGCCACAACGGCCGGCGGTTGCGCATTAACGACCAATAATGTCAGGGATACCACAGCTAGTTACACCGATACATGTCCACGTAACAACAAGCTTTTTTTCTTTGTTGTTATTTTAATAGCTTGTACAAAAGGTAGGCCGGCAGCGGCCTATCTACGGCGCTTTTCGGCCACAGAAAACCATGGAACAGATAACATGTAGGTAGATATACAGAAAATATGAATATGAAATCACAGGTGACACACATAATGATAATAACGAAGACGTTCGAACTGAACACACTGAATTGCATAAGCCAGTGCAACCGTACACGAAGGCACAATGAATACACTGTCGAACGGTAGAGGACACTGAAGAGACACAATTGCACTGTAACGTGGAAACACTGCACAGAAAATAACCTTCGACGCACTGCACACACTATTGCACGAAAAAGAGGGGAGCTTGCCACAGGGAATAGGGGGGGCGGGGAGGACGACAGTGGGAGAGAGGAAGTGAGGGGGAGGGGAGAGGGTAGGGTTGGTTGTAGAAGCCCGGGGGAGGGAAATAAACTTGACACCAAGTACGAACAGCTCTTTCAAACGATATTAAATAACAGAAATAATACACACATAAAAAAAAGTGTTGCATCACTCCGGTTCCCATAACTGCTGAAGACAGACGTTGACTGTGGCTATTGTATCACAGACACAGTTCCTTTAGCTGTTCACAGATGTCACTAAACCTGCCCAAAGATGTAAACAACCATGCATGAGCAGTGCCTATTAGACAGTTGGGCTCCGACAGCCGATCACCTCCAATCGTTCTACCAGGAAGGAGGTACACGACTCGTGTTGTCTGTAGTTCAACCATGCCTAGACGGCCAATACCCCGGTTCGATCGCGTCCGCATTGTTGATTTGTGCCAGGATGGGCTCTCAACAAGGGAAATGTCCAGGCGTCTCGGAGTGAGCGAAAACGATGTTGTTCGGACATGGAGGAGATACAGTGATACAGGAATTGTGGATGACATGCCTCGTTCAGCCCACCAAAGGGCTACTACTGCAGTGGATGACCGCTACCTACGGGTTATGCTCGGAGGAATCCTGGCAGCAACGACACCATGTTGAATAACTTTTTCGTCCAGCCACAGGACGACTCAAACTGTGCATAATAGCCTGCATGATGCGCAACTTCAGTCCCGACGTACATGTCGAGGTCCATCTTTGCAACCACGACACGTCGCAGTGTGGTACAGATGGCCCCAACAACATCCCGATGGACGGCTCATTGGCATCACGTTCTCTTCACCGATGAGTGTCGCATATTCCTCCAACCAGACAATCGTCGGAGACGTGTTCGGAGGCAACCCGGTCAGGCTGAACGCCTTAATACACTGTCCAGCGAGTGCAGCAGGGTGGAGGTTCCCTGCTGTTTTGGGGTGCCAATATGAGGGGCCGACGTACGTCGGTGGTGGTCATGGAAGGCGCCATAGCGACTGAACGATACGTGAATGCCATCCTCCGGCCTATAGTGCAACCATATCGGCAGCGTATTGATGAGCCAGTCGTCTCCATGGACATTTCTCGCCCCCATCGTGCACATCTTGTGAATCACTCCGTTCAGGACAACGACATCGCTAGACTAGAGTGGCCAGCATAGACTGGAAAGGGCTGTTTATGGACGGCTTGACCCACCAACCATTCTGACGGATCTACGCCGAATCGCCGTTGAGAAGTGGCACAATCTCTACCAACAGTGCTTAATGAACTTGTGGCTAGTATGCACGTTGCTTGGTCAGGGACAAGTGCCGTATCGGTCATTTTTTTCCTTTTTTTTCAAATTAATGTCGGCGCTAGAAATACATCGGAGAAAATCGTTGCGCCAGTTGGCGCTTCACATTCTTATGTTAACAACAGCCACGTACAGAGTGAGTCGGGAACATGGCAACGTGAGCACGGTGCACCGACTGATGGGTCCACACGCAGAGTGTTGCCGCTGTCCACTACGGCTTGTGCGCGACGGACGTGGAGCCTGGCCGTGAAACACTCTCTCTGTCTCACGACGCACAATTACCATGATCGCGGTATACGAACACACGGAAGAATGCAGTTCTCAAAATATTCATTACGTCACCACGTGAGGTGAAAACAGGAATGTGGTGTGGAATCAATGCCTATCAAATTATGGACTCACCTTTTGCCACCCCATCGTAACTTATTATATCTGTGAAGTCAATATTCTGCATCTGTTCTCGGAGAACCGATAAGTAATAAAGCCAGATCGCTTTTTAAAGGCAGGATAATACAAGAGCGCACACACTGTCAGTGACAGTGCCATCAGCCGCTTTGAGCCGTCATGTTATTTGAAATATGACCGCGCGTGTGTGTGTGTGTGTGTGTGTGTGTGTGTTCCCGAAGAGTGCTGCGTCACCTGAAACAGGTTGTGATACCGCCAGAGACACACGCAAGCTGTGTGCTTTTGCATTGTTCTGCACAAAATAAATGAGGCTCATTTCACTACTTGTTAGTTAAGAGCTAGTCCGTGCACGGCCGAGTCAGCAGACGCCGCTTTCTCACCAGTCCAATGCGCCAGACGGCGGAACGGCTTCTGCGACCGCTGTCCACCCTTCCTATCCCCGCTGCGCCGCCCGCCCGCAGAGAGAGTTGCCAACTAACTGAAAAACAAACTAACATTTTTTTTTCAATAACTGGAAATTTTATTCCTAAAAGCTTTTTTTAAAAAAAAAACAGAATTAAATTTATAATCTGAAAGCACCGTGTAAATATCAAGTTACAATCTCTTCACAGGCAGAACAATTTTTTTTATTTTTTATTTATTTATTTATTTATTTATTTGTAGTATGAACTTTCGGGCTGAGAACCTTGGCGCTCCCTTTTAACACGGCCGTTGTCACGACCGCTCACAACAACCTCTGAAAGACTACACTGGTGCAAATCTGCAACACACCAGATTAATTTAATCTAAAAATTTTAACAACTCACACAAACATATAAACTATGCACCCCGTAAGAGGGAGGGATGGAAGGGGCACAAAACACTCACATTAAAATTATTTGCCACTGAAACTGCAACTTGTTTTCAAAAGAACTCTTACGGGGGAAGGGCGGCAACTATATATACTAAAATGACCATTTAAATAAAATCCACGAAATGCAGTTTTACATAAAATGAACCAACATCCTCTACATTACACATATACCATCTCGCAAGATAGTAACACATTTCAGGAATTCGGCCTTTACACCTTAAGCAATAAATTCGTTAACACCGAATCCGACAAAAATGACAGAGGCAGCCATTAACGTACGGCAGACCGACAGACAGACACTAACTGCCTAACAAATGCGGACGAGACAGACGAGCAAGCTGGAGACGAGAGACTAACCAAGAACACATGTAGAATTTAACAAGTAAATGAAACCACGTATCACGAATCACTTAACTTTTAATAAACTGCGGTCTCTGGCGAAGACCTGGTGCAGCACGCCCAAAACGCTCTCCCGAACCGTCCGCTACAAGCCGCTTCAATGGACGCAGGAAGGCGCGGCGATCTCCCATCTCACGGCGTCGTAGCTTGCGCCGGCCAGACCGATGTCGTGGGTTGGCTCCTGTTGATCTCGCGTCGACCGCCAAGCCACTACCCCTCGCTGTATGGCGCGGCCCACTGGACCCACGTGGTGACCTCACATGCGCCGACGCTCAAGACGGGCAAGTCATCTTGTGCCTCAGTGCGCGACCAACCAACCGATTGATCCCACCGCCAATGCTCATTGCCTGAACAAACTCGAGCAGACTGGCGGCCTAACACATACTAGCATTCCGGACGACAGACAGACACTGACTGCCCCACACTGACCCTGCTGACCAGCTGATCAGACTCACTCCGACTGACTGACTCAGACTGACCAACTGGCGAGCTCAAAGCGCCCCTTAAATGCACGTGAACAGGCAACCTCCCACCAGAGGGAGACACCAAAGCTGCGATTGCCACAGCGGCGCCACCGTCAGAAACGGGGGGCGACTGCTTCACACTACGCGCTGTGGCGCGCTCTTCAAAACAGCAATTTTTACCACGGCTCACACATGTTTCCTCGCCTTTATTTTGTAGCAGTGTTAGAAAGCTTCTACCTAAACAGAGGTTCGACACAGATTCAGGACAAGTCGAAACCTACCCGACAAAGAAACGCTCCACGAAGAGAAAATGAGCGTAAGGAGAGCAATGAGACAAGCGTTCACTGACTTTGAAAGTAATACTTTGCCGATCGATCTGTCTATAAACCCCAAGAGGCCTCGGCCTTACGTAAAACCAATGAGCGGTTGAAAATCATCTATTCCGTCATTCAGTGACCGTACTGGCATCGAAAGGTCTGATAACAAAGTGAAGGCTGCAATACTGAATTCGGTCTTCCGAAATCGTTTCACCACCGAAGAGCGTAACACTGTCCCTCCGTTCAAGCAGCGTACGAACTTGGAAATGGCTGATACTGAGGTAACCGATTGCGGAACAGGAAAGCAACTACAGTCGCTGGGTAATGGACAGGCTCCAGGACCACGTGAGACACTGTATGGTTCCACAAAGAAACTGCTCCTCTTCTAGCAGCCGTTTATCCCAAATCGCTGGACCAACGAAGGGTACGACTGGGCCAGCCGGAGTGGCCGAGCGGTTCTAGGCGGTTCAGTCTGGAACCGCGCTGCTGCTACCGTCGCAGGTTCGAATCCTGCCTCGGGTATGGGTGCTTGTGATGTCCTTAGGTTAGTTAGGTTTAAGTAGTTCTAAGTTCTAGGGGACTGATGACCAAAGATGTTGAGGCCCGTAGTGCTCAGAGCCATTTGAACCATTCTTTTGGTACGACTGGAAAAAGGTGCAGGTCACACACGTTTTCAACAAGAATCGTAGGACAGATGACAATAAATATTGGTCTACATCTACGTCAGTCTGTTGTAGAATTGTGGAACGTGTTTTATGCTCAAGCCTTATGACTTTTTTGGAGAAAGGGGATCTCCTCTATAATCGACATGGAGTATGTAAGCAGACGTGTTGCGAAACTGAGCTCGCTCTCTTCCTCCGTAACATCCGTAGCGCCGTAGACAACGGCGCTCAGGTTGATGCCTTGTCCGTTCTTGACTTCGGGAAGACATTTGACCCCGTCCCGCACTGTCGTCTGGTGAAAAAACTACCAGCCTACCGAATATCGGACCAGATTTGCGACTGGATTCACGACTTCCTTGCACACAGATCTCAACACGTCGAAACCGACAGATTTAAGGTAATTTCCGGAGTATACCAAGAAAGTGGGATACGATCATTATTGTTTAGAATGTAACACATCGAAACCGACAGATTTAAGGTGATTTCCAGAGTATACCAAGAAAGTGGGACACGATCATTATTGTTTAGAATGTATCTAAATGTTCTAGTATAAAGCGTCGAAAGCTCTTTAGGGCTGTTCGTAGATGAAGCGGCTGTCTGTAACAACGTAGGAACGCCATACGACAGTATCGATTTGCAAAATGACCTGCAGAAGTTTGATGGATGGTGTAGGGTTTCACAGTTGACTCTGAACGTAAATAAATGTGCATAAAAGGAACTACACTATTCATGAGAAACTGCTGGAAACAGCACCTACAGTAAAACATTTAGGAGCGACCTTAAGTGGAATGACCACTTAATACAACTTGTAGGGAAAGCGGATGTCAGACTGAGATTCATAGGAGGAATCTTAAAGGAAATGTAGCTCATCTACGAAAGAAGCAGCTTACAAGGTGCTTTTCCAACCGACTGTTGAATGTTGGTCCTCAATGTGGCACCATTACCATGTAGGGCTGATAGAAGAGGTGGAGAAAATCCAACGTTTCGCCACGAGACCGTTTGGTCGGCCCGAGAGCGAAACACAGATCGCAAACGAACTCCAACGGCAGACGCTACGAGAGCGGCGTTTTGCATCACGGAGATGTGTGCTACTGAAATTTCGAGAGAATGCTTGCCCGAAAGAGTCGGAGAACAAACTACCACCTTCCACATACGTCTCGCGAAACGACCACGAGGAGAAAATTTGAGCTAATACAGAGACTTACCGACAATCGTTCTTCCCACACGCGATTCGCGAGTGGAACAGAGAAGGGGCATCAGTTAGTGGTAACATAAGTACCCGCCGCCAAACACCGACAGGGGACTTGCGGAGTAGTGGTGGGGATTCAGATGTAGAACGAAGATAATTTTTATTAGTTTCAGTTCGTAAAAAAACTTCTCCAGGGCAACGATTCACTGAAGTCCCATTTACTTGTAAACTGAAGGATTTCTTGTGCTGTTCTCCTAGCAGCAACATCCACACTCGTATCGGATACACGTAGGTGTCTATGGTACCTTTTAATTTCTTGCTGAGTCAGCTCCTTATCAACGTAGCGTAAGTTTCTACAATATTCTCCAGTGTTACAGCCAGAGCGTCAGCCGAATTTTCAAGCATGAACTTTGTTTTAACAGTTTGGAAAATAAACTTTGTTTTAACAGGTTGGAAAATTTTGGTGCTTTGTTTCATAACAGCGTTTCGCTGTGACAATTCTTGTGTAAATTGCTCCATGAATTCAGACATTAATTGACGAATTTCTCGAATCGATAACCCAGCTTCATTATGTACTTCACCCGGTATTGTTTTATTTCCTCTCTTTCTTCCTCGTCGGTCAAAGCTAATCTCCTTATAACGGCATTTTAGTAAAAGCATTTCTGTAACTGTAGTTGGTAGAGTAAATTTACTGCTTGAAGTATTGTGTACCAAAATCTGATGTAGGTCAGAAGAGAAATATTACAAATAGATGGAAGAAGGAAGCTTGCTGCAGACCTAGTATTAACGACTGCCTAAGATGGAAGGCCCACAGTTGTTTTCACGTTATCTTTTATGACTTAAATTGTATTAATGAGCACTCCAGCGACTATTTCCTGCTTTTTTCTATAAGTAATACCCATCTACACATATGCAGAGGATGTCCGCCGCTGGTAGCTGAGTGGTCTGCACGACAGACTGTCAAACCTAAGGGCTTGAGTTCGATTCCCGGCTGGGTCGGAGATTTTCTGCGCTTAGGGACTGGATGTTGTGTTGTCCTAATCATCATCATTTCATCCCCATCGACACGCAAGTCGCCGAAGTGGCGTCAAATCAAAAGACTTGCACGAGGCAAGCGGTCCACCCGACAGGAGGCCCTCGTCACACACCTTTATATATGTAGAGGATAGTAAGAATGAATATAACTTCTCTACAGTTCCAAAGGAGTTGGCGCTAGAGGAAACACACGATAATTATTTCTTTTTTTTTTCTTTATTATAATTTCATTCCTCATACGAGGCGGGCCGGCAGCGGCCTACATACGCCACTCTTCGGCCAATAGGTACAATGTTAGACACAATAAGACAAAGTACAGAATAAATGCATGGTAAAATATGAAGATAAACGTAGCATGATAGATATGAAGCCGTTCGGCTGAAGGCACTGTGAACACAAAGGAGGTCAGCTATCAAATCAGACATAGACATTCAGTTGGATACACGAAAGGTGAAGGACACGAATGAAAACACTGTTGCACAAAGCAAAGAAACACTGATGCACAGAACCACTGTGGTGACGATCATCGGCGAAACAGACACCAACACACTGATGAAGGGGGGGGGGGGGGGCGTGACGGGCTGCCACTGGATGTAGGGAAAAGGTAGGGGGGAAGGAGAGAGGAAGGAGGCAGTGGGAGAAAGAAGAGAGGGGGAGGGGAGAGGGTAGGGGTTGGAAGCCCATGGAGGGGGAGGGGAGGAAGAGGGAGACAAGGGAGAGAGGAGGGGGAGAAAGGAATCTGAGGGGGAGCCCAGGAGGAAGTGGGGGGGGAGAGGGAGGGGGGGGGGTCAGATCTGGAAGGAAGGGTAGATGAAGGGAACAAGAACATCATCAGGGTGGGGGAGTTGGTGGAAGCCACCTTGGGCAAGGGAATGGAGAGTCTGATGATGGAGAGCAGGTGGGATGTAAGAATACAGGTGCGGCAATGGGTCAGGATCGGCGAGGATGGGAGAGACAAGTGGGTGTGGAGGATCAAGCTCATAGGAGGTGTAGAGGGTTCATATTTGTTCGAGGAAAAGGAGAAGGTCTGGGAAGAGAATCAAGTTGTAAAGGGTCTGCATGGGGGATGGGAGGCAGATGCGATAGGCGAGGCAGAGTGCATGGCATTCAAGGATTTGGATGGACTTACAGTAGGTGGGAGGGACAGAAATGCAGGCAGGATGGGCATAGTAGAGGATGGGGTAGATGAGGGACTGATAAGTGCAGATGAGGTTGGAGGGGTCCAAAACCTATGTTCAGCCGGATAAGAGTTTAAGGAGATGGAGTCAGGTATGTGCCTTGGCTTTGACTGTCTGGAGACGGGGTTCCAGGAAAGGCTGCGGTCGAGAGTGACACCAAGGTACTTGAGGACGGAGGTGAGGTTAATGGGGCAGCCATATGTGATTACATAAAAATCTAGAAGGTTTTGGAAGGATTGACCTTTATCAATCATTGTTGAACTGTTCACTGCAGTTATGCGCATATTTTTAAACTATACTTATACTACCCCTATATAGAGGGCGTATTTATCAAAAAACGTTTCGCGCAGAATAATTGCGTCTACCAGACAACTGGTTAGAAATCTACAGTTTTTAAGTTTCATAAGCGTCTTACAAAAATTCTGAACACACTCAATGACAATTGCCACGGCATGGTAATTTGTAAATTGGTACACATTTTTATATTTTATGTACGTGTAGGATCTATAACTCCAAGGTACTTCTTGTTTATTGAAAATATTTTGTCCTCGTTTCGGATTTGATTAAAAAGTAGTCTCGTCCCAGGGTGCCTCCAGCCATCGAGGCCGTCTACAATTGGTGCGCCCCCAGGACCAGAGGCTATCCGTCCCCCCCCCCTCCCCCATCACCGCCGACTCACTGAATTCACTGCGGCAGACAAAACTATAGCTTTCTTTCGGGCTGCAAACTGCGTGTATTGTTGTCAGAGTCACGACGTCAGAAGCGAGTCGTCGCTGCACTTTCTTTTGCACAGCTTCGCGGTAACGCCGTTGTTACATTACTCAGTGGTTTTTAATTGTTCGTTGCACGTCCTTGCACACATGTTACAGCCCAACCTGAATCGACATCCTGCGGACACTCGTAGGTCGACTAGCAAATACCGGAATCCGATGGCCAACTAGGTACGGAGATAAGGAGCATCAAAATCCTGACAGTTAATTGTCGAAGGCTGAAGTCCCAGATTTCAGCACCCTCCTTCGAAGCTGTCGTGTGTAAGCTGTACTATGACTGGAGAGCTGCACGAAACCAGCAGCAGGGAGTTCCGGAATGTTTAACTAGACATGGAACGCTTATCCAAAGTATAGGTCAGACTTCATTGTGTTAAAGATTGCAGTCTTCCTCGGGTTTCACGTTACTGACGTTGATTATTCACGCAAAGTACACCATCCATTTAGAAATTGTATGCGTCAAACCAGTCTTATTTGATCCTGACATATCACTTTACTACGTAACTAAAATCACGCAAAGTTACCCATAAACTTTTTTGCAGCGCATACGAAACCGAAACTGGCCATCAAGCGTACCAACCAAAAGTCAGATTATCCACAAAGGGGAATTTTCGCATGCGCAGCCATATCGGAATCTGGACGGACTGTGGCCGTAACGGGGGATGAGCAATCGGCATGCCGGGATAGCAGCATGCGTTAAAGCACCCGCTACCGATACAGGGATGCATTAACGCCAAGGGCCGGCTTGCGCGCCATCCCGAATGCTATATTTAGGCTGTTTTCCACATCCCACGATGTGGATATCGGGCTGGTACCCACAGACCACCACAGATACAAGGTGTGCAAAGTTTTAAAAAACTTTCTCACACATCGGACTTATGCAGACAGATGGGGTACACTGATTCCGTCCTGGCCGGCGGGGGAAATGGCAGGGTGTGGCACGTGTAGAGTCCTCAAAGTCATAACGAGTAGCGGCAACTGGCTGACGTCTAGTCAAACTGGTCGTCAGATGCTTTTCAGGTCACAGGCTTCCGCTAGAACGGTTGCAGAACATTCAAAGCAAGCCAACGCACGGTTTCGCGGAGTAGCCAGCACCGCACTACTCATAGGGCGCGTTAAGTTGCCGAGGGCCGACTGGAACGCCTACGCAGTCACCGCCATTATAACGGACTGCCCAGCTCGGAAACTGCCTCGAGCATGCACTTCGATGGTCCACACACACACACATAATAGCAATATTCCAGACCTCGCTGTTACATACGGACCTCTCTTTATCGCAGCATTATTAAGGAGGCAGGAACCAGCGACTACGGTGCCATGCTTACCGGAAATTCAGAGATGGTTACTGGAGCCATTAAATCCTTCCAAAGGGTTAGCAGAGCTTTTACACTTGTCGGAGGAGATAAACAGTCAATGGAAATAATTTCGCTCCAGTGCGAAGAACGTAGAGGAATTGTGGGTATAGTTTAAACTTGGCGTGCATCTCGCTCTGTTGAAGTACTAAATAAGAACGGGAACACCGAGTCCGGTTTAACAATAACATTGGGGAAAACCCGACGAAGCAAAGATCTTCAGCGCTCTGTTCGGAAAAGGATGGAAGAATGCCGACAAGCAAAGTTAGCAGGAATTAGTACGCGTACAAGGAAAGACGGGGGAGATGTATGTAATGACATTCAGCGTCATACTTTAAGGAAATGAGCGTTGACCGTGCCGAGTTTGTGACGTCATAGCGTGGTATACCACGTTGGTGAGTCCTTCCGAAAGTACAGAGTAATATCCAGCGTGACAGATATTCTGATCAATGAGGTGGCAGAACGCCAGCTACGTCACATACACGCCATCTCAGTTCGCTGCAGAGTTGTGAAGCACCATAAGGGCTTCCAATTGAGGCCGGTATGTTTATGTGCCGTTTCTGAGCAATAGCAAACTGAGGAGGTCTCGAAAACCCACCGTTAATTGTATGATTCGTTGCAGTAAAATGAGGACAAACATCATATTCGTGGTAAAAAAATATTCTAACTTCGTATTATGACTATTTGGTATTTGAAAGCAACAGCATGTTGAGGATCCACTAAAAATGCAATGTTCTTTGTACAATTTGCTACAGTTAAATTTCAATTAGTAAGAAAGCTACGGTTAAAGCTTTCAGGAAAGGGTAGATATGGTTACTCGACGGAAGTGGTCGGTTTGGTATTAGCCGGGGTGGTAGCTCAGCGGGTTTGGTCGGAGGGTAAGCTGAGTGAATGGATCAACGAGACCCTGAAGAAGTGTCATGGGACGTCCACTCCGGATAAACGTGAGCACAGCAGCACAGAATGCAAGCGTCCCACTATTTTCAATTTTTTTTCTAGCCTTCGCGATTTTAATAGGTTCTGATACTTTCTCTTTAGTTTAATGTAAGTATATACTACAATATTCGATGTTATGAAGCAACCCGCCAGGGTATCCGAGAGCGCTAACGCGCTGCTTCCTGGACTCGGGTAGGCGCGCCGGCCCGGATCGAATCCGCCCGCCGGATTTACGACGAGGGCCGGTGTGCCGGCCAGCCTGGATGTGGATTTTAGGCGGTTTTCCACACTCCGCTAGGTGAATACCGGGCTGGTCCTCAAGTTCCGCCTCAGTTACACGCGTCGCAGGAATTTGAAACACAGTCGCACTATTTCACGATTTACACCTTGCAAAATCCGTTCTAACCAAGTTGACCCTGCGATCGCTGCGGGTCTATGGCGTAAGCGAAAGAAGAAGAAGAACATTCGATGTTATGAAGTATAAGTGAGCTCGTTTTGGGAGGTGCGTATGTTCGATTGGTTTCATCTACAGGACACCTTGCGGTACTAGTAGTAAGATATTTTGCCCTTTTTTCTATTAAGTTTTGTAATTCACATGTAGAGATTGTGCTACCGACTAGAAGAGTGATCCTATAAGAATGACATTAGGATTTTACTAAGAAGTGAGAATGATGAAATGATTTTTGTCTTACGTGGAAAACTAATGTAAATTTGAATAAAAATCTTTCGGTGTACATGCCACGTCAATTCAGGATAAAACTCCAAGCTTTCGACCACTACCTCCATGCTCGTCGTCAGGCCTAAAACTGACTGTCGTGAACTACCGAGGCTCCCACTTATATATGCAAAGGACGGCTTCTGATTCAGTTTTAGCCCTGACGACGACCATGGAGGTAGTTGTCGAAAGCTTGGAGTTTTATCCTGAATTGACGCGGCATGTACACCGAGAGATTTTTATTCAAGAAATACGTCGCGAAAGACTTCGTAGCCATATTAGTTTCCTCTACGGGGGGGATATAGCGCACAGCGTTCGTGACCTGGCGAAGCTGCACCTGAAACAGTCTCAGTTGCTGAGCAATCTGGCTTTTTTTTTTTACAACGCTGTCGTGACAAGGCGGTAGTACCAGAGTTTGCAGTCGTCAAACAACACATCAGAACCGCTGCAGTAAACAGAATTTTACGAAAGACCAGCCATGATATTGTGAAAGAGAGGATACGCCATACCAGGTACGAACTAGACATGAAAGCTCGCCTGTTATTTAGTTGCCATTTATTTCTGGCTGGAGTCCTCTCACCACTGGACTGGGAATGGGTGGATATGACTTTGGCGGCACACCAACGAGCCAATTTAAGCAGGACTACAGCGAAACAGGCCGATAAATTTGAGCGGCTTAACCGTGATCAAGGAACTACTGGGTCCAACGGCATTCACCGGACTGTTATCAACTTCTATGACAAGGAACTTGATGAAGATACCGTCTCGGCTCTCAGTAAAGGATTGAACTTTGCCCCAGCTCCACGTACGTTACCGGTGGTTGAGATTATTAGTGGAGTGGAACAAGCAGTTCGTCATCTTCCTCAAGAAGCAGCGGATAACTTAAGGCTTGCTACTAGCCGGATTTTAGCGATATCCAAGCCGCCTAAGTCAAACATCAACAGAGAGGAGAGGCAAGGACTGAAATTGTTGGAGAAGGATGAAGATCTAGTTGTTTCACCTGCTGACAAGGGGAACGCCACGGTAATCCTCAATGCTACAGGTTACACAAGAAATTTGGATTGTTACTGGAGGACAGCACATACCGGATTCTTAAACGGGATCCCACATCGGCGCTCAGCAGGAAGACAAGGAAGCTACTAAAAAACTCTGGCCTCTCCGACGAACTGGTGAAGAAATTACGGCCGAGAGCACCTAGGCCACCAAGACTGTACGGTGTGCCAAAGGTTCATAAGGAGAACGTCCCGTTGAGACCGATTGTCAGCGCTATTGGCTCTCCTACGTACAGGCTTGCAAAACACTTAACTAAATTGTTGGCGCCTATAATTGGTCACTGCCCACATCAAATTACGAATTCAAAAATGTTTGTTGATGTCATAAAACAAAAGAAGATAGGCCCAAATGATATCATGGTCATCCTCGACATGGTTTCTCTGGTCACCAAAGTACCTGTGGATGACACATTACAACTGTTGGCGGCTCATTTTTCCTCAGAAATTTTGGAGTTGTTCCAGCATACCTTGACGACCACTTACTTTTTATACAGTGGAAATTATTATGAAATGACGGATGGAACAGCCATGGGTTCGCCACTGTCACCAGAAATAGCGAATTTTTTCATCGAGGATTTTGAAGAACGAGCTTTGAGCAGTGCTCACCTCCGCCCATCATGCTTCTACAGATACGTCGACGATACTTTTTTAATCTGGCCACGCGGCAGTGACACGCTGCAGCAGTTCGTCGAACACTTAAATGGTGTACATCCAAACGCAAAATTTACATTGGAGTTAGAGAAGGAAGGGAAGCTACCTTTCTTAGATGTGCTGGTGGAGCGAAAGCCGGATGGACGACTGGGCCATTCTGTGTACAGGAAGCCAACCCATAAGTATATCTGTATAGCCACAGCTTCAATCATCCGTCTCAGAAGAGAGCTATGCTGAATACTTTAGTACACAGAGCCAGGACTATTTCCGACAAGGACCACCTCGGTTCCGAGATTAACCATTTGACGACTGTTTTCAAGAGGAATGGTTATTCTGCCGGTGAAATGAAATCAGTATTGTCCAAGAAATTGAGACACGATGCCGGCCATATACAAGAAGAGGACCAACACATAGCGCGGCTTCCTTTTCGCGGTTCTACAACAAGCAAGATAGGCAGAGTCCTAAAGAGGCAAGGAATAAAACCAGTTTTCCGACCACCTAGGAAAATTAAGGAAATGTTGAGACCAGTCAAAGATAGTCTCGGCTTAAGAGTGCCGGGAATTTATACTATTCCTTGCGAATGCGTCAAGAATTACGTGGGCCAGTCTGTAAGAACCGTTGCCTACCGCTGCATTTAGCACCAGCGCTACCTGAAATACAAGTATTTGGAAAAATCAGCAGTGGCTGAACATAACCTGCTTAACAAGCATAAGATTTTATTTGAAGAAACCAGAGTAACAGCCTACGCGTCGAATTACTGGAACTCTGTGATCCGGGAAGCAGTCGAAATTAGACTTAGCGAAAATAACTTTAACAGAGACAACGGCTATGCAATTAGCAACACTTGGAAGAAAGCACTGGACAAAGAAAAATCGCAGAGAAAACTTCTCGCACTTTACCTCCTGTTTCAAGGAATGGCACTGCAAGCAACGCGGGATAGAAACTACATCTATGGAAATAGAGGGCACCACTTCACTACGCGCCATTTCGCCGTTGCTGTGACATATACCAGACAATCAGAAGCCGTCCTTTGCATATAAAAGTGGGAGCCTCGCTAGTTCACGCCAGTCAGTTTTAGCCCTGACGACGACCATGGAGGCAGTGGTCGAAAGCTTCGAGTTTTATCCTGAGTTGACGCGGCATGTACACCGAGAGATTTTTATTCGAGAAATACGTCGCGAAAGACTTCGTAGCCATAATTTAAATTTGTATCGCGCTATTTGTAACGGAACTTTCATAAGCCGATGTCCTTTCTGATTGGACACGGTACTTTTCTTTTTCCCCTGCAATATTTTCACGGGTATAGAAGAATTATTTACGTATATTGGAGACAGAAAACTTTATCATACGGACAAGGGACGAAAGTATGTTTTAATAAAGCTAACATAGGTATTTTATGTTTTTACCCGTGATCTAGGGGCAGCGTCTTTGATTCACGATTAAAACGTCTTCGGTCCCGCGTTCGATCCCCGCCACTGCCTAACTTTTGATAAATAATCAGTATTGGCGGCCGAAGACTTTCGGCATAAGAAGTCAGCCTCATTCTGCCAACGGCCTTGTCAAAGAGGGCAAAGGAGCGGATAGAGGATCAGGGCACTCTCTTGTCCTACGGTGGGAAATTGCCCCTAAAGGCGGAAGAATCAACAATGATCAACGACATGAGGATGCAGAAGGCAATGGAAACCACTGCATTAAAGACACGTAACGTGTACCCACAGGACATGTGGCCTGTAATTGAAGAAGTCTCATGATGGTCTCTCCATTGGCAAAAGATTCCGGAATAGTCCCCCATTCGGATCTCCGGGAGGGGACTGCCAAGGGGGAGGTTACCATGAGAAAAAGATTGAATAG
The DNA here is from genome assembly GCF_021461385.2 of Schistocerca piceifrons. NCBI lineage: Eukaryota > Metazoa > Arthropoda > Insecta > Orthoptera > Acrididae > Schistocerca > Schistocerca piceifrons. The sequence continues at coordinate 26,639,628 of NC_060142.1, forward strand.
TCAACGAAAGAATAACGTTCTACGAGTCGGGGCGTGGAATGTCAGAAGCTTGAACGTGGTAGGGAAACTAGAAAATCTGAAAAGGGAAATGCAAAGGCTCAATCTAGATATAGTAGGTGTCAGTGAAGTGAAGTGGAAGGAAGACAAGGATTTCTGGTCAGATGAGTATTGGGTATTATCAGCAGCAGCAGGAAATGGTATAACAGGTGTAGGATTCGTTATGAATAGGAAGGTAGGGCAGAGGGTGTGTTACTGTGAACAGTTCAGTGACCGGGTTGTTCTAATCAGAATCGACAGCAGACCAACACCGACAACGTATACATGCCGACGTCGCAAGCTGAAGATGAACAGATAGAGAAAGTGTATGAGGATATTGAAAGGGTAATGCAGTATGTAAAGGGGGACGAAAATCTAATACTCATGGGCGACTGGAATGCAGTTGAGGGGAAGGAGTGGAAGAAAAGGTTACAGGAGAATATGGGCTTGGGACAAGGAATGAAAGAGGAGAAAGACTAATTGAGTTCTGTAACAAGTTTCAGCTAGTAATAGCGAATACCCTGTTCAAGAATCACAAGAGGAGGAGGTATACTTGGAAAAGGCCGGGAGATACGGGAAGATTTCAATTAGATTACATCATACTCAGACAGAGATTCCGGAATCAGATACTGGATTGTAAGGCGTACCCAGGAGCAGATATAGACTCAGATCACAATATAGTAGTGATGAAGAGTAGGCTGAAGTTCAAGACATTAGACAGGAAGAATCAATACGCAAAGAAGTGGGATACGGAAGTACTGAGGAATGACGAGATACGTTTGAAGTTCTCCAACGCTATAGATACAGCAATAAGGAATAGCGCAGTAGGCAGTACAGTTGAAGAGGAATGGACATCTCTAAAAAGAGCCATCACAGAAGTTGTGAAGGAAAACATAGGTACAAAGAAGGTAGCTGCGAAGAAACCATGGGTAACAGAAGAAATACTTCAGTTGATTGATGAAAGGAGGAAGTACAAACATGTTCCGGGAAAATCAGGAATACAGAAACACAAGTCGCTGAGGAATGAAATAAATAGGAAGTGCAGGGAAGCTAAGACGAAATGGCTGCAGGAAAAATGTGAAGACATCGAAAAAGACATGATTGTCGGAAGGACAGCATACAGGAAAGTCAAAACAACCTTTGGTGACATTAAAAGCAACGGTGGTAACATTAAGAGTGCAACGGGAATTCCACTGTTAAATGCAGAGGAGAGAGCAGATAGGTGGAGAGAATACATTGAAAGCCTCTATGAGGGTGAAGATTTGTCTGATGTGATAGAAGAAGAAACAGGAGTCGATTTAGAAGAGATAGGAGATCCAGTATTAGAATCGGAATTTGAAAGAGCTTTGGAGGACTTACGGTCAAATGAGGCAGAAGGGACAGATAACATTCCATCAGAATTTCTAAAATCATTGGGGGAAGTGGCAACAAAACGACTATTCACGTTGGTGTGTAGAATATATGAGTCTGGCGATATACCATCTGACTTTCGGAAAAGCATCATCCACACAATTCCGAAGACGGAAAGAGCTGACAAGTGCGAGAATTATTGCACAATCAGCTTAACAGCTCATGCATCGAAGCTGCTTACAAGAATAATATACAGAAGAATGGAAAAGAAAATTGAGAATGCGCTAGGTGACGATCAGTTTGGCTTTAGGAAAAGTAAAGGGACGAGAGAGGCAGTTCTGAAGTTACGGCTAATAATGGAAGCAAGGCTAAAGAAAAATCAAGACACTTTCATAGGATTTGTCGACCTGGAAAAAGCGTTCGACAATATAAAATGGTACAAGCTGTTCGAGATTCTGAAAAAAGTAGGGGTAAGCTATACGGAGAGACGGGTCTTATACAATATGTACAACAACCAAGAGGGAATAATAAGAGTGGACGATCAAGAACGAAGTGCTCGTATTAAGAAGGGTGTAAGACAAGGCTGTAGCCTTTCGCCCCTACTCTTCAATCTGTACATCGAGGAAGCAATGATGGAAATAAAAGAAATGTTCAGGAGTGGAACTAAAATACAAGGTGAAAGGATGTCAATGATACGATTCGCTGATGACATTGCTATCCTGAGTTAAAGTGAAGAAGAATTAAATGATCTGCTGGACGGAATGAACAGTCTAATGAGTACACAGTATGGTTTGAGAGTAAATCGGAGAAAGACGAAGGTAATGAGAAGTAGTAGAAATGAGAACAGCGAGAAACTTAACATCAGGATTTATGGTCACGAAGTCAATGAAGTTAAGGAATTCTGCTACCTAGGCAGTAAAATAACCAATGACGGACGGAGCAAGGAGGACATCAGAAGCAGACTCGCTATGGCAAAAAAGGCATTTCTGGCCAAGAGAAGTCTACTAATATCAAATACCGGCCTTAATTTGAGGAAGAAATTTCTGATGATGTACGTCTGGAGTACAGCATTGTATAGTAGTGAAACATGGACTGTGGGAAAACCGGAACAGAAGAGAATCGAAGCATTTGAGATGTGGTGCTATAGACGAATGTTGAAAATTAGGTGGACTGATAAGGTAAGGAATGAGGAGGTTCTACGCAGAATCGGAGAGGAAAGGAATATGTGGAAAACACTGATAAGGAGAAGGGACAGGATGATAGGACATCTGCTAAGACATGAGGGAATGACTTCCATGGTACTAGAAGGAGCTGTAGAGGGCAAAAACTGTAGAGGAAGACAGAGATTGGAATACGTCAAGCAAATAATTGAGGACGTAGGTTGCAAGTGCTACTCTGAGATGAAGAGGTTAGCACAGGAAAGGAATTCGTGGCGGGCCGCATCAAACCAGTCAGTAGACTGATGACCAAAAAAAAAGGTATTTTATGTGGTGTCATCACCAGACACCACAGTCAGTAGACTGAGGACCAAAAAAAAAAAGGTATTTTATGTGGTGTCATCACCAGACACCACACTTGCTAGGTGGTAGCCTTTAAATCGGCCGCGGTCCGTTAGTATACGTCGAACCCGCGTGTCGCCACTATCAGTGATTGCAGACCGAGCGCCGCCACACGGCAGGTCTAGTCTAGAGAGACTCCCTAGCACTCGCCCCAGTGGTACAGCCGACTTTGCTAGCAATGGTTCACTGTCTACATACGCTCTCATTTGCAGAGACGACAGCATATGCTTGAGTTACGTCATTTGCTACGACCTAGCAAGGGGCCATATTCAGTTACTATAATTACTATCTTCAAGAATGTATTCTGAACAGATAATATTGTGAATCATGTACCGTCAAGAGCGACCTTCATCATTAATGGATTACAGCGCATTTCGGCCTCCACTCGTAACACGGTGTTGGCTCTTCTGCTAACACAAAATTTTACGCCCGTCCAATTCGTAAACAGTGGATTTACGAACCAGATACGGCCGAGAACTGCCACCTGCTGGCGCCCTCTCTGGCTGGCTGGGCGGCGGGAGGACCGCGGCCCGGGAGGCGTGACCCGCGCACACCGACTCTTCCTACAAATACTGACGTCAGGACGTCACACCCTCTACCTAACAGCGTGGCTCTTCACCTCTGGGACGGCTGCACCTCGCACGGATTCGACGAGCCGCTGCTACATGTCCAAAGCTTGCAGTGTGGCACCGCCGTGTACTCAGAGGCCAGGCGATCCTCGCCAGTAAAGGGCCGTTTGGTTTGTGGGCGCGGAGCCGGTGCCCGGTAGTGTCCGAGGTGTCCGTCGCCTCGACATCGGACGAATTTGGTGACCGAGACGTAAACCTGAATTCGCCGTAACGGTCCTCGAACCACTGTAGAACGATTATGGCCTCGTGAAAAAGACAGCTATCCCGCCGTAAGATTGCATCGGCGTCGGGGAAGACATCAGCGGTGAAGGGGGCCAGGGGGTCACAGCTGCCACGGTGTCTTTCATTACTACAGCGAGACCCGTCAAAGCCGACCTGAATCTCCCACGTACTACACTACTGGCCATTAAAACTGCTACGCCAAGAAGAAATGCAGCTTACAAACGGGGTATTCATTGGACAAGTATACTATATTAAAACTGATATGTGATTACACTTTCACGAAATTTGGGTGCATAGATCTTGAGAAATCTGTACCCAGAACAACTACCTCTGGCCATAATAACGGCCTTGATACACTTGCGCATTGACTGAAAAAGAGCTTGGATGGCGTGTACAGGTACAACTGCCCATGCAGCTTGAACACGATACCACAGTTCATCAAGAGTAGTGACTGGCGTATTGTGATTAGCCAGTTGTTCGGCCACCATTGACCAGACGTTTTTAATTGGTGAGAGATCTGGAGAATGTCTTCGCCAGGGCAGCAGTCAAACATTTTTTGTATCCAGAAAGGCCCGTACAGGACCTGCAACATGCGGTCGTACATTATCCTGCTGAAATGTAGGGTTTCGCAGGGATCGAATGAAGGGTAGAGCCGCGGATCGTAACACATCTGAAATGTAACGTCCACTGTTCAAAGTGCCGTCAATGCGAACAACAGGTGACGGAGAGGAGTAACCAGTGGCACCCCATACCATCACGCAGGGTGATACGCCAGTATGGCGATGATGAATACATGCGATGTTGCCAAACACGGATGCGACCATCATGATGCTGTAAACAGAAGCTGGATTCATCCGAAAAAATGACGTTTTGCCATTCGTGCATCCAGGTTCATCGTTCAGTACACAATCGCAGACGCTCCTGTCTGTGATGCAGGGTCAAGGGTAACCGCAGCCGTGGTCTCTGAGCTGATAGTCCATGCAGCTGCAAACGTCGTCGAACTGTTCGTCCAGATGGTTGTTGTCTTGCAAACGTCCCCATCTGTTGACTCATGGATCGAGACGTGGCTGCACGATCCGTTACAACCATGTGGATAAGATGCCTGTCATCTCGACTGGTCATGATACGAGGCCGTTGGGATCCAGCATGGCGTTGCGCATTTCCATCCTGATCCCACCCATACCATATTTTGCTAACAGTCATTGGATCTCGACCAACGCGAGCAGCAATGTCGCAATACGATAAACCGCAATCGCGATAGTCTACAATCTGACCTTTATCAAAGTCGGAAACGTGACGGTACGCATTTCTCCTGCTTACACGAAGCATCACAACAACGTTTCACCAGGCAACGCCTGGCAACTGCTGTTTGTGTGTGAGAAGTCGGTTGGAAACTTTCCTCACGTCAGCACGTTGTAGGTGTCACCACCGGCGCCAACCTGGTGTGAATGCTCTGAAAAGCTAATAATTTGCATATCACAGCATCTTCTTCCTGTGGGTTTAATTTCGCGTCTGTAGCACGTCAGCAATTTTAATGGCCAGTAGTGTATAAAACTTCCCCCACTGCTCTCCATCCGTGTCCGAGCAGCTGTTCGCCTGTCATGGCCGACGACCTGATGCCAGAAGACCGGTCGACGCTTTTTGACTGATCCGCGGTCCAGCCTCGGTGACCACGATCCGACTGCAACCGCAACTGACGTCATTCTGTGAGCGTGCCGACAGTTAGGTTTCCTCTGCTGCACAGACCCATTTCCGGCAATGTACGCTGAACGCATTGCTCCGGAACACCTGTTCCAGGCCGTCACACCTGCCACAGATCGTCGCCACCTATCCGGCTGTACAGAGCGGGCAAATCTCCGACCTTCACAGTCTCTGGTGTGACGAGGACGTTCGACACTTTGTCGCCTGCCCGTGGTTTGACCGCTCTTCGACCCCTTTCCGTAGATGATCAGGCAAACAGCGACCAGTTTCGCCTTTTCCGCGATGCTCGTACTCACGGGCCGTGACAGTCTGGACTTTGTCAAAGTCGCATACGTCAGTGGACTTGACCATTTGGTGCTCGATTCGTCACAAGAATGATTCCCCGTTCGCTTCTGTCAAGTTTACATACTTCCCTTAACGCAACACGCCTCTGCAACGCCACAACGCAGCTATCAGTCTTGCCGTGGGCAGTTGTGAAGGCGTCTCGGTTCACTAGTGTATCTAGTACTGTGGTACTAGAAAACGATAAACGGAAGAATATAGATTTGCGAAGCTGCAGTCGTACCAACGGGAATCGAATTAAAGTAACGTGAAGCGGCGCTTCCTTAGTACGAGTAGTTGGTGTTCCATCGTACTGCGGCGTACAGAGGGTACGTGTAGACCTAGGCTACTAGAGTTATGAAAATTCGAATCAAACGGCAAGTCAGTGTGAACAGGCGCTAGCGAAGAAAACAGTCAGAGGTGCTCAGTAGGTACGGAGGCCGGATGGAACGGTATATAGGGCACGTTCCGGAGGGTACTGGAGGCTCCAGGCGACGTGGAGGCCAATAGAAGTCAAGTGGAGCGCCTGCGTTCCCAGCCAGCTGCTGTCTACTGTGTCGGTCTCCTCGAGCAGCGTCAGTGCGTACCAGAGGTTCGCGGCGCCACCAACAGATGGCTCGCTAGTGAGTACCAGCAGCTGGCGGCTGTGTTGCGCCAATTGGAGGGTAGTTGTCAGATTTTCGGGTAAAACCTTGGTTGGTGGAAATTTTGGAGGGTAACAGGAAATGACGGGTATTTTTCGGGTTATTTGATTATTTTGAGAGCAAACATTTTTGTCTACATTCTAATCATGCTATAACTTTTTAAAATGAAAGTACAGACCCGGTATGAGAATATGAGAATTGTGACAGGTGTTGTGTTGTGAGCTGAGCCCGGAAGTTGCTCCGTTTCTCTGCTCTCTCTTCCGTTGTTTGTCTGAACTAGTATGTGTCGTAGCCTACTTGTCATCTTGTTGTTCTTATGGTAGCAGTATCTCACAGTTTTACTGGACTACTAGTTTGAATGTTCTGTTGCGGGTTATGTTTGTGGTCAGTAATAGTACAGTTATTAAACTATAGTGCTTTTATTTCACTGAAATGGATAAGTGGTTGCGTAAAGCAAGTGTTTGTGGTGTCACCGCCAGACACCACACTTGCTAGGTGGTAGCCTTTAAATCGGCCGCGGTCCGTTAGTATACGTGATTGCAGACCGAGCGCCGCCACACGCCAGGTCTAGTCTAGAGGGACTGCCTAGCACTCGCCCCAGTTGTACAGCCGACTTTGCTAGCGATGTTTCACTGACTACATACCCTCTCATTTGCAGAGACGACAGTTTAGCATAGCCTTGAGCTACGTCATTTGCTACGACCTAACAAGGCGCCATATTCAGTAATTAGAATTAATTCTGAACAGACAATATTGTGAATTACGTACCGTCAAGAGCTACCTTCATCATTGATGGATTAAAGTATCAAATTAATTACGTCCGCTTTCTGAATTCTAATTCCCTGTCATGTTCCAGGTTCAAAAATGGCTCTGAGCACTATGGGACTTAACATCTTAGGTCATCAGTCCCCTAGAACTTAGAACTACTTAAACCTAACTAACCTAAGGACATCACACACATCCATGCCCCCGGCAGGATTCGAACCTGCGACCGTAGCAGTCCCGCGGTTCCGGACTGTAGCGCCTAGAACCGCAAGACCACCGCGGGCGGCTGTCATGTTCCAGACCTCACGTCAGTATAGTTCTTCCCTCCTCACGCCAGTCTACTTGAGCTAAGACGCGTGCATTTCGGCCTCAAATCGTAACACGGTGTTGGCTCTTCTACCAACACAACAGTGTTAGTGCGAAATCTGTAGACAGTCTACAAGTACATACTCCTTGAATTTCATGTCTCATCTAATTTACCTGAAACTCCAAATGTACAGAGTGAGCTTACTGAAAAGCACCATAATACTATCTCCAACTCAAAATATCCAAAATAGATTTTGTGATTCCTGGTTAAGCTTGTCTGAGTGCACTGGCTGGTTACAGAAGGGCAAGAAACGGAGAGACGGACACGTTTTGGCGTAGTGCAAGGTATGTGATTGTGTTTTAACAGCGCGTAAATCGGAAATTTTGAGACAAAGTCTTCCAAATATATTAAACAAATGGAAGATGTGGTATCTACTTCTAATATATCTTCAATGGTAAAGAGCAATGCCAACAAAGTAAAAATGGCAGAAATTAAATTAATAGCACTTGTCGGCGCGAATAATTTACCAATCAGCACCTTGGATACACTGATCCCTCTTTGTAAGAATGTCTTCTCTGATTCAACGGTCGCTCAGGAGATTGCTTTAATGCGTACAAAATCCTCAATTGTTATTAATGATGTGCTAAGGAAACCACTTTCAGAATCCTTATAAGATAAACTGACGCATCCAGCCACACTTTTTCACTCACGATGGTTGAAACTACTGATCTAACAGTAACCAAGCAATGCGTGTAAACAGTCGTGTATTTTGATAGGGATTCACGCTAGACTAAAACCAGTTCCTTTGATACGTTTCAAGATCCATCGGGCACTTCTAATACCTTATACAAGGAAATGATGGATTCTTTAAAATCAGAGAGCACGATCTTGACAATTTCGATGGTTTTAGCTCTGACGCAGCAAATGTTACGATAGGAGAGCACCATTCAGCTTTTTCAAGCCTAAAAAAAGGGTTTCCCAACTGTAGCACGTGTTAAATCTTCGTGTTAAATGATTCATATTTGTTCTTGAAAAGCATGCTTAAAACTTCCAAGAAGCATCGAGGATTGGCTGAGAAACTTCGGTTCTCATTTCAGTAGAACTTTCGGCAGGAGAGAGACATTTAAAGAATTTCAGGTGTTTCTTCGTACTGAAATACACAATATTCTATGTCTTGTGCAACTCGATGGTTGTTTGTCAAATCGTGTGGATAGGATACCGGAACAGTATAATGCGTTAATGCCTACATGAGAAATACTGTCTTGGAAGATCCATTTTCAACTACAGAATACATCCTTTCAACTACGGATAATGGATTTACTTTCGCATATCTGGAATTGACCCTGAGCACTACGGGACGTAACTTCTGAGGTCATCAGTCCTATATGGGATTCGTGTCGCATGTTTTAGGCATACTTAGGGATTTTAATGCCTTCTTTCAAAGTGAAGTCCTTCTCTTTCACAAACAGAAGTCAGAGGTAGAATAAATGCTAAATGATCTGAGTTCTAATTGTATTGATTTTGATGCTCTTAAGACAACTCCAATTTTGCTGTTAGACCATACAAATCCAAGGCTTAGTTACGATGTAACTGGGTATCACTGCACAGGAGACATTTGATGGACTCGAAGTCAACACTGAAGTGCAGGAATAGGACAAACTGTTTCTACAAAAGTTGCTGCAGTTTCTATGAAGACCTTGTATCACAGATCAAAAGACGATTTCTCAGACCCCATTTTTGAAATAATTTTCATTGTGGAACTTAGCGTAGCCCAATCCTACGCTGTTAAATTCTTGCTCAGTGTCGTAAAAAGGTTTGCTTTTCTTTAAAAATTTACAGCAGCTGGACTGTGAATGGAAAAATAGTGCTATGGTAGACCATGAGAAACTTGCACTAGATGATCTAAATGTGCCATCGAGTATTGGAATCAAGTTTATGATGTGAAATCTACAGCCAAAACTCCAAATTTTCCTAATTTATTCCTTATCCTGTGTCTTCCCTTTTCCAATACCTCAGTGTTTAGTACCCTAAACAGCTTGAAAACGGTTCATAGGACCAGACGGAAAACTGAGACAATAGCAGCACTGATGGCTGCAATAGAGCGGACCGAAGGCGAAGGAGTTCTTTGGAACCGGCGAGAGGGGCAGCGTCTGGCTTCGCTCAGCGCCGCGAGGCTCGCATTAGATCAGTAAAATTTTAATTGGTAATTTTTCGTGTATTTTTTTGACATTTTTGTTATATGGAAGCACTTGTCCAACTATTTTTTGAAACGGGGAGTATTTTGAGGTAAAATGGGTGACTTGACGACCACAGTGGGTAAGCCCTGTGAACACTGACTGACTGCGCCGCCGCCAGAGCGCAGCAGCGTCCCGTGTCCCGTGGCTCGGCCGCGAACGAGGCGTTTTGTTGTCGTTTAGAATGTTACTCGTGCGGCGCATTGTCGATTGGCGTAAATCGGAATATCATAAAGGATTTTAAGCCCATGTCCGTTGTCGTAGGGAATAAGAATCTCCATCGCCATGCAGAAACTTTTTACCAAAATTTTTCAAAACAGTTGTTCATTCGTCACTATGTGTTTCTTTACTTCTTCGGAAAATATAATGCAACAAAATTTGAGATCTGTGAGCACTAAGCACGATGTATACTACCTTGTTTTCAACCTTATCTTGCATTACATTTCCCGTTTCTTGTTCCTATCTAGCTATTATGCCACATATTTATTCTACACGCACTACGTCACTTGTAACAGAGGAATGCTTAGCTAATCGAATTCTAACACTGTAAAAAGGTGTTTAAATGGGAAACATTGGCGTACCGGTGCGTGAGGGCTGAAACTTCTGATGCCGGAGTGGGACTGCTGTGAACGGTGTCAGAGTGGATGATAGCCTGGTTTAAACATGTTAGTGTTTTTTATCTCTTCTTTTTATAGAAATATGAAGATGTCAATAAATTACATAATTTTAGCTGGATTTTGTAAAAATAGAACACTTGTACCATATTTGTTCGTAGCGAACCTTGCTGCAGTGGCGTTCACGCCGCACTGAGTCGCAGATCTGTCTGTTACGAATCTAACAAACTACGTATCGTTAGGGACAGCTCGTCTCGAAACAAGAATAACCAATAGCACTACACAGCATTCGGGACGGGTCACGAGACGTCCCTCGCTTGCTTCTTTGGAGACTCCATATGCGATTTCACCGTGTTTTGTTGCTTCTGTTATTATAACTTGCGTGTTACGATCGTATGCCGTTTCAAGGGAACGGCGAATTGAAGATTTATCACGAACGTCACTCTTGGTACGATTCGTTACAATCAAATGGCAAGAATTTCGCGTTTCGTGTAAAAATTGAAATTCATTCGCTTAATACTTTATTATTAGAATCAGCAGACAGGTTTCTAATCAAAGATGTAGACGTATTATGACGTTTAAAAAATAGAGACAAGGTTCGCTACTGCCCAGCCCTCTGTACTACGCCAGCTGATCGACAACGTCAGCCGGCCGTGGTGGCCAAGCGGTTAAAGGCGCTACAGTCTGGAACCACGCGGCCGCTACGGTCGCAGGTTCGAATCCTGCCTCGGGTATGGATGTGTGTGATGTCCTTAGGTTAGTTAGGTTTAAGTAGTTCTAAGTTCTAGGGGACTGATGACCTTAGAAGTTAAGTCCCATAGTGCTCAGAGCCATTTGAACCATTTTTTTGACAACGTCAAAAAAGTTTCGCATCACCTCGGTTCCGAGAGTTCCGGAACTAATACAGAAAACTGGAAGAAACATGATCACAAATATCATTTCCGCCCTGTTTATTGCTCATGAAAACCACACATTGCATGTTGTACCACTATACGGCGAGACCTTCGGAGATAGCGGTCCAGATTGCTGTACACACCGGTACCTCTAATACCCAGTAACACGTCCTCTTGCATTGATGCATGCCTGTATTCGTCGTGGCATACTATCCACAGGTTCATCAAGACACTTTTGGTCCAAACTGCCCCACTCCTCAACGGCGATTCAGCGTAGATCCGTCACAGTGGTTGGTGGGTCACGTAGTCCCTAAACAGCCCTTTTCAATCCATTCCAGGCATGTCCGATAGGGTTCATGTCTGGAGAACATGCTAGCCACTCTAGTCCAGCGATATCGGTATCCTGAAGGAAGCCATTCACAATGGGGGCACGAATTGTCGTCCATGAAGACGAATACCTCGCTAATATGCTGCCGATATGGTTGCACTATCGGTCGGAGGATGGCAATCACGTATCGTACAGCCGTTACGGCGCCTTCGATGACCACCAGCGGCGTACACTAATTGATCAAAAGTATCCGGACATCCACAAAAATATATGTTTTTCGTATTAGGTGTAGTATTTTTCTGCCATCTACTGCAAGGTACTCTATATCAGCGACGTCAGCAGTCATTAGACATCGTGAGAGAGCAGAATGGGGCGCTAAGCGGAACTCACGGACTTCTAACGTGGTCAGGTGTCACTTGTGTCATACGTCTGTATGTGACATTTCCACACTCCCTAGGTCCACTGTTTCCGATGTGATAGTGAAGTGGAAACATGAAGGGACACGTACAGCACAAAAGTGTACAGGCCGACCTCGTCTGTTGACTGACAGAGACCGCCGACAGTTGAAGATGGTCGTAATGTGGCGGACATCTATCCAGACCATTACACAGGAATTCCAAACTGCATCAGAATATACTGCTAGTACTCTCACAGTTAGGCGGGGTTTTACTGTCGAGCGGCTGCTCATAAGACACACATGACGCCCGTAAATGGAAAACGACGCATTGCTTGGCGAAAGGAGCGTAAACATCGGACCTTTGAACAGTGGAAAAACGTTGTGTGGAGCGACTAATCACGGTACACAATGTGACGATCCGATTGCAGGATGTGGGTATGGCGAATTCCCGGTGAACGTCATATGCCAGCGTGTGTAGTGCCAACAGTAAAATTCGGACGCAGTGGTGTTATGAGGTGTCCGTGTTTTTCATTGAGGGGCTTGCATCCCTTGTTGTTCTGCCTGGCACTCTCACAGCACAGGCCTACATTGATGTTTTAAGCACCTTCTTGCTTCCCCTTGTTGAAGAGCAATTCAGGAATGGCGATTGCATTTCTCAACGCGATCGAGCACCTGTTCATAACGCACGGCCTGTGTCGGTGTGGTTACACGGCAATAACATCCCCGTAATGGACTGGCCTGCACAGAGTCCTGACCTGAATCCTTCAGAACACCTCTGGGATGTTTTGGAACGCCGACTTTGTGCCAGGCCTCACAGACCGACATCGATACCTCTCCTCAGTGCAGCACTCCCTGAAGAATGGGCTGCCATTCCCCAAGAAATCTTCCAGCACTTGGTAGCACGTATGCCTTCGACAATGGAAGCTGTCATCAAGGGTAAAGGCCGGCCAACATCGTACTGAATTACTGCATTACCGATGGAGGGCACCACGAACTTGTAAGTCATTTTCAGCCAGGTGTCCGGATACTTTTGATCACATAGTGTACGTCGGCCCCACATAATGGCACTCTATAACAGTAGGGAAGCTCGATGTTGCTGCACCCGCTGGACAGTGTGTCTAAGGCGTTCAGCCTGACCGGGTTGCCTCCAAACGCGTCTCCGACGATTGTCTGGTTGCAAGAATGGACCTCGCCATGGACGTCGCGAGTGAAGTTGGGCATCATGCAGCCTATTGCGCACTGTTTGAGTAGTAACACGATGTCCTGTGGCTGCACGAAAAGCATTACTGAAGATGGTGGCGTCTTTCGCAAGAACGATAATTTCTGAATCCCTGGTGACTATGTGTAATAAATCTTTTTCTTCGAGGTACTTCATAATATTCGAATACAGTTGCCAGGACTGGAGTCATATTATGACAGAGATATTATTGCCTACCGCACTTTTACCATTGGTGTGAAAGGTGATAGGAATTATGGTACAGCTGTTGTTCTTGCGGATAAACCGTTTTCTTTATATACAAGAAACAGGAAACGTGTCAATGCTAATGAAAGGATTAATATTTGGTCAAAGATTGATGGAGTATTGACTAAATATATTAAAGTGCAAGGTGATATTACTGTCAGGGTTCCTCCGAGCCATAATCCGTAGGTAGCGGTCATCTACTGCAGTAATAGCCCTTGGACGGCCTGAGCGAGGCATATCATGGACAGTTCCTGTCTCTCTGTATCTCCTCCATGTCAGAATAACATTACTTCGTTTCACTCCGAGACGCCTAGACACTTCATGTTGAGAGCCCTTCCTGGCACAAAGTAACAATGTGGACGCGATCGAACCGCGGTATTGACCGTCTAGGCATGGCTGAACTACAGACAAAGCGAGCCGTGTACGTCCTTCCTGGTGGAATAACTGGCTGTCGGACCCCTCAGTCTAATAAGGGCTGCTCATGCATGGTTGTTTACACCTTTGGGCTGGTTTAATGACATTTCTGAACAGTCAAAAGGACTGTGTCTGTGATACAATAGCCACAGTCAACGTCTATCTTGAGGAGTTATGGGAACCGGGGAGTTGCAAAACTTTATTTGATGTGTGCGTTAGTGGACATTGTCCCGGGGTGTGTCCACTCTCGGTCTTCACGACAGCTCGAACTCCGCTGCTGACTCTTTCAGTGAGGTGTCCGAGTGTCTGTGAACGACTAGCATCCCATTCCTACTGAACAGCTGGAAGCAGGAGAGGCAGTGATGTTGGACGCCTAGCTCTGGAGCGAAGTCGACTTTCTAACTCGACCCAAATGTGTTCCATTGGCTCGGGACTCTGCACAGACAAGTCAGTTTCAGATATCTCACTGTCTACAGACCACGTCCTCACGTACGCTGCCGTGGGACAGGGTGCGCTGTCGCCCTGACACGACCGCCCGTCGCCTCCGCACTGCCCTCCGCTCCAACTACAGGGAGTGCTGTACAGCGTGCCCGTATGCTTCCGCACTTGGCGCTTTCTAAAGCACAGTAAGGGGGCAACACCGTAACCACCTGCTCCGTACTTCACTCTCGAAAATTGCTCAAGTCCCACCAATACCCAAAAACGGAAGTAGAAGTAATCCGTTGAATTACAGGCTCATATCACTAAAGTCGATATGTAGTAGGGTTTTGTAACATATACTGTATTCGAACATTATGAAGTACCTCGAAGAAAACGATTTATTACACATAGCCACCAGGGATTCAGAAAATATCGTTCTTACGAAAGAAAGAAGCAACGAGTGCTATCGACAGGGGATGTCAAATTGATTCCATATTTTTAGATTTCCAGGAGGCTTTCGACACCGTTCCTCACAAGCGTCTTCTAACCAAACTGCGTGCCTGTGGAATATCGCCTCAGCTGTGCGACTGGATTTGTGATTTCCTGTCAGAAAGGTCACAGTTCGTAGTAATAGACGGAAAGTCATCGAGTAAAACAAAGTAATGTCCGGCGCTCCCAAAGGAAGTGTTATAGGCCCTCTGTTGTTCCTGATCTATATTAACGATATAGAAGACAATCTTAGTAACCGTCTTAGATTGTCTGCAGATGATGCTGTCATTTACCGTCGTGTAAGGTTATCAGATGACCAAAACAAATTGCAAAGTGATATTGATAAGATATCTGTATCGTGCGAAAAGTGCCAATTGACCCTGAACAAAGAAAAGTGTCAAGTTATTCACATGAGCACTGAAAGAAATCCACTAAATTTCGATTACGCGATGTGTCACACAAATATGAAGGCTGTAAATTCAACTAAATACTTAGGGGTTACAATTTCAAATAACCTAAATTGGAACGATCACATAAATTATGTTGTGGGTAGAGTAAACCAAAGACTGAGATTCATTGGCAGAACACTTAGAAGGTGCAACAGGTCTACGAAAGAGACTGCTTACACCACGCTTGTCCGCCCTATTTTGGAGTATTACTGTGCCGTGTGGGATCCGCATCAGATGACACTGACGGATGACGTCGATAAAGTACAAAGAGAACGGCTCGTTTTGTATTATAACGAAATATGGGAGATTGTGCCACAGACGTGATACGTGAATTGGAGTGGCAATCATGAAAACAGGCGTTTTTCGTTGCGACGGGGTCTTCTCATGAAATTTCAGTCACCAGTTTTCTCCTCCTCTCGTTGCGAAAACATTCTGTTGGTACCCACCTACATAGGGAGAAATGATCATCACGATAAAATAAGAGAAATCAGGGCTCGCACAGAAAAATTTAAGTGCTCTTTTTGCCGTGCGCCGTTCGAGAGTGGAAAGGTAGAGAGACAGCTTGAAGGTGGTTCATTGAACCCTCTTCCAGGCACTTTATTGTGAATAGCAGAGGAATTATGTAGATTTAGATGTAGAAAGACCAAGAAGATTTTATTTTCTACAAAGAAACATTGCTGGAAGATATTGCGTTTTATGAAATGAACGTTACATAAAATTCAAATATTGTTCAAGATCCCCTGTATCCAAATTGTCGACCTTTTAAAGAGCTGAAAAAACATAGATTGGAACTTTTTCGATATATTCCTCCACATTACCACTCATTTTATCGATGGTTACCTTCAGTAAACCAGAGCACACGTGTATCGTCTTCAAAAACAAAACAAACCAAGAATCCTGCTGAGTATGGCAGCGATAATGCATACATGTTTGAAATTCATCAAAATGTGCGTTCACACGTAACGCCAAACCGAGAGCCTTTCACCAGCTTGGCACGCGACACAGCGCGGTCCAGCCGCCTCCAGGCACCCTCTGTCCAGTGGCGACGGCCTCCACACCATGACGCACTGCGGCTCACAAGCAGCTGCAGGACCGCACCGCTGCACCCCATTCTTGTTAACTCCGTCCGCGACGTCATTATGCTACGCACACTGATGGCAGGACTTTGGAAATCACCAGTGATCCGTTCTGCCAATTTCGTGAACATTTTTCGGAAAGATTACTTTAACGGAAGAGCCCGCGTCAGTATCATTCGTGAGAATTTGGTCTCGACTATTTTCTTGTACGACACGTAGGTCGGGAGATATTTCGATATTCTGAGCTTAAATATTTTGCGCTGTACACAGGGTGGAAGTGAATTCACCTTTAGACACCAATTTAGGAGACTCAGATTGACCGTGTGTTGGGGAGGGCGAGATGTGATTAAGGGGGTAACGACGTCAAACGGGCCGACTTGGAGCAGGAGAGGCACCACAGGACATTTTATTTTCTACAGTCTATACTTTTACAAATAAATTCATAAAACTTTGTCAGCATGACCAGGAAGGATTCGGTATTCACAATCATAGCAGTGGAAGTTCAAAAACATAACGAAATAAAATTTTTTACATGTGAAATTTCATAATTTTTTCGCTTACTATTGGCTGCATTTGTTGCTATAGGTACACTTTTCTTCAGAAGTAAGAGAGATTCTTTGATTTATTTTGCACAGCATACAGACCATACTTGCAGGTGTATGAAACTCTAGAATTTTCCAAATCTATTAAAAACTGTGGTAGAAATTGAGATAATTAACTACAAAATTTGATTTTTTTCTAAACATAAAGTTTAAAACGTAACAGCTCATACATTTTTTCGTAAATTAAATACATTCTAGAGTTTCAGACACCTGTAAGTAAGGTTTGTATGCTGTGCAAAATTCATCAAAGAATCTCTCTTACTTGTGAAGAAAACTGTACCCATAGCAACAAATGCAGCCAATAGTAAGTGAAAAAATGATGAAATTTCACATGTAAAAAAAATTATTTTGTTATGTTTTTGAACTTCCGCTGCTACGAGTGTGAATGGTGAATCCTTCCTGGTCATACTGACAAAGTTTTATGAATTTACTTGTAAAAGTATAGACAGTGGAAATTAAAATGCCCTGTGGTGCCTCTCCTGCTCCAAGTCGGCCCGTTTGACGTCCCCCCTTAAATAAACGAGCAGTATATCGACGTCTCCGTTCTCTGTGACGAGATTGCAGGGCAGGCCGTAGCCTGTTAAGTCCTCGCCCGGTTTTCCCTAGGCGAACGCGGGGACGGCTGCTTCGACGGCCAACACCTTCTGCCGACCTCTGAAAGCGGGATAGCGGTCTCTTTTTTTTTTTTTTTTTTAGTAGGATGCGGACCATCTAAGCCCACAACAACGTGGTGACGAAAGCAAAAGTTCTACTGTGACCTCTGTATAACATGTTAGTTTTCAAATCGTGAGTCACAGGATGCAGGCTGTGATGTTGCCCGTGCGTCTGGGTAGGATTTCTCATTGACATGGTCCATCAGGAGACAGAAAGTGGACGAAAGCGATCCAAGGGTAGCGGTTTGTAAGGGCAAAGTGCCAAGGCAAGCGCCAAGGGAAAAAGAAAACCTCTGCGGCAGTAGGACGGGTAGTAAGGGCAGTAGCGGCTTGCTAGCTGCGCCAGTGCATGCGAGGTGTGGTTATGTTAGTGCGAGGTGTCGTGCATCGTTACCTTTGTCGTTGCGGGTGTTCGTTGTAGGGCCTGCTGCAGCTGCTGCGTCCCTGTAACAGCTCGAGGTCGTCATACATTAGTGGGCGATCCGCCATAGATCAGCTCACAGTGTAGCGGGTGTGTGTGGCTGCTTTGAGTGCTGTGCATAGTAAGGTTTCCCTGCGATTGCCAGTTTTTCGGCGGGTCGAGCATCTGGGCTTGCCAGTAATAGCTGTGTTGCAAGGGCTCGCCAGTACTGTCGTGTTAGCGTGCGATAGATGTTTAGTTTCTTGCTAATAGTGTGTTGGCTCTGAGCACTATGGGACTCAACTGCTGAGGTCATTAGTCCCCTAGAACTTAGAACTAGTTAAACCTAACTAACCTAAGGACATCACAAACATCCATGCCCGAGGCAGGATTCGAACCTGCGACCGTAGCGGTCTTGCGGCTAATAGTGTGTTTGAGCTATTATGTTTCCATCTATGGTTGTGGTCGTACTTACCCAGAGAAAGGATAAACGGATTACGCGAGTGTTTCTGTACAGTTGTGTGGAGAGTTTTTTGAATACCTGCAGGATGGTATCTAGCCGATACTCCAGGTAAGGTCCGCGGTGCGTGTGTAGCGCGGAGCGTTGCTTATGATTCTGAGTACTTTGTTCTGTATGAGCCGCAGACGGCGCAGCCGTGTGGGCGCAGCGTAACTCCAGACGGGAACAGCATACGTCATCAGAGGTCTGATAAGTGTGGTGTACAAGTACCTGGACACCCTCCTATTCAGTGTGCTACGCCTGTTAAGCATAGGCTGGAGATGTTTGACCCTCGTGTTTGCTTTGTTGGTCACGTGTTGAATGTGGTCCCCCAGAGTAGTTTCCGGTCCAGCCAGACACCGAGGTATTTGACCTTCTCACAGAAGCGTATTGGTCGTGCATGTACTGTTATTGGGTTGCAGTGTTGATGTTTGCCCAATAGTTTCGGTCTTCTAGTGAACAGAACGGCTTCGCACTTGTCGACGTTTACTCTAACACGCCATTTCACCAGCCAAGGCTCTGCCGCTCTGAGTGTAGTCTGTAGTCGTGAGTTAATGTTAGTCGGCTTCCAATCTTGCTCGAGAATGGCAGCGTCATCCGCGTAGATTGCCACCGCCGTGTTGCGTGTAGCTGGGAGGTCATTAATGTAGAGGTTAGACAGTAAGGGCCCTAGGATGCTTGCTTGGAGTACTCCAGCCTGGATACCATGTCGTGTTGATTGTTTGCCCTGCACGTCGGTGTTGAAACTCCTGTCCGTGAGATATGAGTGTATGACACGTGCGAGCCCGTCGGGGAACCCTGCGTCGCTCAGTTTGCGTATGAGGCCGTTGTGCTACAGACGATCGCAGGTCTTTTCGATGTCCAGGAACACCACCCCAGTTGGTTTGTTTGTGTTGTATCCGTGCGTTATGTATTCAACGACGCGGAGGAGTTGTTGTGTTGTCTAGTGGTGATTCCTGAAGCCGAATTGCTCCGGCCTCAGGGTGTCGTTTGTACTGCAGTGCCTAGTGAGTCGTGTTAGTATTACCATCAGGACCTTCGCCGTCTTCCAAAAGGCGGGGAAGTGTCGGTGTTTAAGTATGGATTTCGTGATGTGTGTGAGGTATTATACTGTTTTATCTGGAGGACACGGTTTTGAATACCTTTGTGACAGGGGCCTTCCTAGCTGTGGTATGGCCCATTTGACTTTAGCTGTACTAGCCCGTCGGATGTCGTTGCGCCTTGGTTGGGCCAAGATGCGTGTAACCTCCTGGTCGGTCGCAAGTGTGAACGCTGGGTCTGAGGGCTCCAGGTTCGGTGTGAACGACGCTGCAAATGTGAGGGCCATCAGTTTCGCTTTTTCTTCCGCAGAATATGCCGATCCGTTGGGCCCTTGCAGCGTGGGGGTATACAGTTTCTCCCTGATGAAGTGTCGGGCCATCTGCCACACGCCAGGTCGCGTCGTGTCCAGCCCTTTGAGTTTCTGGTTCCTCTGTCGTGTTTTAAATGTTTGTATTTTCTCCCGGATTATACCCTGGAGCCTGTTCATGTGCTGTTTGAAATGCTGGCGCCTGGTACACTGCCAATGTCTGTTGAGGCGTTTCCTCATTGAGATAAGACCCAGGATCTCCTGGGGCAGGGCAGCGCTGTGTTGATGTGATGTAGGGATTGGTATTCGCTGCGCCAGCCGAGGCCCGAACGCAGAATCGGCTCTAGATTATGTTAGGGAACGAGCTCACCTCTACTACCCGCCCGAGACAAAGGAGTTGTTTCGTCAGCGAAGCTGAATGTGGGACAGCCGCGCGCGTGAAGACGTCACAGCAGGGCGGAAGCGCTCGCGACCGGAGTCCGCCTGCCTGCTGCCACGGCAGGAGGGAGGCGGGGGGCGGCGCGAGCGCCGGGCGTAGCGCTGTGCCGGGGGGCGGCGGGCGCCGCAGCGCGGCGACTTAACACGCGACTCAGGCAGTGCTAAATAGCTAACGACTGTTTGTCGCTGTCCGCCACTGTAACGTCTAGGGAAGCAATCGTAAGTAGAAGAAGAAAATTCATTGCGTTAGGAAGAAGATCCACTCTGATTAAAAATATTTTTTAGCTTTGTGAAACAACAGCTACCCAGGAGTATTGAATGGTAGATGATGCTAATACGAGAGGTTACAAGTTCAGAAGAAAAGTAATTTACGTTTCATGTTATAGAGGAAATTGTTTTATCAGACAAGCCGTTGAAGGCCAATTGAGTTCATCTACCTACCTTTTTTTCCGTCACTTAAATTCTAGTGAAATAAAAAAAACATTATTTCTATGGAGCAGGAATTTCCAATTTATGAGAAAACTACATCTGGTGATAACATGACTTGTTCTGTTCATAAACCAGCTGTTTGCTATTTTCATTCCATTCCTCTGGCACAAATCCAGGAGTCTTTCCCCTTCTTCATTTCTGCCTCCACATCAAAAACATCCCAGCACTTGCTCAAATCCCTTTCCTTCTTTGCCTACCTGTGCATTAAAATCTCCCATCACTGTATAGGAACTCTCTACATGGTTCTCTAACTCATTTTCAAAATCTATCTTTTCTTCTTCAATACATCCTACTTGTGGTGCATAAATCTGGATAACTTTTAGTGTTTGTTCTTGGAATCTCAGGTTTAAGATTATGATCCTGTCTGCTATATATATCACACTTTCAATACAGCTTTGTACATTCTTATTCACCATCAGTGCTACACCATTTCTTCCAAACCTGTTATTCCCACTCCATTACAGCAGAGCGTTTCATTTTTGTTTTTATTGACTGTTACAAATCTTTTTATTTCGTATTTTTTAATTATTTTCTAGTTTGTTTGATTATCCGTTTCCTACAGCATTCTGAGCATTATGGAGAAGCTTGTTCCATATGCCGCATATCTTTCGCAGCCGAGCGATCTAAACTGAAATACTGCGCCGGATGGACGGCACAGTTGCAGCACTGAAGCCGCTGCCTGGAGTTTTTGCCAGTGCACTGGCACTGCCGCACGTCACGTCACGTCACGTCACGTCACGGCACGCCCTCTGACTTGCCGCCTCGCTTGTCGTGCTAGCAGGCGCGCGGGGTGACCTGTTTTGTTTGTTCACTATCGGTGTTTTGACTAACACACGTACGATAACGCGTTTGCTTTGATTTATCGCGAAAATGCAAATGTTTATGCAGTCAGCTTGTGTGTTACTGTAGGTCTATTACTAAGGAGTGTTCTAAAGTAAAACAGAAACAGAGTCAAACGCTACTGAAGTAGAGAGCTGTTTTTTCCAACGCACCTAGTGCAGTGGTGAACACGATGGCAGCTCCAGAAACTAAACTTCCGGATTGATTAACGAGCTGAAAACAAACTTTCATAACTGCATCTACACATATGGATTTCTTAGTAGCTCATCATCAGGTGATCTATTTAAGAAGAAGAAAAAGGAGGACACCAAAGTACCGGCAAACAGAATTACGAAATTTATATGGAACTAAATGCACTTCCATACGTTACTTAGTAACAGGTCCGAGCACAACTTAACGTTGTTGGAGTTAGTAGAATGGGAATTAATTCGTGTGGCACTGTTGATTAGGAGACCGGAAGGGTTGGTTTGATTGTTGGGGAGAGTTTTCTTCTGTAGGCGATATGTGGAAGTTTGTCTTTTGTGTATGTGTCAGTAGCAAGACAAAGGGGTCATCACCCTACTCTGCATTGTTGTTAGATTTTTCAAGATGGCGGAACCAAGGTGGCAGCCAGAGATGTGGCAATGTCGCACTAACATCGTGGCGGGAAATTCAAATTTTGGAGGGAAAATAGGTCAATTGCACTACCTCCACTAACCTAGCTCCACCCCCCTCCCACTTTTCCTCTCCCCCATCTGGAAACTTGCAGGAGAAAGACACAGTCTGTGCTGGGCTGCTGGATAGGACAGATGTAAATCTTTGTTTCATATGATGTGTAGTATATCGTTTATTCAAACAATTTGAGTTGCCATTGAAGAACCGCTAGACAAAGCTCCATCCAGTGTGTTGACCTTGTGGTCTAGTGACCAACTGACGTAGTTCACAACACCACCACCAGAGGGCTCTGTTGGCCCTCCTCCTATCTCCTCCCCTCCCGTGGTGTAATCCAAGATAGTGGCCCAGTGGAAAGTGGCGGAAAATTCGCTCTGTCTGTGTTAGGCTGCTGCGCTGGGGGGACCTCACAACGATAGGCTAACATAGTGTGCACAAGGCATTGTTTAAACACTTGTTTACGAATATTGTTTATTTATTTCCGAAATCACAATAAACCTTTGAATTGAAGCTGATGTTTAAGCAATTTCGAAGCTGTGAAATAATTGCGATACTCTTTTTTTTAAACCGATAGTGAAAGGAACCACGTAATTACACTGTCACAGATCGCGCTAGACGTATCTGAAAGACTCTCTCACACGCGCTCCATTCAACAGAGTCGCGGCCCCCATGTGGAACTATGCTCTGGGCAGCTCCACACCGGCCTCCAACCACCACCAACCTCAGTGGACATGCTAACCACTTCCTGTGGCGCTGGAAACGTCTCGGCCTTCTTTGTGGCACACGGATACACCTTGTCGTCAAACACTAACTGCTTCAGAATTATTAAATCTGGTGTTTAAGGAATGTGCAGAGAATTTTCACATACATATATTGAAGATGTCGCAGGAGTAAATGTACACTGCAGAAAGAGACAGAGGGAGGGAGCTTTGCAGTTGACACAAGAGTATTTAAACAATTTGCGATGTAATTACGAATTTTCTTCCTAGGAATACCACCACACTTGAACCCAGACGCTAAAAGATCACGGCAGGTTCTGTCACACATGTGGAACTTCTCAGTCCTTATCCTGTCTCCCTCCCTGAGACACTTGACACGCTTCTGCGGGAAATACTACAGCCTTCCACTGTCTCTGAGCACGAGTTGCTTCAGGAATTAATAAATCCAGTTGAATATGCCTCCAAATACACTTTCAAAAAGATCGCTGTGCAATAGTTTCCTTCAGTTTTGCGATGTATACCGCTACACTTGAACACAGACTCCAAAAATATCATGGCACACTTATGAAACCCCTCAGTGTTCCTCCACTGCTCTGGAATATTTGCACGCTCAAACAAAGTAGCTAATGCGTTAAGTGCCTCAATACATTTGCGAATGTTGTTTTAAACAATTCGTTTCAAATACACTCGCACACGAACACTGCACTGTCTTCCCAGCTGCACACTGAACGGAAATACATTATGGCAAATATGCTCGAAAATACATCATTTGGGAATATTGTTTGTAAACTGAAACAGAAATAAATGAGAGCAAATACACCGCATCGAAACCTTGAAGAAGATCCTACATAGTAGAAAAAAAATATTGTTAAGCGCACTATCACAGTAGTTTGCTGAAGGAGTTACAGCCCTAACTCGGGCAACGGATGCAGCTCCCCACAGAGTGAAGCGGGGGTGCTCCGACACAGAGAATGGATCAAACAGCAAATTGGTATTTCCAGAAGCCCAAATGCAAAAGTGTGAGAAATTAGTGGCCAGCAGACCAGCACCACCATGTGCTCAGACCAATCTCCGCAGCCACAGCACACAGTGATGCAGGTACCGGTGGCAGCTAAACTAGCTTTGCCGAAGTGGTGCCCGGTGAGGCATCCCTCGCAGGCAAGGCGAGAAGCCGCCATCGTGGCCGCCACAGCCGCTCCAGCACCTAGTCTGTGGATCAGGCAATGAGCTACCACCCCTCAGGCTAGCAGGTCAGGTCTACAGCAGCAGCAGCAACGGGAGTCATCGCCGCAGTCAGGCTCACCCTACTGCTCAGCCTTGTCAGAATCATTGCTGGCAACGGAAGGTCTGTGTGCCTCAGCACATATCACTGTGCACCTTGCCGACTCAATCATCAACAGGATGGACCTCATCACTTTCTAGGAGTAGTATTGTTACTAATAGGTATAATCCTGAAGCTAGCGGCAGTTTCATCTCCTGTCTTTTTAGTGAAGAACATTATGACTTAGAATACTTAGTGATTGCGAATCGTATTCACAAGGATTGAGAATCCAGAAGGAGGGTACCGTGACTCTGTCTTCATTATCTTTGGGGAGAAAGTGGCATGATAACGCAGAGCAAAACAGGTGCCGAGTGGTTTCGTGAACCCACTTTGAGTGCTATATTGGTCCAGTTTTCCGAGATGGAAGTGAGAGAGTCAGCAAAGACTCTCAGCCGAATACCACGTCTGGACATCAATACTTGTGTGTATGATTCGGTAAATGCAGGTGAGCTTAAGATGCATGTAAACATGCTGCTCTTCTATGAAGGTGATGCTTATCATTATGTTTGGATCAAAGACATTTCCCAATTTCTGTTCTCTCAGTTTAGTAACCACAAATGTAAGAAGTCTATTTTCCCATATGAGTATCTCTATGGTATGGCAAAACTCGACGAAACCAGGATATCCGACATAACTGCATTCTCCAGCAACCTTACGGGCAGTGCCATAATGGATGCAGAGTATGAGCATGCAATGGATGTCTGGTGGGAATTCAATATCTGTACTTCAGGGAGAATGCATGGCTTTATATGGGCACAGATGTACGCTTGTTTGCAGAAATTCTGGTATCTATTCATGACCACATATTCTCTGGACCCTGCCTTTTATTACACGGAACCTGGCTTGTCTTTAAGATTCAATGCTCAAGAAAACGAACTGCAGCATTGAATTGCTGACCGATGCTGACATGCTTCTTTTCTTTTAGTGAGGGATCCAAATGGGACTTAGTCAATGTTTCTGTAGCATGCCGAGGCAAATAACTCACAAATGGATGACAGATACAATGCATCAACTCATTAAAGTTGCTTAATGTACCTGGATTTAAGTAACAGGCATGCCATGCAACGATCGCTGTCGATTGGTGAGTTTTGATGGGTGCCCGAAGATGAATGCAAGGGATTAGGTGGAAAAATCATGGGAGTATGGCTGTTGATGTAGGGGTATGTGGTGGAGGCAGAACTCACATACTCTGCATGATGTGAGAGCTGAACTGTATCTCAAAAATTAAATTGTATCTGTGGGAACCGAATTAATAAAAAAAATTCGGTACCGTACGTCTTTGCTGTAGTTCTTTACAAAAAAACTGTCCCCCTATTTCATTGTGTATATACAAAGGATGTGCATGAAACAAATGACATTAGTTTTTTTGAAGATGAGTGGTATCAAGGAGGTGAAGCTTAAGATGATAGATAACAAAAAATACAGAATGGTTGCATGGAACCACGCCTCTAATACAACACTAACTGGCTTATGGGATCAGGCGGCACGTGACGGCATCCACTTCCAAAGATATACAGCACATTTGTCTAAAATTATATCTCCTGTGCTTGAAGAAATCCATAGACATAGTATCTGGCCAACACTTTATAGTATCAAAGTGACGATAGGGTGAAGAGAAATCATACGCATATTATGAGTTAAAAATTCATTTATTTCTCTTACAATTTAAAAGTAATATTACGTTTTCATAAGCAGACACAGCAACATTATTTTCACACATCTTCTTCTGGAGTCGATTGAGAGCAGGACACCCATAGATTTCCAGGTCTTGTACAGCAGCAAACTTGAAGATTCAATGCACCCATGAGATCTTCTCCTTCCGCTACATATAGATGGTGGTCAAACAATCGCAGTGACGTCACCATGTCTTTATAGTGTATCCAGTATCATCCTAGCGAATTCTATGGAAGAGATGTGTTAACCACTTTGGACACTTCTGTGTTTAAGCGCATTTCACATCTTTGAATGACATCCGTGATGCAATGTTTGCTGATAATGTCAATTGTTCCAGTGTCTTCCGTGTACGCTATGAATGCACTGTCCTTAAATATGAACTGTCTACGCTCATCATCATAGAAACCCTCAGTGTCTGCAATGATGTTCACACCCTGAGTTACCATAGTGGAATGCTCTGGGAATGGTACAGCACCTGTTCATTTATACAGCTCGTTGCACAACACGAGTGAGCTGGAAACTGTTAATAACACAGTCATATATAGCTAGAGCATAGGTTGCAGTGTATTCTGGGAAACTTGTCGAAGATTCAAATTCAATTCATCCAGATTTAATTATCTCGTCCTGTTTTTATCAGTCTATTACGATGATTGGTGATAGCTCCTTGAATTTCCGTGGACTGAGTAGACACCATCCTCCTTCTTGGTTAGCACTTTCATAGTAAAAAGTACAGAACCTAGCATACATGTCATATACTAGGTTCAAATGGCTCTAAGCACTATGGGAGGTCAATAGTCCCATAGACATAGAAATACTTAAACATAACTAACTTAAGGATATCACACACATCCATGCCCGAGGCAGGATTTGAACCTGTGACCATAGCAGCAGCGCCGATTCGTACTGAAGCGCCTAGAACCGCTCGGCCACAGCGGCCAGCGTCATATGCTAGACTGTATACATTTTCTCCCCACTGCAAGTTTAAATTGTCATATGGCTAGAATCTGGCATTAGTTAACTTGCAGTTGTCGAATTCACTGGAAATACTTGCTATATTTCATTAGCCTGAAAAGCAAGTATAATGAATCTATGCGTTTCTAGCGGAGAAGAGGTTTTAATAGCCCATGTTTTTCTTCTTGCAGTCAGTAGCACTGGGTACTCGAAAACCTCCCAAGAGTGGGATGTTGGTAATAGATACCTCTATGATCCGGAATTCAGAATTTTTAAAATCTTCAAACCCTCCTCGTCTGATAAACTGATGTGAGGCATTTTCCATATTATCTTGCTGGTTGTGATCACATTCACCTGTTGTGCTCCCTAAATGCATGAGTTATTATCCGTCGCACTCTGTTCCAGAATGAGTTCCTGTTTAGCATTCATAATAATTTGCTTAATGTCTTCAAAGTAGCCCATAAGCATTTATAGAGGTATGCGTGCAGTAAATCATATGTACTCTGCAACTGTTCTGTCCACCGGATCGTCTATGAACCATCCTGAAATTTTCCAAACCTGTAAAATCCGTGGGTGATGCAGAGACGTGCGTTTTAATGGTTAATGTTAAGCCGACATCGCGTGTACAGCCAGTCTCAAACCAATTAGATCACAGCATATCTCTTGAAACTGGAATCCTAAAGCGTTAAGTATAAACTTGGAGTCCACTAAAGGGCTGCCGTCGGCTTTTTTGAATGATCCCTCCAAATACATGAAACTCTTGCATGGAACTCCTTCAGCGCGTCTCGTTACTGGATGACAATCCTAATTTCATCATTCCTGTCAAATGTGGTTGAAGCATAACGTTTATGCGAGAAGTCTTCCTCTCAACATTACTGGACTGGTTATATACAGGGTGAGTCACCTAACGTTACCGCTGGATATATTTCGTAAACCACATCAAATACTGACGAATCGATTCCACAGACCGAACGTGAGGAGAGGGGCTAGTGTAATTGGTTAATTCAAACCATAAAAATATGCACGGAAGTATGTTTTCTAACACAAACCTACGTTTTTTTTTAAATGTAACCCCGTTAGTTTTGTTAGCACATCTGAACATATTAACAAACACGTAATCAGTGCCGTTTGTTGCATTGTAAAATGTTAATTACATCCGGAGATATTGTAACCTAAAGTTGACGTTTGAGTACCACTCCTCCGCTGTTCGATCGTGTGTATCGGAGTGCACCGAATTACGTAGGGATCCAAAGGGAACGGTGATGGACCTTAGGTACAGAAGAGACTGGAACAGCGCATTACGTCCACATGCTAACACCTTTTTATTGGTCTTTTTCACTGACGCACATGTACATTACCATGAGGGGTGAGGTACACGTACACACGTGGTTTCCGTTTTCAATTACGGAGTGGAATAGAGTGTGTCCCGACATATCAGGCCAATAGATGTTCAATGTGGTGGCCATCATTTGCTGCACACAATTGCAATCTCTGGCGTAATGAATGTCGTACACGCCGCAGTACATCTGGTGTAATGTCGCCGCAGGCTGCCACAGTACGTTGTTTCATATCCTCTGGGGTTGTAGGCACATCACGGTACACATTCTCCTTTAACGTACCCCACAGAAAGATGTCCAGAGGTGTAAGATCAGGAGAACAGGCTGGCCAATTTATGCGTCCTCCACGTCCTATGAAACGCCCGTGGCCCGTGTTTGTTACAACACGCAACTGAACGTCGGCGGTTTCAAGCGTCAACTTTAGATTACAATATCTCCGGATGTAATTAACATTTAGAATGCAACAAACGGCACTGATTACGTATTTGTTTATATGTTCAGATGTGCTAACAAAACTAACGTGGTTCCATTTAAAAAAAACGTAGGTTTGTGTTAAAAAACATACTTCCGTGCATTTTTGTATGGTTTGTAATAACCAATTACACTAGCCCCTCTGCTCACGTTTGGTCTGTGGAATCGGTTCGTCAGTATTTGATGTGGTTTACGAAATATATCCAGTGGTAACGTTAGGTGACTCACCCTGTAGAGTGAGGACGTCTTTGCGAGGTTTCAAGCCAACTGATTTAAGAAACTCGTAGTTCTCACGTGTTATCACTTTATCACTTTACGGCTCGACAGCGAAGTGATGTGCTGTGGATTGCGTGCAAAGGTTTTATACTGCACGACCATCTTACCTTAGATGTAATCGTACAATGATTTCCTCACAGCGAAAGTCAACAAGTGATTATTACGGTCCACAACATGCAACTCCAAATAGTCCAATGCCTGAGCTGTCACTGGAAGGTATATTGGTGGAAGTCTGAACAACCTTATACCCCGTTCCAACTGATGGAAAAAATCCGTAAATAGTATGAATCAGACTGTTGTTGAGACAGGAGTTCGTTGCAATGTTACACTCGACTCGGATTGTGCTGAGGGGCAGTATGTCCATAGTCTGATCTGACTCGTAAAATTTACTTGGATCCTTCTTCAAAAACTGTCGTTTTGTGAAACCCAGTAGGCACCCGACTGAACCTTTCTGGTTAAATTCAATCGTTGCATTTACAGTAATTATTTCAGATTTAAGTGTATTGATGTTTGCAGATAGCTCAACACCTCTTCTGGACTCTTTTAAGACTTCGTTTCAATCGTCAGTGTCTTATGCACCAGGTTCTATTTCCGCGATATCTTTTCCGCCACTAATATCCAGTTGTTAGTATCGGTGAAATTTGGGATGCTGTTGTACATCTCCAGTCCAATCAATGCTGTACTCAATTCATCAGTGCTCAAATTAACTGGCGGGAAGTAATTTGCACGCAATACAGATGATCGGTCTTTTAACGTTAAAGTGTACGACACTGCATCTGAACCTCAACCGATGAAGGAATGTTTAAACTTCCTCCTTATATTTTCTGCTTCCTCTTCTTCTTCTTTGTAGACGTCAGGGGAATAAATGCCCATAGAGGTGTGTGTTCAAGTCCTGATAGCGCCGAAAATTGTAGAACACACGTCTTCTGTGAGTGAAGTATTGTCGTAATTCTTCTGACTGTTGCAGGTCACAAAATGAGTCGAAATAGTAGACGGTATCCGCATTTTTCATAACATATGACACCCAGTGGGTGCCGTGGTCTCCAGCAAAATCTAAATTGTCAATACCACATTCACCAGTTTTCCTCATAGTCTTCGGTAATGTATCCCGCATAAACACACCAAGGAATCTTGGAATGTTGATTATTTTTCTAACAAACTTAAGATCAGTATTTGCGAGTGGCCGATCTGGTAGAACCGCTTATGGGCTTTTTTTTATTTATGAACAGACCAAGCCGTTTCCTGTACGGTTTCAAGCATAGTCCTTTTCCGATGGCTCCGGCTTCCATCATGCGGTTATCTCCTCTTGCCTCTTCTAACTGCGCTTGGGAGGTTTGCTCGGTCTTGGCCGTTCGAGCAATGGCTGCAGTACCACCAGACAAGGACCCTACTGCCGAGAGCGCGGAGATGGCCGGGATGAGAAATGGAAGAAAAGCGCCAGATGTATTGGGTATTGGTAGAACTCGAGGTGCTTTAACCGATCCTCTTCTTCTTCTTCCCGCATCTTTCTGCTTCAGTGCGTTTTTAGCTACACACATCGCTGTCAGGACACAGTTCTTCAAACAGTTCTGCTTCCCGCCCTTCTCCTTCTTCTTGTTTAGTGCACAACGTGCAGCATTCATAACTCGCTTGAAATTCATCACTCCTATACCCAGCCTAATTTTTTCACGCATGATTTTATCAACTGAAAATGCTACAATGCGCTGACCCATACCAAATATCCTTTCTTCTGCACATCGCTTTAGCCTTATCAGGATGAATCTTGTCTGCAATGTGACGACTTAGGACATCTTTATTTGCGGCGTATGCAATGTCGTGTCCCATATACTCTTCGTCCTGTAGATTAATCCCCTTATCACCTTGTGCCAAGCGTTTTTGAAGCTTTATTCCAGGTTCACATTAGTTATAACATGGAATGCGTAATTCCATTGGCAGTTTGTCTAGAATACCACCACCACCTCCTCTAATGCGTCTCCTAGCATGCATGTTACGTTACTGCGGTGGTTGTGGACTGCGCAACCCATTGTATAACAAATCGTTAGCATCAATCCAACTGTTTTGTGTTGCAGGAAAACCAAGCAATTTGACTAGCGTTCTATTTCCCCGACGTCTTATGACTCTCTCCACGAGAAGCACATCAGGTTCTGAGGTTTTCTCCAGCTCCTCGGTGTAGAAAAAACCTGTAGTTTGTTCGCCTTTACTATCCTTCAAGATATAAGTTCTAGGATTCGTTCTTTGCACCTCTGAAACTGTAAATATCTCAGTTGATCAGTTTGACGGATATAATTTATCAAATGCTGTCTTGTGTTTTGAGATACGAACCAAATCACCTACATTAAATTTCTTTTTACGTAGATCCAGCATTTTAATGCGATAGTACACACTATCCATGACTCCATTAACACGAACATCGATTGGTCTAATTTTTATTGTCCTGTGTTTCGTTCGATCATACTGAGCAGCTATTTCAGAAAAGGATATCTGTCCATTTGTATGGGTCGCGAAGATCAGAACGCATCCACATTCTACCTTTTGTTGTTCTGTTCAAACGTTTCCCGATACTCGCCTCCAGGTGGATGAATGTTGAGTAGTGCTTCACAGTATTGAAATACCTACTCTAAAACTCTCCACCGTTAGCGATTTGGAGGTTATGTGGACACCGATTCGTCCCTGTCTGTAGCAAACGGTCAATCACATCCGCGGCATTTCTCCCTATTTTTGTTTCAACAGGCAGATTGGGAGTATATATCAATAACCATTAATATATATTTGCATCCATCATTCACATGTGAATATTCCCTCATACCTATAAGCTCAGCCTGCCATAAATAATACAAACCCTTAATCATAACATGCCTACGGAGGTATGTTTTGATTGCTGGTTTCTGCAGTTCTCGAACTTCTGTCTCCATACTTATTCGATGATACCTCTCTCTCTCTAAGCTCAGATATTATTGAAACCACCTCATTCGAATGAGCTGTATTACCTGCAGCAGCTGATGCCATGAGCAGCCGTAGTCAATCTATTAGCTCGTTGGGGTCGTCATAATACTGCTGGATTCGATTGGTCACTGCTTTGTGCTCAATGTCAACACCATCACCGCTGCTGCTGCTGCTGCTGCTGCTGTTGCTGTTGTTGTTGCCAATTTCGCCTTCCAGTATTGGTTTTATAGTAGTTTTACATTTCTTGTTGTTCAGGCTTTTCGCGATCTTATGGACATCAGTCATGTGCAGTATTGCACGGTACGTTTCCCTATCATTAACTGAATAATTTATCGGTGTTTTGGTATGTGTTAGGAAAATAAGATTCATTAAGCCGCCTATCACTGTATTGTGTCGTCAGTTACAGTTATAGGATGCGTACCCAACATGTACGGTCTTCCCCTGCTAACGCCGAATCTCTCTGACCGGGGGTGTGACGAATAATGAATTCGTCAATGACAAGATCCTCGTTAGCGTGTGGGCTTGTTTCTTCTGAGAGCTGCCTGAGAGATCCATTAACCGGTTTAATGGTCAGCTGTCGATCCATATGCCCTAACCTTAGCAACCGTAATTTCTCTCGAACCGCTTTCCGCGCTTGAATCACTTTCTACGTCGTTGACATTTCGGTGTATACTAATCAGACATCTCCGCAGCGTGAGGCTTTATATATCCGCTCTTCTTCTTCCTCTTACTTAGTGTCTGCTCCCCCTTCTCAACAACAAGGAACTCTGCATCTATTTTCCCCTCAACAGCCTCGATCGTTTCAGTAAAGTCAGTTACTTTCTTACCGATTTCATTAACTAACTCATTCAACGCATTGACTATTCTCAGAATAGTCTGGTAATTCGTCTCTAATTCCATGCACATACCTCCAACTTTATGCACAATAGCCTGAATTTTCGCACGCGTGTACAGGCGAATGTTCTGTCCCACGTGTAGTGGGAATACATAGAAACACACACATACACACACACAAACATACTCGTAAGGATGTGTAACCACTATAGCACATTCACTCAATCAACTGAGCAAAAATGGCTACACAGAGAATTCAACTATATATATATAATGTGGGTAAGGAATGGAGGAGGAAGCCGCGTGGTAGAATTTTTCACAGAGCATAACTTAATCGTAGCTAACACATGGTTCAAGAATCATGAAAGAGGGTTGTATACATGGAAGAGGCCTGGAGATACTCGAAGGTTTCAGATAGATTGTATAATGGTAAGACAGAGATTTCGGAACCAGGTTTTAAACTGTAAGACATTTCCAGGGGCAGATGTGGACTCTGACCACAATCTATTGGTTATGAACTGTAGATTAAAACTGAAATAACTGCAAAAAGGTGGGAATTTAAGGAGATGGGACCTGGATAAACTGACAGAACCCAAGGTTGTACAGAGTTTCAGGGAGAGCATTAGGAAACGATTGACAAGAATGAGGTAAAGCAATATAGTACAAGAATAATGGGTAGCTTTGAGAGTTGAAATAGTGAAGGCAGCAGAGGATCAAGTAGGAAAAAAGACGAGGGCTAATAGAAACCCACAGGTGACAGTAGAACTATTGAATTTAATTGATGAAAAGAGAAAGTACAAAAGCAGGCAAAATGGAACACAAACGTCTCAAAAATGAGATCGACAGGAAGTGCAAAATGGCTAAGCAGGTATGGCTAGAGGACAAATAAAAGGATGTAGAGGCATATATCACTAGGGGTAAGATAGATACTGCCTACAGGAAAATTAAAGAGACCTTTGGAGAAAAGAGAACCACTTGCATGAATATCAAGAGCTCAGATGGAAATACAGTTCTAAACAAAGAAGGGAAAGCAAAAGGTGGAAGGTGTATATAGAGGGTCTATACAAGAGCGATGTTCCTGAGGACAATATTATGGAAATGCAAGAGGATGTAAATGAAGATTAAATGGGAGATATGATACTGCCTGAATAGTCTGACAGAGCACTGAAAGACCTAAGTCGAAACAAGGCCCCGGGAGTAGATAACATTCCATTAGAACTACTGATAATCTTGGGAGAGCCAGCCCTGACAAAACTCAACCATCTGGTGAGAAAGATGTATGAGGCAGGCGAAATACCCTCAGACTTCAAGAAGAATATAATAATTCCAATCCCAAAGAAATCAGGTGTTGACAGATGTGAAAATTACCGAACAATCAGTTTAATAAGCCACGGCTACAAAATACTAACACGAATTCTTTACAGACGAATTGAAAAACTGGTACAAGCGGACCTCGGGGAAGATCAGTTTGGATTCCGTAGAAATTTTGGAACACGTGAGGAAATACTGACCCTACGAGTTATGTTAGAAAATAGATTAAGGAAAGGCAAACTTAGCATTTGGTGACTTAGAGAAAGTTTTTGACAATTTTGACTGGAATACTCATCTCAAATTCTGAAGGTGGCAGGGGTCAAATACAGGGAGTGAAAGGCTATTTACAATTTGTACAGAAAGCAGATGGCAGTTATAAGAGTCGAGGGACATGAAAGGAAACCAGTGTTTGGGAAGGGAGTGAGACAGGGTTGTAGCCTATGCCCGATGTTATTCAATCTATATATTGAGCAAGCAGCAAAGTAAACAAAAGAAAAATTCGGAGTAGGAATTAAAATCCATACAGAAGAAATAAAAACTTTCATGTTCGCCGACGACATTGTAATTCTGTCAGAGACAGCAAAGGACCTGGAAGAGCAGCTGAATGGAATGGATAGTGTCTTGAAAGGAGGATATAAGATGAACATCAACAAAAGCAAAACGAGGATAATGGAATGTAGTCGAATTAAATCAGGTGATGCTGAGGGAATTAGATTAGTAAATGAGACGCTTACAGTAGTAAATGAGTGTTGTTACTTGGGGAGCAAAATAACTGATGATGGTCGAAGTAGAGAGGATATTAAATGTAGACTGGCAATGGCAAGGAAAGCGTTTCTGAAGAAGAGAAATTTGTTAACATCGAGTATTGATTTAAGTGTCAGGAAGTCGTTTCTGAAAGTATTTGTATGGAGCGTAGCCATGTATGGAAGTGAAACATGGACGATAACTAGTTTGGATAAGAAGAGAATAGAAGCTTTCGAAATGTGGTGCTACAGCAGAATGCCGAAGATTAGATGGGTAGATCACATAACTAATGAGGAAGTATTGAATAGGATTGGGGAGAAGAGAAGTTTGTGTGGCACATCTTGACTAGAAGAAGGGATAGGTTGGTAGGACATGTCCTGAGGCAACAAGGGATCACCAATTTAGTATTGGAGGGCATCGTGGAGAGTAAAAATCGTAGAGGGAGACCAAGCGATGAATACAGTAAACAGATTCAGAAGGGTGTAGGTTGCAGTATGTACTGGGAGATGAAGAAGCTTTGGTCTGGACTGAAGACCACAACAACAACAAGAATAACACACACACACACACACACAAATATATATATATATATATATATATATATATATATATATATATATATATATATATATACATATCCTCCATTTTGTTATTTAGGACGACCA
The DNA here is from genome assembly GCF_021461385.2 of Schistocerca piceifrons. Lineage (NCBI taxonomy): Eukaryota > Metazoa > Arthropoda > Insecta > Orthoptera > Acrididae > Schistocerca > Schistocerca piceifrons. The sequence goes on from NC_060142.1 coordinate 26,675,104, forward strand.
GCAGCACTTGAGGTTTTGGGAACAGACTACGCATCCTCATCACACAAATTGATGAGCAGGACAGACAATAATAGGTCCCTGTACTGCTCTAGTAAAGTATAAAGTATAAAGTTGGTAGCTATTAAATGGCAGATACACGAATAAAATACGGAGAACATGAGACTCGTGTCGTCAATTTTCAACCACGGCTACTGTGTTACCATAAGGTCCAATGCCTAGCGCTTATACTTGAGTGGTGTTTCTCTTACAACAGTGAAATTTTCTCCAATTTTTTTATGGTTTGGTAGCGGTGGTGTAATTAGATCTTTCAGCCCTCAGTAAAATGCATATGCCTTAGTACTCCGTGAGCCACCTGATTACGTGTGGCGGAAGGTACTTCTGGTACGACAAACTGATCAACCCCCTCTTCCCTGTTGCACTCGCGAATGGTGTGTGGGAAGAATGATTATCGGGGAGCCTCTGTATCAGCTCTACTTTCCCGATTTTTCTCATCGTGGTCGTTTCGCGAGATGTATTTGGGAGGAAGTAATATGTTGTCCGACTTTTCCTGGGAAGCACTCTCTGGAAATTTCAACAGTAAGCCTCTGTGTGTTGCACAACGCGTCCCTTGTAAAGCCGTCGGCACACGGACCGTGCATCCGAACGTTGAGCGTTGACCGTGTCGAGTTTCTGACGTCAGAGCGTGGAATAGCACGTTCGGGAGTCTTTCCAGACCTGCAGAGCAATATCTAACATGTCAGATATTCTGAGCGTGCATCTGAGTGTTGACCAATGAGATGGCACAACGCCACCTACGTCGCTTTCTCGCCATCTCCTGTCAGCACGGAGTTCTGAGGCGCCATATTGGCATTCATTTCAAGCCTATACGAATAATATGCCATTTTTGACAACCAGCTAATTAAGAATAGCTCAGAAGCCGGTTGGTAACTGTATGATTCGTTGCAATAAAATAACGAGAAGCATCATATTCGTGGCAAAAGAGTTATTGTAACTTGTGTATTATGGGGGTATGCCATTTGAAAGCAACTATACACTCAGGAGCCACCAAAAACACATTGTTCTTGGTACAATTTGTTATAATTAAATTTCAATTAGTAACATAGCTATTATTAAAGCTTTTAGTAATTGTAACATGGTAGAATTGGCTGCTGAACAATTGTCGTTGATTTAGCGTAATGAGTGGTGTTACTGATTTTAAACTGAATACGTGACACAGCGGTTTTTTCACGTCTTAGCCCATCATAAACTTTTTTTCCTAACTGTCGTGCTTTTAATAGGTTCTGATGCTTTATTGATAGTATAATATAAGTATATACTGTAATATTTGATGTTATATAAATATAAATTCACCTTTTTTTGAGGAGTGAGTTTGTTCGAGTGGCTTAATCTACAGAGCTCATTAACAAGAAACATTGGACCAACTATCAGACTCCTTCAACTGAATATCGAAAGCATTAGCAGGGCAAAGTGTGACTACCTGTCAAAATTTTTGCTGGACAACAATATCGATGTCGTCGCCATTCAAGAAACTCGTGTTTCCAGCGAAGAAATATTCCGAAGCCGAGGTCGAATTCCTGGATATTCTGCACTTGGTGTAACTTACCACGAGGTGCATGGAATTGCTACGTATGTCCGTAACGACATAAACGAAGCTTCGCTGATTTCTCTAAGTGTGGAGGCAGATATACATACAGTTGTCATACAATAGCACGGCATTACTATTACAAATGTTTACAAACCACCCAAAACAACATGGCCCGATTTTGTCCTACACACAGCAGAACATCCTGCAATTTACATAGGAGACTTCAATAGTCACCATGAACATTGGAGGTACTCTCAAAATGATGAAAATGGGAGCATGCTTGCAGAATGGATCGAAGAGAATAATCTTCATCTAGTGTTTGATGCCAAAGATCAAGGCACTTTCAGGTCAGCTGCTTGGGACAAGGATTCAAATCCTGACCTATGCTTTGTTAGCTGCTACGAAACTGGCTTTCCCATAAACACCACAAGGAAAGTGATAGATGCCTTTCCTCACAGCCAACACAGACCTTAATAATACAAATTGGCTGCACTGTTCCTGTCATACGATCAACTCCACATGCTCGATGGAATTTCCAGAAAGCCGACTGGATGAAGTTTTCAACGGAACTGGATAAGACCATTCGATGGATTCCTCCATCACATAATAACTATCAACGCTTCATTGGTGCAGTAACAGCAACAGCTAAAAAGTGTATGCCAAGAGGATACCGAAAAGAATATTTTCCAGGATGGAATGAGGAAAGTGAAACACTGTACCAATACTTCCAGCAAAGTGGTGACCCAGAGATAGCTACGGAACTATTGTCCAGCTTGGACATGTCTCGGAGGCAGAAATGGGCAGAAACAGCCAAAACTATGGACTTTACCCACTCGAGCAGGAAAGCATGGAGTCTTCTGAGAAAACTGGGAGGAAGTGCACCAGCAAGCAGAAAAAATTCCGAAGTAACACCAGACCAAATTGCTTCCCACATCATTACCACCTCAGGAGTACCTCCTGACAAGAAACGTACAAGACATATCAGACGACAGCTTCGTGACCTTAAAAAGAAGGCATCTCCCTCATCTGAGTATACCCATCCCTTCACAGTTTCAGTCATTGACTCTGGACTGAAGGACCTCAAACCTCTTAAGGCACCTGGATTCGATGGTATCCACCCAGAATTCCTGATCCATATGGGAGGAAAAGCTAAGAAGTGGCTGGCAGAATTCTTCACTGACATCCTGCTGACTGGTCAACTTCCATCTGAGTTTAAAAAGGTGAAGATAATATCTGTTCTGAAACCTGGCAAACCCAGCAACAGGGTAGAAAACTATCGCCCCATTTCCCTACTCAGCTGCTGCTACAAGCTTTTTGAAAGGCTAATATATAACAGAATAAGTAACGCTATCTTAGAGAACGTTCCAGTTGATCAGGCAGGCTTCAGACCAGGGCGTAGCTGCTGTGACCAAGTATTGTCTCTCACATCCTTCATAGAGTCAGGATACCAAATGAAGCAGAAAACATCTGTGGCATTTGTTGATCTAACTGCCGCCTTCGACACTGTGTGGAGGGAAGGCCTTATCTACAAATTTCTCCGCATCATACCCTGCAGAACAATGGCTCGACTGATTAACAGCATGCTAAGTGATCGGAAGTTCCAGGTAATCACTGGAAGCAACATAAGTAAGGAGAGGAAGCTGAACAACGGATTGCCTCAAGGATCAGTTCTCTCACCCTTACTGTTCAACCCATATCTATCTGATCTACCTGACACTTCGTCCAGAAAATACTGCTATGCCGATGACCTGGATCTAGACTTCAAACACCAGGAAATGAAGACAGCAGAAGAGATTGTTGCCAATGACCTGTCTGCATTAGACAATTACTTCAAAATCTGGAGACTCCAACTCAGTGTGAGTAAAACAGAAGTGTGTTGCTTCCATCTAAATAACCAGTTGGCGAACGTAAAACTGGAGGTAAGTTTCAGAGGCAGAATTCTTCGTCACAACTGGAACCCAAAATATCTTGGTGTCATCCTGGATCGTACACTATGCTTCAAACAACACCTTCTTAACTTAGCTCAAAAGCTGAGGACTCGAAACAACATCCTCCATAAGCTATGCGGAACTACCTGGGGATCTTCAGCAACCACCCTGCGAACTTCAGCTCTGGGCTTGGTATACTCAAGTGCTGAGTATTGTGCACTTGTTTGGATGAATAGTCATCATACAAGGCATGTTGATACCCAGCTGAATACGACAATGCGCATAATATCTGGCACAATCAGATCTACTCCAGTTTATTGGCTTCCACTGTTAACCGGTATAATGCCTCCTGATCTACGCAGATGTACTGCCCTTATGAGAGAATTCCACAAGATCTCCAGGAATTCTAACCTACCCGTGCATAGCGACCTGCCACTTTTAAATCGCAAGAGACTGAAATCACGTCATCCAACTCTGTGCGATGCTGCTGACATGGTTGCTAAGAATTTTAAACCTCTTGAAGAATGGAAAGGTCGGTGGGAAGCAGTGACAGATGTGCACCTGCATAACATCTTCTCAGGTGCTAAACTTCCAAGTGGACTCGACTTACCACGCAAGCCGTGGTCTACTCTCAACAGAATCCGTACCAGCCATGGGCGATGCAGGGATGCTCTCTTTAAGTGGAAGAAGCTGCCTGATCCAGCCTGTGACTGCGGGGCTCCGTACCAGACTGTTCACCACATTGTCAGTGAATGCAGGATTCGAGCCTATCACGGCGCCAAAGAGGACTTCCTGCTAGCAACTCCAGATGCAGTACGCTGGATTGAAGGACTGGATATTCAGTTGTAAAGACAAACTTAAGTTTCTTGTGTGTCAATATGTACATATGTATATGTAATTTCCTGATATGTCTGTATTAGCCATACGCTAAATAAAAAATACAGGAGAAAATGGTTCAAATGGCTCTGAGCACTATGGGACTTAACTTCTGAGGTCATCAGTCCCCTAGAATTTAGAACTACTTAAACCTAACTAACCTGAGGACATCACACACATCCATGCCCAAGGCAGGATTCGAGCCTGCGACCGTAGCGGTCGCGCGGTTCCAGACTGTAGCGCCTAGAACCGCGCGGCCACCCCGGCCGGCAACCTACAGGACAGCTTGCGCTATCTGTAAAAGAAAAAGGAGCAGAATATCTTTATACTTTGTAATTCACAAGTTGCAAAGATTCTGCTACTGGGTAAGAACAGTGATCTAGTAAGAATGACGTTGCGGTTTTTACTAAAATGTGGGAATGATGAAATAATGTTTATTTTATGTGATGAACTGTAGCAAATTTCTATCGCACTGTTAGTAGTGGAACTTTTAGAAGCCTGTGTCCTTACTGGCTGGACATGGACTTTCCTTTTCATCTTTAACATGTTCATGTATTGGTATTTGTTAAAATAAAATTTTATTTTTTTTTTATTTTTCAACTACTCGTTTCGCTTTATTTAGACATCTTCAGGTTATCTTAATTTGATATTTCTATAAAGCATCCTAGAAATAGCAAATTAAGGTAACCTGAACATGCCTAAATAAGGCGAAACGCGTAGTTGAAAAATAAAAAAAAAATTGCAACCAAGACCGTTTTTAACCAATACTGTTAAGCACTGGTTTGCTGTATGCCACATATGAATTGGAAGAATTTCTATGTTCATGGATATTGAAGTTTTTATTTGCGTATACAACGTGACTAGGATGTGGACAATGGGGGAAATGAGCGTTTTTATAGAGCTGACGTGGGAATTTTACGCGCGCCCCTTTAGTAAACAGGGTGATTTACGAACTAGAAACATCCCGCAACTGCATCTGGAGTGCGTTTTGATCGGGTATATAGAGGCCGACGTACCGCACGCACTAGTCGCATCATTTCTGAGCGTTCAGCAGCACGTTGAACTCAACACGCTCAAAGTTGACGTTCGACAGAACGGTCCATGGGCCGACGGTTTAACGACTGTCAGTGGAGTTTGTTGAGCACATGTGCCGACCGAACGATTCCGTGACGAAAAAGGACTCTCCTCCGTGGATCTTCTCCGTCTGTTATATCAGTCCTACCTGGTAAGGGTCCCAGGTTCATGACCAGTACTCAAGAATCGGCCGAAGAAGCGCTTTGTAAGCCAATTCCTACGTGGACAAGTTACAGTTCCTTCTCATTATGCCTTCGAATCTCATTTTGTCATCTGCTTTTCCTACTATTCGTCTTATGTAGTTATTGCTCTGGATAGTTGCTCAGAGATACTTGACGGCAGATACTGTTTCCAGCAGTTTGTCATCAATAGTGCAGCAGAACAGTAGCAGATTTTTTTCCCTCTGTGTGCGCAGTATGTTACGTTTATTTAAGTTTCGGGTCAACTGCCTGTGCGTGCACAATTCATCAATCCTCTGCAGGTCATTCTGCATGTCGGCGCTGTCTCCTGGTGCTGCTGCTTTCTTGCAGTCAACCGCATCATCTGCCAACGGTCTTAAGGACTTCCGACGCTTTCTAATGGAGCATTTATAAGCACTGTAAACAGTAACGGTCCTTTCACACTGCCTTTGGGTAGTCCGCAAACTTCGTTTACGTAGGGGCCTATGTCGGTTTCGTTCGTTTAAGAGCGACCTGCTAAGCTCTATCTGCAAGGAAGTCGCAAATTTCAAACATCAGTGGAGGACGGTGTAAAATATCTCCCTGAAGTAGAGTGACCAAACGTCCCGGAAAACCGGGATTGTCCCGGTTTTCATCTCTGTATTCCGGGGTCCCGAAATTTTGTTTCGGGACGCTCAAAAGTCCCTGTATTCAGTTTTTAAATACATTTCGTGAAACTTTCTCAAATTTTTGGGATTTAGCTATATTAAAGGAAATACAACACAAGAAATTAATATATTTTAGCTTATTTGTCTAAAACCTCCATTGTCCCATACTAGTAATCACAGTATCAGTATTGATACACTCAGGCAATAATTTACTTTGAGCGGTACTTTTGCCAACAAGTAGCAAGTTGTATTATTGTAACAGAGCTATGAAACCGTCCGATTGTCGCGCCACTTACTCACACACTCATTGTCAGAACAGTGTAGTAGTTGATGTTTTGTCAGACAAACTGCAACAGTTTTTTCTTATATTAGTGGTATTATTGCTGCAGTAGTGTGAAACGCAATGGCGAAACGTGCCTGCAAGTTCAGTGACTGTTATTCCAAGGAATGGAATTTCATTAGGAAAGGTCGTTTTGATTACGAAGCAGAGTGTTCCGTATGTAACTGTTTTATTAGTATAAGTCATGGTGGACGTTCCGACATAGTTGATCACATCAGGCCAAAGAAACACATTAACAGATACAGTGCACCGAGCTGCAGTAAAACTCTACAAAATTATTTTGTGAAACATCAGTCAAGTGAAGAGACAAGAGTTCGAGCAGCCGAGCTTACACTAGCCTACCACACGGTAAAACATCACCAAACTTATAGATCTAGTGATTGTACTAATAAGCTTAACAGCATTATGTTTGATAATTCTTCCATTGCAAAAAAGTTTAGTTCAGCAACAACTAATGTGTCAGCCTTAGTGAAAGGAGTTATTGCTCTCCAGGGTGATAAGGAAAGCCTTGAATAAATGGTTCAAATGGCTCTGAGCACTACGGGATTTAACTTCTGAGGTCATCAGTCCCCTAGAACTTAGAACTACTTAAACCGAACTAAGCTAAGGGCATCACATACATCCATGCCCGAGGCAGGATTCGAACCTGCGACCGTAGCGGTCGCGTGGTTCCAGACTGTAGCGCCTACAACCGCTCGGCCACACCGTCCGGCAAAGCCTTGAATACATCAAAAAGTCTTCTTTCTACGGGATATCCACTGATGCCAGCAATTATAAGGCCACTAAAATATTTCCGTTTGTTGTTCAGTTTTTCGATATTAATCAGGGAATTCAGATCAAACTTTTGAAGGTGAGTTCCCTACCAAATGAAACATCTGACGAAATTTCAAGATTTTGTATGAATACTATCGAAATATTTGATCTTGAGAAAAATAAATGTGTGGCATTTTGTGGAGACAACACCAACACAAAGTTAGGTGGTTTAAAAAGACAAGGCAAATGCAACGTATTTACCAAATTAAAGGCAACATTACATGAAAACATTGAAGGCTTAGGGTGGCGTGCACATGTTTTACATAATAACGTGCAGACATCTGCTGACAGTTTAAGCTGTGATGTTGAAACTATCGTCATGAAGGTATACTCACACCTTTACATATATACTGTTAGAACACAGAGGCTTAAGGAGTTCTGTGACTATGCGGGAACTGAGTATATGAATGTAATGTGTCACTCGAAAACTCGCTGGTTATCACTGTTTCCAGCAGTTGAAAGAGTAATCCGCCTGTCTGAACCGTTAAAATATTTTTTCCTAAATGAAGACAAAACCCCCCAAAGTATTGGTTCAGTTTTTCAGTAACCCTTTAAGTGAAGCCTAGTTATGATTCATTCACAGTCAGCTTAACACTTTGCAGCATGGGATAAAGGAAATTGAGGGAAGCACGAAAAGTGAAATAGAGGTAAATGATGTTTTGAAAAATACTCTGGAAACTGTTACTAAGAGGAGAGAACAGCAGTTCGTTTCTTTTAATTTTAAATCTGTCCTTAAAAGAGCAGAAGTATCAGAAGCAGCGGAATGGAGTTTTAGAGAAGAAGTCAACAAGTTTTATGACACTTGTGTAGAATATCTCAGCAAGTGGAGCGCCTCATATTTACCCTCATCGCCGGTGTTTGATTGGATGTTACTGAAGAGAGTGCCATAATGGGAAAGTGTTGAAGAGACAGTTTCTTATTTGAATAGTAAAGAGATTGAAATCAATGATTCCATTCTCTTTGATCAGTTTAGCATACTAACAAATTTTGTTGAAGAAAGTCTTCACAAGTGGAATGATGAAAAAAAAAAGACACCATTGGAATGTCAAGAGAAGTGGGTGAGATTTTTTAAAAGCTGTGACTGTCTTCAGCATTACTCTGAGTTGGTAATAATTGCAAGGTACTTATTTGCAATCCCAGCCCATAATGCGAATGCGGAAAGAATATTTTCGTTCATGAATATCCAGTGGACTGATGAAAGAAACAGAATGGAGGTGGACTCTCTTGGAGCAATCCTGCAGATCCTGTACAACTACAAAATTGATTGTGGCAGGTTTTATCACTGTGTTTCAAAGCACAAAGACATGATCAAGAAGGCTGGAGGCAGTGAAAAATACCCTTTTCTCCAAGGACAGTCAATTCCATCTACAAGTGCTCAGTAATATTAAAGCTCATGATAATATTAATTGATTAAAAATTGAATGGCTATACAATTTTGTAAAATCGTAATACATTTCTTTATTACTGTATACGTTTATTATATGTCATTAATTGTACAGATAATCTAGATTATATCAATCTTATTAGTTATAATAATCGGGTTAACAAAATGTATCAACAAAACATTAATATTTAAAATTAAGAAACCTGGGTACATGTGGAATGAGGTGTTCATTGGCACCCGGGTAAATGTGTACCGGTTTTCACCGAAAATAATTTGGTCACCCTACCCTGAGGTCGAGGAGCACAGCACGAAACTGAGCGCAATTGTCTATAGCGCTATGAATCTCACGGGGTAACAGAACGACCTGAATTTCGCAAGATCTCTGTTTCGTGAATCCGTGTTGATTTTATAATCTTCGTTCTCCAAAAACGTCGTAAATCTTTAGCACAAAAAACGTCTAATAACTATATACACCGTACAAGTATAAGTACTGTACGTCACGCGGCAGTCTGGGTACGAGTGTGGGTGTTAGAAGGAGGCAGGGCAGCTGTGCACGGCAGGCAAGCGTGCAGTGGTGTCGGGTGCAGGCAGGCCGGGCTGCGAAAGTGCGAACGCAGCAAACGGCGGCCGGCGGCCGGCAGGTGGGAGTTGGCCAGCCTGCCGAGCAGACGAGCGCCGCGGGATGCGCCTCCCCCAGCTGCTGCCGCTGCTGCCGCTGCTGCTGGCCGCTGCCGTTGGCGCTGGCGCCAGGGCCGCCGCGGGCCGCCGCCGCGCCTCCTGCCTCAGGTAAGGCGAGGCCCAGCCAACCGCCCCAGGGCAAGCGCGGGGCACGTGTTCTCACCTGGCACACCACTCTCGAGCTTTCTGTCTCCGCATACGATGCCACTTCTAGGCAGTATTTGTTTCGTGAAGGCCATATATATATATATTGGTCACGTCATCTTGGTAGATGATTGTTGCAGTGTCTGTGTGTTTATGAGTTGCATTTTTTCATATGACTTGTCAAGCCAATGGCAGCACGGCATCTCTTGTCGCAATTGTCACAAGTGTATGTGGCTGCTGAGGCAGGAGCTGTGGTAGCATTGCGAAGCTTTTTCTGCCTTAATCTGTCTAACAAGCCTTCATCATGCTTCGACATTCCAGATGATATATCAACACGCCACTCTGGTCTCATGCTAGCCCGTGCCTACCATCTCTTTGTGTCGATTCCAAAGCTCTTCATATTTCGTTTACAGGAGTCCTTGAACCTCAATACAAAAATGGTTCAAATGGCTCTGAGTACTATGGGACTTAACATCTGAGGTCATCAGTCTCATAGAACTTAAACTACTTAAACCTAAACAGCACACACATCCATGCCCGAGACAGGATTCGAACCTGCGACCGTAGCGGTCGCGCGGTTGCAGACTGTAGCACCTAGAACCGCTCGGCCACTCCGGCCGGCGAACCTCCTACAGGTCTTTTGGCTATAGAGATCTCTCCAAGCATCACCTCACGTGGTAATCTGTCAGGATCCATACGGTGGACGTGTCCCAGCCAGCGGAGTCGTCTCTGCTTCGAGATAGCTGAAATACTGTCGCAGTTAGTTTAAGATAGCACTGCTTCGTTCGTCACTCGGTTCTTCCACGTTACTACGAGGATGGATCTCAAGCACCGCATGTGGAAAGCATTGTTCTTGTTTGGCATCGGTAGTCCATGTTTCCGATGCATACAAAAGGATGTTGATGACGCAAGTTTGACGTGTCCCAGCCAGCGGAGTCGTCTCTGCTTCAAGATAGCTGAAGTACTGTCGTAGTTAGTTTTAGATAGCACTGCTTCGTTCGTCATTCGGTCCTTCCACGTTACTCCGAGGATGGATCTCAGGCACCGCATGTGGAAAGCATTAAGGCGACGTTCTTGTTTGGCATAGGTAGTCCATCTTTCCGATGCATACAAAAGGATGCGGAGGACGCAAGTTTGATATACAAGAATTTTGGTGGTCAAAGAGAGTTTGTGGTTTTTCGAAACATGTGTAGAGAGTTTGCCAAAAGTTGTCGCAGCTCTTCCAATGCGAGCATCAATTTCCTTGTCAACAGATATGTTTGGTTCTATAGCAGATCCAAGATAGCAGAAGTTATCTACGACTTGAAGGCCACACACTCACAAATTTGTTGAAAAGTGTCACGGTTACCGCCTCCAGCTGTTGATAAAAATCTTTATATAAACAACCAGTAACGCGACGGATAAAAGTTCAGTCAGTGAGAGAATAGAAGCATTTGAAGTGTGGTGCTTTACGAGAATACAGAACATGGTATGGGTGGATCGACCATCAGAAGACACACGATCTCCTTTCTCTACACGGAAGAGGTGTTTACGCCGTAATTTGACTAAAAGAAGGCATCGGTTGAAACGACGCATCTTCAGTTTCAAGAATACTCAGTAGGCTAATAGCAAGAAACGTCTGTGGCCGATATTAAAAATTGTTGACCGAGGTTAGTACGCTGTCACCAGATAAAAATCGACGTTGGGTGGAGCAGTTGCGAGACAACTTGCGCCAAACAGATTGGTTTGGAAAGCTACATCTAAATCTACATCTACATGGAGACTGTAAATCACACTTAAGTGGCTGGCAGAGTGTTCATCGATCCACCATCACAATAATTCTCTATTATTCCACTCTCGAACAGCATGTGCAAAAAAAACGAACACCTACATCTTTCCGTGCGAGCTTTGATTTCCCTTATTTTATTATGATGATGGTTTCTCCCTATGTAGATCGGCGTCATCAAAATATTTTCGCATTCAGAGGTTAAAGTTGGTGATTGAAATCTTGTGAGAGGACAGCGCCACAACGAAAAACGCCTTTAAAAAAAATAGATTATGTCCACTCCAAATCTTCTATCATTTCAATCACACTCTCTCCCCTGTTTCGCGCTAATACGAAACGTGCTGCTGTTTCTTTTTTTTTCTTTTTTGCCTTTGCTGATGTCCTGCGTTAATCCTATCTGGTAAGAATTCCACACCGCACAGCACAACTCCAAAAGAGGAGGGACAAGCGTATTGTAGGCAGTCTATTTAGTAAATCTGTTACATTCTCTCTTTTAACTTGTTCGTAGTTGTAATTCCTACACATTTAATTGAATTTACGGATTCCTTTTAGCATTCGTGTGGATGACCTCACATTTTTTTATTATTTCGGGTGAATTGCCAATTTTAGCATCATCAGATATCATTTTTAAATAATTTTGCGCTTTGTTTTGATATCTTGATGACTTTACTACACGATAAACGACAGCATCATCTGCAAACAACCTGAGACGGCTGCTCAGACTGTCTCCTAAATCGTTTATACAGATCAAGAACAGCAAACGGCCTATACCATTACCTTGGGGAACACAAGATATCACTTCTATTTTACTCGATCACTTCCGTCAATTACAAGCAACTCTGAATCCAGTGACATAAGCAGGCAATTTCATTACAAGCCGCTTGCGTCGTACAGTGTGAAAAGCTTTCTGCAAGTCAAGAATTCCTTTGTCAGTAGCAATCAACACTTGGTTTGAGTAGAGCTAGTTGTGTTCCACAACAACGATCTACATCTACATCCACATCCATACTCCGCAAGCCACCTGACGGTGTGTAGAGGAGGGTACCTTGAGTATCTCTATCGATTCTCCCTTCTATTCCAGTCTCGTATTGTTCGTGGAAGGAAGGATGGTCGGTATGCCTCTGTGTGAGCTCTAATCTCTCTGATTTTATCCTCATGGTCTCTTCGCGAGATATACGAAGGAGGGAGCAATATACTGCTTGACTCCTCGGTGAAGGTATGTTCTCGAAACTTCAACAAAAGCCCGTACCGAGCTACTGAGCGTCTCTCCTGCAGAGTCTTCCACTGGAGTATATCTATCATCTCCGTAACGCTTTCGCGATTACTAAATGATCCTGTAACGAAGCGCGCTGCTCACCGTTGGATCTTCTCTATCTCTTCTATCAACCCTATATGGTACGGATCCCACACTCCTGAGCAGTATTCAAGCAGTGGGCGAACAAGCGTACTGTAACCTACTTCAGTTTGTTTTCGGATTGCATTTCCTTAGGATTCTTCCAATGAATCTCAGTCTGGCATCTGCTTTACCGACGATCAACTTTATATGATCATTCCATTTTAAATCACTCCTAACGCGTATTCCCAGATAATTTATGGAATTAACTGCTTCCAGTTGCTCACGTGCTATATTGTAGCTAAATGATAAGGGATCTTTCTTTCTATGTATTCGCAGCACATTACACTTGTCTACATTGAGATTCAATTGCCATTCCCTGCACCACGCGTCAGTTCGCTGCAGATCCTCCTGCATTTCAGTAAAATTTTCCATTGCTACAACCTCTCGATATACCACAGCATCATCCGCAAAAAGCCTCAGTGAACTTCCGATGTCATCCACTAGGTCATTTGTGTATATTGCGAATAGCAACGGTCCTACGACACTCCCCTGCGGCAGACCTGAAATCACTCTTACTTCGGAAGACTTCTCTGCATTGAGAATGACATTCTGCGTTCTGTTATCTAGGAACTCTTCAATTCAATCACACAATTTGTCTGATAGTCCATATGCTCTTACTTTGTTCATTAAATGACTGTGGGAAACTGTATCGAACGCCTTGCGGAAGTCGAGAAACACGGCATCTACTTGGGAACCCGTGTCTATGGCCCTCTGAGTCTCGTGGACGAATAGCGCGAGCTGGGTTTCACACGACCGTCTTTTTTCGAAACCCATGCTGATTGCTAGAGAGTAGATTTCTAGACTCCAGAAAAGTCATTATACTCGAACATAATACGTGTTCCAAAATTCTACAACTGATCGACGTTAGAGAGATAGGTCTACAGTTCTGCACATCGGTTCGACGTCCCTTCTGGAAAACGGGCATTACTTGTGCCCTTTTCCAATCCTTCGGAACGCTACGCTCTTCTAGAGACCTACGGTACATCGCTGCAAGAAGGGGGGCAAGTTCCTTCGCGTACTCTGTGTAAATTCGAACTGGTATCCCATCAGGTCCAGCGGCCTTTCCTCTTTTGAGCGATTTTAATTGTTTCTCTATCCCTCTGTCGTCTATTTCGATATCCACCATTTTGTCCTCTGTGAAACACCTTTGGAAAAAGACATTTAGTATTTCGGCCTTTAGTCTGTCATCCTCTGTTTCAGTACCATTTTGGTCACAGAGTGTCTGGACATTTTGTTTTCATCCACCTACCGCTTTGACATAAGACCAAAATTTCTTAGGATTTTCTGACAAGTCAGTACATAGAACTTTACTTTCGAATTCATTGAACGCCTCTCACATAGCCCTCCTCACACTAGATTTCTCTTCGCGTAATTTTTGTTTGTCTGCAAGGCTCTGCTTGGCACATACTCATCTAATGCATATTGTACGATGATTTGAATTTTGTCCACCGATCCTCAACACTATCTGCACTTGAGACAAAACTTTTGTGTTGAGCCGTCAGATACTCTGAAATCTGCTTTTTGTCACTTTTGCTAAACAGAAAAATCTTCCTACCCTTTTTAAAATTTCTATTTACGGCTGAAATCATCGATGCAGTAACCGCTTTATGATCGCTGATTCCCTGTTCTGCTGTCAAAAGACGCTTCTCCTCGAGGTAATTCGTAATGTTCGAACTCGATATATGTTGCAAAATCCTGCTGGATATCGACGTTAAAGATATGGGTGTGTAATTTAGTGTATTAACTCCTACTACCTTCGCTGAATCTTGGTGTGACCTGTGCAACTTACGAGTCTTTGGGTACAGTTCGAATCAACCTTGGAACTGATCACCACAACAACAACAACAACACTCGACAACAACAGCACTCGTCCACGTGCCTGGAGCGCGCGCGCCTGCGGGCAGAACGTGAGGCGGCGGTGGCGCGCACTCAGCAGTCGGGCTGCTCGCGCTGCGGCCGTGGAAACTGCTGCACCACGAGAGCGGTGACCGACCCACTGACTCAGGTGACACTGATGCTGAGAGGTTTAAAGACGATCAGCTCAACTAGGTACCCATCCTCAGCTATAGTTGGTGGTGGAATGCAGTGTAGCCCCCATAGATTGCCGGAGAATACACTACTGGCCATTAAAATTGCTACACCAAGAATAAATGCAGATAATAAACGGGTATTTATTGGAGAAATATATTGTACTAAAACTAACATGTGATTACATTTTCACGCAATTTGGGTGCATAGATTCTGAGAAATCAGTACCCCGACATTGAGTAAAACAGAGCTTCGATGGCGTGTACAGGTACAGCTGCCCATGCAGCTTCGACACGATACCACAGTTCATCAAGAGTAGTGACAGGCGTATTGTGACGAGCCAGTTGCTCGGCCACCATTGACCAGACGTTTTCAATTGATGAGAGATCTGGAGAATATGCTGGCCAGGGCAGCAGTCGAACGTTTTCTGTATCCAGAAAGGCCCGTACGGGACCTGCAACATGCGGTCTTGCATTATCCTACTGAAATGTAGGGTTTCGCAGGGATCGAATGAAGGGTAGAGCCACGGGTCGTAACACATCTGAAATATAACGTCCACTGTTCAAAGTGCCGTCCATGCGAACAGACCGAGACGCCCGGTGATACACCAGTATAACGATGACGAATACACGCTTGTGAAGTCCGTTCACCCCGATGTCGCCAAACACGGATGCGACCATCATGATGCTGTAAACAGAACCTGGATTCATCCGAAAAATGACGTTTCTTGCACCCAGGTTCGTCGTTGAATACACCATCGCAGGCGCTCCTGTCTGTGATGCAGCGTCAAGAGTAACCGCAGCAGTGGTCTCTGAGCTGATAATCCATGCAGCTGCAAACCTCGTCGAACTGTTCGTCCAGATGGTTGCAAACGTCTTGCAAACGTCCCCATCTGTTGACTCAGGGATCGAGACGTGGCTGCACGATCCGTTACAGCCATGCGGATAAGTTGCCTATCATCTCGACTGCTAATGATACTAGGCCGTTGGGATCCAGCACGGCGTTCCGTATTACCCTCCTGAACCCACCGATTCCGTATTCTGCTAACAGTCATTGGATCTCGACCAATGCGAGCAGCAATGTCGCGATACGATAAGCCGCAATCGCGATGGGCTACAATTCGACCTTTATCAAAGTGGGAAACGTGATGGTACGCATTTCTCCTCCTTACACGAGGCATCACAACAACGTTTCACCAGGCAACACCGGTCAACTGCTGTTTGTGTGTGAGAAGCCGGTCGGAAACTTTCCTCATGTCAGCACGTTGTAGGTGTCGCCACCGGTGCCAGCCTTGTGTGAATGCTCTGAAAAGCTAATCATTTGCATATCACAGCATCTTCTTCCTGTGGGTTAAATTTCGCGTCTGTAGCACGTCATCTTCGTGGTGTAGCAATTTTAATGGCCAGTAGTGTACATTTTCAAAGCTTGTGGTAGGTATAGAATAAATGCTTTCTTTAGAATTATTTTGAGAAATTAGTTCAGAACCCCCCTCTAGCTGTTAATGTTTGTGAAAACATACTTCACCTCTCAGAAGCAAACAAGCCTAAGCGAACAGAGAAAATCGTGACTGATACAGGGATTAGTGACGACAAGACTGTTGTAGTGGGACTCAACACATTGTCATCAAAACCTAGCAAGAATAAGATGCAAAATTGTTTGACGTTTTCATAAGAGAATGTATCCGTTCCTTCCGAACTACTTAGGGTAGATTAGATGTCACTT
This sequence comes from Schistocerca piceifrons, assembly GCF_021461385.2. NCBI lineage: Eukaryota > Metazoa > Arthropoda > Insecta > Orthoptera > Acrididae > Schistocerca > Schistocerca piceifrons. The sequence goes on from NC_060142.1 coordinate 26,691,663, forward strand.
AATTTCAAACAAATATAACGATACTGATTGACAGATTTATACAGGATAGATTAATAGGATATGGGGCTGATCCCTCTTCGTACACAAAGCAGGCCAGAATACTGCTTCGGGATCAACCAAAAAAGCGTGCCAAATGTAAAACAACGTACGATAACCATGCCTGTCAATGTTTCAAAGAAGCACGAAGTTTACCTTGCAGAAAATCCAAAGAGATGTAAAGTCGACCAGTGGCAAGACATAATTGCATCCTTCACAGCGCGACAGCGATAGTAATCTTACCGATGACAGTGCCAATAAAGCGGAGTTGTCAATCACGGTTTTCCGAAATTCCTTCACAAATAAGACGTAAAATTCTAGAATTCGAAACACGAACTGCAGCAAACATGAGTAACTAGGAAGTAGATGTTCTGCGTGTAGCGAAGCAGTTTACATCACTTAAAAAGACAAGTGTTCTGGTTCAGATTGCATACCACTTAGGTTGCCTTCAGAGTATGCTGATGCCATAGCTCCATATTTAGCAATCATATAAAACGACTTGCTCGACGAAAGATCCGCAACTAAATACTGGAAAGTTGCTAAAAACACACTAATAAAAAAGGAAATAAGAGTAATCCACTCAGTTACAACCCATATAACTAACGTCGATATGCAGTAGGATTTTGGAACATATACTCTGTTTGAACATTATGAATTACCTCGACGAAAACGATCTACTGACAACTGTAGCTCTTTATTCTAACGAAGTAATGAAAGATATCGACAGGGGATTTCAAATTGATTCTATATTTCTAGATTTCCAGAAGGCTTATGGCACCGTTCCTCACAAGAGGCTTCTAATCAAATTGCGTGCCTACGGAATGTACGAATGGATTTGTAACTGGTGGAAATTCAGCGAGTAAAACAGCAGTCATATATCTGGCGCCCATCAAGGAAGTGTTATAGGTCCTCTGCCGTTCTTAATCTACTTAAACGATTCAGGAAAAAATCTGAATAGTCATCTTAGATAGTTTGCACACGATGCTGTAATTTACCGTCTAGTATGTCTTCGGAAGCGGTGCGAAAAGTGGCAATTGACTTTAAATAATTAAATGTGTGAGGTGATCCACATGAGTACTAAAAGGCTGTTACACGACAAGTCATAGAAATCCAAAGGCTGTCAGTTCTACTAAATACCTGGGGATAACAATTACGATCAGTTTATAGTGAAACGATCGCATAGATAATATTGTGGAGAAGGCGAACCAAAGACTGCGTTTTATTGGCAGGATGCTTTGAAGATGCAGCAGGTCTACTAAAGACACTGCACACACTACACTTGTCCGTCCTCTGCTAGGGTACTGCTGGCGGCGTGAATCCTTACCTGATAGGGTTGACAGAAGACATCTGAAAAGTTCAGAGGGGCTTAGATTGTTCTGTATTGTAGCGAAACAGGAGAGAGAGTGTCCCAAAAGTCACGGAACACCTCCTAATATCGCCTCAGGCCTCCTTCTGCCCGTCGCACTGCAGCGACTCGACGTGGCATGGGCTCAAAAAGTCGTCGTAAGTCCCTTGCAGATTTACTGACCCATGCCGCCTCTGGCTGTCCATAACTGCGAAACTGTTACCGATGCAGGATGTTGTGCACGAACTGACTTCTAGACTACGGCCCGTAAATGTTCGATGGGATTCATGTCAGGCGATCTGGGTGGCCAAATCATTCGCTCCAACTGTCCACAATGTACCTCAAATTAGTAGCGAATAATTGTGGGACGTAATATGACATCATTGCAAATCCTCTCCAAGTAGCCGAATCCAAGTAGCCGAACATAACCATTTCCAATCAACGACGGGTTCAGTTGGACCAGAGGATCTAGTTAATTCCACGTAAACACAGCTCACACTGTTATGGAGCCACCACCAGCTTGCAAAAGAATGGTTCAAATGGCTCTGAGCCCTAAGGGACTTAACAAATGGTTCAAATGGCTCTGAGCACTATGGGACTCAACTGCTGAGGTCATTAGTCCCCTAGAACTTAGAACTAGTTAAACCTAACTAACCTAAGGACATCACACACATCCATGCCCGAGGCAGGATTCGAACCTGCGACCGTAGCGGTCTCGCAGTTCCAGACTGCAGCGGCAGAACCGCGCGGCCACTTCGGCCGGCCTAAGGGACTTAACATCTGAGGTCATCAGTCCCCTAGAACTTAGAACTACTTAAACCTAACTAACCTAAGGACATCACACACATCCATGCCCGAGGCAGGATTCGAACCTGCGACCGTAGCGGTCGCGCGGTTCCAGACTGAAGCGCCTAGAACCGCTCGGCCACCACGGCCGGCACCAGCTTGCACAGTGCCCTGTTGACAACTTGGTTCCATAGGATCATGCGACCTGAGCCACACTCGACCCCTGCAGTCAGTTCTTACCAACTGAAATCGCAAATAACCTGACCAGGCCAACGATTTTCCAGTTGTCTTGAGCCAAACCAATATCGTCATGAGTCTAGGAGAGGCTCTGCAGACACTTGCGTCGATCGTGTGCTGCCACAGACCATTAACGTGAAATTTCGCAGTACTGTCCTAACGGATACGTTCGTCGTACGCCTCATATTGATCTATGCGGTTATTTCACGCAGTGTTGCTTGTCTGTTAGCACTGACAACCCTATGCAAACACCGTTGGTCTCGATCGTTAAGTGGAGGCAATAGGCCACTCCGTTGTCCGTGGTAAGAGGTAATACCTGAAATCTGGTATTCTCGGCACACTCTTGACACTGTGGATCTCGTAATATTGCATTCCCCAACGATTTTCCAAATGGAATGTCCGATGCGTCTAGCTCCAACTACCATTCCACGTTCAAAGTCTGTTAATTGCCGTTGTGAGGTCTCAGTAACGTCGTACAGTTTTCACATGAATCGCCGATTAAAAATGACAGCTGCGGCGATGCACCGCCCTTTTATACCCTGTGTTCCCCGTACTACCGCCACTAGTATGTGTGCATATCGATATTCCATTACTTTCGACATCTCAGCGTAATACTCGGGTTAGGCTGGCAATCTTTAACCAAAGGCGTTCGTCGCTGCAGCGAGATCTTTCTCTCCCGAATGCGAGTATAGCATGTCACGCCCACGCCAGTAGGGAGAAATGGTTCAAATGGCTCTGAGCACTATGGGACTTAACATCTATGGTCATCAATCCCCTAGAACTTAGAACTACTTAAACCTAACTAACCTAAGGACATCACACAACACCCAGTCATCACGAGGCAGAGAAAATCCCTGACCCCGCCGGGAATCAAACCCGGGAACCCGGGCGTGGGAAGCGAGAACGCAGTAGGGAGAGATTATCATCGTAATTAGATAAGAGAAATCAGAGCTCGATCCGTAGGATATGTTTTCTTTTTTCTGCATGCGGTTTGAGAATGGATCAGCCGAGAGATAACGTGAAAGTGGTTCGACGAACCCACCGCCAGACAGTTACGCGAAACACCAAAAACACAACACAAGGTAGTTAAGAGCGGACTGCAGAGTAGTCATGTAATTGCAGTTACTCATACGTTAATAACTGCGTGCCGCACCACGAACTTCTACCTTCTGCGAGCGAATTCTCCAGCACCTGAGCTATCTACATAAAGGTTGTGGGTTCGAGCCCCGGTCTAGTACTCAGTATTAATCAGTCAGTGATATCTTTCCGACACTAAAAGATTACGGTTTTAAGCGATTTATAGACTTTGTGGATAAATACCTTAAATGCAGCTCCTTTAAGAGGGTCGGGATATGTGGATGTCGAAACAGCGACTGGTTTTCTGTGGATTGTAATTGTGGCTATGTTGTTAATTAGAGTTATTATCAGATATTATCCATATAACTGATGCTTCTATTGCCTTCGGGTTATCTTGTGAAAGTAAAGTGTTTCTTAAGGTTTTAGATCCAGCATGTGTTGTTGTGGTTCACAGTCCGAAGACTGGTTTGATACAGTTCTGCATGCTACTCTATCCTCTGCGAGCCTCTTCATCTTCGAACAACTACTACAGCCTACAACCTTTCGAATCTGCTAACTGCATTCATCTTTTATTTCCTTCTATGATTTTTAACCGCCATACTTTTCTCTAATACTAAATTGGTGATTCCTTGATGCCTCAGAATGTGTCCTACCAACCAATCCTTTCCTCTAGTCAGGTTATGCCACAAATTTCTTTTCTTACCTATTCTAATCAGTACCCCCTGATTTGTTACGCGATCTACCACTTATTTTTTTTTTTTTCAGCATTCTTCTGAAGTTGCCCATTACAAAATCTACTAGTCTTTTCTTCTCACAAGTGATTATCGTCCAGGTTTCACTTCCGTACAGGACTACTCTTCAGGCAAATACCTTCAGAAAAGACTTTCTAAAACCTAAATTATATTCAATGTCAACAAACTTCTTCAGAAACGCTTTTCTTACTATTGCCAGTCTCCATTTTATGTACTCTCTACTTTGGCCATCAACAATTATTTTGCTACCCAAATAGCAAGAATCATATACTACTTTAACTGTCTCGCTTTCTAATCTAATTTCCTCAGCATTACCTGATTTAAGTCGACTACATTCCGTTATCGTTGTTTTGATTTTGTAGATGCTCATCTTCTATCGTTTTGTCAGGACGGTGTCCATTCCATTCGGCTGCTCTTCCAAGTCCTTTACTGTTACTGGCTTTGACAGAAAAAATATGTTATAGGCATCGAAGTCTTTATTTCTTCTCCATGTACTTTAATTCCTACTCCAAATTTTTCTTTGGTTTCCTTTACTTCTTGCTCAATGTACAGACTGAATGACATTGGGAATTGATTACAGCCCTGTCTCAGTCGCTTCTCAACCACTGCTTCCTTTTAATGCCGCTCGAGTCTCATAACTGCTGTCAGGTTTTCGTACAAGTTGTAAATAGCCTTTGCTCCCTGTATTTTCCTCTGTTATCATCGAAGAGGGTATTCTATTCAATATTGTCAAAAGCTTTTTCTAAGTCTACAAATGCTTCAGATACTACTACCTGCCCTTGACTTATCTTCTAAGATATGCTCTAGGGTCAGTACTGCCTCGTGTGTTGCTACATTTCTCTGGAATCGAAACTGATCTTTCCAGAAGTTAGCTTCCAACAATTTTTACACTCTTCTGTAAGGAAATCGTGTTAGTAGTTTGCAAACATGACTTATTAAACTGGTAGGTCAGTGATAGTCACACCTGTCAGCACCTACTTTCTTTGGAATTGGAACTGTATTCTTCTTGAAATATAAAGGCATTTCGCCTGCCTCTTACATCTTGCACACTAGATGGACCGGTTTTGTCATGGCTGGCTCTGTATAGACAAAGTACATTTTTCATCATGCTGGAATGCCTGTGAAGTTCACTATGGGTATAAAAGGTCAGTCCTGTTCATTTGCTTCGGCTCTGGTCTTAATCGAGGGGCCAGTAAAAATTCACCGAATTTCTTTGTAGGCGAATTTGAAACTACGTTGACTTCGTTTTTTCCTCGCTTATCTTGGAATCTTGGCATCAGGACTTTGCGGCACTGGCCTCAAATGTTAAGTCATAGTCACAGGCATACAATAGTTAGTTGATTTAGTGCTACGTAGCATCTTAGTAACTGCTAATGCCATTATGGATACAACGAAGATGATATCGTGATCACCAGTATATGAAAAAAAAAACAGCAAATAATTGCCTACTAAATCACAGATCTACAGATGTAGGCGAATTTGAAACATTTGGCAGTTCTCATTTTGGTTGTTTAAGCTGCTATTGGTAGTTCCAAATGCTGAATTAATTGATGTAAGTTGTCCTACAAGCTTATTATTATGTTTGTCAGAATGTAGGTCCCCATTCTCAGTCCATGAAATTATACTCTCCCCACAGATTGTGCCGAGGGGCACATGCAATGAGTTGTAACGATTCAATTTTATTGCAAAAATTATGTGCAATGTATAGCTCTCAACTCTGTAAAATAATATTCCTTCTTACATATGTTATATAAACACTTCATAAGCCTTAAAATGTAGTACAGTATGATACAATAAGCTCAGGTTTGAATGCAGAAAACAGAAACTTTGGTTTATTTCTAAAATACTTTTTGTCTGTATAAAACGATACTGAAGTGTGTGTGGTACATACATGGTCAAACAAACAGGGCATAGTGAGTACAGTGGCAATGACAGTTCTACCCCACTCTCCATTGTTGCCAGATATATCCAGTATGGCGGAGATGACGTCATCCAATATGGTGGTATGTAGGCAAGAGAGCATGACGTCATCCAAGATAGCGGCCGTGACGTCAACTGATGACCTCATCCAGGATGGCGGCTTTTGGCAGGAAGATAGGTCAATTGGGCTACCTCCATTAACCTAACCTCCTCTCCCAGAAAATAGTGCGAAGTTCAGATTACATCAAGATAATGCAGCCTCTACTAACGTAAGAAAAACGGCAGGAAAGAAAGGGCACTTTGACTACCTCCACTAACCTAAATCATCCGACTACCACCTCAACCTAGGAAATGGTGGGGAGAGAATCCGACCTGTGCTGAACATAAGTCTTCATTTTGCATTCACTATTTATTTAAAAAAATTGTGGCAGTAACACCATCAAGTGCAGTCACCATGGGGTCTGGAGTCCAACTGACCTAGTATACAGTACTACCACCAGAGGGCACTCTCATCCATGTTCTAATCCAAGATGGCACTAATGATGTCACCTGATGATGCAAGTACCATTATCCAAATGGTGGGAAACAGTGTCTTCACCACGAGGTCTTAACCTAGTACGCAATACTGCCACCAGAGAGTGCTGTCACCCGTCCTGTGACGTAACCCAAGATGGTGGGCGAAAATGGCAGGAAAAGGACTCTCCTTGTGCTGCTCATAAGTCATTATTTTGCAGGCAGTGTTTCCGCCACGAGATCTTGAGTCCAACTGACCTAGTACACACTACTGTCACCAGAGGGCGCTGTTGTCCATTCCGTGACATAACCCAAGATGACTGTCTAGAGTGGAAAAAGACTCAGCCTGCACTGGGCTGCTGGAGAGAGGAAGGAGTTTACTTTATTTATTTATGAACAATTTATTTAGGGATGGATTTGAGATAGTATATTTATCACACTGATACAAAACACACGCTCTGACATGCTTGGGGCCGTGCCACACAGCCCACAGACCTGTAAACTATGCCTAAATAACGCTCTGCAGACACGCAAACAACTCTAAATCACCGAAATAATTTCAGTACAGACATGCAAACACCTCCTAGATATTGCAGTACACTGATGTGAAGACACGAAATAAACTCGTAAACAATCCAAATAACGCATAGCACAGCCTACAGAAACACTCACAATGTAATGCAACAGACACACAACGTACACAAACACTGCCTGCCGCCGTTTATCCATTGGACCACACAGGAGGTTACTGCACATGTTCCCAGAAGTCTGTACGCAGTTGTCAGCTGCCAAGCCATGCACAGGTGCCCACAAGCATGAGGCAGCGGCATCCCTCTCATATGTGACACCTGAGAACGCCCTCTCCAAATACGTGATCATCTAGGCACCACTGCTGATGTGACTGGACGGGGCGAAGACCTATGTGCAGTGCGCAGATGCTCCAAGAGCGTGTGCACGTTGACCACACCATGAGCCACCACTGGATGCAAGCCAGCGGGAGCTATCCCTGTCACACATTGCCGATGGCATGTGAAAGTTCTTCGAATGTTTACTGATGTCACATGTCTATCTAGATAAGCGCCAAGTCGTCCTCTGGACCGACCACGTGTTTGTTTCCTGCTGCTGACATCATCCCCTCTCTCTACCTGCGATCCACCGAAGATCTATTTTCAGAATAACTCACCCTCGCAGACACTATAGAAAACTGTTCCACCGCTCATGACATGTGGTTGATGCGCATACTTACGTCATCCCCTCTCTCTACCTGTGATGCAGTGAAGACCTAATTGCTTAGCGACACACCCTCACAGACACTGCAGAAATAGTTTCCAGAATATCACATGGTCCATTGTTCCTCGCATCCCTAATGTGACATGTGAGCTGTGTCTAACTATGCCTGCTTACCCAGCGTGGCTCACGCTTTATAGTGGAATATTCGTCCTGCTGTCAATATACTTCTCATAATTGTTAAACGTTCACACAGCTAAAAGCCTGTGCACGCTTGTGAAAACACAATCATAAAAGCATTCTCCTTGTTTGGAAATAGATCACTGTCTAAGTACAGATGGTGGCGATTCAGAACAATTACACAAATAGAATTCGAAGCACTGCCATACAGAAGAGATAAAAAGTTCTTAATTTTCGGTATCCTACAGCTACAGGTCTGGAGATGTCCTAATGCCACAGTGGTGGATGAGTAGCAGCATCTGCACCAGAGATGGATGATATGCTTCAGCTTGTCTTTGAACACTTGCTTTCTCAGAATTTTCCTTACATATCTCCATCTTGTTCAAATCAGTTTGTTGATGCTCCTATATACCAGCACAAAAGGATGTCTTGTGAATGAATCGAGCATTATGATTGGCTCTTATCGAATTTTCCCGCCGAATTACTGATGCCACCAGTATCGAAGCACCGTCTGCCTTTTTTTTTTTTTTTCTTTCTACAGACGATACTTCCAGCGGGAAAAAATCTATTTTACACAGATCGCCATATTGCAACCGACAATTAAACCCTGCAAAGTACTCCTACATATCGTAAAATACGAAAAGACTGTAACTCAATTACACTGCCCTTCAACTGAGGACAGGAGGTTGAATATTAGAGCACGAAACCGATCTCCAACCCAGCAATATATAACCAAGTACCAGCTCGGTGTAGTAAACATACAAAATCACCTCTTTTACATTATTCATACATATACTGTGAAGACAAACAGCACCGTATACACTCCTCACAGCACTGGATATTTCCCTGCAAAGTCGGTGTTCATGCACTCCCGACAGATGACCAGAGCGCCCTCAGTAGACCGAAATCACTCTCTGAACTGTTCTACAAATTTGGGCTCATTTCCCCTCGTCACAAATGCATTACTGTTTATGGTCCCGACCTGCTTCTCTGCTTTCTTTTTTCTATACCCACCTCCAGACTCTGGGATTACAAGAACACATGTATTTTAACATGGTTTGCAAACATATCATACCATTTTCGCCGTACTTCACGGTATTACACACACAGCAGCATCCTACCAACCATCTTGAATGACATCAATCAAGTCACAGTGTGAGGCCTATCTTGGGTAACGGTACTCGTGTCATCAGCTAACGTCATGGCAGACATCTTGAATAATGTCCATTGACCTTGTAAATTATAGGGATGATTTGGTATCTGTCAGATCACTGACATTAGTATTTGCAAGCAGAAATATCTGTTCAGAACCTGACGCAGATCTCGAAGATTTGGCAGAAAAACAAAATGTATGGCAGTGTACAAAACATGTTACAGCAGAAAAAAATATGTTTCAAACAACGAGACAGGGCCACAGGAAGTGTCTCTTGCGATTTACAGTATAGTCTGCAGAATACAATATTCCTCCTACAGTACAAGTGATGGAACTTTAAACTGGCCTCAGCAGTGGATCAATACCTGTATGTTTAATAGGATCATCACATGTGCTCGATACTGGCACACAGATGTTGTTTTCGATATATGGGGGCAGAGAGATGCAGTAAAAATCTTATTGAGTTCTATATCGGATGAAGTCAGTGGAGCTTTTAGTTCAGAATTTTTCTCGGTTGGATGGTACAGAATAACGATGATAGCATGTTGGGGAGATAGAGATGAATGGATGCGGATCTGTAGTACTTGTATGTAGTTTGGGAGCACACCACACCCACTTCCACCAAATGGTTAAAACACAGTCTTGTCCCACTAACTCATGTCGCTCTGTTTCTACACGGGTTGCAGAAGGTGGTGGATATGGCTTTCTCCAACTTCTGCCCAGTTCTGACTTAAATTGGAGCGATCACGTGTGCAAAGCTGCATAAATGGCAGAAATTGCAAGATATATTGGGACTGACTAAAACCACGTTGGAATTTTACTGTAGCAGGTAAGTTCGAGAAAGGTGACTCATTTCGAGATATGAGAGCACCATAAATATGATTCACTTGTGGTTGTAAAGGATGCCATGCAGGTATGTGGTTGAATGGAAAGACTTGATTCCAAATCATTGACATCATTTCTAGCTGATAGCGTAGCACTAGAGATCCGAAAAACTAGTGTACATTTCTTATGACCTCAATCCGCACACCATCTACTACTGTTTGTGATCCTTGCCTATCAGTCATTATAACTCAGTGGATATATCGCAGAACCTCTGACGTGGTAATGAAACAGAATACGTTACAAATACTGGAGAAATATCTAGCGGAGCGAGGGAGTTGTGAATACCCGTTTCATACTACGTTCCTTAGCCAAATCAGTTTCAAAATTCAGCAGTTTTATCACGAGGTTGCATCATGGGCTACGTGTAACCAGACCGCTGGTCTGATAATATATGCTCCAGCGATCACAGTCTCGGTATTTCTCTGGACAAGAAACCACCTGATTCAGAGGTAATGTTCTACCTCGATTTATAAAGGCAGTATAGCTTTTAACATGTGTAGTTGTGTGCACCCGTAGAACCAAGACCGCTTGTGACAGTAACATACAGTAGTTGTTGCGATAGTTTCTTTTTTTAAAACCTGGCGGTTTGTAAGACGATTACGTATCTCTTTCTAGGCCACAGTGGTAGCATTCGCAAGAAAAATGTATGAGACATGTTCACCCATCACTGATTTTCGGTCAGCATAATTTCGTATCGCCAGCAATCAGTTATTGGCGAGGTATTATACTTAGTAGTAGGGGGTGTGTGATAGGTTCGCCTTCATCATCAGGCTTATAAAGTATGTGTTTGTGTTCCAACATGTGCAAAGGAAGGAACGGATTTGACGTGGAATACTGTGACAGCAGAGGGGGAGTATGTCACGTCATAAGAATGGTAGAGATATTTATATTTCCAGAGCCACAGCAGTCAGCTGGGCGTATTTCCGATACTTCGTTCATTGTCGAATGTCATTCAATTGAGACTGCAATAAAAACATCTAATTGTAAGTACAGTGATAAAACATATATGTGACTGATTTCCTAGGAAGGGTCTGTCTATACGTACGTGGAGTGCAGCGCTGGTGACCTGTGCAGGAATGATTCACGTTTCTTGTTAATGGTCGGGTGCGTCCCAATGGTGAGGGCTGTTGGAGTGTAACTGACTTGACCGTGTTGTCCTCTAGACTGCCAAATAGCGAACTAATACTTAGTAAGTGCTGGATAGCTTTCGTGATCGCGTGGAAATTTCAGAAGATTCAATATGGACGTGTGTTTGCGCTGGACCGATATTCCCTCCTATGTATATTGTTCGGTTGACTGCTTCTGCGCCTTTATTTACTTGAAGGGACATCGACTGTGGTGTGTGCATCTAGCTGGTTGTCTAGAGGTGAGAAACACCTTAGTTGACTTTGTAAATTATAGGGATCGTTGGGAATCTGCTACGTCAGCGACATCGGTATTCATGAGTGGAGATATGAGTTTCCTCTATTTTTCTTTTGTCGGTTTTTTTTTTCGCGTAAAGGTCTTTGCAGATGGGACATGTTTCTAGTTACTCTATGGTTTACAGCATGCTACACATCGCTAATCTGGTAACAATGGAGAGTGAGGTAGAACTCTGTTTGCCCAAACACTATAGTGTAGACGCTGAGGGGTGGTTCATACGCTAGTAATTAATACACGCTGACAAGACTCACATAGCCCACACTTGTCGTGCAGTTGAAGTTGAACGGGCAGCGTGGGCATACACACATGGAGCCCTTCCTGCTGAACTCGAATTCACTGATTGGTCTCTCGCATCAAAATATAATTAACATGCAATGGACACGGGAGTGACTTCCTAGTGAAACCAATCTCCCTCTCGTCCATAAAACGATTTAGTGGTCGCCGTTTTGGCGAAGCACGGCGGCATCTAAGGAACTCGACATCCAGAGAAATTCGTCATCCCGTCTGACAAGGTACGCTGTTCTTGTAATACACACATTAGCCAGGCGCCAGCGCGACACCACTTTACCTGGACCCGCACATGGGGTAAGGAGACCGGGCTCCCACACCACATCCACTCACTAATAAAGCGGTTAAGCCGGCACCAGGATGCCCAGCGCCGCCAGTTTCTTCATTTCGCATTTAGCCACGTCGTTCCCACCTTCTTGCTTGACAACTAGTGGAACAAGGCCTGCCGCCAGAATGGCAGCCCAAAACCACAGCCCTGACAGGCCCACGGCCCGCTTCGCTGACTACAAAGGAATCCACCAACTCACTTGCTGGTTGGGGAAAGTTCTAAAGCTGCCCCTAATGCAATGATCACCCCTCAACATCCAAAAATCCGTCGCTATAGCCGAGTTTTCCTACTACTGCTACACAAGTCTTGCAAGTACTGTGAGATTAATCAGTGGTTTACCCGAACCCTAATAGTCCATCAGTTTCATATCAATCAGGAAAAATTTAGATACACCAAAGGTGAATGAAATTGTATGATAATCACCGAAACAAAATGAAAGAGAAGGTACCTGATGAGTGTTATCACGGCAGTGGCGTACAAGGAAGGCACCACCATCTTTCAATGCTACAGTGAAATTGGAACATGGACACACATTATCGTACATGAAGCACCAAAAAAGTTATAGGTGAATACGACATTCTTTAAAACAATTGCATAAGTGGTACAACACTCTCCGCTACACAGTGTCAGCGATACTGAGTGCGGAACACACGTCTTGATCTTCATATGGATTGAGATGTGGACACAGAGTGATAGACAGAGAGGGCTCTGTAACAAGAAGCACAGTTCCTGCAGCAGGGATTTTCTCTGCCTCGTGATGACTGGGTGTTAGTTAGGTTTATGTAGTTCTAAGTTCTAGGGGACTGATGACCATAGATGTTAAGTCCCATAGTGCTCAGAGCCATTTGAACCTTTTTTCCCTGCAGCACATTGTAGCTGCAGCAATCTGAAGTAGCGAAAAAAAAAATCCTATCATGTTGGTATGGGTTGTGGCGTGACTTGTATTCTTTGGTGAGGCTATTCTGTGCAAGAGACGAGAAATGCCTATGCGATACATTTAGTGCGAAAGGCAAATTGTCAAACTAGAGGTCACTGCAAGTATCCTGAGAGCGTTTCTAGTATATCTCTAAAAATAATTTGCGTTACACAAAGATAGTGCGACTCAGTGTCGAGTTCCTGTTGTCTCGATTGTAACGTGACTAGTACTGACCGCTGGTTGGTCCTGTAGCAGTTCACTTACATTTCATTTCATGTTAGCAAGGTACTCAGAGTTCCCTGGGTAAGTATTTATTCCAAAATTCTTCTACTTCATCTCCTCCTTCTCCTTCTCCCTATCCACCACCTACCTTTGGCACATTTTCTTCTGTTACTCTCTCTGCCCACCTCCTCGACCCTCAACTCTCTGGCCATCTCATCCATGTCTATCTCACAATTCACCTCCTCCTTCCCCTACTGCCACCACATTTCCTTCTGTCTGTTGCTTTGTCCACCTCCTCCTAACGCCATTTTCTGATCATCTCCACCCATCCCTCTCTCTGTCCACCTTCTCCCTCTCTACTCTCCATACATCGTCTCTTGTCCCTCTATCACCTCTTTTTCTCTCATTATATCCACCTCTCCCTACTCTCAGCACATCTACTCCAGTCCCTCTCTCGGTCCACCTCCTTCATCCTCCACTCTCTGACCATCTCCTCCTTCCCCCCACTCTCTACCCACCTCCTCCTCTCTGTCCATCGCTTCCTGTCCCATTCCCTCCACCTCATCCTAACCATACTCTCTGCTCATCTCCTGCTGTCATTCTTGCTGTACATCTCCTCTTGGCCCCCTCTCTCTGTCCACCTCCTTCACCCTTCACCCTCTGACCTTCTCCTCCTGTCCCTCTCTCTGTCCATCTCAATCACCCTCCACTCTCTGACCTCCTTCTCCTGTCCCTCTCTCTATCCATCTCCTCCACCCTCCAATCTTTGATCATCTCTTAACATCCCCCTCTCTCTGTTCACCTCCTCCACTGCCCAGTCTCTGACCATCTCCGCCTCCCCCCCCCCCCCCAAATCTCTCTGTCCACCGCCTCCTCCCCCAACTCTCGAAACCTTTCCTTTTGTCCCTCTCTCTTTCCACATCCTTGTAACCCCACTCTCTGACCATCTCCTCATGGCTCTCTCTCTCTCTCTCTCTCTCATTTGGCTGTTTGGTGGTGTCTGTAAAGCTGTTGTCCATAGTTGCTGATCGTAGGACATCCCGTGGTTTCTGTTGCTTTAGACATGGGTGTCATCCTCAGCTGGTCTCAAGGGCCTGCTTGGCATATTCTGGAGTTGCAGTATGCAGGAGTCAATCCCTGACTAGGGGCCACAACGGTTGTTTAGTCCACTTCGTCATTTGCTGAGGATGGATATCAACAAGAATCCTGCCTTTCTGTTCTCAAAAACATGAGAAATTCAGCACTACCTTATTAGTATTTCTGTCTGGTCAGTCTCGTGTATTACTTCACGTACTAGACACTTTTGATGCTTATTTCTCCAAGAACTTTGAAATTTAGTACCAATCCTGTAAATTCTTTATGTGTATTTGAATGTCATATCAGTGAAACTTTTGCATTACATCACTAAATTTTCACGCTTGGAGGCCCTTATGTTCTTCAGAATTGCTACAAACTTGCTGCTGCCTCTCGAAAGAGAGTTTGAGTTGATAAGAGAGAATTTAGAAATCTAATCATTCTTTTTGTGGGAGTCGTCCTGTGCGTCTTTAATTCGCTTCCTGACTTTCGTCCTGCGCTGATGGTGCATTCTGAAGATATATGTGTCACTTTTTGCTATGGGATGAGGTGTTAATTTCATCGCTGATGACCTCGGCGACGACGGCCCGTAAGCACATACTATAGTAGTTCCATATTTCAGAGTCGGCCTTCCGAGTACCTCGCAATTTAAATGACTCTTTGTGCATCATGGATGTGAAGTTGATTGGATTATTTCTCTTGTCTATTAGAAAAAGTGAGTTGCGCACATTGAAAACTCTGATTCTGTTCTTTTTTTAATGTTCTTAACAATGTCAAAGTCCCACAAAATTAACTTCGGAATGTCACGTTTGCTCTCTGTTATCTTGTTTCTCACAAGTCACATTGCAGTAAGTGGTAGTTACGATTTCGACTTCCATTTATGAACCGTGCTTCCTGTGACTTGTCTCACGATTAGGCTACCATTATGTAACAAATGTAATCAGTACTGCACTAAGGCGTTGTTTCAATGTTATGACGTGACTGTTAGGTGCAGTAGCCGAATTACTGCTATTAATGGAATGTTGTATAATACGTAAAGTCGTTTATTGTGGTGACGGGCGAGTAGCACTCGCACCTTTTTATTTTGGCACTCAAGCTGTTACTGACGCAGATTAGTTTATATGTGTAAGGCTGGATTATCTGAACTGACTAGACTTTCGAAGGTTAACTACGCTATTTGTGAGGGATTTGTTTGACCGCTACGTGGACGTTACAGGAAGTGAACGCTGCCGGTTCGCACGTAAAGGACGTAGTGCGAGAAATTGGCTTTAGAACTGACTACGAGGACAGTGGCACGACTGCAGGAGCGACACGAGTAGGCCGCAATCACGACGATGCTCCTCCTAGCCGACCGCAATGGGCGAGTGGTTCCAGGCGCTTCAGTCCGGAACCGCGCGACTGCTACGGTCGCAGGTTCGAATCCTGCCTCGGGCATGGATGTGTGTGATGTCCTTAGGTTAGTTAGGTTTAAGTAGTTCTAAGTTCTAGGGGACTGATGACCTCAGCTGTTAAGTCCCATAGTGCTCAGAGCCATTTGAACCATTTTCGCTCCTCCTGTGCGGCGGGAGGGGGCGGCAGGGCGGCGCGGGCTGCGGGAAAACCCAGGCTCACACACCTCCTGTCAGCATGTAATTAATCGGTGCACGGTACCAAAATGTTCCAAAAATCCGCACACGAAAATTTCGGTTTTTGAAGCGGCCGTATCTGGGGTTCCTTTGAGAAGAGTTTAAGTACTTGGACAGACTTTCGCCTGGCTACCTATCGGAGGATCGGGCACACTGTAGTTCTCCTATACCACACGGTCAAAATTTAAACATGACACACTTTCTCCAGCCCAGGCAAATTGAGGAAATCTATTGGCACTTTTGCATTAGGTGGTCTAGGGTGGACATTTAGGCAGCTTGTAAAAACACCATTTGTTCGTGGGTGGTTCCTAAAAATGTTCTACAAAAATCACGATTTCTGGTTACGAAGAGACCCAGTTGTGGGAAGCGTCAATGCTTTAATTTTTTTCATGGCAGACAATCGAAATTTTTATCATATGTTCTTAGCGTGATATTCTCGGGGAACTTTAAAAGGTTTTTCTATTTCATTAACGAGATCCACAAGTTCAGAATTACGGCCGGCCGCTGTGGCCGAGCGGTTCTAGGCGCTTCAAGTCTGGAACCGCGCTTCCACTACGGTCGCAGGTTCGAATCCTGCCTCGGGCATGGATGTGTGTGATGTCCTTAGGTTAGTTAGGTTTAAATAGTTCTAAGCTCTAGGGGACTGATGACCTCAGCTGTTAAGTCCCATAGTGCTCAGAGCTATTTTTTTCAGAATTACGGCACTTAGGCAGGAAACGGCAAAAACCGGTTTTTCGCCGTGGTCTCCAATCACCTAAATAATAACGGTAGCAAATGACTGAAATTTTAATTGTGGATTGTTTAGACGCTATCTAGAAACTCCATTTTACCGTTTTCGAAAATTTGTAGTCGTTATCAACCATGTTGGAAAAGACAGATTTCTACTTACCGTAAAGAAGACTCGTCACGTTGCAGACAGGCACAATTAAAAAACATTCACTTGTAGCTTTCGGCGACAGGCTTCGTTAGTAAAAGAGACGCACGCACGCGTATACACACACACACACACACACACACACACACACACACACATCTCATGCTGAAACGACCGCCAACTGCAGCATCTGCGGCCAAGAGTTTCCATTGTTTGATTGTATCCGTTATCCAGATACACCCTAAAAACAACCAGCTTTAAGTACCTAAGTGACCAATTCTGGGGATGGTCACTTCTATAATTTCTGTTCAAGGCAAATCGACGAAATTTTTACCATATGTTCTTAGATGATGTTCTCGCGAAACCTTGAAACTTTTTTCAGTATCGTTATCTCTCATCGAGATCCAGAAGTGCTAAGTTACCGGACTTACGCACGTAAAGTATCCATGTAATATCCTGCCTGAAGCGTAAATGTAGTTTTAACTGACGTAGTGAAGAATTGGAAAGGATTTTTAGTGACATGGCAGGAATTCTGAGGTCACTAAACTATGTTGTTCGTCAGTATTTTGTTCCCAATAAAACCTCGAGCCGCGCTGTCTTTCTACCATTACACAGAGACACCTCACGCCTATACCAATACGCCCGAAGTGTACTGCAGTGGCAAAAAATGGGCTAAAAGGGGTTTTAATACATCCCAAACGAATTTAAAATGACTGTCAAAAATATAAATCTGAAAAGACAGCAAATTCAGTAGAGCACTTCTAGTAACATTTTTATTCTTTCAAGATACAAATCATAAGCCGTGCGTTTTCGATGAATTGCGACCAATAAGCAAAATATCCAGAAAAAGTGTAAAGCAAAAGATTTTGTGTTAACCTTACATCATGCATATTTATTCGTTGTTCGTATGTGTCAGAGTACATGAATGTGTTGAAGTACATAAATAAATTGCCAAACGTTGCTGACGTATAGAATTCATTTTATATAAGCACAACACAGCCTGAAGTAGCAGGGAAAAGACGGGAACCAGTGGAAAAATACTCCTTTCGGAGCACAAAACAGGCCACTGTGTTCTTTTTTAAATGACTCTGACTGAAAACTGGGAAGCAGCTGCGTCACTCAATCCTCACTGCGCATTCCTGGCCAAGAATCTTGGTGTGCGAACAACATGGCGCTCTTTTGTGCTGTAAAATAGTAATAGAGAGAGGAGATCATGCCACTGGGAAAGAAAGAAGACAGTGGTGGGAGGCTGAAAGTGCCTGTGAACGTGGACGCAGACTGTAGCAGTGTGAGCCAAGAGAGAGAGGAGTGGAAATGAAAAATACAGTTGACTGGAGACCATACATAGGCTTTCAATCTAATTTCGAACGGCGGTCAACCATCATCAATGTACATAACAAACTAACGTCATATGCGTGGTCTGTCGTGTGTAATACATTTCTCACAAATCAGCTTCTTGGAACTGCAACTTTGACAAACGTCAGTGGGCCTAACTTACTGTGTCTCAGAGTGACTTTGTACAATGATGCATATAAGGCTAGGCTGTCCTGCCATTCCGGTGTCGTAAACTGACATACGGCTGGGAGAGCGGTGTGCTGACCACACGCGCTTCCGTATCCGCATCCAGTGACGCCTGTGGGTGAGGATGACACGGCGGCCGGTCGGTACCGCTGGGACTTCCAAGGCCTGTTAGAACGGAGAGTATCCTGCCATAATGCTAGGTAACAATGCTGTAGACACGTTACTATAGACGATGTATGAAAAAACCACAATAGTGTTAAGTACGTTGTAAGGGCCGACAAACTGTTCATTTCTCAAGTGGGCACCACCGTCCAGAAGAGCACAGTGTTGCGGGGCGTCCAGGTATTGGAACGGCGGCGTCAATATGTCGTTCGGAGCGTAAGATTCGTTTGCAGGAAATAATTGGCCCTTTCGTTCACGACTTGTGCTCGCGGCGGTGTTAAAAAGTTTATATCCCATCACGCACAACAGGGAGCCCGACCGTACGTCGACGATAAGGTTCCTAATTGGGAGGCTGGAATTACAGGGGCAAACGTTGAGGACGACTGCGGTTTCCATACGAACCACGGAATTAGCTTGCCGCAGTAGCTGTCGGTGTGGTTCGTTCTGTAGGCCTCGCACTCTATCGTACAAGTCATTCAACAGTCACTGTGCCCTGAAGAGCGCGCTGGTAAACTCTGTGCGTAAAATAAAGAGGCTGCTTTCCACAAATCGCGTAAACGATCACCGGAAATGTGTGTTGTTTGTTACGAAAACTCATCACGGACTAGAAAATATGAGACATTAATTATAGTTTACGATGACATAGTTCGAGACAAGAAATTGTGTTCAGATTTAGAGCGTGCTGAAAATGTGTGATTCTGGCAGAGTACAGTGTCGATGGGGAGAGGCTGCCAGCACCTCTCTGACTGGCGTGGTTTGGAGCCAAATCGGAGTAATCTCGTACTGGGAATATCTGGTAGGGAATACGGCCAGGGTTCGCCAAGCTCGTACTGAACACTATTGCGTGTTGCACGCACTCGTACTTTTCACAATGGGGCCGTCAGCGATGAGTGTTTGACGAGAAATAGCGTCATAATGTAGGTATTCGTGAGCAGCTGGTTGTGCAGGTGTTAGAATTTGAAATGACTTGACGTTCTTTTCTGGATATAGATTCAAACCCAGTAGCTTTAGCCGAAACTAACTAATCAAGCTTTGTACCTGACCGAGTCTCGAACGCAACACCGATCGTTCTTGGTCACCAGGCAAACTACACTCCTGGAAATGGAAAAAAGAACACATTGACACCGGTGTGTCAGACCCACCATACTTGCTCCGGACACTGCGAGAGGGCTGTACAAGCAATGATCACACGCACGGCACAGCGGACACACCAGGAACCGCGGTGTTGGCCGTCGAATGGCGCTAGCTGCGCAGCATTTGTGCACCGCCGCCGTCAGTGTCAGCCAGTTTGCCGTGGCATACGGAGCTCCATCGCAGTCTTTAACACTGGTAGCATGCCGCGACAGCGTGGACGTGAACCGTATGTGCAGTTGACGGACTTTGAGCGAGGGCGTATAGTGGGCATGCGGGAGGCCGGGTGGACGTACCACCGAATTGCTCAACACGTGGGGCGTGAGGTCTCCACAGTACATCGATGTTGTCGCCAGTGGTCGGCGGAAGGTGCACGTGCCCGTCGACCTGGGACCGGACCGCAGCGACGCTCGGATGCACGCCAAGACCGTAGGATCCTACGCAGTGCCGTAGGGGACCGCACCGCCACTTCCCAGCAAATTAGGGACACTGTTGCTCCTGTGGTATCGGCGAGGACCATTCGCAACCGTCTCCATGAAGCTGGGCTACGGTCCCGCACACCGTTAGGCCGTCTTCCGCTCACGCCCCAACATCGTGCAGCCCGCCTCCAGTGGTGTCGCGACAGGCGTGAATGGAGGGACAAATGGAGACGTGTCGTCTTCAGCGATGAGAGTCGCTTCTGCCTTGGTGCCAATGATGGTCGTATGCGTGTTTGGCGCCGTGCAGGTGAGCGCCACAATCAGGACTGCATACGACCGAGGCACACAGGGCCAACACCCGGCATCATGGTATGGGGAGCGATCTCCTACACTGGCCGTACACCACTGGTGATCGTCGAGGGGACACTGAATAGTGCACGGTACATCCAAACCGTCATCGAACCCATCGTTCTACCATTCCTAGACCGGCAAGGGAACTTGCTGTTCCAACAGGACAATGCACGTCCGCATGTATCCCGTGCCACCCAACGTGCTCTAGAAGGTGTAAGTCAACTACCCTGGCCAGCAAGATCTCCGGATCTGTCCCCCATTGAGCATGTTTGGGACTGGATGAAGCGTCGTCTCACGCGGTCTGCACGTCCAGCACGCACGCTGGTCCAACTGAGGCGCCAGGTGGAAATGGCATGGCAAGCCGTTCCACAGGACTACATCCAGCATCTCTACGATCGTCTCCATGGGAGAATAGCAGCCTGCATTGCTGCGAAAGGTGGATATACACTGTACCAGTGCCGACATTGTGCATGCTCTGTTGCCTGTGTCTATGTGCCTGTGGTTCTGTCAGTGTGATCATGCGATGTATCTGACCCCAGGAATGTGTCAATAAAGTTTCCCCTTCCTGGGACAATGAATTCACGGTGTTCTTATTTCAATTTCCAGGAGTGTATGAGCTTGAACTTACACGAAAAAAGAAAGAAACAAGCAAAAAAAAAAGAAATTAAACTGGACAAGGACTCTTATAGATCAGCTATAGTCTCTGTTAACTGACCAAGAAAGATAGTAAATACGATTTTATTTGCAAGTAAAAAAGTGTGCACATGTTTAAACTTAAACAGCGTGGCGTAAGGTTTTGCGATATACAGTGATTCGAATCGAGAGCGTAATGGGATTTTTATCTAAGTACGCTAAGATATGACGTACCGAATTTTTCTTCGCCCGAGGGATATGGCTGAACCAGAAATGACGAAAAGAAAACTTTTTGCCTTACCGAGATTCAAACCCATCACATTCGCTTTCTAGCCATTAATAGACACCAAACATCGGTTTATTTCGCCAGTAGCGAGAAGTACGCATTTTGAACTGGAAATGTAGTTGTTGTTGTGGTCTTCAGTCCCGAGACTGGTTTGATGCAGCTCTCCATGCTACTCTATCCTGTGAAAGCTTCTTTATCTCCCAGTACTTACTGCAACCTACATCCTTCTGAATCTGCTTAGTCTATTCATCTCTTGGTCTCCCTCTACTATTTTTACCCTTCACGCTGCCCTCCAATACTAAATTGGTGATCCCTTGATGCCTCAGAACATGTCCTACCAACCGCTCCCTTCTTCTGGTCAAGTTGTGCCATAAACTTCTCTTCTCCCCGATCCTATTCAGTACCTCCTCATTAGTTACGTGATCTACCCATCTAATCTTCAGCATTCTTCTGTAGCACCACATTTCGAAAGCTTCTATTGTCTTCTTGTCCAAACTATTTATCGTCCATGTTTGACTTCCATACATGGCTACACTGCATACAAATACTTTCAGAAGCGACTTCCTGACATTTAAATATATACTCAATGTTAACAAATTTCTCTTCTTGAGAAATTCTTTCCTTGCCATTGACCATCGTGTTATTTTTCTCCCCAAATAGCAAAATTCCTTTACTACTTTAAGTGTCTCATTTCCTAATCTAATACCCTCAACATCACCCGACTTAATTCAATTACATTCCATTATCCTCGTTTTGCTTTTGTTGATGTTCGTCTTATATCGTCCTTTCAAGACCCTGTCCATTCCGTTCAGCTGCTCTTCCAAGTCCTTTGCTGTCTCTGACAGAATTACAATGTCATCTGCGAACCTCAAAGTTTTTATTTCTTCTCCTTGGATTTTAGTAACTACTCCGAATTTTTCTTTTGTTCCGTTTACTGCTTGCTCAATATACAGATTGAATAACACCGGGGAGAGGCTACAACCCTGTCTCGGTCCCTTCCCAACCGCTGCTTCCGTTTCACGTCCCTCGACTCTTATAACTGCCATCTGGTTTCTGCACAAATCGAAAATAGCCTTTCGCTCCCTGTATTTTACCCCTCCCACCTTCAGAATTTGAAAAAGAGTATTCCAGTCAACACTGTCTAAAGCTTTCTCTAAGTCTACATATGCTAGAAACGTAGGTTTGCCTTTCCTTAATCTATTTTCTAATATAAGTCGTAGGGTCAGTATTGCCTCACGTGTTCCAACATTTCTAGGAATCCAAACTGATCTTCCCCGAGGTCGGCTTCTACCAGTGTTTCCATTCGTCTGTAGAGAATTCGCGTTAGTATTTTGCAGCTGTAACTTACTAAACTGATAGTTCGGTAATTTTCACATCCGTGAAAACCTGCTTTCTTTGGGAACTGGAGATAAAGTGACTAAAACGTGTTTGCTGACAAGGAGTCGAGCTGAACACGTATCGTCGTTGTCGACTGCACACAGAAAGATGTCGAGTTTCGAATTCTTCACTCGTTTTTGAAAGGTGACGTTAGAAGGCTGGGTGTATTGAGTGTTCGCCCCAGACAATGTCACCTGTTATCTTAGCTGCACATTTTATCTCCAGAGTAAACACAGAATAGCCAGTCAGAAGAGTTGACAGGAGGAAGGCGGTAACGTGGGTTAAACCGACAATCATTTGTGACGGTTTATCACTCTGACGAGAAAGAATTCAGTCTGAGCATGTTACGAAGCTATCGAACGAGTAACGTGCGCTAAGGTACCAGGAAGTAACGGATGCACGGTCCTCAATAGCCTAGCGCGGTTCTGTGTTGTTTCAACTGTTGCCTCCGTCGAACTGACGAAAAATGGGAGTGCCGTTCGGCGACTCGTCGGCGCACACCGAGCTGCGGTTCCGTGCCCGAGCCGCCGGTGTGGGACAGTCAGCCGGGACAGCGAAGAGCCGGGGGCAGGCGGAGCGGCGGGCGCGCAGCAGAGAGGCATCCCTCCCGCGAAGCCTGTTCCTCAGGGACGGGCAAACTCGTTCATCTCGCACAAGTAGTTCACCGGTGACCTAGCCTATTTTGGCCCGTTCATTTTTAGTCGCTCACCGTTCGTTATTGTACCCATTTGTGGATAATTTCCAAGAATGATTGCCTATCGAAGTCACGGGGTCTAAACGACGTTTACCGAACGTGCGATTGTAAATCGATCATGCGAGTCTCGTGGCGGGAGTTATATGTTTACGGTGGTCACTACAGCAACGACAAAAGAAGAGCGTTAAAAAATACTTGCAATTACAAAGGACACGACTTACCTTATTCGTCATCAGTGTTATCGTCTTGTTGAAGCCCATGTGATGTGTACGCTACAGGGACAATTTTTCTTTTTGCCATAGCCTGGGTAAACTCTGCCGATATCACGCAAGAACATTGACAGAGTGCCACATGCGTTAACTTTTCCCTGCAAACGCAAGTTGTGGAAGTAGAGGTACTGAATCAAGTACAGTTCGTCTCTTTGTCCTGGACGCCCTTCTCTTTTAATGGAAGACTTCACAGATTTCCATAGCCGCTCAATATTTTGTGTGTGGACACTGGGGTCATCCGAAGACGCAAACTCCACAGAGTGGTTCACGAATTCGTGGTCGAATCCTTCAGCTTTCAAAGTCTTGTACGAATGAAACCCGTTTGTAATGACTTTAGTACCAGCGAGTATGAAGTGCTTTACCAGACCCACAAAAGTGACCTTGTCTCTGTACGATACTCTGACAACGAAACACTTCCTACCGTCTCTTTCTATTCCACCGAATACCTAAATGTGATCGACTTCAGTTTTTGGAGGTCGTCCTCTCTGTTTCTTCCGTCTAGCTATATGAGATTCGTCAAATTCCACAACTTTACTTGCTCCACGAATTGGTACACTGTCGTTTGTCACTACCACATAACAGACTTCTCGGCAAAACCAGAAATAGTCACAGGCGCTATTTGCAGATAACTCAGTTTCTGCTGCTGCTGCTGCTTGCAACGTGTAGTCTCGAATCCAGCACGATAGAAGAATCACGCTAGTCTGGATGCGTAACTTGGAAGAGTCGAACCACGTATTCTTCCTGATACTCGTTCGTTTTCCGCACTGTCCGCAATGAAATTGAAACGGTATGTCAGCATCGAAACCCCTCTGACGAAGTTTTACACACACCGCAGCACCACAGTCAACACAGTCGCTCCTTTCGTCGTCCGGTGGAACCCCATATTTGCGGCAAAAAGTCAAACAATTTTCTATGGTGGATATGCATGGAATCAGATTTTTGCATGTGAGAGAATCCGCCGAAGAAACGTCAGGAACACCAGACATCACACTCACTATCCACAGAAATCGTCTGCGTTTACCAAGCAAGTCACAGGTAATTCGCGGAGAAAAGAGCAAGTAAATGAACGACGGAAAACATAAAAATGACGATCACAAGTAATTGATCATAACGCCCGCCACGAGACTCGCATGATCGATTTAAAATGCACGTTCGATATGTGTCGTTTGGACCCCGCAACTTCGATAGGCAATCACTCTTGGAAATTACCCATCTGTGCAATGCTTCTTGGCTTTAGAGAAACGTCAAAACAGAAAACTGGAAATACCACGTTCTAGCATATTAGATAAAAATTAAAGCAAAATCTTATAAAAACGAAAGTTCAGAAACTGTTCCTCGTAACATCGCTCTCTCTCTCTCTCGTGACACGTAACGCATTTCTATAATTAAAGAAGCTCTTGTTTTAAAAATTTACATATTTGGTTCAATTTCGTTTATACGCCATAAACTCAATTTAGATACGAAATTTTCGAAATTCGAACTAAATAAGTTAGTGACCGGAGCCAACAAAACTGAGATCAGTATGTCCAACTGCCCTTAAATCCATTTAAAGGTTTACCAGCTGTGCCTCACAAGTTGAAAACTGAAAATACCGAAGGGAATTGTTTTGATAAAATCATTTTATTTCATTTTAAAATTTTATTTTTTATTTTGTAAATTGAAAGTGGAGGGATGCAAGGGGTGGGAAAGGAAAGGAAATTATTTCAGCCGCATCGGAAAATTTTGTGGAATCAGCGGCGACGAATGAAAATGTGTGGCCCGACTGGCGGGACTCGAACCTGGGATCTCTCGCTTACTAGGGCAGTCTCGTTATTCACTGTGTCGTCCGGACGCAGCGTGTGTGTGTGTGTGTGTGTGTGTGTGTGTGTGTGTGTGTATCATAAGTACACGGACCATCTCTGCACACTGCCCGGCCGACTCTTATTCCCACACCACGTATCCGGAGTGCCTGTCCGTGTCATCTGTACTCGCTAATTTTAGATTCCCGCAGGAGATCGAACGAAATGTGCATCCGCACTGAAGATTTTGGATTCATTGCCCATCGAGGCGAATGAACTATATCAATATATTCGTATAATTTTATTTTTCAGTTACTCGTAAGACATACACATATGCAGACTCGAGCATTGTCATTGATAAATATTACTCGTGAAAGGTAAGGCGAAAATAATCGGCACTTTAGTTTCAAAAACACTGACTAGCGTGTCTAAAAGCGAGTTCCAACTAATTGGGACTCGTTGTAATTTAAATACATAGTATTTATAACTATGTCATACATTACTGGTCCTCTGCGTTGAATGTCGTATAAAATGAGATAGAACCAGAGTTCGGAAACGATTTG
The DNA here is from genome assembly GCF_021461385.2 of Schistocerca piceifrons. Classification (NCBI taxonomy): domain Eukaryota; kingdom Metazoa; phylum Arthropoda; class Insecta; order Orthoptera; family Acrididae; genus Schistocerca; species Schistocerca piceifrons. The sequence continues at coordinate 26,717,707 of NC_060142.1, forward strand.
AATTTGGACAAGAAAAGGCGAAATACAACAGGTGAGTGGAGGTGCACCTCGGTTGAACGAAGCGCGGCGTAGTTGGAACGAGTGACCGACAGAAAATGAATCAGACCGAGGCGGCACTGGGACGGTGGAAGAGCGACCCCTCGAAGAAGAACTAGACCGAACGAGAACGAGACCGACCTCGCGGGATGGGTGGTGGCGTTCAGTTGCGCGAGCTGCCCGGCCCCCTGCGTGACACCGCCTTCCTTTGTTCACCTGCAGCAACTAGTGCCTGACTGTGGCACGGTCGCTCCTGTCCTGCATGTAATTGCCCCCTGAACGGGTGTAAACAAAAGTGTTCAGCTCTGTTTCGGTCACGAAACGAAATTATTTTTTAAAAAATAATTGATATTATATTTTGAAAGACTGTAATATTCGTATGAGTTACGAATAATTGCACTGTTTTTCAAATGCTAGCTTTATCGCGTGACACAACGCGCCTCGGAGATTACAGCTTGTGAAACGAATATACCAACAATTTCTTTCTCACACGACCCACTCACTACACGCGTAAGTTCACCGGACAAAAACTTACTCGCTCTAGACATTTAATTGCAAGCATCATTTAATACCGTATAACTCCTTCCCCGGACACCTTAACCGCCTGGGTTTGGTTAGGAAGTGAGTCCACAAGATTTTGCAGGTACAACACACCCAAGTGAAGCCAGTCGCTTGATATGACCGCGCAGTTAAACCGAATTGCGGTGCCTCTGACATCGCCGTTTTAGCAGCTGTTCCAGCGTGGCCCGCACAACAGATTTACCATTTGGTTCCAGTCAGGTGATTTCGAGACCAGTCGAAATGTAAAAGCGTGACGGAGTGCTCACAAAACCAGTCGCATGTTTTTCCAGCCCAATGAAATTCGCTGTTATCATCTTCGTGTGCCAGTGTAAGCAATGGCCTCCTGCAAAGTTACAGACACCAAATGCACGCTGTGTTGTCTCGATACCAGTTTGTGATGGACCTGCATCTACTCCCTGCAGCAACCCGTGTCGGATTCGGAAGCGATTTTGATTCAGACGCAATGAGAAGCGTTCGCCGGTCCCTCTGAGTCAGGCTGTTTCTACGACCAAATTTCTGAGCTCCTGTTTCGTGGCCACGTGTGTTACGGCACTGCTTGTAAATACACTACTGGCCATTAAAATTGCTACACCACGAAGATGACGTGCTACAGACGTGAAATTGAACTGACAGGAAGAAGACGCAGTGATCTGCAAATGATTAGCTTTTCAGAGCATTCACACAAGTTTGGCGCTCTTGGCGACACCTACAACGTGCTGACATGTGGAAAGTTTCCACCCGATTTCTCATACACAAACAGCAGTTGACCGGCGTTGCCTGGTGAAACGTTGTTGTGATGCCTCGAGTAAGGAGAAGAAATGCGTACCATCACGTTTCCGACTTTGATAAAGGCCGGATTGTAGCCTATCGGGATTGCGGTTTACCGTATCGCGACATTGCTGCTCGCGTTGGTCGAGATCCAATGACTGTTAGCAGAATATGGAATCGGTGGGTTCAGGAGGATAATACGGAACGCCGTGCTGGATCCCAACGGCCTCGTATCACTAGCAGTCGAGATGACAGGCATCTTACCCGCATGGCTGTAACGGATCGTGCAGCCACGTCTCGATCCCTGCGTCATCAGATGGGTACGTTTGCAAGACAACAACCATCTGCACGAACAGTTCGACAACGTTTGCAGCAGCATGGACTACCAGCTCGGAGACCATGGCTGCGGTTACCCTTGACGCTGCATCACAGGCAGGAGCGCCTGCGATGGTTTACTCAACGACGAACCTGGGGGCACGAATGGCAAAACGTCGTTTATTCAGATGAACCCAGGTTCTGTTTACAGCATCATGGTGGTCGCATCCGTGTTTGGCGACATCGCGGTGAACGCACATTGGAAGCGTGTATTCGTCATCGCCATACTGCCGTATCACCCGGCATTATGGTATGGTGTGCCATTGGTTACACGTCTCGGTCACCTCTTGTTCGCATTGACGGCACTTTGAACAGTGGACGTTACATTTCAGATGTGTTACGACCCGTGGCCCTACCCTTCATTCGATCCCTGCGAAACCCTACATTTCAGCAGGATAATGCACGACCGCATGTTGCAGGGCCTTTCCGGATACAGAAAATGTTCGACTGCTGCCCTGGCCAGCACATTCTCCAGATCTCTCACCAACTGAAAACGTCTTGTCAATGGTGGCCGAACAACTGGCTCGTCACAATACGCCAGTCACTACTCTTGATGAGCTGTGGTATCGTGTTGAAGCTGCTTGGGCAGTTGTACCTGTACACGCCATCCAAGCTCTGTTTGACTCAATGCCCAGGCGAATCAAGGCCGTTATTAGGTCCAGAGGCGGTTGTTCTGGATACTGGTTTCTCAGGATCTGTGCACCCGAACTGAGTGAAAATGTAATCACATGTCAATTATAGTATAATATAATTGTCCAATGAATACCCGTTTATCATGTGCATTTCTTCTTGGTGTAGCAATTTTAATGGCCAGTAGTGTACGTTCGAGAGTCCGCCACGAAACGAACAAATCCGTCAATTTCACCCACCGCACGGCCACACACGATCGCCCCTTTTTGCCGCTTTGCCACGCCCTTGTATTTACCCACGTTCACATGCAATGTCGCTTCGAAACACGGATTGTCTCAGTGGCTGCTGCCACCTTACGCTCACGTAGAGGCAGCGCTCTCGTGGTCGATCACGTGACCGTGCTGCTCCACTGTCTGTGAAGGCTTAACGACTCGTCTGCGCGCACTGCGCACACTGGCGCGGCTGCTTTAGTGTCTGGTGAGCTTACTCAGTACCACGTATGCTTCTATGACAGTAAAACTACGACATAGAACACACATCACTTATGCTTAAATATCTCATGAAAATGCTTCTGCGAGTCGCAGGTGGTTCCCACAATGGAAGAGAAATTGCTTCGTTACTCCCTTTACAACAGATACACGAAATAATTGACAGCACAATGGTTCAAATAGCTCTGAGCACTATGGGACTTAACATCTGAGGTCATCAGTCCCCTAGAACTTAGAACTACTTAAACCTAACTAACCTAAGGAGATGACAGACATCCGTGCCCGAGGCAGGATTCGAACCTGCGACCGTAGCACCAGCGCGGTTCCGGACTAAGGCGCCTAGAATCGCTTGGCCACCGCGGCCGGCAATTGACAGCACAACACATCAGTAACTATTTAATGGCTACTACACAACATAACTACTGTACAAGGCCTTCAGCTGTCTACCGACGTAGTTTTATGCGACCCGCAATATTATATCTGGCCTTCAGAAACCACGCGCGAGGTTTTCATATTCCCTCGTTCGCTACGTGCGAAGTAATAGTCCTACAGAAAAAAAAAAAACTGAACAGGACCTTTTAGTAGGAAATTTGATATAGCGAAATTTTGTGCTGAGATACGTTTTCTTCGCCAGAGGCGTAGTGTTCGAGTTGTTCAAGAAAATGTCCAAAAGTGATTTCCTCCCACATTCAGCCCTGCCTGTTAGGATTTCTAGTCTGTTGTTCATGACATTCCCTGCTACCACTCTAAAAAAATTTGCGAAAGCACCAGTTATTTCCCACATTCCACCTTTTTTCTCTTTATTAATTGGTGTTAATAGTGCACTTATAAATTCTAAGACTGACGTTTGTGTATGTGAGGGCACCCCGCAGTTTTCTTAAAATACTGACAACGGTATTTGCCTGTTGAGGCATTTGCATCGTCGGCAGCCTTACGTGTTTAACAACTGCCATGCCAGCCAATCTGAAGATGCCTAGGCAACGTGAAGTGCGTTGTTAGCAAATTATAAAATAATAAAGCCTATTTTTCAACCAAAACTGTTTATCTCTTCTAGACATTTATCACTAGTTGCTGCATCATGCCGACATGAAATAGAAAATTTTTATTAGTATTATTATTATTTGTGCTAGTGGTTGTGGTGTCACCGCCAGACACCACACTTGCTAGGTGGTAACCTTTAAATCGGCCGCGGTCCGTTAGTATACGTCGGACCCGCATGTCGCCACTATCAGTGATTGCAGACCGAGCGCCGCCATACGGCAGGTCTAGAGAGACTTCCTAGCACTCGCCCCAGTTGTACAACCGACTTTGCTAGCGATGGTTCACTGACAAAATACGCTCTCATTTGCCGAGACGATAGTTAGCATAGGCTTCAGCTACGTCATTTGCTACGACCTAGCAAGGCGCCAGTACCAGTTACTATTGATACTGTAATAATGTACCGTCAAGACCGACGTTCACCATTTATGGATTAAAGTTAAGTAGTCCACCAGCTACATCCGTTTTTCTAAATTCTAATTTCCTTGTCCTGTTCCAGACCTCACGCCAGCCTGCATGAGCTAAAACGCGTGCCTTTCGGCTTCCTCTAATAACCCGGTGTTGGCTCTCCTGCCAACCCACAACAGTGATCATCCGCGAAGCAAACTATATAACGAGTCAAACAGTCAAGTGATTTACAAACTGTAAGTGCAATACATACATTTTAACTTGATTGGTTTTTAATGGGGGTGCAGGGTGTGGGTGAAGTAAGTGTCGTCGTCAGGGACAGGAGTAGTGGAGAGGAGGAAGATTTTATAACGCATGCTCTTAGTGTGTTCCTTCCTGAGAACGAGCTCTAGGTTATCACTCGCAATGCACTGAGAACCGCTTATCGTTCTACACTAAAAGGTTGCCAGAAATAAGCAGTACCAGTTGTCCCACTGACTCACTAGTTCGCGGTTTAACAAACTACCATAAAAAACTAAATATGATTTAACTTTCGTCATTTCAAAAATAAAAGTATTCGAAGCGAATTCTGTTTCATTCCAAAGTTCAGTTGCATGCCAATGTTGTGTATACTGAGGGTTTGGGGCTCGAAGAAGAAGAAAAGGGGGGGGGGGGCGATACTAGCTAACATTAGACTGACGATCTCAGAAAGGTTGACAGCCACTGCAATTTACCCGCTCGCTTCCCTCCGTGACTGCACGCCGCTAGATGCAAATGGTTCAAGTGGCTCTAAGCACCTCTGAGGTCAGCAGTTCCCAAGACTTAGAACTACTTAAAGCTGACTGACCTAAGGACATTACACACATCCATGCCCGAGGCAGGATTCGAACCTGCGACCGTAGCAGCAGCGCGGTTCCGGACTGAAGCGCCCAGAATCGCCAGATGCCTCGCGGAGTATGCAGTAGATGTAGAGACCGTCGCACAAGTACGGAAATTACACAAAAACTGTCGCAGAGTACACTGCAGATCAGTGACAGTAGGTCTGGAGACATTTTAAAGTTAAAGACATAGGCGCTGTGATTCTTCGAGAACCCTTTCTGTAAATGCAATCCAGTTCACTTATTCCCACTCGGTCATTTTTCCTTCCGTGAAAGGAATGTACGTTCACAAAAATTCTTCAAGTTTGCAAAATCAGCATTATATCACAAACTAGGTGAGATTTTTGTCAGCTCATAAAAGAAACTTTCGCAGAGAAATTTCATCAATGTATTAACACGCATATGTGTCCAAATAAATTTGTCCCAGAGGCGTCAAGATTTTAAACATTACAATTTCTTTATGTCACTGACTTCGTGAGGTTGAAAACGTATCGTGCCCACAGAACCAGATATTGTAAGAGAGACAGAAAATGCGTTGTGTCACAGAGAGTAATAATTGCCGACTTATGATATCTGAAAGGTAAGTCTCATATTGTTAATACAATTGCGGTTTACAGGTTTCTTCGGTTAATGGTTGTAAATTCCATCCCTATATAAATGAATGTAGGCAATCCATTATGTTAGGAAATAAAGACAGAAAATACACTCATCCTCATAAATTAAGGATAATTGCAGAATGTGGTGCCACACAACGTGGCACTGCACAAAACTGGCGCTAACAGCATAGGGACATAGGGAGCACACATACGACACAGATCTGTAAGTCCACGATTTTGGTTATAAGTTGATAAATCCGTCCCGAAACACATGTGCTACAAAACGCCACTGTTTCCTGTGCGTGTACCCCGACATCAATATGGGATATGATCACCATGCACACGTACACAAGCCTCACAACGGGTTGGCATACTCTGGATCACGTGGTCGAGCAGCTGCTGGGGTATAGCCTCCCATTCTTACACTAGTGCCTATCAGAGCTCCTGAAGTGTCCTAGGGGTTTGAAGGCGTGCAGCTATATGTCGACCGAGAGCATCCCAGACGTGCTGCATGGGGTTTAGGTCTGGAGAACAGGCAGGCCACTCCGTTCACCTGATATCTTCTGTTTCGAGGTACTCCTCCACGATTTCAGCTAGGTGGGGCCGTGCATTATCATCCCATCAGGAGGAAGGTGGGACCCACTGCACCCCTGAAAAGGCGGACATACTGGTGCAAAATGACGTCCAGATACACCAGACTTGTTACAGTTCCTCTGTCAAAAACATGCAGGGGTGTATGTGTGACAATCGTAATCCCACCCCACACCATCAAACCACGACCTTCACACAGGTCCCTTTCAAAGACATTAAGGGGCTGTTATCTGGTTCCTGCTTCACGCCAGATGAAAATCCGGCGAGAATCACTGTTCAGACTATACCTGGACTCGACCTCCATACAGGTCCCTTTCAAAGACATTAAGGGGCTGTTATCTGGTTCCTGCTTCACGCCAGATGAAAACCCGGCGAGAATCACTGTTCAGACTATACCTGGACTCGACCTCCATACAGGTCCCTTTCAAAGACATTGAGGGGCTGTTATCTGGTTCCTGCTTCACGCCAGATGAAAACCCGGCTAGAATCACTGTTCAGACTATACCTGGACTCGTCCGTGAACATAACCTGGGACCACTGTTCCAATGACCATGTACTGTGTTCTTGACACTAGGCTTTACGGGCTCTCCTGTGACCAGGGATCAGTGGAATGCACCTTTCAGGTCTCCAGGCGAATAAACCATGTCTATTCAGTTGTCTGTAGACTGTGTGTTGTGACACTACAATAGCCGGCCGGTGTGGCCGAGCGGTTCTAGGCGCTTCAGTTTGGAATTGCGCGACCGCTACAGTCGCAGGTTCGAATCCTGCCTCGGGCATGGATGTGTGTGATGTCCTTAGGTTAGTTAGGTTAAAGTAGTTCTAAGTTCTAGGGGACTGATGACCTCAGAAGTTAAGTCCCATAGTGCTCAGAGCCATTTGAACCATTTTTGACGCTACAATACGATAGCTGGAGGCAGACAGCGCGAGCCATCTAGCAGCAAAATGGTAGTATTAAAATAAAATAAAGTCGAGAGAGGGCAGCAGGGAGTGGAGACAGCCAGTGAGAGGCATCTATCGCCTTCAAAGAGAAACGGTACTGCTAGCCTTACTTGGGGACAGTACTCCCCCTTTGAAAATGTAAATAGTGTGTAATGAAAATAGATAATAAGTAAATGAGTAAAAATAATAATTGAGCTGTACTGATGAAAGAAGAGTAAATAGACTATTGGTAAATGAACCAGTAATTTTACAAGAATAACAAGGGGAGTTTCTCCCCCCCCCCCCCCCTCCCAAGGTCATGCGGATGGAATAGCGTAGCCGGCAGGCAAGAAAAAGAACAGTGGTCAGTAGTCAAGTCGAGGTGACTCACGGAAGCGGACGTTTTGCACGAGAGCTGGCGAGGCCTAAGTACGCAGTACACTAACTTTTGTTAATTATTATGAAAGACAGCGCCGAGACGACGTCGTGTGGAGTGGAGCAGTGGCATATACAGGTCAAAAAGGGCTGCAGAACGGAGAGAAGTATATTTCACTGATAAAGGCGTTATTGTACAATACGGCAATGACGATGGCAACCAGCTATACCCACGGCTTTGGACTCCGCTATGGTATATTCAGAGGCGACGGTAAAGAAGAAAGCTGTTAAGTGCGCTGTGTTAGGCCAAGGTCGTGAATGTAAGAAAAAAAAAACAGTATTTGTTTTTCCAATGTAAAGGAAGTATATGTATATATACCTATTGTGCTACGAGTGAAAGAATATTAAATCAGTATTTACCCCAAATAGTGGTCCCAGTGAATGTTATTTGAGTGTTAACCTGAGTCCTTCACCACCAGGTACATGGCTTGGGTACAAGTCATGGAGTACATAAGATGTCTACAGGAACATCAGCAGTCGCATTGAGGCAGAGAATTTCGCTGGGGATAGTTACTCAGACTTGACAACTGTGGATGTCAATGAGCTGGAGGGATCAGAAGACACTACAAGGTACTGCACTTGCAAGTTCCGGATGCTACGCTGTGGTTGAAAATGAGTCAGCAGAGTAACTGCGTGAAAGTTTCAAGTAATCCAAATTGAAGGATTAAGGATAATTGCCGTGATTAAATCCAGAAAGATCACCACAACTTAGTAGTCTTATCAGTAGTTATTGTAAAGATATTAGTAGATTAGTAGATGTAATATTCTAGTAATAATCTTTGTGCTGTGTAGGGGAAAGACGTGTGATGGAATAGAAACAGCGAGGTTTCTCACTGAAGGATATGTGTGTCTGGATAAGGGAAGATTAAATAAAATAAAATACCTCAAAGGGAATCAACCCAAGACTTACTGCGTGAAGTGTTGCCGATTATTCCCCATTATAAAATTCTTGTATGATATAAACAGAGCGTGAGGATTGTCAACTCCAGGCGCCACGAAGTGGCTCGTAGAGGGCAATCTGTCAGGCCGGTGTGCAGTCGCGCCAAACGAAGTCTGATGGAAGAATCCTGGGGAGGGCACGGCCACAACAGTGTCTGGAGACAACTGTTCCAGTGGCTGCAGTAAGGTCCCAAACAAGGCTATCTGCAGTACTCCGTGGGTGTCTGCGGGCACTGATGGTGAGATATCGGTCTTCTTGTGGTGTTGGACACTGTGGACGTCCCGTACTGAAGCGCCTGGACACGTTTTCTGTCTGCTGGAATCGTTGCCATATTCTTGAGATCACACTTTGTGGCACACGGAGGGCCCGAGCTACGACCTGCTGTATTTGACCGGCCTCCATTTGCCCTAGTATTCTACCCCTCATAACGTCATCAATATGTGTTCTTTGAGACATTTTCAACACACAGTCACCATTAGCACGTCTGAAAACGTCTGCACATTTACTCGCTGCACTGTACTCTGGCATGCACCAACACAACTGTGCGTGTGTGGACTGCTGCCGGCGCCACCTTACGACAACCACAGGTCGAATGCACCACACGTTCACACCCCGAGGTGATTTAAACCAGAAAATTGCTCACCAGAGCGTTGTTTCACCATGTATCAGCATTATCCTTAATTTATGAGATTGAGTGTATTCACAAAAGTTATTTTTACTCGTACACCAATAATTTGATGCCAACCCTGGAAACTAAAGGGTCAGAATGACATGGGAAATTCAGCTGGGTATAAGTAAGAACAAGTAGAGAAGTATACCATTAATACTCATAACGAAAATATGAAATACTCTTTAAAACACGCTTTTTCGACAACAGCCACTTTCTTCCCTAGAAGGCTCCACATCTAAAATGTTAACATTTTTGCATTGCTTTCACACATTTCATCTTCTAATGACGACTGCCATGATTAACAGTTTCACCAAATTTGTTTTGGAAACTACATTTTTAGACCGTTTCCGTAAAGTATACCTCAGTCCTAGTCCGGCAAGGTGAATGTGGTGAGTCTCTAAGAAACCAGCCACAAAATGACCTGTAGAATCGACACCTAAAAGGCTATGCCTGAATATAATCCGTCCTGGTCTCCTCAGTTTGGTACGTTATGTAGCGCCATCAAGTCGGTTACAAAATTCATAGATCTATTACTTTAATTGAGATCGAGAAAACATGTTTTGCGAGAGGACATGTTTTTCTTTCTTTTCCTTTTTTTTCTTTTTTTCGTTGAACTTGAAATTTCAGCCTTTTTCTCTTGTCTTGCGCAGGAAACAGCGTTTGGTTTAGAGTCTACTACAATCGTACTGTTTGTTAAAATGATACCACATGTAGTTCGAAGTTCTTCTAGGCGAAGTCGACATGTCTGCAGCACTGAAACTCGAGTACAAGAAAAATTAATGTATCTGCTATTAAAATACACTTTTTAAATAGCAAAAACTTACAATGAAAACAAATGTGCGGGCATGTTTCCTGTAATGTACAGATGCACTAACATTATAACATACATGTAAAATGTAATAATGTAACACGTGAGCTACAACGCTGTGAGCTGAATGAGAGAAAGAGCTGGGAGCTCAAAGAGGAGGGTGACTGCTAAGCAGCTGCTGAGTGCAGAGTGCGGCTCCAGCGCCGTGCTGCCTGCTGGCTGGTGTCGCAGCATGCTGGTCTCCCAAGTAAAGAGCCAAAGTGAAATATGAAAGAGTCTCCTGAGCTAATGCAGCATCCTCAACAACTGTCCTTTCTCCTCTTACTACTCTTTCTCTGGCTGATAAAAGTTGCTCGCAACTGTTAGGTATGCAAAGACAAACATACACATTAGTAAGGGGGCTAACAGAATTCTAGCACAGGCTGCATATTAGCCACATTTCCGGTGAAAGCATAGACGATGACACCGTGCACTATTGACAGATTTCTCCCCCATTGCTTCTCCACTCCTCTGACGTCACAGACCAGTTGCTCTCTGTATAAAATGGTGGAAAATTCGAAAAATGTTTGGAAATTCGTAACAGCCAATTGGACTATGAGGCTCCTCCACTCCTGTGATGTCATAGTGGAAGTAGCCACTTGTGGTACATATAAAACGCTAGGAAATTCAAAAATTCCAGACGGGCAACTGTCCTGTCAGTAAAAAACTAAAATAAAATTTGAGACGGCAGACCCCGAGCCCTCGACCCTATGGTGCTGCAATCTGGGATGTCAATCTGAGATGGTGGACCCAGAAGTGCCGCCATTGCCTGTGCCATTGCCAAATCGCTCTTGTGATTGAAATGGTGGACTTAGACTCAGGGATACAAACATGGGCTGCACAGTTGCCACAACATTTCTGCTGAGTACAGAATCTGAAACGGCAAATGTAGGTGACTTGTCCGACTGGGTTTTGTCTGGCCCTACAGTGTTAGAATAAGAGATCACAGATCTCACCATAAGAGTGCCACCTTTGTAGTTGTCAGGTCACTTGTCCTGAGAGCTTATCTGTGTCACATATAAAAGGGCACGAAAACAAAAATTGTAGGTTTTCCCAGCTCACTGATGTGACCTACATCTTTGAACAATGTCTCCCCATCTCAGTTTCCAGCCCACTAGCACTGTTTAAACATTCACGGTGTGTAGGATAGGATAGGGTATGCACAACTGCAACTTTTTTTAAATGGATGGGGATCCACTCTGGAGACTTCCCATCACTGCCGCCATCTCGGCTGCCAACGCACTGCCCTAACAACCTCGGGTGCTGCACTTAGCTGTAGACTGTGGGCGCTGAGTTCCGAGCCCACGCGTCGTGAGTTGGTAATAGTGGGAAATCCAAAAAGAAGGTGGTGGAACTAGCACAGCTGTCCTCCGCACACTGCATTATACCGTATGCTGTGAGCAACGAGTCCCTTGCTTAGAACTTGAGAGCCCACTTGTGCTAAGTTTATAATGGCAGGAAATCCAAAAACACAACTGGACTTCTACAAGCTGAGTTGCATACATTTAAAATGGCGGTGGATATACGATGATCTGCACATATGCTCTGCAGCACAGAATTATTTCAATTGCTCTGGTGGAAAATTGACTTAAACAGGTATGCACTCATTATCTGGTGAGAACATATCCTATGGCTCAGGAGCTGGAAGGTTCATAACATCTTTTCAAAGCTCACCTTGAAAAACTAATTTGTGGGACAAGTGACAGCTATTTAGCTAGCACATGTGAGCCTCATCAGTAGCCAGGCCCACAGATCCAACAAAAGAGTGAGGGAGCCAACGTTTTGTGAAACTAGTGGTTGCCAGCAAAGTTGTTTGATCCATTTTGGGAACACAAAGCTGTGAACACTGACAGACACTGGATCGTAATGCATCCTACTGGCTGGAACCTGACACAATAACAGTAGCTGATGTAGCCCAGTTTTGTGAGTCACTGTAGCCTACCAGTCCGGTGAGTTTCACCATTCTCTTCCAGTTCACACTGTGAGACAGAATGGGCAGTGTTGTTGGGACTTACTGGCTGACAATCACTACGCATGTGCACTGCTGTGTTATTTCTTACATGAATATACATGCCTGTTAAGACATTCTGGCATGCTACTGCTCTTCACAGTTACCAAAGCATGTATAGAAGCTAGGACTTCTTAGCAAAAGCATGCTACTGCTGTTTACAGTTACCAAAACATGTACAATAGCTATGACTTCTTTGCTATCTAGCAACACAGAAGCTGTTTCCAGAGTTTAAAACTGATAGAATAACTATTTTTAGTGACCATTTGTTTGCTTAAGTGGAAAAATTAAAAGTTATATATGCTAATTCTAGTAGAATGTGGGGAAGAGCCCATAGTGTTTATGAATTTGTAGAATGAAACAGTGAATTTTCTGTGACATCACAGATGCTGTCCTATGACTGGTCATCAGGTTTCAAGATGGTGGCTAGTGTAAAAGCTAAGCAAATATCCTTCCAGAGAAATGTAAATTTTGCTGTAAGAAAGAAACCATGTGAAAATTGTAAGGATTGTCGCATCCCAGCCCAGTTTTGTAGTGGGATCAGAACATTGATGACAATCTGAGGGTTGATTGAGTGCCCACTTTTATTGTCGGAGATGAGAGGGAGAAAGCTGTCTGAGGTAGACTGTGTAGTTATTGGTTACAGTGGTAATCTTTTAGGATTAATAGCAGGCTGGGTATGCTGAAGAATTCAGTACTTATTCAAGTAATATCTTTATTCTCATTGATACCTTATAAAAGAGGTGACAGTTCCTAACCCCTTTCTGTATTACTTGTCAGACTCAATTTACTCTTATCAGCAGGCCACTCACCTAAACTTACAAGAGACAATTACTATTCCACAAATTTTTCTTGTTAATTATGAAGCTACACATGCTAGCTGTTCCTTGAGATGAAGACAGAGCTATTCCCCAGAATAGATAATGATTACTTATCTTGCAGTTGCTGTGTGTATCTCCAGATCTGATCACCGACTTCTCACTGCAAATATTACTTCTGCATACTCAGATTGTGTGGCGGACTGGTGTACTACTGCTTTCGGACTCCTCCATCAAACTACTCCATCAGAATTCTCCATCAGACTGACTCTTCTCTTGCTTATATACCGACCAACTTGCGACTGACCCTTGATAATACGATTTTGGGATATTTGCATTAGCTGGCTCCATTGACACATTAATACTTTAATGTCAGATTTCTCCTAGAGGTTTCCACTCAATGTTACCACCTACATATACTGGAAAGCTTCTGTTGATGACAGGGATGGTATCCCTTGGCACAGTCTCAAGTAGTTCCATCATGTATTTAGTCCGTGATCTGATGGACTACTGGAGGTTCCTACTTTACATAACATATGGAAAACTTCTGTTGTCATCCAACTGTGGTTCAAATAATGTCTTAATGTGAGTGTTTTGATTGTATGCATCTTACGTCCCTCCCTTTCTCAAATACCCTCCACTACGGTTTCTTTTTTCCCGAGGGCATCCAGCTTTGCTGTATGATTAAATGATGATGGTGTCCTCTTGGGTAAATAATTCTGGAAGTAAAATAGTCACCCATTTGGACCTCCGGGCTGTGACTACTCGAGAGGATGTCGTTATCAGGAGAAAGAAAACTGGCATTCTACAGATCGGAGCATGGAATAGGTAGGTTAGAAAATTTAAAAAGGGAAATGTATCGGTTAAAGTTAGATATGGTGGGAATTAGTGAAGTTCAGTGGCAGGACGAACAAGACTTTTGGTCAGGTGAATACAGGGTTATAAATACAAAATCAAATAGGGGTAATGCAGGAGTAGGTTTAATAATGAATAAAAAGATAGGAGTATGGGTAAGCTACTACAAACAGCATAGTGAACGCATTATTGTGGCCAAGATAGACACGAAGCCAACGTCTACTACAGTAGTACAAGTTTATATGCCAACTAGCTCTGCAGATGATGAAGAAATTGATGAAATGTATGACGAGATAAAAGAAATTATTCAGGTAGTGAAGGGAGACGAAAATTTAATAGTCATGGGTGACTGGAATTCGAGAGTAGTACAAGGGAGAGAAGGAAACATAGTAGGTGAATATGGATTGAGGGTAAGAAATGATAGAGGAAGCCTCCTGGTAGAATTTTGCACAGAGCATAACTTAATCATAGCTAACACTTGGTTCAAGAATCATGAAAGAAGTTTGTATGCATGGAAGAACCCTGGAGATACTAAAAGGTATCAGATAGATTATATAATGGTAAGACAGAGATTTTGGAACCAGGTTTTAAATTGTAAGACATTTCCAGGGACAGATGTGGACTCTGACCACAATCTATTGGTTATGAACTGAAGATTAAAACTGAAGAAACTGCAAAAAGTTGGGAATTTAAGGAGATGGGGCCTGGATAAACTGAAAGAACCAGAGGTTGTACAGAGTTTCAGGGAGAGCATAAGGGAACAATTGACAGGAATGGGGGAAAGAAATACAGTAGAAGAAGAATGGGCAGCTTTCAGGGATGAAATAGTGAAGGCAACAGAGGATCAAATAGGTAAAAAGACGAGGGCTAGTAGAAACCCTTGGGTAACAGAAGAAATATTGAATTTAACTAATGAAAGGAGAAAATATAAAAATGCAGTAAATGAAGCAGGCAGAAAGGAATACAAACGCCTCAAAAATGATATCGACAGGAAGTGCAAAATGGCTAAGCAGGGATGCCTAGAGGACAAATGTAAGGATGTAGAGGCTTATCTCAATAGGGGGAAGATAGATACTGCCTACAGGAAAATTAAAGAGATCTTTGGAGAAAGGAGAACCACATGCATGAATATTAAGAGCTTTGATGGAAACCCAGTTCTAAGCAAAGAAGGGAAAGCAGAAAGGTGGAAGGAGTATGCAGAGGGTCTATACAAGGGCAATGTACTTGAGGACAATATTGTGGAAATGAAAGAGAATGTAGATGAAGATGAAATGGGAGATATGATACAGCGTGAAGAGTTTGACAGAGCACTGAAAGACCAGAATTGAAACAAGGCCCCCGGAGTAGTCAACATTCCATTAGAACTACTGACAGCCTTGGGAGAGCCAGTCCTGACAAAACTCTACCATCTAGTGAGCAAGATGTATGAGACGGGTGAAATACCCTCAGACTTCAAGAAAAATATAATAATTCCAATACCAAAGAAAGCAGGTGTTGACAGACGTGAAAATTACCGAACTATCAGTTTAATAAGTCACAGCTGCAAAATAATAACTTGAATTCTTTACAGAAAAATGGAAAATCTGATAGAAGCTGACCTCGGGGAAGATCAGTTTGGATTCCACAGAAATGTTGGAACACGCGAGCAGTACTGACCCTATGACTTATCTTAGAAGAAAGATTAAGGAAAGGCAAACCTACATTTCTAGCATTTGTAGACTTAGAGAAAGCTTTTGACAATGTTGATTGGAATACTCACTTTCAAATTCTGAAGGTGGCAGGGGTAAAATACAGAGAGCAAAAGGCTATTTACAATTTGTACAGAAAGCAGATGGCAGTTATTAGAGTCGAGAGTTATGAAAGGGAGAAGCAGTGGTTGGGAAGGGAGTGAGACAGGGTTGTAGCCTCTCCCCAATGTTATTCAATCTGTATATTGAGCAAGCAATAAAGGAAACAAAAGAAAAGTTCGGAGTAGGTATTAAACTCCATGGAGAAGAAATAAAACTTTGAGGTTCGCCAATGACGTAATTCTGTCAGAGACAGCAAAGGACTTTGAAGAGCAGCTGAACGCAATGGACAGTGTCTTGAAAGGAGGGTATAAGATAAACATCAACAAAAGCAAAACGAGGATAATGGAATGTAATCGAATTAAGTTGGGTGATGCTGAGGGAATTAGATGAGGAAATGTGACACTTAAAGTGGTAAAGGAGTTTTGCTATTTGGGGAGCAAAATAACTGATGATGGTCTAAGTAGAGAGGATATAAAATGTAGAATGGCAATGGAAAGCAAAGCGTTTCTGAAGAAGAAAAATTTTTTAGTGTTGAGTATAGATTTAAATGTCAGGAAGTCGTTTCTGAAAGTATTTGTATGGAGTGTAGCCATGTATGGAAGTGAAACATGGACGATAAATAGTTTAGACAAGAAGAGAATAGAAGTTTTCGAAGTGTGGTGCTACAGAAGAATGCCGAAGATTAGATGGGTAGATCACATAACTGATGAGGAGGTATTGAATAGAATTGGGGAGAAGAGGAGCTTGTGGCACAACTTGACTAGAAGAAGGGATTGGTTGGTAGGACATGTTCTGAGACATTGAGGGGTCACCAATTTAGTATTGGAGGGCAGTGTGGAGGGTAAAAATCATAGAGGGATACCAAGAGATGAATACACTAAGCAGATTCAGAAGGATGTAGGTTGCAGTAGGTACTTGGAGATGAAGAATCTTGCACAGGATAGTTTAGCATGGAGAGCTGCATCAAACCAGTCTCAGGGCTGAAGACCACAGCAACAACAACAGGGTTTCTTAGTCCTTAAACTGTGACACCTCTAACTTCTTGAAGTGACAATTGTTCTCCGCTAATTCATCCGACGAGTATTGCTTAATAAAATCATTATTAATTTGTTTATTGACGCAAACAAGTGTGAATGAGGTAAATGTAAATGTGCCGACCAAAAATTGTGAGGAAGTATTTAGTAAAACAATACAAAATGATTCCCACATTGTGAACTCCAATAACAGCAAACGGTTTGTGCATTCAGACAGCCATGGTCATGGTCTTGCGAGTAAGTGAACAGAAACAACTAAAACATATTCGTGTGGTATAGTGAAACCGGGAGCCCCACTAAGTGAAATTTAAAAAATGACTGCTTCCGCAGAGGTAAAAAATCTGCATGATACAGATTTTATTGTACTTCTGGGAGGCACACCAAAGCATTTGAAATTGTCAATTATAGCACTCTTTTAGAAAATCTGGAAGAATTTGGTAATCATGAGAGAGGGAAAAGTGGTTTGAATCATACCTACAAACCATAACACAGATTGTAGGACAGATGCCAGATTACTCCAACCACAAAATAAATTTCGTATAGGTGCAAAAAAACTGGAAATAGGACTGCCGCAAGGCAGTATTCTAAGTCCCTTATTGTTCCTTGTCTATATAGATGGCTTTCACACCTCAGATGGAGCAGCAAAGGCCATACTATTCGCAGAAGACACAGGTGTGATTATAGTTGCACCAAAGCAAATGCTGCAAACAACTACTGATCAAGTAATAAAGAATGGCCACGCTTGGTTCAAGGCAAACAGATTGATGTGAAATGCAAATAAAACAATTTATATGCAGTTTGGGAAAATATGTCAAAATGTAAATCTTGATCTGTTGTTGGGTGACAACGCCACAGAGTGGCATGAACAAAATTGCTGGGGACTCATGTAGATGAAAATCTTAATTTTAATGATAATGTAATGAAACTTGTGTAGAAACTTAACTCAGCTTGTTTTGCTCTTAGAATTATTGCAAATGTTTGTACTGCAGAGGGTGTTGGGGTGGCATATTTTGGCTATTTTCAATCTCTTGCAACATACGGAATAATATTTTGGGATTCCACCACTTGCCATCCAAAACAAATCTTTCTGTTGCAGAAGAGGTCTATTCGAACAGTTACACACAGTCATCAACTGACACAAAGCAAACCCTTTTTCATCAAGCTTAAAGTACTGTAATGGTTCCACCACTTAAGATAGGAAGGGGGGAATAATGTAGCAGCACCACCGTTTAACATAGGAAAAAGTTAGATTCAGTGCAATATTTCTGAGAGCACAAGTTACAGCCAGACACAGGCCTGTTCACAGTAAGTTTCAATTACCAGCGATTTTGAAGTAGAATGGAGGCCACAGGGCTGTAGAACATCTGAAAAGAGTAAACACAGTGGTTTGCATGGTGCAAGTTACAGGCAGAAGGGGCATACTGGCCCAGCCTATGTGTTGTGAGTACATGACTTGGAGTGGTGCGTTAGCAAAATAGAGGCACACAGCTGTGTATAAGTAGGTGCCGGTTTTCTAATGAGGGGGATTCAAGTATGACAGCTCTCCTGGACGGGCGGGGGTCTCACACCACTGGGTACATGCAGCAGCAGATGGGGTGCCAGCATTGCAGTCCTCGGTGGGTCACTGGTTCGACCCTCTGAGGCCAATGCTGGGTCTGTCTCCAGCCAGTGGTGGGCCACTTGACGGCTCACTACCACGGGCAGTCTTGTTCTCCCAACACACGCCAGAGGCATCCCAAAGTAAAGGCTGCTGAGTTGGCTGCCAGTGCATCATGATGTCATCAAAACACTGTGGCTGTACATGGCTGGCACGTCACAACACCTTGCATGGGTTGCTGAGTTAGCCCTTCCATGCCAAGGTGTTTTGCAGACAGCGAAGTGGTGTCTGTGGCATCATGGGACGCTGTGACACAGACAGAGAGGAACATGGCACTGTAGCTGGGAATAATAAAACACTTGAAGATCATGGCCGAGTTTTGATATGGCACATCTTGACAGTTTCCATCCACGTCCTACATTCCTACACCACACGCCAACATCTACATTTGGCATGACGGATGAGTTTTAATACAGCACATCCTGACAGTTTCCATCCACGTCCTACATTCCACCACCACACAGATGGGGTGCCAGCATTCCAGTCCTCGGTGGGTCACTGGTTCGACCCTCTGAGGCCAATGCTGGGTCTGTCTCCAGCCAGTGGTGGGCCACTTGACGGCTCACTACCACGGGCAGCCTTGTTCTCCCAACACACGCCAGATGCATCCCAAAGTAAAGGCTGCTGAGTTGGCTGCCAGTGCATCATGATGTCATCAAAACACTGTGGCTGTACATGGCTGGCATGTCACAACACCTTGCATGGGTTGCTGAGTTAGCCCTTCCATGCCAAGGTGTTTTGCAGGCAGCGAAGTGGTGTCCGTGGCATCATGGGACGCTGTGATACAGACAGAGAGGAACATGGCACTGTAGCTGGGAATAATAAAACGCTTGAAGATCATGGCTGAGTTTTGATATGGCACATCTTGACAGTTTCCATCCACGTCCTACATTCCTACACCACATGCCAACATCTACATTTGGCATCACGGATGAGTTTTAATACAGCACATCCTGACAGTTTCCATCCACGTCCTACATTCCTCCACCACATGCTAACACCTATATTTGGCAGTGATGGCTACATTTGGTGTCAGAATAGTGGGCATCATCCACACACTATGACGTTTGAGACCATTGCCTGCATTACAGTCACAAAATGTGGTGAGGGTTGAACAATTTTTGTTTTGAGTGTTGGAAGTTTTCTTTCTTAGCGTTCTCAGAGTAAGTGTTTGTGTGTCTGGGGCAGTAAGATTTTTTTTTTTTTCTTTCGTGGAATTTCATTACTTTTGTATTGGGTTGAATATTATGTTTTATTTATCTTCTCTTAAAACGTAAGATGAGATAGTGAGCTGTAGGAAGTCAGTTTATTTTTGTTGTTAAATGTTGTGTTTCTGTGGAATTTTATGGGTTGAAATGGGACTAACTGGGAGTGAAGCAACACAATGGCAGAGTCAGGGTCACAAGGTGTATTGCAACCAGAAGTGGTACGGATTTTGTTGGAAAAGGTAGCACAATTGACAGTGGACAATACGTAGCTGAGAAGTGAATTAACAACTAGAGTGGGCAGGAAACTGCATCTGATCAGTTGTTGTTGCCTACGGTGCCACAGCAGGAGATTAATCCAGCTGCCATGAGTTTAATTATTCCATTTTATGGCAAGGCATCTGAGGATGTGTGTTTGTCTGTGGAAGACTTGGAAACTTCAGCTGTGATGAATAGCTAGTCTGATGAACGGTTGTTACTTGTAGCCAAGATTAGATTAATGGGTCAAGCGAAGACATATGTAAGATGTTCTCAGGCCTTAAGGAAGGCAGAACAGCTTAAGCATTTGTAGGAGGGGCTTTTAGAGAGGTACAAGAAACAGAATAGCGCTCAGTACTTTAGGGAAGGGGTTGAATACAATGAGAAAGAGACATGGGGTGACGATAGAGAAATTTGCGGACAGAATAAGAGAATTTAACGAGTACAGTTATGAGTTGGGTCAGAGCGATGAAGCGAATGGTGCTCTGTAGCAGGAGGCTGAGCAAAGGGCACTTCATGTATTTTTTAGGGGGTTACCAGCACATATGGGGTGGAAACGGACTCCAAAATATTTGTATTCTGCCATTCAGCTGGCAATCCAATGTTAAGAAATAGACGTGGCAACAGGGGTACGTGATAGACAAACAGTGTTTACAGTGAGTATAAAATGTTATTAGTGTGGTCGTATGGGACATATGTAGAGGCAGTGTACCCAGTCACCAAACAATAGATGAAGGGGTGGAAATCAGCAGTGTAGAGGATGGAGAAGTTTAGTTAGTAGAGGTGGACAATCGTCAAACGGCAGAGGGGGCCCAAGACCCACCTAAGGGAGCTCCCACTTAATTTAAATGCTACAAATACGTACATATGCAGAGGTGGAATGTTCAGTTGTAGGATCCATAGGAACTAATTTTGTTGGACATAGGGACACAAGTGTCAGTGGCTACTAAAAGTTTAATGGGTCGAAGGAAGTTAGAACCATCACATTATAGGTTGCGTGGAGTGCAGAATAAGGAGGTCACGCCTTTGGGGTCAGTGACAGTTGACTTTCACATAGGAAAAGTCCGATTTGATGCATGCATGGAGGTAGTACCATGGGTAAGCGAGAGCTATGGCATGATCCTAGGAGTCGATTTCTTGCATCAAAATCATCCCAAAACTGACCTTGGACAATGGACTGTGGAACTTGGTGGAATGTTATTTCAGCTAGGGAAACTGTTGTTGATGCAGAGCTGTCATGAGGGGTGTTCAATGTAATGAGCAAACTAATTGAGGCGCATACATTAACATGAAAGCTTAATTGGCATGGCTATGTGTCTAGTGGCACCAGGAAGTCGCTTTGGGCAAGTGTAAAGTCAAGTCTACCTGTGGGTACGGTATGTGTTATTGAACCATTGGAGGATAATGAAGTTTTTGATCCATTTGGTTGTTTTGTGAAACATAGTATTGTATACATGCAAGAGGGAAACGACGGGTGCGGAGTCCCAGTGAACATGGATAAATTTAGCGTTGTAGACTCGAATTTAGGAAAAGGAGATTTAGTAGCGAATTTGGATGTACCAGATGATGAAGACTGGTGTTTGAGAGGTAGGCATAGCAATCAGTCACTAACTGCTGGTAGAATTGCATTGCGTAGCAAAGTTAAGCATTTGAAATGAGGAGGAAAAGAGCATATGGAAGAATTGTTGTGGGAATTTAAGGATTTGTTTTTTTCTGCGAGGTCCGTTACCTGCAACTCCACTAGATCGACATAGGATACTAACAGGGAACAAATTACCTGTTTACCATAAACTATATAGAATACTGAGGTAGTTGCAACTGATTGTGGAGGATTTCATTGATCAGCAGCTTGCAGACGGTATTATAGATCATAGTAATAATCACTGGGGAGCGGGCATTGTCGTTTTGCCTAAAAAATCTATAGATGGAAATAAGATATACAGGTTCTGTTGTGACTACCAATACCTCAATAATAAGACAGTAATGGATGCATACCTCATTCCCAACATATCGGAGACTTTGGATCACTTAGGACAGTGTCAATACTTTTCTACGATGGATTTGACAAGTGGTTATCATCAGTTAGAGGTGGCTCCAGAGGATCATCCAGAAACTGCTTTCTCTACTCCTGGAGGCCATTACCAGTACATCAGAATGCCATTTGCTTTGAAGAATGCTCCAGTGACGTTTCAGAGGTTGCTAGACAGTGTGTTGAGGGGTTTGAAACCACGGCAGTGTCTTCTCTATTTGGATGACATTGTAGTGTTTTCAAGAAGTATGGAGCAGCGTAGACAGCTGTTAAGGGAAGTCCTTATGAGGTTAAGAGCAGCTCGTTTGACGTTGATCCTGGAGAAGTGTCATTTTGCATGGAAAGAAGTGAAATATTTAGGTCATATCATCAGTAAGGACAGAGTGTGAACAGAACCGAGGTTGGTACAGGTTGTAAGGAATTTTGCGAACAAAAACAGTTAAGGAAGTGCAATTAGTGGTCGAAATTTGCAATTTCTGTTGAAAGTTTGTGAAGGGTTTTGCAGATTTAGCCCAGCCATTGATGCGATTGTTATGGAAGGGTGTTAAATTTGAGTGGACAGAAGAGTGTCAGAAAGTGTTTGACAAACTGAAATAAGTGTTAACATCAAGTTCAGTTCTTGTGTTTCCAGATTTTGAAAAGGAATTTATTCTAGCATGTGTTGCATCAAATCAAGGATTAAGGTGTGTTCTTAGTCAGGAAATCGATTGGAAAGAACGTCCTGTAGCCTATGCGCATAGGCCGTTGAATGGAGCAGAGAGGAATTACACAACAACAGAGAGGGAGATGCTTAGTGTAATCTATAGAATCACATATTTTAAATGTTATTTATATGGGAGAAGATTTCGGGTAGTGACAGATCATGCTCCATTGACGTGGTTGTTGGAGTTAAAGGATCTGTCCACTAGACTCTCTAGGTGGGCTGTGAGGCTTAGTGAATTTGACTATGAGTTGGTGCACAAGCCTGGCAAGAAGCACGGTAATGCGGATACACTGAGTAGAAAGGTGGCAAAAGTAGAAGTCATAGTTTATGACCTAGGAAGATGGCAAGAATTACAGGACACTGACAATGATTGTAAATTGTATCGGACACAGCCAGAATTTAATATGTACGACAGTCTTCTGTGCAGGGAAACAAAGTTAGGGCCAAGGGTAGCAGTGCCAGCAAAGCTGAGAGATGAGTTTTTAAAAGAAGCACATGATCACGTGTTATCTGGTCATGGTGGGAGTAGAGCGACGAATAGGAGAGTGACGGACAGGTATTGGTGGATGGATAGGAAAGTAGAAGTGGATCAGTATGTCAAGAATTGTATACCATGTGCCCAGAGAGCAGATTTGAGTTGGAAACGGATACAGCTACAATGGTTGCCGGAAGCGACATGTCCATTTTCTGAGTTGGGAATTAATTTCTTAGAATCTTTCAGTCGAACACCATTGGGGAACAGATTCATTCTGACAATAATAGACCTTTTTTCGAGGTATGTGGAGATGGTAGTCCAAATATCAGTGGATTGGATACCAAGGGCATAAGATGGGTAGGTAAGGGGTTGATGGAGCATTAAGTGGAGTGCTCATCCAGTAAAGATTTTTTACATTTTGTCTCATGTCATGCGTTTAAGAGTATTAGGCCACACCAAAGTTTCCTAATAGTATTAGTATATATGTCATAAGTATGGGATGAACAAAACAAGTTTAAGAGTAGTTAGAGGTCGACCTGGGGACAGGTTCTTTCTGAAGGGGGGAATAATGTAGCAGCACAACCGTTTAACATAGGAAAAAGTTAGATTCAGTGCAATATTTCTGAGTGCACAAGTTACAGCCAGGCACAGGCCTGTTGACAGTAAGTCACGCTTACCAGCAATTGCAAAGTAGAATGGAGGCCACAGGGCTGTAGAACTGCTGAAAAGAGTAAACACAGCGGTTTGCATGATGCAAGTTTCAGGCAGAAGGGGCGCACTGACCCAAACTATGTGTTATGAGTACATGACTTGGAGCAGCGTGTTAGCAAAATAGCTGCGTACAAGTAGGTGCTGGTTTTCTAACGAGGGGGATTCAAGTATGGCAGCTCCCCTGGACAGTGGGGCGTCTCACACCACTGGGTACATGCAGCAGCAGATGGGGTGCCAGCAGCATTCCAGTCCACGGCAGGTCGCTGGTTTGACCCTCTGAGGCCAACACAGGGTCTGTAGCCAGCCAGTAACTGGCAACCCGATGGCTTGCTATCAAGGGCAGTCTTGTTCACTTTCAACACACGCTGGAGGCATTCCGAAGTAAAGGCCACTGAGTCAGCTGCCGGTGCATCCTGATGTCATCAAAACACTGCGGCTGTACACGTCCAGCACACTGCAATATGTTGCATGGGTCGCTGAGTTAGCCTTTCCACGCCAAGGTGTTTTGCAGACAGTGAAGTGGTGTCCTTGGCATCGTGGGACCCTGTGACACAGATAGAGAGGAATGTGGCACTGTAGCTGGAAATAATAACACACTTGAAGATCATGGCCGAGTTTTAATATGGTGCATCCTGACAGGGTCCATCCATGTCCTACATCCCTCCACCACACGCCAACATCTACATTTGGCAGTGACGGGCACAGTACTAACAGTACCTTCCTTATATACCTATACAAATATGTTTTATATTTTAGGGCCCATCTTACAGGTTTTCAGACAAATGCCGACTTGCATAACTATAGTATTCAGAATAGCACAGCACACCATACCAGCGAATAAAAGAACACACACGCAAAGTCTTGTGAGCTATATGGGTACAAAACTCTACAACATACTGCCAGCCAACATCATAAAGTTACAAGGTGAAAACAGATTTAAAGTAGAATTTAAATAATTTCTACTTGAACAGTGTTTTTACTTGGTAAGTGACTGTTTAGGCCAATAAATAATTCTGAAATGTTTATACTAAGGCAAAACTGAAAACACTGTCTTTTGTCCCCTAAAGTTTCTGTTAATTTTTTAAATCTGATAGACAGTGTGGTAAAATCCTTACTGAATTATTGTAGTGAATATAAGTGCTTCCTGTTTAGGGAAGACAAAAGTAAAGCTTTAGGGCAAAGAGACTATGCAGATACAATACCGTTAGTATACATATATAAAAATTGTATTACTGTGTCTCGTATGACCAAGTATTATTCCTTGAACATTTTTGTACAATTTTGTATGTATTATTCATTTGTATTACTTAATGTAAAATTTTGTATGTTCCTTTTGCATGGATTGCTAATATGGTGCATCCTGACAGGGTCCATCCATGTCCTACATCCCTCCACCACACGCCAACATCTACATTTGGCAGTGACGGGTACAGTACTAACAGTACCTTCCTTATATACCTATACAAATATGTTTTATATTTTAGGGCCCATCTTACAGGTTTTCAGACAAATGCCGACTTGCATAACTATAGTATTCAGAATAGCACAGCACACCATACCAGCGAATAAAAGAACACACACTTTTGGAGACCATCCATACAATATTTACTGTCTTGGATGGAGTAATAGATAAAGAAGGAAAGAAAACTGATTAGCCATCACGTTCATCTAAGTGTTTATGAAGCTAACAAATCATATTTGGTACCTTTCATTGTTATGCTTGTGCATTATGAAAATTTGCAGTTTTGTGATAAATCACATAAAAGATCTGCGAAAAATGCATCACATTTAGTGCACATTCTTGTGCTTAAGTATCACAAAATGTGATGTCAGAATGTAGTAGATTTCTATCTTGGAGTTAGCTCTTACCATTATTTAGTAGTTGATACAACAGTTAATAATCTGTTAACTTTTTATATTTATTTATTAACAAAAAGTTAACACAATTACATCTCTCTTTACACAGCAAATGCTCAGGGCATGAAACTGACTAACTGTTGTACAACCATACATAATCCTTATATTTACATCACAATCAAATTACATCAAACATTTCTCTAAATTATTCAAATTTATCCTTTCTCAAAGATTTTAAAAAAATGGTTGCTACATTGTTTTATGTATTCACTTTACAAATGTCTATAAGCCCATACATATAAGATTCATTCACAAAATTGTAGTCTATGCCATTATCCTTTGAACTTTTAGTAATGTTACAATATATAGCAATACTGTCTACACCTGAGTTGTCTTCATATACTTTAACAGGCTCGCCAGGCTTTGCATCAAAAATACTCAAAATATCCAGAATTAACTTGATCTCAGTGACAGCTTCTGACAGTGCTACATTTCAACATAAAAATAAGAATTTGTAACACATACATTGTTTCTTAGCTTTCCAAAGTGTGACAGTTCTGAAAAAGTTAATTTCATAGCCTGTTGTAGACTTAAATTCTATACAATCACCAGCCCAGTTCTTATCTACAAAATAATTTAAGAGATTAATATTTTCAGTCCTTCAAAATGTTAACTTAAAACCTTTTGTTTGATACAAATATTTGAGTATTCACAAAGCATACTTAAAGTGAAAATAATTGTAACAACTCTGAAATCTGCTCAAACTGTGCTGGTTTTAATCTCAAATTAACTTGCATGAATATACTATGCAACTTTGATTGTTCATTCTGATATTTCTCAGCAAGTGATCGATTCAGTTTTCCTGACCAAGAGCCACTGCATTCTCTGCATAATTATAGTCAATGTTTACCCCAAGATAATTGCTTACTTCATCTAAAACTTTCATTTCAAATTGCTTAAATAATGTATTCTTTATTTCTTGTATTCAACATTTTTCTTTTACCTCAAATTAGCAAATCATCGACAAATACAATTATATTATTTGCAGTCATCAGTACATATAGGTAATAATCATATTTACTTTTTTTAGAACCTAGACTTTTTAAAAACTCTTCCAGACAATGGCACTGTGCTTGAGGACATTCTCTCAAACAGTGAATGGTCTACCTGACAGGAGGCCCTAGTCACACGACATTTCCATTTCCATACTTTAAGTAACCTACAGACTCAACCTGTTTCATCCTCATATCCTGGACATTTGTTTACATAAATTTCCAAGAAAACTTCATGATTTAGAAATGCAGTCTGTACATCAATTGGTTCTACAGTAAAGACTTTTTGACAACAACACTTTCAATGTTTGCATCCCAGCAGCTGGTGAACATATATCATCCACAATCTCATTCTGTTGAAAGCCCCTTAAAACTAATCTTGCTTTACAAGTGACATCTGATTTTCTCATAAAAACCTACTTTACATCAAGAATGTTTAGATTCACTGGATTACTTACCAGTTCTCAAGTTTTATTTTTATTTAAGCATTCAGTTTCATTGTTCATTGCTTCTTTTTATCAAACAATTGTAAACAACTTCAATGTTCAGAGTATTTATTAATAAAGAGTTAAATACAATCTACATCTCTCTCTGCACTGTAAACGCACTCAGAACATGGAAATGACTAGCAGTTGCAATCCAATATATATTCATTGCTGACAGCCCTCTCAACTCTGTTGATATTATCACAATAAATGTACCACATGCCAACAGTGACATCAAAGCATTGTTTACTAAGTGCTTATTATTAAATTAACCAAAGTTGCATAGTGTCAATCTTATATGAATAATTTATGAGTGAATAAATAATATTAGCAGAATTGCACATGTAGGCAGTGGGTATTACAATACTCAGAAATCACAGATACGTGACCCAAACCTGGCTTGGCAGATCTGAACCAAGATGATGAAGTGTGTTATACACTGAATGGAGTGTGACACAAGTCCAGTTTCATTACAGGCTGCATCTTGTTGCATGTGAAACATTTCATCTCCACACAGTATTTGGTTGACAGCCAAAATCCCTGACAAGCATACCAAGTTATGCCTGATCCGAAGGTACTAATCAAAACATGCAACAACAGATGACACCATGTATTAAGCTCTGATAATTTCACTGCCTTGCTCACATGAATGTGAGATTTTCATGAGGACAGTAATAGCTGTGATGGTTCATAGTAATGTTAAAATCTAACTGCACCTCATTGGACCACACAAAACATCTGCAATTCCTCAGCCTCATGATTGTACCCCATATGATTGTACTTTTGACAATAAGCATAGTTGTGATAATGAGTTAAAAATGCTTTTAGGAAATCAACAAACGCTGCATCTACCTGACTGCCTTGATCCAAAGCTTTAAGTATGAGGATGTCATTCTCTTCAAGATATCCCATTATGTTTGAGATCAGAATATGTTCTACAATTGTATAACAAATTGATGTAAAGGGTATTGGACAGTAGTTTTGTGGATCACTTCTATTACCCTTCTTGTAGACAAATGTGACTTGTGCCTTTCTCCAAGAACTGACCACAGTTATCTGTCAAGCACTACATCTGAGGCCTGGAGCTCTGTTCGATTTTTACCATTTTAGATTTTTCTCAACACCACTGACACTAATAATTATTTTATTCATCTTTTCAGTGGTACGAGGATTAAATTGGGGCAATTCTCGTGGGTTTTCCCTTGTAAAGGAACAAATGAAAACAGAGTTAAGCGTTTCATCTTTTGCCTTGGTACCCTAAATTTCAGTTCCTAACTCATTTGCTTGGGACTGAATACCAACTTTGGTGCCAGTAACAGTCTTCACAAAGGACCAGAATTTCTTTGGATTTTGTGAAATGTCAGTTAACAGTATTCTGCTACAGTAGTCATCGAAGGCATTATGCATTGTTCTCTTGACAGCCAAATGCATTTCATTCAGCATCTCCATATCTATAGTCCTATGCCTTGTTTTACATAACTTCTTTTTACAGTAACTGTATACCATGGAGGATCCCTCCCATTAAGAACTGTATTACTGCATACATATCTATCCAGTGCATGGTCAACTATTCTTTTAAACTTGAGCCAGAGTTCCTCTATCATTGCATTATAAACAATAAGTACATTCTTTGCCCCCCTATACAGTAGAGTGACAGTACTGCACTTATAACCCTTATGTAGCATGCTAGATAGCTAGATAGCTGATCCCATCCACATACATTACTAGTTGTTGTGCAGCTTGACAATGAATACCACTACCCCATGTAGCTAACAGAACTTTTCTACCCTCAAGAATAGCATGCCAGATCCTTACATAGCACTCTCAATAGCCACCCCCATGACACTAAAAATGGAAATATAAAAATAACTGACATCAAATAATGCACAAGTGGTGAATATTGTAACTTTAATTCTTAATCATACAGCAGTGATCCTCATAATAAAACTGACATCTTGGGTGCAATATATTTTATTGCTACAATCAAAAATATTGTTTGGTACAAGTGCTGTTCGTTATTGATATCTATCCACCTCCAGCCAAGTGGTCAGCATAGTTGACTGCCATGCGGAGGAGCCAGATTCAGTTCTCCGTACTGCTAGGGGGTTTTCCTCAGTAGTACTGGCATGGGGTGCATTCAGTCACAAAAGAAAAGCAAGTCACAGAAGCATATTCTGTGCACTGAATGAACAACATTCTGTTACCATACTGCTTAGTCCTGTGCATGCTTATGCCAGTTAAACTTAAGTAAATTAAAAAGAAAGCTGCTGCTTTCAAGAATGCTGTTGATCCCTCAGTTAAACTCTGCAGCTGCTGTTTGTCCTCTGTAGGTAATTTATTAGTTATTTGGCTACACTGGCATATCGCTGGGAAATTAGTTACCTAGACAATTACATTCTGATCCCATCCACATACATTACTAGTTGTTGTGCAGCTTTACAATGAATACCACTACACCATGTAGGTAACAGAACTTTTCTACCCTCAAGAATAGCTTTTCACATTATTTGTTGGAAAAGTGGCTCATGAGGTAAGTTTTTAATTTTCATTTAAGCTGGTTGAGATCCCTAATTTCTTGATTTCTCTTAGACAGGAACTTGAATACTTTAGCTCAAAAGCACATAACTCCTCTCTGAACCATAAACAAGAAGGCAAAGTTTACATGAAAACTATTTTTGTTTTATGAATGCATGGCCTCTATTCTTTCAAGCATGTCTGAAATAACAGACAGCCACACGTTCATATAATTGATTCACCTTGATGGGTAATGAATCCACTGCCTTCAGTGCAGACACACAATTATGTTCAACCTCCTTTCGGAACCTCAAAGTAGCAAATATGGAGGACACGAACAGGGACTGCAGGTAGGTGGGAATGAGGGTTGGCTGAGGGTTGTACTGAGGTAGGCTGTGTAGCTGAGACAAACACTGTGTCTGAATGGTGCAATGTTAACACAACTGCCTAATAAACAGGAGATCCTCTGTTTGAATCCCAGTCTGGCACACAATTTTACTCGTCGCCACTGTTTCCACATGAAGTCCCAATGCAGCTGACATCAAAGTTCGTTCCCTTTCCTTTCCTTTCTTGCCCCTCTCCCTTCAAAATACATAATAAACTACTTTTGTGTTGTATCTTACATGTGTGTAGCTCACAGTTCAGTTGAATCTAATTTTTAATGTTAGGAACAGAAACCATTAAGGAGTAAATGTATTGAGTCAAGTGTGTAAGAATTCCAAGATCTGAAAGATGAGCAGCTGACTACTTCACAAAATATTCTTACTGCTCATTTCTGATATTCAGATTGTTTACTTAAAGTTCACTGCCCAAGAAGATAATTCTTCTGATATATGAGCAAACAGACAACAGAATTCTGAGACAGACTTTATCTGAAGGAGACAATATATTTAGTGCTGCTGACAGATAAGAATAGAAGTACCCAACACTCTCTTAGCTTTCTGAACCACAAGTACCTTCCACATCACAAATTAGGGTGGAAGGCTACTCACCACATGGAGGAGGAACTGAGTAGCAAACAATCATATTTAAAAGTAAATTTGTAAGTAGACTAAGCTTCTGGACAAAGCCGTTCAAACATGCACAATACATGCACATATGGCCTCTAACATCTTTGTGCTAATATCAGGTTGATAGTGACCCACTTATTTTGAGAATTTCATTCTGCCCTTCTCAACCTTCTCCCCTCTGCTCCGTGAAGAAGGAACAAATTATTTTTTCTCAAACCCACAGTAGAATTTTGTACTTTTTAATGTGTACTGTCAGCACTAAATACTCATTCTTTTAAGCCTGGGGGTAAGTGCTGACCAACAATTCTACCTCATAATTTTCTAATTTTCTCAAGCGGTTTTACCTTTCAATACAAAAAACAATAAACCGGTGAGTTTCTGAGGCTTACTTCCTTATTGTAAGAAATATGCCTGTGGTGTGTTTCTTCAACAGGAACAAATTGTCCATGTTTCTTTTGGCAAAAAATGATGCTTAACTACAAAAATAAATAAGCAAGCAGTAATAGAAAAAACAGCTTCTCTTCAGTGTAGCTTTTTGAAGATTAACATATGCTCTGCTAATTTTATTATTTTCAGTTTAGTCTGAACAAGCAAAAATAGTTCACAGAACTGTAATAAAACTTATTCTTTAAAATAATGTACAGAATTAATTAATAGCAAGTGCTTCTCTTTGTTGATGTATCCTTTAACTGATAGAAAATTCCTGAAGGTACCCCTATGTGACAGTATCTGTGGATTGCCATAAATGAATGAATGAATGAAATGAATGGAAGCAGTTTGATGTTACTTTGCATATAAGAGCTGAGCCTACACTTCACTGACAAAATTTCAAGTTTTTCAGGGATATTTTTTGAGTATTTTTAATAAGGCATCCAAAGCCTCATGAGGCTTATTAAAGAGCAATTTCACTTTATTTAATTTCTTGTTCCCATTCACCTACGTATCTTTATTGTAATGAAAATATCTGCACAACACTGCAGATGTTGACAATATGAGCTGTGTCTCTTTCTTAGTAACGAATTTGTTCCATTCAGTCATGATACTTACTGTTGCCACCAGTAATACAAAATTTACTATTGACAACAGTAATGCCCACTTTACTCTTCATCCTCAAACTCACATTCAGTATTACTTTTTTCTGTCTCACATTCATTTCTCTACTGATCTTAGTTATATACTTACAGTGACACAAAACTTTATGGATAGGTTTACTGATGAAGAGTTCTCTGATTTGTACCTCATGTACAGGTCCATTCCGTGTAATGGAAGAGTGGCACAAAAACACTGTGTAGAGCTGCTCCTGCTGCCATAGCAACCGCATCAGAGTACTTTGCCTTTATGGCAAATGGAAGGAGAGTTGGTGGTGCAAAGTTCCTGATCAACAGTCTTGTGCCAGTATTCTGAATTAAATTCCAAACCTATCAGTAGGACCTCATGAAGTGAGGGCACGTAACACTGTTGAACTCAGCAATGCCCTGGATGCTATTCGAAAGAGTCAGTTGTATTCCAGGTTGGAGATTCTCCCTCTCTCTTCTCTAGCTGTCATCTGACAGAAATATGGCACTGTGCTACACATGTACCCATTAAACTTACCCATATGTAACAGATACAATTGAACACTTTGTGAAGGAAGGCAGCCACTCTGTGTGAAGAATAAAGAAACACTCTTGCATTTAGGCATCTCCCTGTCAGCTGTGCCATATGACTTGGCTTTTTAGAGTATTTTTGCATCTGAAGTTTCTTGAATCACTTAATGTTTCATGTTGTAAGTTTCAGTGATTGCATACTACAGGCTTCTTCATTGTTGTGAAAGTATTCACACTGAAATAAAGGTAGCTAGCATAAAAACCTGAATAAATCACAGTTACTCAGAATAAGTCGTGAAGAAACCTCCATAATTTTCTTTAGTTGCCTTCAGACTCACCTTATACAAATAGTTAGTTTGCAAACTGGAAATTATTATGAAAATGGCATTTAAATTTTTTTTGTTTTCTGCTTTTTTACAGCCAGATTTACTGCCAGGGATCCTTACTAGACACTGTGCAGAAGAGCAAAATTTACAGCGATGACAAAACTTTTGTGGACATGAAACAGAAAAAACCATCACAAGAAATTCTGTCTGAATTCCAAACCTTGATGGACTCAACAAATGGCTCACCCTCACAAGAACAAATACGGAACTTTGTTTCTGATAATTTTGAAGAGGGCAAGGAATTGGAAGAATGGACTCCTCCAGATTGGGTAAAAAATCCATCTAGTCTAAACACTATTAGGGATCCAGATCTGAGAAACTGGGCCTACTATTTAAATGACATGTGGAAAGAGTTGGCTCGAAGAATTTCAGATGATGTGAAAGAAAATCCTGACAGATATTCCCTGATATATGTCCCAAATGGTTTCATAATACCTGGAGGACGCTTTCGGGAATATTACTACTGGGACACCTACTGGATTGTTAATGGCATTCTGATATGTGGCATGAAGGAAACAGCAAAAGGCATTATTGCCAACTTTGCTCATATGGTAGAAGATATAGGCCACATACCAAATGGTGGTCGTGTATACTACTTAGAACGTTCACAGCCACCTATGTTTGTACCCATGATTTATTCCTATACTACTTATGTGAAGCCGCATGAAGCACAAATGATAATAAAGCAGTACATAGATACTATGGACAAGGAGTTTTCATTTTGGATGTCAAACAGAACTGTAGCTGTTGAGAAAAATGGAAAGAGCTATACATTATGCCGCTACTACGCACCATCATCTGGTCCCCGGCCTGAGTCTTATACGTAAGTATAAAAATAAACTTCTGAATCAGTTAAACAAGATTTACAATGTGTGTGTGTGTTTTGTGGGTAAAGGTAGGTGTCTGAGAAGTTAGGTGAGTGTTTTATCAGATCATTTCTTCAGCTACCTGATCTTTTACTGGTAGAGGTGAAAAGACTTTGGGCCATTTATGATTTCCCCATTAGCTGCCAATTTATGCAACTGAGTCAATATTGTATTGCAGTATTAGCTATTCAGTAATAGTGTGTATCATTTCATTATGACAAGTTCAGTTTTTATGTTCTAGAACAATGAGGAATGATTCCAACTACATAAAACATTTAAGCATTTCTTATCTGTGGTTCACATTATTGGTATGAAGCACAGAGCATCCATAGATGCATTGAAACCACTCTGTACGAAGGAAGTAGGGAGCACTTCCTCTGCGCAGTTCTCCTCCACAAGGCATTAAGTGTGTAGGACGGGATGGAGTTTGCCTGCCCCCCCCCCCCCCCCTCCCAACTTCCCCCCCCCCCCTCCCTCCCTCCCTTCATCTCCTGCCTGCCCAATAGGGCTCTAATAAAAGGACAATGTAGGCACATGTATGTATTATCCTGCCGTGTCTTTGATTCACTGTGTTCTCCATAATTCATTTTTTCTTGCTTATTCACTGTAAAACTTCATTAATAACTTCTAACTGAAGTACAGATCACTATGATGCTGTTGTTTTGTTTAGATCATCAACCCTGAAATCGGTTTGATGCAGGGTCACTTTCTGGTCACTTTCCAGCTTTCCTCCTCTTCATTTCAGCCCAGCTGCAACTGCTATATGCCACATCATTAATGATCTGAAATGTGTACTCATACCTATGACTGCTCCTGCAGTTATTTCCCTCTACCACTCCTTTAAGTCAGTTTTCAGCAACACCTTATGTCTAAATATCTGCCAAACATGCCATGTCTTTGATTCACTATGTTCTTCAAAATTCGTTTTTTCTCCTTAATTCACTGTACAACTCCTTCATTAATAACTCCTTCATTAATAACTAATCCACCGCATTTTCAACAGTCTCCTTTAATGACACATTTCAAAAATTTTTAAATTACTTCATTTCTGTGTTTTTAGTTGCCCATGTTTTGTACCTGATAACATTTTGTGAATCTCTTTCTGATCTGAACATCTTTCTTTTGATAGAAATCTTTTTGGCCTTGTGAAATCCCTGCCATTAGTGATTTCTTAGCTCTTTCTTCTTATTTATATCTTATTTCTTATTCTTTCTTATTTCTTATTCTTATTCAGTTCTTCTTTATTCTTATTTATCTATTCTACTTACAAAGTAGAATTATTCATTAACCTCTTCAAGTGTTCTACATTCGAGTTTAAAATTTGACCTTCTGTGCCCACCATTGTTTCAGTTCCTTTTTTGTTTATGTGCAAATTATAATCACAAGCTAGCACTCAGTCTACCACCTGACTCAGTTCCCATTCATTTTTGGCAAGTACTGCTATGTAATCAGTAATCCATATAATTCTGATTTGTACTCTCTCAGACAAAGACCTCCCATATAGAGACAGTCTTCCAATTCCCTCATTGCCTCTTCTATTTATAGACTCAATTCAGTGGTGCCACTCATCAGTTTTGCCTATCACCTTTCCTGATTTTGCAGTCAGTGCTGACTATTTCACTCTGCTTCACATATTCATATTAAGAAAATGGATTACCCCTCCATTCCTGTACCTGACAACATATTGCCTGAGAACAAGGAACATTTTATTCCATACCATATTATAAAAGCCTTCTCCAAATCTATCATATCATATGATAAAAGCCTCCTCCAAATCTATGAATCTGCAACCCCCCACACCGTCTAATCGCCTGACTGCACACACCTGCCCTGACCTCTCTCTCCACCTCATCCCTTCGCACTCCGCAGCAGCACCTCACTGTCCACCACCCTACTATTTGACTACATTCCACTATCATTATTTTACTTTTGTTGACATTTGTCTTCCAATTTCTTTTGAAAACATTATCCACCCCATTCATATGTCCTTCCAAGCCCTTTGTCATATCATGACAAAACGACAATGTCATCAGCAAACTACAAAGTTTAATCTGTTCTCCCTAAGCTTTAATTCCCTTTTTTCAAAGTTTTCCTTTCTTTTCTTCACTGATTACTCATTTCAAAGACTGGATATCAGAGATAGGATACAAATCTGTCTCATTCTCTTCTGAACCACTGTTCCCCTTTCAAGTCTTTTGACTCTTGTAACTGTGGTTTAGTTTCTGTACAACCTGTAAATAACCTTTTTCTCTCTGCATTTTATCCCTGCCACCTTCAGAATTTCAAAGAGTGTAGTCAGATCACTCTTGTCAAATACTTTCTGTAAATCCACAAATGTTATGAATATTTTGCATGACTTATTGAAGTTTGGTAATACTCACACCTGTCAACACCTGCCTTCTTTGAAAGTGGAAATCTGAGGATATTTTGTCAGTCTCATATATCTTACACACCAGGTGGAAAAATTTTGTTTTGGCTGGCTGTTCTACAGATCTCACATTTTCTAAGGGAACTTCATCCATTACCAGTGAACTTGTTTTCACTTAAGACTTTCAGTGTTCCATCAAGATCTTCTCTCATATCATCTTCAACTTCTCTTCTCTTTCTAAAATATCAGTTGTCAGTTAGTTACCCTTATATATACCCTCTGTATGTTCCTTCCAACTTTCAGCTTTCCTTTCCTTGCTTGCCATTTGAAATCCTGATATGCATACATCTGTACCCAAAGGTCTGTGCATGCTTCTACAGCCTTACATTTGTCCTCCAGACATTCCTACTCAATCATTGTGCACTTTCTGTCAAACTCATTTTTTAGACAGCTGCATTCGCTGTTGCCTACTTCATTTGCTGCATGTTTGTATTTCCTCCTTTCATGAATTAAAGTCAATATCTCTGGTATCATCCTAGGATTTCTACTAGGTCTTGCTTTTTTGTAGATGTAGTCCTTTGCTGCCCTCCCTATTTCCTCTATCTAAGCTCCCCATTTATCCACTATTGTTGTAGCCCAATGGTATCTAATGTTCCCTCTAAAATTATCAACAATCCCTCGTTCCCTCAATTTATCCAGATCCTATCTCCTTAGTTTCCCACCATTTTCAAATTTGTTGAGTTTGAATCTGGAGTATATAACCAATAAATTATGGTCAGAGTCAACATCTGCCTCTGGAAATGTCTTATAGTTTAAAATCTGCCCTCAGAATATGTCTTACCATTATGTAATCAATCCAAAGCCTTCTGGTGTCCCCAGATCTCTTCCACGTATAACTTCCTTCGTGAAACTTAAACCAAATTTAGTGATGACTAAATTATGCTCTGTGCAAAATTCTACCAGGTTGTTTTCTCATTCATTCCTTTACTTCAGTCCATGTTGTTCTGCTATTTTTTCTTCTCTTCCTTTTCCTACTGCTGAACTCTAGACACCCATTACAAATAAATTTTCACTGACTTGTACAGCTGTGATAGGTGTTGGATTAGTGCCTATCTTGGCTCTGATAAAGCATCAACTATGTTCTTCATAGCAGCTTCCCCACAATCCCATTTTCTTATCCATTACTAGGCCTGCTCATGCATTTTCCCTATTTGATTATGTGTTGATAACCCTCTACCCACCTGACCTGAAGTCCAGTTCTTCCTACCACCATATTTAGCTAATTCCCACAATATTTAATTTTCACCTATCCGCTCCTCTAAACTACTCACACAATTACAGGATCTAACATTTCACACTATGGCCCATAACATGCCAGTTTTGGTTTTACAGATGACAATGTGCTCCTGAGTTGTTCTCGGCATCCAAACAGTAGACTATTTTACCTAGGGAGATGCCATACAGTAGAGTTGTATGTGCTTGGTAAAAAAGATAACCACTATAGTTTCTACTTGCTTTCAGCTACTGAAAAGGCTGCTGCTCTCTTCAGGAACTGTGGGTTAGTCTGATCTCTCCACATATACCTCTCCATTGTGGTTGCATCTGCACCTACAATACAGCTATCTACATCACCACAGTGTGCAAGCCACCTCCCCTTGGCAATTTCCATAGTTCATGGTGGTAAAAATACTTACAAGCTAAAATACAAGGTGCCCCACTTGAAAGAGGCTCCACTATCATTTGTAGTAATGCTGCAGAAATTCCGCCATGTAACTGTGATGTTTGACTAGGCAACTGTTGAATTCTGCCTAGTAGTCAATTATGGCAAATTTAGGAAACCTGCTTTCTCTGATTGCTAGACAACATTCAAACAAATCAGAATAATGAGTTTTTATTACAGTAAGACAAATGACAATACTTAACTTTGAGAAGTATGTAGATATGTTGCAAGCAAAGAGCGACATGTAAAATGAGAAATCTCTTCAGTAAATACAATTCCTAATACAAGTGAAGTAATATAGTTGACACTTCTATTGAGGTCGCTAGTCTTGAAGCTTCTGGGCTGTGGCCAATAGGGCACGACACTTATGTTTTCTTCGCATAGGGGACACCGCTGTCGCATTGTTGTCCTGGGGAGAGGTCGGTCAATGTGCAACGGGCTGATGTCTTCTTCACACCCCCCTCTGCTCTCTTGTTCCTGACTGGTGTACTGCTGCTTGACTTTACGCCATAACAGCAACTGCAACTGCAAAATCGTCTGACACAACAGTGTGTTTCCTTACATTGCTTTGCCAGGAGCTCAGTGTTCAATGTTTAGTGACAATGTATCAATATCCTGTCAAAGAGAACGTTTCTTGTGAAACAATATTGGATGCTACATCTACATCTACATCCATACTCTGCAAGCCACCTGATGGTGTGTGGCAGAGGGTACCTTGAGTACCTTTATCGGTTCTCCCTTCTATTCCAGTCTCATATTGTTCATGGAAAGAAGGATTGTCGGTATGCTTCTGTGTGGGCTCTAATCTCTCTGATTTTATCCTCATGGTCTCTTCACGAGATATACATAGGAGGGAGCAATATACTGCTTGACTCTTCAGTGAAGGTATGATCTCGAAACTTTAACAAAAGCCTGTACTGAGCTACTGAGCATCTCTCCCGCAGAGTCTTCCACTGGAGCTTATCTATCATCTCCGTAACACTTTCACGATTACTAAATGACCCTGTAACGAAGTGCACTGCTCTCTGTTGAATCTTCTCTATCTCTTCTGTCAACCCTATCTGGTACGGATCCCACACTGCTGAGCAGTATTCAAGCAGTGGGTGAACAAGCGTACTGCAACCTCTCTCTACTCTCACAATACATATTTGTTGTGTAATGAAAATCCACATGCACTGGTGGAGCAACCCATGCATTCACAAAAGACTGGTGTGTTCTGTCCAATATCACAGTGTGTTTTTTTGTCTGCTACGAAAAGTGTAGTTTACATCAAAATGTTTTCAGCAATTTATGAACCAGTTGGACAATGAAGAACTTAGCCTCAGTTGGTACCATGAGGATAGTACCATGTGCCACACATCTCGAGTGACCGTGTCTGAGGTTGAATCATTTTTCCCCAACAGAGTGATTTCAAAAGATCACCTGATTTAACATTACCTGATATTTTCCTATGGGGTGGCCTAAAAGGCAAGGTCTACAGGAACAAACCATACAACTTGAAAGATTTATGAGGGGACATCATCTATTGAATCCAGGCAGTGACACCAGAGGTCCTGACAGCAGCATTGAAGAATCTGCAGCATCGTGTTCAACTATGTTTACAAGTCAACGGTGGACACTTCCAACATCTTTTGTGATTCAACTCTATTTCCCCATGAGCAAGGGATGACACCTTTAAGTGTAAATTAAGCAAATGTTTGACTGTGGGGCCTCTGTCAAGTGGGACACCCTGTATTTTTCTCTTTTATTCCTTATTTATTCAGATCTTAGCACCTGAAATCCATTCGTTTTGAGCTGCAATTCATCAGTCCTCATTGCCTGGTGACCAGAGTGTCTTGACTCCTGCTTTTAAGCTGTACACATTTTGCTTTTAGTTATCAGTTTTAGCTGTTAAACTTTGAGATGTTGATTCTGCCACATACTTACATTTTAAGTATCTGATATGTCTCTTGCCCCCCCCCCCCCCCCCCCCCACATGAACCATGGACCTTGCCGTTGGTGGGTAGGCTTGCGTGCCTCAGCGATACAGATAGCTGTACCGTAGGTGCAACCACAACGCAGGGGTATCTGTTGAGATGCCAGACAAACGTGTGGTTCCTGAATAGGGGCAGCAGCCTTTTCAGTAGTTGCAAGGGCAACAGTCTGGATGATTGACTGATCTGGCCTTGTAACAATAACCAAAACGGCCTGGCTGTGCTGGTACTGCAAACGGCTGAAAGCAAGGGGAAACTATGGCCCTAATTTTTCCTGTATGATTAAATGATGATGGCATCCTCTTGGGTAAAATATTCCAGAGGTAAAATAGTCCCCCATTTGGATCTCTGGGAGAGGACTACTCAAGAGGATGTCATTATCAGGAGAAAAAAAAAAAACTGGTGTTCTACAGATTGGAGCATGGAATGTCAGATCCCTTAATCGGGCAGGTAGGTTAGAAAATTTAAAAAGGGAAATGGATAGGCTAAAGTTAGATATAGTGGGAATTAGTGAAGTTCAGTGGCAGGACGAACAAGACTTCTGGTCAGGTGACTACAGGGTTATAAACACAAAATCAAATAGGGGTAATGCAGGAGTAGGTTTAATAATGAATAGGAAAATAGGAATGCAGGTAAGCTACTACAAACAGCATAGTGAACGCAGTATTGTGGCCAAGATAGATATGAAGCCCACACCTACTACAGTAGTACAAGTTAATGTGACAACTAGCTATGCAGATGACGAAGAAATTGAAGAAATGTATGATGAAATAAAAGAAATTATTCAGATAGTGAAGAGTGATGAAAATTTAATAGTCATGGGTGACTGGAATTTGGTAGTAGGAAAAGGGAGAGAAGGAAACGTAGTAGATGAATATGGATTGGGGCTAAGAAATGAAAGAGGAAGCCGCCTGGTAGAATTTTGCACAGAGCACAACTTAATCATAGCTAACACTTGGTTCAAGAATCATAAAGGAAGGCTGTATACATGGAAGAAGCCTGGAGATTATATAATGGTAAGACACAGATTTAGGAACCAGGTTTTAAATTGTAAGACATTTCCAGGGGCAGATGTGGACACTGACCACAATCTATTGGTTATGACCTGTAGATTAAAACTGAAGAAACTGCAAAAAGGTGGGAATTTAAGGAGATGGGACCTGGATAAACTGAAAGAACCAGAGGTTTTACAGAGTTTCAGAGAGAACATAAGGGAACAATTGACAGGAATTGGGGAAAGAAATACATTGGAAGAAGAATGGGTAGGTTTGAGGGATGAAGTAGTGAAGGCAGCAGAGGATCAAGTAGGTAAAAAGATGAGGGCTAGTAGAAATCCTTGGGTAACAGAAGAAATATTGAATTTAATTGATGAAAGGAGAAAATATAAAAATGCAGTAAATGAAGCAGGCAGAAAGGAATACAAACGTCTCAAAAATGAGATCGACAGGAAGTGCAAAATGGCTAAGCAGGGATGGCTAGAGGACAAATGTAAGGATGTAGAGGCTTATCTCACTAGGGGTAAGATAGATACTGCCTACAGGAAAATTAAAGAGACCTTTGGAGATAAGAGAACCACTTGTATGAACATCAAGAGCTCAGATGGAAACCCAGTTCTAAGCAAAGAAGGGAAAGCAGAAAGGTGGAAGGAGTATATAGAGGGTCTATACAAGGGCGATGTACTTGAGGACAATATTATGGAAATGGAAGAGGATGTAGATGAAGATGAAATGGGAGATACGATACTGCGTGACGAGTTTGACAGAGCACTGAAAGACCTGAGTCGAAACAAGGCCCCCAGAGTAGACAACATTCCATTGGAATTACTGACAGCCTTGGGAGAGCCAGTCATGACAAAACTCTACCATCTGGTGAGCAAGATGTATGAAACAGGCGAAATACCCTCAGACTTCAAGAAGAATATAATAATTCAAATACCAAAGAAAAGAGGTGTTGACAGATGTGAAAATTACCGAACTATCAGTTTAATAAGTCACAGCTGCAAAATACTAACTTGAATTCTTTGCAGACAAATGGAAAATCTGATAGAAGCCGACCTCGGGGAAGATCAGTTTGGATTCCACAGAAATGTTGGAACACGCGAGGCAATACTGACCCTACGACTTATCTTAGAAGAAAGATTAAGGAAAGGCAAACCTATGTTTCTAGCATTTGTAGACTTAGAGAAACCTTTTGACAATGTTGACTGGAATACTCTGTTTCAAATTCTGAAGGTGGCAGGGGTAAAATACAGGGAACGAAAGGCTATTTACAATTTGTACAGAAAGGAGATGGCAGTTATTAGAGTCGAGGGGCATGAAAGGGAAGCAGTCGTTGGGAAGGGAGTGAGACAGGCTTGCAGTCTCTCCCTGATGTTATTCAATCTGTATATTGAGCAAGCAGTGAAGGAAACAAAAGAAAAATTTGGAGTAGGTGTTAAAATCCATGGAGAAGAAATAAAATCTTTGAGGTTCGCCGATGACATTGTAATTCTGTCAGAGGCAGCAAAGGACTTGGAAGAGCAGTTGAATGGAATGGATAGGGTCTTGAAAGGAGGATATAAGATGAACGTCAACAAAATCAAAATGAGGATAATGGAATGTAGTCGAATTAAGTCGGGTGATGCTGAGGGAATTAGATTAGGAAATGAGACACTTAAAGTAGTAAAGGTGTTTTGCTATTTTGGGAGCAAAATAACTGATGATGGTCAAAGTAGAGAAGATACAAAATGTAGACTGACAATGGCAAGGAATGTGTTTCTGAAGAAGAGAAATTTGCTAACATCGAGTATAGATTTAAGTGTCAGGAAGTTGCTTCTGAAAGTATTTGTATGGAGTGTAGCCATGTATGGAAGTGAAACATGGACGATAAATAGTTTAGACAAGAAGAGAATAGAAGCTTTTGAAATGTGGTGCTACAGAAGAATGCTGAAGATTAGATGGGTAGATCACGTAACTAATGAGGAAGTATTGAATAGGACTGGGGAGAAGAGAAGTTTGTGGCAAAACTTGACCAGAAAAGGGATCGGTTGGTAGGACATGTTCTGAGGCATCAAGGGATCACCAATTTAGTATTGGAGGGCAGCGTGGAGGGTAAAAATCGTATAGGGAGACCAAGAGATGAATACACTAAACAGATTCAGAAGGATGTAGGTTGCAGTAGGTACTGGGGGATGAAGAAACTTGCACAGGATAGAGTAGCATGGAGAGCTGCATCAAATCAGTCTCAGGACTGAAGACCACAACAACAACAACAACATGTCTCTTACCTGTACACATAATGACATGAAATCCAGCACTCTCATTTGCATGTGACACTGTTGGAACATTAGTCTAAAATTGTGAATTTTTTCATAATGTTGTCTTAAGATACATTTCCATAATTTTTTGTACTGGGTGAAGAATCTGTCTAGATATATTAATTCTTCAGTAAGCAAATGTATAACCTATGCTTTGCAGTAAAATAGCTATTTTTTTATTTTCCAGTATTTATTCTGATAGCTGATCTGTTTTGCAAGTATAATTTGGAGATGGTATCATGATTTATGTGCGGTATGTGCCTCAGCTTAGTATTTTTGAGAAACAATTCTTTCTACATCTACATCTAAATGACTATGCTGCAATTCACTCTTAAGTGTTTATTAACATGTTCAGATAAAAAAAAATTATTTACCAAGTGGCAGCAGGAGAACAGATGTATAAAGATATTGAAATGTGCATGATTTTGGAGCCAATGACTCCTCCTTGTGGCAAAATAGTTGAAGGGAAATGAATAGGAATAAAGGAAAAAGACAGCTGAGCCACAGTATATGGGAAGAGTTTGGAAAAGTTGCCCAGAACCTACGGTCAGGTGAGACTTAATGGACAGGGTGAAAAGGAAAGATTGACTGTAGGAGTCAGCACTGGACAAGATTTGAAAATCTGAGAGCATAATGG
This sequence comes from Schistocerca piceifrons, assembly GCF_021461385.2. Taxonomy (NCBI): domain Eukaryota; kingdom Metazoa; phylum Arthropoda; class Insecta; order Orthoptera; family Acrididae; genus Schistocerca; species Schistocerca piceifrons. Next base: position 26,761,157 of record NC_060142.1, read on the forward strand.
TGGCAGGTAGCATGATACACAAGGCAGAGATTACTGACAAAACATTGTGCATGAGTTAATAAAAGTGAAAAGCTAAGTGCATTGTATGTGGTAGAATCAGGGATGGCGAAAAATAGTCATATCAGAAAGTAAAATAGATAGAAAACTAAAATAGAGTGAAGAAAGCAATAGTTACACAGAAGAAACATGTAGAACAAAGAAACAATATTGTGAAAAAGAAAGTTGCTACTCACTGTATAACAGAGATGCTGGTTCAAAGATAGGCAAAAAAAAAAAAAGAAAAAAAAAACGACTCTCATAAATATAGCTTTTGGTCAGTAAGGCCTTTCTTCACAATTAGACAACAAACATGCACATACACACTCATGCAAACACAACTCACACACACATGACTGCAGCCTCAGGCAGCTGAGGCCACACAGTGAGCAGCAACACTAGGGCATGAAGAGAATGGCGACTGGATGGGGGTAAGCAAAAGGGTGGGGTGAGGAATGGTAGGGTAGGGTTGGCAGTCACAGGCGTGCTGTTGCGGAGCATGCAGGGATGAAGTGGAAAGAGCATACAGCAGCTATGTGCAGTCGAGATGTTAGATGGTGGGCAGTGGAGAGGTGGGGAGGGGTGAGGGGGATAATGGAAAAGGAGAGAAGTAAAAAAGAATGTGTGTGATGTGGGAATGAGGGCTGTGTAGTGCTGGAATGGGAACAGAGAAGGGGCTAGATGGGAGAGGACAATGACTAACAAAGGTTGAGGCCCGGAGGGTTATGGGAACATAGGATACATAACAGGGAAAGAAGTCTTAGCCCCACAGAAATATCAGTCTTTTCCATAGGCCTCACCTATTGCCACACTCCCAAATTCAATCATGTAGAACTTGTTAAACACCTTCTCTCCTTATCCCAGTCTCTACAGTGAAGACACTTTTCTGCCATGAACCCTAACAATCAGACTGAACCAAAGACCAATGCTGAACCATGCCTAGCTCACTTCACTCCTCCATCCACCCATAATCCACCACCATTGCCCCCAAATCCCCCCTGTTAACTTTCCAGAATTTCTTAACCTTGAACCTTGCGTCACCATCATTCCCCAAATCCCTCAACATGGAAACTAACATTACATCCACAGAAAGAACCAGAGTCCACCATCTAAAACAGATCCTGATCTTACTATACAACTTGTGTGTAAAGGCTCCACCACTGTTGTTTTGAACTGTGATGATTATCTGGCAGAAGGACTCTGCCACCTGCACGCCTTGGCACAGTGACCTCATTCCAGAAATCCAGAGGATGTCCAGTCACTTCTCAAGTTCTTAGGCCTATCCCGAACCTCTCCCCAGAGTCCATCCCTCTGCTTACCCCTATCATTCCCTGTTCTCCTACCTTCTACATGTTTCCTGAAGTCCATAAAGCCAACCACCCACGATGCCCCATTGTGGCTGGTTACTGTACCCCACTAAGAGAATCTCTGCTCTCATAGACCAACATGTTCAACCTATTACCCAGAATCTACCCTCCTATATAAAAGATACCAACCATTTCCTCCGCAGACTCTGCACAGTTCCTGTCTCTTTATTGCATGGTGTCCTGCTCATCACTATAGATGCCACCTCCCTTTACACTAACAACCCTAATGACCATGTCCTTACTGCTACCAAACACTACCTTTCCTAACACCTGACAGGTTCCAAAACAACAACCTCCTTCATAGTCCCATGAGCAACTAAATCCTCACCCACAATTACTTCTCCTTTGCAGGCATTACCTACAAACAAATCCAGAATTTGGCTATGGCACCATTTAATGCCAGCCTCTTCATGGACCGTCTAGAGGAATCCTTCCTAAACACCTGGCTGAGATTCATCTATGACATTTTTGCAATTTGGATAGAGGGTGAGGGCACCCTATCCACATTCCTCCAGGACCTCGATTACTTCTCCCCCATTAGCTTCACCTAGTCCTGCTGAAGCCAACAAGCCATCTTACTGGATGTTGATCTCCACCTCAAAGATGGCTACATCAGCACCTCCATCATATCAGACCTACTAACCACTAGTAATACCTCCACTTTGACAGCTGCCACCGTTTCCATACCAAGAAGTCCCTTCCATACAGCCTAGCCACCCACGGTCATGAAATCTGTAATGACAAGCAGTCCCTCTTGAAATATACTGATGGTCTCACTAAAGCCTTCAGGAACCATAATTATCTCCCAAGCTTATTCTAAAACAAATCTCCCATGCCTTATCTTTCCAGTCTCCCATCACCTCACAAAGTCCCTCCATTTGGTCAAAGAGGAGCATTACCCTCATATGTCAATGTCACCCAGGACTGGAGCAACTGAATTACATTCTCAGCCAGGGTTTCAACTGCCTCTTGTCATGCCCTGAAATGAAAATTGTCCTGCCCACCATCCTTCCCACCCCTCCCACAGTGGTATTCCACTGTCCACCGAACCTGCACAATTTACTCGTCCATCCCTACACAACTCCTGCTCCCAACCACTTACCTCATGGCTCACATCCCTGAAGTAGACCCTGATGCTAGACCTGTCCTATCCATCCTCCCACCACCACCTACTCCAGTCTGGTTAAAAACATCACCTATCCCATCAAACACAGGGCTACCTGTGAAACCAGTCATGTGATCAACAAGCTAAGCTGCAACCAGTGTGCTGCATTCTGTGTGTGCATAGAAACCAACAAGCAGACAGTCCGCAAGAATGGCCACTGATAAATTGTAGCCAAGAAAAAAAATGGACTGCCTTGTTGCTGAGCACACGGTGAAACATGGCATCCTTCATTTCAGTGACTGCTTCACTGCCTGTACCATATGGGTCCTTCCCACCATGACCAGCTTTTCTGAACTGCACAGACGGGAACTTTCCCTGAAATAGATCCTATGTTCCCATAATTCTTCTGGCCTCAACCTTCATTAGTCATTGTTCTCTCCCATCCAACCCCATCCCTGTTCCCATTGCAGCACTGTACAGCCCTCATTCCCCATCACACCCATTCTTTTTACTTCTCTCCTTTTCTGCTGCTCCTACCCCCCCCCCCCCCCCCCCCCAGCCCCCCCTATCCCTCATCTGTCCACTGATCTCAGTCTAACCTCCCAACTGCAGATAGCTGCCCTACCCTCTTTCCACCTCATCCCTGCATGCCTCCCAACAGCATGTCACTGTCTACAACCCCTACCCTACTATCTGTCCCTCTCCTCACCCCAGACTGCTGCTTAACCCACCCTATTGCCACTCCCATCTTGCAGTGGTGCTGCTGCTCGCACTGTTTCCACAGTTGCATGAGACTGCAGAGTTGCCCGAGACTGTAGTGATGTGCATGTTGTGTTTGCATGAGTGTGTATGTGTGTGTTTGTCACCTAATTGTGATGAAGGCCTTACTGGCCAAAAGCTATATTTGTGACAGTCGTTTTGTTATGCCTATCTGAGACTCAGCATCTCTGCTATATGGTGAGTAGCAACTTTCCTTTTCACAATACTGTTACATTCCATCCTGGATTTTCCATTATTAGACCAAAGAAATTAACATAAATTTAGGGCAGGTGGGTGACGACTACCAAGGATGAGTTGTAATGCCAGTTCTCAACTGTGGAGTTCTGAGAAACTGGTGTCTGGGGGACAAATCCAGATGGTACATGTGATGAAACGTGCACCAAGGTCATGATTGTCATGTTGTAGAGCAACAGGATATTGTGTGTTGCCAGTATACACCCTCTGCCTATGCCCATTCATCCTAACTGATAACTTGGCGGTAGCCATGCTAGTGTAAAAGATCAAACAGTGTTTACATGACAGCTTGTACATGACTTCTTGTTTCACAGGGTTCTCTCCCTTTGATTGTATATATTTTGCCAGTTGCAGGTCTGGTTCAGGGAGTGATAGAAGGGTGTGAGATGCAAGTCTACAATGGGGATGATCACAGCAATACAAGCAGTAGGGTAGGTAAATGGGTGCGGAAGGAGCACAGGATCTGACAAGGATATTGCAGAGATTGGAGGGCAACAAAAAGCTATTCTAGGTGTGGTGGGCAAAATGTGAGACAGAACAGACCTTATTTCAGGGAATGATTTTTTTGTAAAGATAGCCATGCAAAAAAGCTGATTAATACTTTCAAGTCCCGTATAATACTGAGTGACAAGAGTTGTACTACTAAGTTGTGTTTTGGAGGGATCAGCAGTATCAGGACTGGATGTTATGGCCCAGGAAATCTGCTCTTGAACTAGGCTGTTGAGGTAACTATGTCCAGTGAACTTCTTTGATGTCCTCCATCAGTATCAGTCCTATCTTGGATATTGTGTCACTTACACAACTTTCCAGTCTTTAAGTACAGATCTCTCAATGACTGACTAGTTATATATGATTGCAACATATGGAGTTATTGTATCAGCATACTCTGAGAGAAACATGACTGGTATGCAATTGGGACTGGAGGCCTCACCTTTATTAAGTGATTTAAGTTGCTTTGCCACACTTAGGATTTCTACTTTTAAGTTTCTCATCAAACAATGGAAAATCCAGGATGGAATGTAACAATATTAGAGAAGGAAAGTTGCCAATCACCATATAGCAGAGATGCTGAGTCGCAGTGAGGCACATCACGATAGGCCTATTGCCACTCAGCATTTCCTCTGTTCGGTGAGTGGCAACTTTCCTTCTCTAATATTATTTAAGTTACTCATGTTAGCAGTTATTCTTGATTCATATTTTGGAACACTTACTTTGCCTTCTATGGTGAAGGAATTTCAGGAAACCGTATTAAGTAACTCCACTTTAGTGGCACAGGCATCAGTAAAATCACCATTGCTATCACATGGTGAAGGTATCGATTGTGTCTTTCCACTGGTGTACTTTACACATGACCGGAGACTCTTTGGATTTTATGTCAGATTTCGAGACAGAGTTGCTTTGTGGAAAGTATTGAAAGCATCTCTCATTGCAGTTCTTGCTAAATTTTGAGCTTGTGTAGCATTTTGCCAGTCATGGTTTTGCATTGTTTTAAATTTGACAAGTCTTTTTGTTGCTTCTGCAACAATGTTCTGATGTATGTGATATTGCACTCACTATGTTATTCCAAATTATGATGCAGTGTTCCTTCAGACCTGCATGGATGTCTGAAGGAACAAGAACTGTGGTGACTAAAGCCATTATGAAATACACAAAATGTATTCATAGTTCTGAATGTAGACTACCATCAGCTGTAGAATGGAATGACAACAATGAAAATTAGTGCAGAAACAAGACTCAAACCTACTGGGTGAGGTGGCACAGTGGCTAGCACACTGGACTCACATTCAGGAGGATGACGGTTCAATCCCGTGTCCGGCTATCCCGATTTAGGTTTCCCGTGATTTCCCTAAATCACTCCAGGCAAATGCCAGGACGGTTCCTATGAAAGGGCACAGCCAACTTACTGCCCCATCCTTCCCTAGTGCGAATTGATGGATGACCTCGCTGTCTGGCCTCCTTTCCCCGAACAACCCAACCCAGGAATCAAACCCATGTTTCTCATTTATCGTAGCAGCTGCCTCACCAGTAGGCTATCCGAGCAAGACTCACAGCCAGACTCAAACTTCCATATGTTGTCAACTATGTTTCTACAATCTAAACTCATACATCCGTTATGCATATAACTGTACAGGGGAGACACACCACTTGAAGGTCACTTTCTTGGTATCGGCAGATAAATTGGATATTGTAGTGCACGTTACTCCAAATTAGGATGCAATGTTCCTTTAGAGATGCATGCATAATAATAACACAATCACTGTAATATTGTATTTATCTGCTGACACTGGGCAAGCAACTTTCAAGTAAAATGTCCCCCACCCCCTCCCCCTGTACGGGAATATACATAATGGATGTACAAGTACAGGTTGTAGACACACTGTTGATGACATATGGAAGTTTAGATCTAGTAATGAGTCATGCTGGAATAACCTAATGGTTGGGCAACCACTTGTGACAGGCAGGAAATCTGGGTTTGATTCCTGGCCCAGCACAAATTTGGATCATCGTATTTCCATTATACAACTGATGGTTGTCCATATTCACAACTGAGAATACATTTCATGTCTTCTGACCTGTTGTGTTCCATGGGGATCAGTACTATCTCTGTTATTTTATTTGGTGTTTGCCTCTCAATCGCTATTGGTACTATTTCTTTGAAGATAAACTGCATCTGGTCTACACTTACATATTCAGATGGAAAGGAGTGGAGTCTGTCTTTCAGAAAGGCCTTAAGCAACTATTTTATCTGCTTTTTTAAATAGATGTATTTTACATTTATTTTTGGTAGGTTCAGATGTTAAGGTATTCAGTCTTGCTACAAAATCTTGTGGTCACTAATCCCTCTGTCCATAATGCTGCTCCCTATTTGTTCACAAATATTTGTTGCTACGAGGTGAATTATATTTTCACAAACATTTGAACTTCAAGTGCACTCCTGATCTAACTGTTCAAAATTATTTTCTGAGAACCCATTCAGAATGATTTCAGATGACATTTTATGCCTACCTCCAACTTTACATTTTATGCCTACCTCCAACTTTAAATGTGTATTTTTGCCAACATATTGAGGGTAGATTGAAGTCACCGCCAAACTATACCTGTATGAGTGGGGTACCTATTTGAAATGAGACTCAAGCTTTCTCTGAACTGTTTGCAAACTGTATCATCTGAGTCAGAGGTTTGGTAAAAGGAACCAAAAATTAATTTATTCCAGGTGTCAAGTATAAACTCTACCAGTACTAACTCACAAGAAGTATATATTTCGACTTTATTACAAGGTAAACTGATTCTGACAGCAATAAACACTCCATCACTTACTCTATTTAATCTGTGCTTTCTGAACACAGTGAAGTCCTTTGTAAAATTTTCAGATGAACTTATTTCCAGCCTTAGTCAGCTTTCCATACCTATGACAATTTGAGCTTCAGTGCTTTCTGTTAGCACTTTGAGCTCTGGTTATTTTGAAATGCAGCTATGACATTTTACAACTACAATACTGATTATGTTTAGGTGTGTAGTGGGAGTGGGACAGAGTCTGATTTCAGATGATCTAGAAATGGTTGGTGACTTTAAGATAGGAGGGAAGTCTCTGTACTGTAGCTTGCAGGTGTTGATCACTAAGGCAGATGTACACCGAGGTGACAAAAGTCATGTAATAGTCATATGCACATAGGCACATGAGGTGTAAAAGATCAGCGCATTGGCGTAATGGTCATTTTTACTCAGTTGAGTCATGTGAAAATACTTCCGACATAATTATGGCCACACAATGGGAATTAACAGACTTTTAATATGGAATAATTGTTGGAGCTAGATGCATCAGACATTTCATTTCAGAAATCATTAGGGAATTTAATATTCTGATATCCACTCTATAAAGCGTATGCCAAGAATATCAAATTTCAGACATTACCTCTCACTGTGGACAGTGCAATGGCCAACAGCCTTCACATAACAACCGAGAGCAGCAATGTTCATGCAGAGTTTTCATCACTGACAGACAAACAAAACTTTGTGAAATAACCAAAGAAATTGGTGTGGGACATATGGCAAACACATCTATTAGGTCAGTGTGGTGAAATTTGGCATGAATGGGTTATAGCATTAGACAACTGATGCTGTTGCCTTTGCTAACAGCACAACATCACACATAATGCCTCTCCTGGGCTCATGACCATATTAGTTGGAACCTAGATGACTGGAAGAATGAGGCTTGGTTGGATGAGTTGCAATTTCAGTTGGTAAGTGCTGATGGTACGGTTCAGTGTGGTGCACACCCCACGAAGCTATGAACCCAAACTGTCAAGAGGGCACTGTGCATGCTGGTAGAGGCTCCATAATGGTATGGACTGTATTTACATGGAATGGACTGGGTCCTTTGGTCCAACTGAACCTATTGTTGAGTGGAAATAGTTATGTGTGATACTTGAAGACCACTGTGCATCCATTAATGGATTTCATGTTCTCAAAAAACAGTGGAATTTTTATGGAAAATAATGTGCCATGTCACTGGGTCACAATTGTTCATGGCTGGTTTGAAGAACATTTTGGACAGTTAGAAGGGATGATTTGGCCAGTCAAAGTGCCCAACATGAATCCCATCAAACATTGCTGAAACATAATCAAGTAGCCAGTTCGTGCACAAACTCCTACATTGGCAACATTTTTGGAGTTATGTACAGCTACAGAGGCAAAATGCTCAATATTTCTGCAGGGAACTTCCAACAACTTGTTGAATCTGACATGATATTATAAGATATCTCATTACTTTTGTCACCTCAGTGTGCATTCCATGGATGCTTTGAAACCAGAAACTATGGGACAGCCAGGGTGACTGGGTTTGTGGACCTTACAGAGAAAGTAAAAAGTGGGGGTGTGTGGTTTTGACGAGGTAAGAAGTTCTATGAATTTAGTTGTTAGACCTTGTGAGGGGCCCACATTTTGAGGAGGGACTGTAGGTCACTTTGTTTTACACGGCAGCATCTTGATGGCAGATGCTGTATGCAAGGGTGTGGCATAGACCAATCAAGAATGACAGTAGTAGATCTCTTGTCTACTGGGAGGATAATGATGGAGCTATCCCCATTTAGGGAACAAAGAGCCTGGAGTTCTGCAGTTCCTATGATCCCTCTGCACCCACTTTCTCACCCTATGGCTCCTACCACTGTGACTTGCCACTTGCCACATGCAACCTTCTATCACCACATATACCAGCACTATAACTGGCAAAACTTATACAATCAAAGGGAGGGACACCTGTGAAACAACAAATGTTGTGTACCAGCTGTCATGTAAACACTGTTTGGCCTTTTACATTGACATGACTATCACCAAGTTCTCAGTAAGGATGAATGGGTGTAGACAGAGGGTGTATACTGGCAACACAAAATATCCTGTTGCTGTACAACATGACAATCATGACCTTGGTGCATGTTTCATCACATGTATCACCTGGTTTCTTCCCCCAAACAGCAGTTTCTCAGAACTCCGCAGGTGAGAACTAGCTTTACAGCACGTCCTTGGTTGTTGTCACCCACCTGGTCTTAATATATGTTAATGTCTTTGGTCTAAGTATTCCTTCTGAGTAATTATTACTTTCTTCACTCTCTTTTAGTTTTATATATATTTTACTTTCTAGCATGACTGTTTTTCTCCATCTCTGATCTCTGTCATATAAAATGCACTTAGCTTTCCACTCTTATTAACTCATTCACCATGTCTTGCCAGTAATCTCTGCCTTGTGTATTATGCTATCTTCCACTTTTACTCTCTCAGGTTTTCAAATCTCATCTAGTGCAGACTCTTGCAATCAGTCTTTCATTTTCATCCTGTCCAGTAAGAGACTTACTGACCTGGCATTCTGGGCAACTTTTCTGAACTCTCCCCATTTCCTATAGTTCAACAGTCATTCTCTTTTATTCTTCTTCCTGTTCCTTCAACCCTTTTGCCAGAAGAAGGAGTCACTGACTCCAAAAGTTTGTAGATTTCAGTATCTTTATTTATATGTTCTGCTGCCCCTTGGTTAGTAGATTTTTTTATCTGATCGTGTTAATAAGCACTTAAGAATAAATTGCAGAGTAGTCATTGAGGTTTAGATGTGGAAAGAATTGTTTCTCAAAAATACTAGGCTGAGAAACATAGCCCACATAAATCATGATACTGTACAGAAGAACTTAGCCTTCCAGTCTTATTAGCACATGCAGTGTTTTGTCAGTAATTTCTGCCTTGATTATTACTGTATTTTACAGCTTTAAGCTCTCATGTTTTCAAATGTCTATGGTGCAGCCCCAATGATCAGTCTTCTTTCTAATCCCATCTGTTAAGTCTCCCCTGAACCAACTTTTCCAAATGCTCCCCAATTCCTACACCTTTTCTTCATCCTATGTTTTGCCCCTTTAATCCTTCTGCCAGAAAGAGGAGCTGCTGGCTTCAAAGCTTGCAAATTTCAATATCTTTGTATGAGTGTTCTTCTGCCACCACTCAGTGAGTAGATTTCTTTATCTACCAAATTACATTATATTTTCAAAACTGATTATTTTTATTGACATATTAATGTGATCAGTTATGCATTTTCAATATTTTTTTCCAGAGATGATATTGAGACAGCACAGTATGCATCAACAAATGAAGCACGTGAAAATATATACCACCAAATAAAATCAGGAGCTGAGTCCGGATGGGATTTTTCTGGACGATGGTTCATTAAAGACAAAACCAATGCTGGTAAACAATAATTATTATGTTTTGTTGATTCTCTAAAGCTGACTGAAATAATTTAACATTTGTCATTTCTTACATCCACTAACCGATCTTCCTTATATAACAACAATGGAAATACCTGGATGGAATAACATCTAAAATAGAGGAAAGGCAGCCACTCAGCTATAGTTGATTGTTGTGAGCAGTTGCCTGGGTAGCTAAAGGTGAGGAGAGGTAGGAAAGGACACATGAGGTGAGGAGGTGAGGCAGTTTTTTTGACAGATGATACAATGGCTGTGTAACAAGATAAATAGAGTTCAGAGGATAGAACATATAACAAATAGTGAGAGGGAGGAGAGAAAAGGAGACAAAGGTAGAAATGAAGGTGTAAACAGGGAGGGAATAGAGAGAAAGAATGGGTGTCCATACGGGATGGGGGAGGAAGAATGGTAAGACAATTTTCGATACCATTTATTATTTTTTATATTAAAAAACTCATTTAGAAGAAAATCAACTATGACTGAAACTGTATAAAAAACAGAGAAAGTCAAGTACAAAAATTAACATAAATAATGATGATAGGTTAATCCTCTTGTTTGTGCAGAGAGATATATGAGAGATAGTGAATTTGTGATGTGTGTGTGTGTGTGTGTGTGTGTGTGTGTGTGTGTGTGTGTGTGAGAGAGAGAGAGAGAGAGAGAGAGAGAGAGAGAGAGAGAGAGAGAGAGGTGCCTTAACTGTCAAGTAGGCATGCCATTTTACATAACACAAGTGGGTGTGCAGCATACTTTGTACATATGTAAAGAATAGCTGTTTTCATGTTACCATGGTAAGCATGTATGTGGAAAATTACAGTTTGATGTTAGTTTAATTAGAGAATGATAAAATGAACTTACATACTATGAGCTTAAGAACTGTTTGTTTAAATAATAATGGAATTAACTTTCATTATATTGCTCTCTTGCCATTGACAGGTATTACCCTGCAGTAATGACCCACTCAAAGCGTTAACCAGTGCAATTGCATCAGATACCAGCCAACTGCATATTTGATTACTAATTATCTTGTAGGAACTATATACTGAAAAAGAAAAGAACATGAAGGCACTTGTGCTGCAAGAAATTATCATCTCTACTACAGAGCTGTGAAATATTAAATGAGAGATATAATTCCAGAGACTCATAACACAAGGCTCGTGGAGAGGTGCTGGGACCTTGTTTGGCACATAATGAACAATTAACATAAGAAACAAAAATGAGGTGTTTTGAACATCAAAACTACAAATCTAGAGAACATAAACTTCCATTCTTATATGTCAAACACATAACACAGACAAAATGATCAAAATATTCTGCAGATTAATATGATTGATATTCTGCTTATGCGTAAAGCTTGGCATAAACATAACGCAAGAACAGAAAGTCAATTACTTTGAAAAATCTGTTTGATTATCTACCAACCAGTACAGTAATGTATCGGTAGAATGGTCATGGTTAGGATTTGAATCAGAAAAAAAAAGACCAAATCAAGAATCTCTTAACAAAGCACTGATAGCTGTAATGCAGGGTTTCAAAACTCATATCACTACAGATATGTAGAAGTACACTCAGTCACATGAAGCTGATAAGAAGGACTCAACACTACTAAGAGGAGCAATTCTTAGAAACAAAAACTTTACAGTTCGTTAACAATAAACCAGTAGCATTCTACTCATAGGCATCTGCAAGGGGGCCCTGAGGAGGCAGTTGACACCCAACCCCCATTCCTGCAACTCAGACAGTCCCTCTTCCTGGAATCTGGAGTACAGTGTTCTGAAATTCAACAGTTCATTTATAGGCTGACAATTACTGAACTATGTTGTTGTTGTTGTGGTCTTCAGTCCTGACACTGGTTTGATGCAGCTCTCCATGCTGTTCTATCCTGTGCAAGCTTCTTCATCTCCCAGTACCTCCTGCAACCTATGTCCTTCTCAATCTGCTTAGTGTATTCATCTCTTGGTCTCCCTATATGATTTTTACCCTCCATGCTGCCCTCCAATGCTAAATTTGTGATCCCTTGATGCCTCAAAACATGTCCTACCAACTGATCCCTTCTTCTAGTCAAGTTGTGCCACAAACTTCTCTTCTCCCCAATCCTATTCAATACGTCCTCATTAGTTACATGATCTACCCACCTTATCTTCAGCATTCTTCTGAAGCACCACATTTCGAAAGCTTCTATTCTCTTCTTGTCCAAACTAGTTATCGTCCATGTTTCACTTCCATACATGGCTACACTCCATACAAATACTTTCAGAAACGACTTCCTGACACTTAAATCTATACTCGATGTTAACAAATTTCTCTTCTTCAGAAACAATTTCCTTGCCATTGCCAGTCTACATTTTATATCCTCTCTACTTCAACCATCATCAGTTATTTTACTCCCTAAATAGCAAAACACCTTTACTACTTTAAGTGTCTCATTTCCTAATCTAATTCCCTCAGCATCACCCGATTTAAATTGACTACATTCCATTATCCTCATTTTGCTTTTGTTGATATTCATTTTATATCTTCCTTTCAAGACACTGTCCATTCCGTTCAACTGCTCTTCCAAGTCCTTTGCTGTCTCTGACAGAATTACAATGTCATCGGCGAACCTCAAAGTTTTTACTTCTTCTCCATGAATTTTAATACCTACTCCGAATTTTTCTTTTGTTTCCTTTACTGCTTGCTCAATATACAGATTGAATAACATCGGGGAGAGGCTACAACCATGTCTCACTCCTTTCCCAACCACTGCTTCCCTTTCATGCCCCTCGACTCTTATAACTGCCATCTGATTTCTGTACAAATTGTAAATAGCCTTTCGCTCCCTGTATTTTATACCTGCCACCTTCAGAATTTGAAAGAGAGTATTCCAGTTAACATTGTCAAAAGGTTTCTCTAAGTCTACAAATGCTAGAAACGTAGGTTTGCCTTTTCTTAATCTTTCTTCTAAGATAAGTCGTAAGGTTAGTATTGCCTCACGTGTTCCAACATTTCTACGGAATCCAAACTGATCTTCCCCGAGGTTGGCTTCTACCAGTTTTTCCACACGTCTGTAAAGAATTCGTGTTAGTATTTTGCAGCTGTGACTTATTAAACTGATAGTTCGGTAATTTTCACATCTGTCAACACCTGCTTTCTTTGGGATTGGAATTATTATATTCTTCTTGAAGTCTGAGGGTATTTCGCCTGTCTCATACATCTTGCTCACCATATGGTAGAGTTTTGTCATGACTGGCTCTCCCAAGGCCATGAGTAGTTCTAATGGAATGTTGTCTACTCCCGGGGCCTTGTTTCGACTCAGGTCTTTCAGTGCTCTGTCAAACTCTTCACGCAGTATCTTATCTCCCATTTCGTCTTCATCTACATCCTCTTCCATTTCCATAATATTGTCCTCAAGTACATCGCCCTTGTATAAACCCTCTATATACTCCTTCCACCTTTCGGCCTTCCCTTCTTTGCTTAGAACTGGGTTGCCATCTGAGCTCTTGATATTCATACATGTGGTTCTCTTCTCTCCAAAGGTCTCTTTAATTTTCCTGTAGGCAGTATCTATCTTACCCCTAGTGAGACAAGCCTCTATATCCTTACATTTGTCCTCTAGCCATCCCTGCTTAGCCATTTTGCACTTCCTGTCGATCTCATTTTTGAGACGTTTGTATTCCTTTTCGCCTGCTTCATTTACTGCATTTTTATATTTTCTCCTTTCATCAATCAAATTCAATATTTCTTCTGTTACCCAAGGATTTCTATTAGCCCTCGTCTTTTTACCTACTTGATCGTCTGCTGCCTTCACTACTTCATCTCTCAGAGCTACCCATTCTTCTTCTACTGTATTTCTTTCTCCCATTCCTGTCAATTGTTCCCTTATGCTCGCCCTGAAACTCCCTACAACCTCTGGTTCTTTCAGTTTATCCAGGTCCCATCTCCTTAGATTCCCACCTTTTTGCACTTTCTTCAGTTTCAATCTGCAGTTCATAACCAATAGATTGTGGTCAGAATCCACATCTGCCCCAGGAAATGTCTTACAATTTAAAACCTGGTTCCTAAATCTCTGTCTTACCATTATATATCTATCTGATACCTTTTAGTATCTCCAGGATTCTTCCAGGTATACAACTTTCTTTTATGATTCTTGAACCAAGTGTTAGCTATGATTAAGTTATGCTCTGTGCAAAATTCTACAAGGCGGCTTGCTCTTTCATTTCTTCCCCCCCAATCCATATTCACCTACTATGTTTCCTTCTCTCCCTTTTCCTACTGACGAATTCCAGTCACCCATGACTATTAAATTTTCGTCTCCCCTTTTGCTACCTGAAAAATTTCTTTGACCTCGTCATACATTTCATACTGAACTATATGAAATAAAATCGGCGTAACTTCTGAATGGTTTTGGTTAGGATGTTGAAACTGGACAGTTGGCCATGGGGAATGATGGGAATTGGTATGCACATGCATGGTTTGGTTTAGTGATGAAGCCCACTTTCATTTGGATGGGTTCATTAATAAGCAAAAATGGTGCATTTTAGGGATTGAGAATCCAAATTTCGCCATAGAGAAGTCTCTTCACTCTCAACAGGTGACTGTGTGGTGTGATATGTCCAGTCATGGATTAATCTGTACAATATTACTTGGTGACTACTGAATGGTATGTGAAGGTTTTGGAGCGTGATTTTATGCCCATTATCCAAAGTGACCCTGATTTCAACAAGATGTTGTTCATGCAAGACAGAGCTTGAACCCGCTGAAGCAGGGGAGTGTTTAATGTCCTGGAGGAGCACTTTGGGGAATGCATTCTGGCTCTGGGGTATCATGTGCACCACATCATCACCAATGATGGCAGGCATATCTGAATATCTGTAGTGATGTTAAATGTGGAATAAAGTGTGTATGCACCGTAGATTGTAACAAATTTACATTTTGTTGGATGTGAGGCATGCCAGTTGTGCAAAACACCATTTTTTCTCAGTAGCCAAACATGTTTCAGCACCACTGTGTCATCATCAGTGGGTTTTTGTTTTTATTTACTCTGTACTGTGAACATTTTTGTTAAATGATTATAAAATTATGTGCATCTTTAGTTCAAACAATAGCTCATTTCTTTTTGTAAATACCTTTACATTTAGTGTGCATGAATTTTCTGGATCACTTGTGTGTTAATTACTACATCTAACTTGTCATCTGCAAGCAAACAATGTTGATGAGAAAGTTTTTGCTGGCAGTTAACCTATCTTCTAGAATGTAATTTAGTTTGTCAAAATGTTTTCACATCTATATTTGTTTTTACTTACATTTTTGTGTGGCAAGCACTTCCATTCTCCACATCATGCTGAGGTCTTGTGATGCACATGTAACTATAACAAGTATTTTCCACAAATAACATAGTACAACGCTTTTCACTTCACCAAAACACAGTGTGATTGTGGTTTGTTGTGTGTTCCAGCCCAGTGGCCTCCTAGCTAACATATTCATGAACAACCAGGAGAACATGATCTTCAGACACATAATAAAACCAAAAAGCTAAAAAGTTAAATACTGGTACCATTATGTGGATGACATAATATGCCTGATTATGAACCACATACACACATAGAACAACTACACAATGAAATAAACAACCTAGACCCAAAAATTAACTTCACATTAGAAACAGAAACTAACAACACACTGCATTCTCTAGATCTCACCATACATAAAACAAACAACACACACAACTTCACAATATTCAGGAAACCAACAACCACAAGCACTATCATTCATAATCTATCAAACCACCCATTTTCAGATAAGCCAGCAAACTTCAGATTCGTACTCCACAGATTAAACAGAACACCCATGAACAAACAGAACTACACACAATAAAACAAATAGCAGTAGAAAATGGTTATATTACCCATATGGTAGACAACTTAAATAAAAAATATGCAAACAGTACAAAAATGAATATACCATACACACACAAATCCTCACCCAGCACAGAACAACCCAAAACACAAACAAGAGCAACAACACATACACAAAGTGAAATGGCACATACTCACCTACAATAACAAGATTGTTTGCAGAATAGGCAACATATTAAAGAAACAGGAACTCCAAATAGGATACAGGATGTAGAACACAACACAGAAAAAAACCAGAACATGAGAAACAGTCATGGATAAATTTAACAGATCAGGTATATATGAACTCACATGCAACACTTGCCAGTCAGTGTACATAGGACAAACATGCAGAAACTTCAGATATTCCGACCATCTCAGAGCTTTAAAAAGCAACAGCTACCATATCACATTTGCTGATAACCTTGTAGCCCACAATCACCACCCAACCACAATAGAAACAGACTTAAGAATACTAAAACCCAGCCACAGCCTATACAGAAAACTGACCACTGAGGAAAACGTCCATATACAGAAGGCAATAACAGAAGGAAAACAGGTCTTAAGTGAATGCACTACACTCTACAAGGGCACACTACTTAACACATTAAAGGAACTTTACAAATAAAAGCAGCACAAACAGGTAAAGTCTACACACACACACACACACACACACACACACACACACACACAAAGATAAAATGCAAATAAAATTAAAATTTGGTGCCAAACTCTTTGGTGAACAAACAAACACTGACTGGGCTGGGACATACAACAAACCACAATCACACTGTGTTTTGGTGAAGTGAAAAATGTTTTACTATGTTATTTGTGGAAAATACTTGTTATATTTACATGTGCATCAGAACACCTCAGCATGATGTGGAGAATGGAAGTGCTTGCCACACGAAAACATAAGTAAAAATGAATATAGGTGAGAAAACATCGCGACAAACTGAATTACATTCTGGAAGATACGTTAACTCCCAGCAAAAACTTTCTCATCAACAATGTTTGGTTACAGATGACAAGCTACATGTAGTAATAAATGCACAAGTGATCCAGAAAATTCATGCACATGAAATGTAAAGGTGTTTACAAAATGGAATGCTCTATTGTTTGAACTAAAGATGCACATATTTTTATAATCATTTAACAAAAATGCTCACATTACAGAATAAATAAAAATGAAAACCCACTGATGATGACACAGTGATGCCAAAACATGTTTGGGTACTGAGAAAAAATGGTGTTTTGCATAACTGGCAGACCTCACATCCAACAGTTTTAACTGCAAGCATGGACAACACAAGGAGCTGCAAATCAAAATGATGAATTTACGTTTTATTCATGTAGTTCAATAATGGCCACCCTGAATATAAAAGAAATCACAATTTTAGAGTCTAGCTTCATTCATGTAGTTCAATAATTGTCACCCTGCATATAAAAAAAATCACAATTTTAGAGTCTAGCTTCCCTCCCCCCTCCCCCATCCCCCGGCACCCTCCCAAAAAAAAAAAAAATTATTGGATATCCATGACTCTCCTATAAACATATTTCCTTAGATAGCCTAATTTATCACCTACATATATACTCTACTAATCATTGTGTAATGCATGAGATAGGGTGCTTCCCAAAGTACCATCTAAGCTCACCAGAAATTAATGACCCCACTGTGCACACACAAATGAATAGTTAAGCCTTTATATATTTTGCAGTGACTGAGTCATGAGCTCAGCCACACATGCACTGCCTCTATGTGATCATAAGGCAGAACACTCAGTGAGACATTTGTGTTTCAAGCGGAAACTGTGTGTAAAAATTGGTAAATGTAAGTACGTGATGAGCAGCGGAAAAGGGCCATCGTGTTTGACCATTCCCGTTGCTTACAGTATGAGCAGTTGCTGCATTTGTTGGTGTTTTGCAGCATGTTGTTCAGTGTGTTTACAAACAGTGGTGTAACACATGTGGCCACAAAA